>NC_084794.1:277554468-278174218 GCF_963169125.1 Humulus lupulus | reverse complement strand
GGCTATATCATAGATTTGTTTTTCTTTTCTTTTCTTTTTTTTGTTAGTTTTGTTAATTCTTCTAACCTATAGACATAAATTCTTGTTTAACATTCTTAGGGCTTGATATAAAGGTTTGTGACATCAAAACCAATAATTTGATTCAATTGGATGTGTCCTTCCATGGTTGAAACTACAGATGATTCAATTAGATTTGAATAGTTATAGTTTCTATGTGGTTTGTTAAGTCTGTAGTGCAATGGAATTCAAAACCAAAAGAGCTAGTCTAAGATGATTTGTTAAGTCTGTGATTGAAAGTGTTAATTGATTCAATTCAACCAAAGTTTGTCAACTAGTATGTCCAACTTTTCAAGAAATTTTATTGCAAAATATATTTTCAGACTAGAAAATATATAAAGAAAAGAACACTCCCTAGCAAATGTGTTACTGTGCTTAAGATTGCTTCTCATATATACTACCATGATGAAATATTAAAACTAGTATTTCCTTCTTGAATGTCATGGTTACCATTTTTTGAAATTCTTCAGAAGTTGCAAAATATATATACACATATTATTGTGCAAAATCAAGAGGAAATTATTATATTTCACAAAATATCTATAGTAACAGAATCACAGCTTACCAAAATACTTGACTTGTTTCAAAATCAGAAACAATTTGATGCACATCATTATTTTTCCATTCATTGGTAAATTAGCCAGTAAACTTGTTCTAAATCTTATTCAAGTAATTGCTATTATGAATCATCTAAGTTTTGTGGTTTGTTATCATTGCATTTTAAAGTCTCTTCTCTTTGCTGTATATTAATTTTTTTAGTGAGAATCTGGTATGGTGTAGCCTGCTGTAAGGCTATTCTTTTTGTCTATTTCAGATGAAATGGAAATAAGTTTTGGTAGTTTGGTGAGCACTTCAAACCGTTCAATCCGACTCAGATCTTTTGTTAACCATATCTCTTTAAAAGCATAGTGTTGCTTGCTTGATTTGAGGTGCAAAACACTTTATCTCAAGCTTCTCTTCATTCAAGTGTTCACTTAGAATTTATCTGCCTAAGACAACTTTCTTACTAGTCAAATTTGGAACTTTCTTCCTCTCTCATTTGATTTTATATTCATTTCAATGTATATAACATGTATCCATTTACCAAGCATTTTTTCTTATAATTTTAAATGTTTTAGTACTGGTATACTCATGAGGAAATAATTATTGATTTTTGTTTGTTTGTATATAACGTATAGATCATTGGTTGTGATTCTTCTACATGCACATAAATATTATAAAGATTGTAGGTATAAATATGGGTATATATATATTAGTTTTCTGTCAAAAGTGTAATCCATTTTTACATTTTGAAAATAGTATAAACTAAGTTATGATGTAGTTTTCTATGTATTTTAAGTGGACAATGGATTTATATCAACTTTCAATTGGAAAAACAACATGTATATAAAATTTTAATATTACCATTCATACCTTAGTTATATTTTATTTTCCCCTCCTTGCATTATTATTTAATTATTTAATTCTGATTTGACTCACTTTCATTATATATTATAACATTGTAAATGTGTGTATGTGTTGAGAAAAACTTCAAAGAAATTTTTTTTGCAACAGTTTGCAAGAGGTATGCCTCTAACTTTTATTTTAATAATATGCAACTGTTAGATGAGTTTGAATATCTTAAATATTCATCCATAGTGAAGTAGGTTCTGGGATTGTTACTGTGTGTTGCGGTGATAACGTGTAAAGAACGCCCTAGACTAATACTTACAAAACATTCGCATAACATAATTTATAAAAGAATACCATCCATTATTAAAGTCTCAGGGGGACTTATTTAAAATCATGCAAGTTGGCGCCATAAGTTTAAAATAAAACATAGGTTTTTATGCAAAGTTCAAAGAAAACCAAATAATTTAAATAACAGAGTCCCGCTGATAATTTAGGAAAGTCTCTTAAAAACAAAACATAATTTAAATGGCGTTCTACGTTGATCGTTTTATCGTCCATAGGATTGCCCCACGCCATACACCCCATGATGAAAGAACTCCTCACGTCACCACGCGTGCCATAGAGAAATCCTATTTGCTACCTGGAAGGAAAGTAAGGGGGTGAGCTAAAAGCCCAGTAAGGAAGTACAAACAAATAAGCAAGTAAGAAAAACAACAAAAAACAAAACACTAACATTCATCTAAGACATCATGGTACGTCATAACGCAATCGTAACATATCATCATATCATAACATAATTGTACATATCATCATATCATAACATAATCGTACATATCATCATATCATAACGTAACATATCATCATATCATAACATAACGTAACATATCATCATATCATAACATAAATGTGACATATCATCATATCACAAACATACAGCATACATGATGAGCATGGAACGCTAGTTGTCCATGTCACCCTATGAGGTAAACAGGAGATCACCGGTCCTTGAATAACCTCGGCGCGTCCGCCCTAGGAGTCACATCTCAATGTCCTTAGTAACTCGTTCGATGTATCTGACATCGAAATCTGTTTGATGTATCTAACATCGTAATCTGTTTGATGTATCTGACATCGTAACTGGTTTGATGTATCTAACATCCATACACATATCACATTCAACATATCATCACGTTATGGCATTCATAATTCATAACAATTTATTCATACAACAGTCTTACCATTCATAGCATAAAATCATATAATCTATCTAACTTCCTTACCTCAGGTCCAAGCTAAGAATTTCACAATCTTTCAAAGAGCCTATATCATAATCAAAATAACGTTTCTTAGGTTCATAAAATTACTATTTTGCCCTTCCATACAACTCATGTGTTTATGGGCCATGCACTCATGATAACAGTTACACTAAACATGCAATTATCGCCAAAAAGAATAATGCTCGTTCTACCCATTTTACTAACATGATTGTTTTATAAAAATCTCATAGTTGAATAATAATCATGATTTTGGACGTAAAAGTTGATTTGCATGTAACATGCATACGTGGGAACATTGCGTAATAAAGACGTTTTCAAAAATGATAATTCTACATTTATTTTATTATTTTAAAATTCATAGACATATTACACGCTTTATTTTCTTAAAACTTCTAAGTTGATTAAATTTCTCAAAAACTTTATTTTATTTTATTTTTTATAAATTTATTTTATTTTAGCTCAAAATAAAATATGTGACATTTTCATTAAATAAATACTAATTTACCAAGAATTACCCAACAAGCTTGGATTTAATTAAAATACCTATTTTAATATGTTTCTTTAGAAAAATATATTTTATCATTGTGTTACAAAAATGATGTGAAAAATATATTTTAAGTGTGGAATAATACATTTTGATTTAAATTACTTAAGACTTAGTTTTTAAGTAGCAAAAATCCATATGTGACAATTTAATAACAATTGTTAACCTTTTTAAAACAACTTTCAGCCACCAATTATTTTATTCAAAAATCACAAATAAGTAGAGTCTAAATATTTTTCTTAATCAAAATAAATGAAAAATCATTACTTATCAAAATATGCATTCATACCATTAAAAATATCATTTTTCAATATTACCATAACTTAGGAAAAATAATTTATTCCAAAAAATTAATCAAATTCATTTTTAGTAAAACTTACTTCATATTTTATTACAAAATTCCAGCAACTATTATTATCATTAAAAATCACCATATTCAAGTTTATAAACCCATATTTTCCCAAAACTCAATAAAAATTCTGTAGGAAATTAATTGAGTAAAATATCATAACATGAGACTTAAAATCCTCTTTTAATTTCATAAAAATTAACATGTTCATCAAGAACATTATTTATGCATGCAACTCATCTTTTTATCAACTTTTACCCAATTATTTACAAAAAAAACAGCAAGCTTAATTCTTTATAAAACTCAACTTTTGTCTAAAAAATTACATAAAATCATACATGCTTAAAATCTCATTATACTCTTATAATATGCATGATTCTAATATCACTAACATATTCACATGAATCCTTTTAAAAACCATTTGTTGCAATTCCATGAAAACCAACAAAACACTATCAATAAAATAACATATAGTAATTATAAGCACCATATTCACATATGTCTTATATTAACCTAACATGTTTCTATCATTATTTCATGCATCTTATAATTTAATCATTTAAAATATAACATGCATCTAACAAAATTTCATGATCAAGATATCAAGATTGCCACTTATTCTCTTACCCATATAACATAGGTCCTAAAACATAGATTTAATATATTGAAAATCACACAACATATCATGAACACCCTTGGGTGTACCTAGGCCGAAATCACCAAACATGCACTCATAGATTATCACAATTTTTTATGCATAGCAAAACCAACATCACAACCCTTTAACACAAATCATACTCTCACAATATCCAAAACCTATACATCAATCCTACCAAAATTAACCATTAGCATTATTAACAAAACCTCATAGACAACCCACCAAAAACAATATAAGGGCTAAGAAAAGACCATTACCTCTCTTGATTGTAAAATCAAGAACACAAAAGATCAATATCCAAACTCCACACCCTTGTTCAAGCCTAGGGTTTTTTTTATTGGAAAACCACCATGAGGAGAAGGAAGAACCCAAACACACACAAAAAAAATAACACAAATCAATATCATATTATCAAATAAAGAGATTATGCAAAAGAGAAAACAAGAAGACATACTCTAGGAGGGGCTCCTCCTCACCTTCTCCTTCCTTCTTCCTTTCTTTCTTTCTTCCTCTCTCTCTCTCTCTCTCTACACGCCACTCTCTCTCTCTCTCTCTCTAGGTCACGGTAGCCACACACAAGAGCAATGGCTCTTCTCTCCTTTCATAACCCTTTTATCAAAAATCCTCCCATAAAGTCTCCCCTAACACAATAAGGTAAGTTTCCATTTCCCATTTATTTTCTCTTAATTCCTCTTTATTTTAAAAAGATATAAAGGAACAAAATGATCATGCCTATCCCCAAAATAATTATGGTCTTCAATTTTTTATTTTTATCATTTTAAGGAAATCCTTCCTTTCCCACTAGGTCACATGCCCAACACTCTTCTTCCCTTTTTTTTTTTTTTTATAAATAAATTAACCCAATTAAAATCTAAAATAAGGAAGTATAAAATGTGTAGAAAAATCTACACATGTGCACCATGCTACCATGCACTAGCACACACTAAATCACTAGGGTGCATTACTATCTATCATGCACCTTAGTGCATTCCACCATAGCTCACATAATTACCTCAATTGTCACACTTAAATAAAATGTAACACTAATAGTAAAATAAACATGTTACACAATTATTCACTTATTAAATTAATTAACCAAACAATTCTAACAATTAAATAAAATAATAAACAATCAAATAAAACAAATAATTATCCAAATAAAAATAACAACACTTAAATAAAACAATTCATCACACTTAACATTTAAATAAAATAAATCACAAAAATTTTAATAATCAAAAAAAAAATTTGGTGCACTACATAACGGAAGGTTGAGAACATGTGCGTTTTAGTGAAGTAGGATCTAAGAAATTTGTGTGCTGCGGAGATAAGAAAGAAAACTTGTGTGTTGTTTGAATTGATATTGATAGATGGTTGGTTGCTGGTATGGGGAAAATGTTGTTTGATTTTATGTAGACTTGTCTGTGATTATCCTATAATTGAATTGTGTTTGATTGGTTTGATTATAACATATACTTGTATGAATGTACTTATTGCGTGTTGGCATACACATATAGCATAACTTTTTGTACTTCTTGTTTTAGACGATGTTAGTGTAGAGTCCAAGAACTTTACTTAGCTAGTTAGATAGTAGTATTATAGTATTTATAGCATTATCTTTGTAACTGTGGATTTTTGGTTCAGACCGGGAATTATTTGGACACTCATAGTAGTACTTATAGATTTTCTAAGTTTAACCTATAGTTTAAGATTATTAATGTTAACCTAAGGTTTGATTATATGACTGATATTAAGAATAATATTTATTATACTATAAGGTTTAGATAAGGACCAATAGGATTTTAAGCACATGTTATGAATGGGGGATTAAAGATTAAGTATTTTGAGGGTTAAATTTAATAAGGAGTAAAGTTTGAATGCTATAAGGTCAGTCAGCAGCTTTGAATACGTTGAGGGCTTAGTGAAGGTTGTTTACTACATTCAAACTTAGCTAAAAATGTGTAATTTCGTGTTTAATTAATCAGCGTGTGCCGATATATCGCAGCACGTAGCTACGGAAAACACGAGACGATGCACGACAGCCTCGGGCATACTGGCCCAGGCGATATATCGCCTACAGGGGGCGATATATCGCCTCCTTAAGTATATTTCAAAAGTTTTTGAATTCTTTTTCCTTTCTGCTATTCAACCTCTTGATAAGTCCAGCACCTTTTTGAACGAGTCTTCAGCCTCTGCTGAACGATTATTCAAATTATTTTCACCTAAAAAACTATTATTTTTATTCAAGTAAAAGTTAGATCCTTTCATTCCTAAACTCTTTAAATAGGACCTAGTACCCAGCCATTATTCATCTTTTGCTCTAAGTTCAGAGGCTGCAAGTGCTAAGTGAGTGTGAGAGTGTAAACACCTGGGTTGGGGAATCATAAGCTTATCAAACACTTTGGGAAGTAAGGTTTTATAGTATTTCGGTTTGAGGTGTAGATTGGTCTTACAAGTCTTCAAGGTAACCCAAAACTCTAGTTCATTAGTTTTATGTTATTTTCTTTCTCATAGTCTTCTACTCAGTCTTCTAACCTTATTCTTATTTTGGTTAGGAAATCTAAGAACTTGCACATAAGTTTTTGGTAAGTATGTTTCTCAAAGGTTTAGTCATTCCATTCCTTCCATTCTTTTCATTGCTTTTTCTTCAATCTACTCACCTTGTTATATATGGTTTTAGGAGTGTTCCAAAAGTCCCAACGCTGTCCTCTTATCCCGGTAACTTTGGTAAGGAAAATAGGATAGAAATTCATATGTTATATGTTTTATATGTTATCTTATGTTTCTTATGTTATGATAAGTGTTATGATATGTATGTTTGTAGGCTTGGGCATATGACCCATATGACTAACAAGACCCCAAATAGATTATGGGCATATGACCTACTTAGCTAGTAGGACCCCACTAATCTAATGGGCATATGACTTGATTAGTCTATGGGACCCCAAGTAATAATGGCCATTATAGTATGTGTATGATAAAGTGTTATGTTATGTCTTTATGTTTCTTATGAAATTTATGTATATGAAGTATGTGTTAGATTTTCCTTGCTGGGCATTAGGCTCAGTCCGCATTTTCTATGCTCCTTCATCGCCTCGTCAAGAGTGGGACGCTGAAAATTGGCTGAAAAGCAAGACACATTTCAACTAAGTACGGATCTAATAGCTAAAATCTCGAGCACAGAGATAAAGATAACGGGAGTACTTACGAATCCGCCTGAACGAGTAGTGTCGAGACGGGGATAGACCGTCTGTCCAGAAGAAGGCCTTTTTGAAATCAGGCGGATGATTGGGAAGATCTTCAAAGACCTTCTTCTCTTTGGGATAGCTCGAAAGATAATAAAAGCCATCTCCTCCCCGAGCTCGGGAGGGGTTGCTTTTCAGACAAAAGAGATATAAAATCTCTTGAGGCGAAGGCCCTTCCCACGACAGCTCGTGGTATAGCAACCTCAGGGCAGACAGCACCCTGTAAGAATTGGTGTTGAGCTGGAATGGAGCCAACCCAACAAAATTCGTGAATTCCTTGAAAAAAGACTTCAAAGGCAACAGTGCCCCCGCCCTCATGTGTTCCTAGCTCCATGCCGCATATTTCAACTTGGCAACGCGGCACCTAGGGGCAAAACAGCTTCGTTCGTGGTCGGCCGGAGCTCGACACTTCAAAGAACCTGACTTGCTCTAACTCCCCCATGGCAGGAGGTCTCTCTTATACCTTTTACACGAGGACAGGCTCCGAAAATGCGGACTTTTGGGGGAGGACCAGTCCACCTCTGACTGGTCCAATAAAAAGTATGAACTTTGGGAGCAGGTGCCTCTGCCCACAGGCGTCCTCCCTCCGAGGAGAGAGGCAAAGCCCCTATTTCCAGTCCGTTGGAGGAGTCCTCCATCGGGGAACGAGGCCAATGACGAAGCCTCGAGCCCAGATTCGGATGAAGGTAAAGCCCTCCATACCTCGAGAATGTGGTCCCCCACTTTACTAAAGCATAAGCACTATAGGTTAGTTTCATGCCCGCACGATAGATACCACTTCTGCATATGGAGTTGGGTAGACGACTGTGTTCATAGGTTTGATAGTGGGCTCGGGAAGTATGACACCATGTATACTTCGGACGAGGAGTGGAACGGGATAGCTGTCCAATACGGGACCAACGATTATAGGGACCCTTCGAGGTTACCACCCACCTATAGGGAAGTTACTCCCCCTGCTTCTTCTGAAGATGGGGGAATTTCATGGTCCCCGAGCTCTAGTTTGGGAAAGAGTTCCAGTTAGGTCTTTTCTTTCTTGGTTTTTTTTTCTTTCCAAGCTTATTATCATTATGTCTAACTTAGATTGGAACTGCACAAGTGCCATAGATCCCGATCTCGACGCTGTGCTTTTTAGTGATGAGGGAACCGGAGCTCAGAAGAGTAAATGTCTGAGAATCCCGCGGAGGTCCGACCGACCACCCAAGATCCCCAGACGCCATGAGAAGACCCCAACGGTCCAGACCACTGAGAGCACAACCGAGGGACCGATTGTCCAGGTTGATGCGTCTGGCTCAACCGCGCCCATCTCGCTTCCTCCGACTGATACTCAAATAACAGTTGGTCGGCCCTCGAAGAAACCTTCTGTCTCCAAGGTTCAGTTGCCGATGGCCCGACCCCATATTGAGGAGTTCGTGCTTAATGGCACTGCTGGGACCCAAGGGGCTGTGCTCAGCTCGGATGTCCTCTCTCGAGTGGGTCAGAGCTTTTCAGGTTTCGACGCCGATCATTGGGACCTTGTGCACAAGGCCTCGGACTGCAATACTATTTATGATAAGAGCATCGAACTCACTGCCGTGGTAGCCTTCGCAACTCTCCTTTAAATGTTTGTGTCTCAGCTCGCGATCTAATTCGTTCTTTTTATTTTAGGCCCTTGTCGTTTCAGCACAGCTTAACTATAAGCTGACCAACAAGGTGCACACGAGCATGTCTCTAGCTCAAAAGTCGAAGGATCTCCAGCTTAAGATGGCTGACGAACTCAAAGACTCGAAGTCCGAACTTGAAAAAATGAAGACCCGTCTCGAGGAGCTAGAGAAGACGAATGCCGAGCTTGAACAGGCGAAGACTCGTCTTGAGAAGGCTAATGCTAAGCTCGAAGAGGAGAAATCTGCTACCTTCGACATCATGGAGAGCGAGAAGGCCCGCCTCCTAGATGAGTTTAAAGAGCAGAAGGAGAAAGCGGTCGACCAAGCCATGTACAAAATTTTGGTTGATAATGCCGACCTCGACACTAGCTTCCTGGGTCCTCTCGAGGCCAAGTATGTTGAGCGGTGGAATGCCCGTCTTGAGGCAAGTGAAGCTGCTTAGAAGGATAGTCATGCTATTCGTTTTGGGGGGTCCGGTGCTACTGATGCTGAGAAGGCCAAGGAAACTCCTCCTTCTTAAATCTGATCTCGGGGAAATCACTTATTAGGGCTACGTCCCCTTATTTTTGTAACTATTTTAATTTATGCCCATGGGGCTGATACAATTTATTTTAACATTGACTTTTATATGCTTTACATTTCTTGGCTCGAAATATTTTGCACATTTTATATGGATGAATCATTTATGTTTATTTATTCATACAAACATATTGTGGATTTAGGCTCGAAACTCGATGCATTCATGCATAGTTTGTTCAAATTATCCGCTCCCGACCTCGTTATTCATCAAAGTCGGATGTTACTTTAACCATGAACTCGAAAGTACTTATACGGTATGTAACGTGAATGGTTTGGTTATACCTTTTTTTCTTGCTTAGTTACTTTTCCTCGTCCTCGGTTTTTATTCCAAGGTTAAGAGTTTGAAACTATTTTTCTTTAAGATATTCCAGCCTCGATCTCGACTTATCCCAAAGTAGGTTTAGGTTCCTACTTATCGTCGATTAGTTTTTTGGCTAGTTTGTTCCAAACTTGTTAAGTTTGCACATCTGGTTAACTCCAAACGTTTTCTGTTTTTGATAATTCGGTTATGTCCGAACTATCTAAGCTCGCGTATCTAGTTATATCCAAATACTTCATGTTATTGATAATTCGGTTATGTCCGAATTATCTAAGCTCGCGTATCTGGTTATATCCAAATACTTCATGTTTTTGATAACTCGGTTATGTCCGAACTATCTAAGCTCGCGTATCTGGTTATATCCAAATAATTCATGTTTTTGATAACTCGGTTATGTCCGAACTATCTAAGCTCGCGTATCTGGTTATATCCAAATACTTCATGTTTTTTATAATTCGGTTATGTCCAAACTATCTAAGCTTGCGTATCTGGTTATATCCAAATACTTCATATATTTTTTATTTTTTAAGCTGATGGTATATATACCAATGATGCCCCCTTAATATCCTATGAGTGTGACCATAGGTTATTAAATTAAGAGAGATTGCAAAAATAAAAAATAAAAAATAAAAAGAGATAATATACTGAATGAAATAAATCTTTATTTGATAGAAATCAAAAACCAAATAAAACTAATACAAATAGAAACTCATGGTTATAGGCAAAAATTTTCCTACACTACTGATAGTAAGGTCTAAGGTGTTCGCCATTCCATGCTCGTGGTACCAGGCTCCCGTCTAATCTCGCAAGTTTGTACACACCGGGACGGATGATTAACTCTATCTAGTATGGTCCTTCCCAATTTGGCCCGAGCACCCCAGCTGCTGGATCTCGCGTTGCCATGAATACGCGTCTTAACACCAGATCTCCCATTCCGAACTTTCGATCTCGAACCCTCTTGTTGAAATACCTGGTAGTTCGTTGCTGGTAAGCAGCGTTTCTCAGCTGAGCCTCTTCTCTCTTTTCTTCAATCAAGTCTAAGGTTTCCTCGAGCTGAGTGTGGTTTGAACTTTGATCGCAAATCTGAGTTGGGATCGTTGGGATTTCGACCTCGAAGGGCAACATTGCCTCGCAGCCGTATGCTAGAGAGAACGGGGTATATATCCGAGCTGTGGTCCTATATCCACAAAGGACTTGGGGCAATTCTTCGGGCCACCGTCCCTTCGCATCCTCCAAATTTTTCTTCAGATAACTTTTGAGAGTTTTGTTTACAGCCTCGACCTGGCCATTCGCTTGAGGGTGGGCTACGGATGAAAAACTCTTTATTATGCCATTCTTTTCACAAAAGTTGGTGAACAAGTCGCAATCGAACTGGGTTCCGTTGTCGGATACGATCTTCCTTGGTACCCCATATCGGCACACGATGCTTTTTACCACGAAATCAAGGATCTTTTTGGAAGTTATAGTCGCCAATGGTTCAGCCTCCGTCCACTTTGTGAAGTAATCCACGGCGACCATAGCATATTTTACTCCACCCTTACCAGTCGGGAGAGAGCCTATGAGGTCGATGCCCCATACCGCGAAAGGCCATGGGGAAGTCAACATGGTCAGCTCGGATGGTGGAGCTCGGGGTATCGTGGAGAATCTCTGGTATTTGTCGCATTTTTTCACGTACTCGAAAGAATCCATTTTAATGGTTGGCCAGAAATATCCTTGGCTTATGATCTTCTTGGACAGGCTATGCCCCCCGGTGTGATCTCCGCAGAACCCTTCATGAATTTCTTCAATGATTTTTTTAGCTTCGGGATGGGTTACGCACCTAAGTAACAGCATGGAATATCCCCTTCTGTATAGCTTTCCGTCCAAAATGGTGTAACGGGGAAGTTGATACATCAACTTTTGAGCCTGGTTCCGATCTTTTGGGAGGACTCCATTTTCGAGATAATCAACTATTGCGGTCATCCAGGTCGGCTCTGTTTCGACCATACACACATCTTCCTCTTCTGGCTTGTTAATGCTAGGTGCTGATAGGTGTTCTATGGGTACAACATTCAGCTCCTCATTTTCGGTGGATGTGGCGAGTCGAGCTAAGGATCTGCATTTGAGTTCCGTTCTTGGGGAACCTGTTCGATTGCGTAAAACTCGAAATACTCCAATGCGGATTTTGCCTTCTCCAGATAAGCTGCCATTCTTGTGCCACGAGCCTGGTATTCTCCTAGGATTTGATTAACCACGAGCTGGGAGTCACTGTAGCAATGTATAGATCTAGCTTTGAGCTCCTTTGCTATACGAAGTCCCGCGAGTAAAGCCTCGTATTTGGCCTCATTATTCGACGCTTTAAAGCCAAATCTTAAGGCAGAATGAAATCTACTCCCTACGGGGCTAACCAGAATGACCCCTGCCCCCGCTCCATTTTCATTTGACGAGCCGTCGACGTAAAGTTTCCACAGCTCTTGGGTCGTGGTTATTACCTCGTCGTCGGCTATTGCAGTACATTACACTATAAAGTCCGCCAATGCCTGTGCCTTAATGGTCGTTCTTGGGTGGTAGGTGATCTCGAACTGTCCGAGCTCAACAGCCATTTAAGAAGTCGACCTGAAGCTTCTGGTTTAGACAAGACTTGTCTAAGCGGTTGATCACTCAGCACATGGATGGGATGCGCCTGAAAGTAGGGGCGGAGTTTACGAGATGAATGAATTAAACTGAGCGCGAGTTTCTCCATCAATGGGTATCTTGATTCTGCCCCCAGTAATCTTTTACTGATGTAGTAAACGGGTCTTTGCACCTTCTCTTCTTCTCGAACGAGCACCGCGCTTATCGCGTGTTCGGTGGTTGAAAGGTATAGGTATAGTATTTCTCCCGTTTCAGGTTTCGACAGGATGGGTGGTTCTGCAAGGTGCTTTTTGAGCTCCTGAAAAGCCAGCTCGCATTCCTTCGTCCATTCAAATTTCTTACCTCCCCTTAATAAGTTAAAAAATGGAAGACCACGAGTTGTAAATTTCGAGATGAATCTGCTTAGGGCTGCCATCCTGCCAGTCAAGCTTTGGACATCTTTGTGCCTCCGAGGTGAGGGCATGTCAATCAGGGCCTTGATCTTGTCGGGGTTAGTTTCGATTCCACGAGAGTTTACAATAAAGCCCAGAAATTTTCTTGAAGACACCCCAAAAGTGCACTTCTGAGGATTTAGCTTCATGTTATACTTCCTGAGCACGCCGAAGCACTCTTCAAGGTCATCAAGATGGTTCTTGTTGAGTTGAGACTTGACAAGCATGTCATCAACATAAACCTCCATGTTGTTCCCTATTTGTTATGAAAACATCATGTTTACGAGTCGCTGGTATGTGGCTCCAGCATTCTTGAGCCCGAATAGCAGAATAGCCCTTTATCCGTGATGAAGCTCATATGTTCTTGGTCGGGGGCATGCATGAGAGTCTGGTTATATCCAGAATAAGCATCCATGAACGACATCAGACCATGCCCCGCCGTGGCATCCACGAGCTGGTCAATCCTTGGTAACGGAAAACAGTATTTTGGGCAAGCTTTGTTGAGGTCTGAGTAATCAATACAGGTTCGCCACGTCCCATTGGGCTTTGGGACCAACACCGGATTGGCTACCCAGTCAGGGTAAAAGGCATCCCTAATGAATCGGTTTGCCTTTAACCTGTCAACCTCCTCCTTCAGTGCTTTCTTTCTGTCTTCGTCCAGCTGTCTTCGCTTTTGTTGCTTCGGAGGAAAGCTTTTGTCTATGTTCAGTGCGTGGCTTGCTACATTCGAGCTTATCCCCACCATGTCTGAGTGTGACCACGCGAAGACATCCTGGTTTTTCTTCAAAAAGCAAATTAATTGCTATTTTGCCTTATCTTGGAGGTGTTTTCCAACCTTCACCTTCTTCGAGGGATCAGCTTCTTCGAGCTCCTCTAAAGGTTTGAGGTCAACTTTCTCCTCAATCCTTGGATCAATCTCTTCGTCAATCTCTAAGACCGTTCCGTCTTTGTTTTGTACGATGACGAGTGCTTGTGCGCTCGTCTGTTTCTTTCCTCTCAAGGAGATGCTTTAGCATTCCCTCCCTGCTAATTGGTCTCCCTTTAATGTTCCGACTCCGCTAGGGGTCGGGAACTTAAGGGCCAGATGCCTTACTGATGAAACTGCCCCCAGCCCGACCAGGGCGGGTCTCCCGAGCAGCACATTGTAGGCCGATGGTAAGTCTACTACCACGAACTCCATCATCTTGGTTGCCGAGACTGGGTAATCTCCCAAGGTCACGGGGAGCTCGATGGATCCCATGCAGGCGGTTCCTTCTTCTGAAAAGCCATACAAAGTAGTTGCACACGCTTTCAGGTCGCGAAGGGAGAGTCCCATCTTCTCGAGGGTTGCTTTGTAAAGAATGTTGACTGAGCTCCCATTATCTATGAGAACTCGGTGGACCCTTTTGTTGGCCAGCTGAAGAGTAAAGACCAGCGAATCGTGATGAGGAAACTGGACATGGGATGCGTCTTCCTCGGTGAAGGTTATTGGTTGTGTCTCAACCCTCTAGCTTTTTGGAGCCCTAGGTTCGGGTTCATAAGGAGACCCGTCCCCAGTCTTCAGCTCGTTAACATATCTCTTTTGGGCATTCCTCCCCACTCCTGCGAGATGAGGCCCTCCCGAGATGGTTATTACATCCTCTCCATCTATCGGGGGGGGGGGGGGGCTGTCTTCTTCCCGAGCTCAGGAACTATTGTTTTGTGTCGTCGAAGGCGCGGCTTCTCTCTGGCTCGCGGCCGCTTGACTAGTATTCTGGTTTTTGACATATTGCTGGAAGTAACCTCTCGAGATCAATCCTTCGATCTCGTCCTTCAGTTGTCGACATTCATCGGTTGGTTCGAGCTCCTCGTTAGAGTCTTCATACCAATCATTCCTTTGCTCGTTTTTCAAAAGCTTAAAAGCCTTTTCAAGCTGGTCAATTCTTTCTTGGACTGGGTCCGCAAGAGGCACTGTCTGGAATCGGCTGTCATCGATCACAATCCCAGGCTCGCATCTCCGCAAGGGACCTCTACGCCTATTCAACCGATTCCTCAAGTCCGGATTCGTTTGGTCACCATTACCCCGACTCTGATTCAGGTGATCTCGCAGATCATGACGATTTTTGCGGCTTCCGGTATTCTTACGACCTCGGTCATGTTTACTGACCGACCTGGTATCTCCAGACTCATCACTGGTAAAACTCATTGCTTGGTTATTTCGTGATGGATTCTTCCCACGCCGCCTCGTCTCTGCCGTGCGAGACCGAGACGTTTGACTTTTCTCAGATGGGGCGCCTCTCCGCTCCTGGAAAGCCTCCCCATTTCCTTGTCTTCCCCCCGCACGCCCTTCACCCTGATCTCGAATGGGTTGAGCGTTCCTGCGGGAAGGCGAAGGATATCTTATGGGTGATGGAGGGAACCGTATAGGCGACGGTGGCTGCCACCCATGTCGTGGCCTTGAGGGTCCAGAATTTGCCCGAGATGGGTCGGTCGCATTTGGTGCGCTCCTAGGTATCTGAGTCCGAGCCTCTGCAGGGGTTCGGTTATTCTCAGTTCCTGCAGGCACTTCCACAGGCGGGTTAGCCGGGGCCCGAGCCCAAGCCCGAGTACTCCTCTGGGGCCTAGGTGAAGCGGATGGCTCTGCTGGTGCCGGAGGTTGAGTCGGCCTCCTTGTGGCAGCGTCTTTTCGTGGACGCCCACGGGGTCTACGGGGAGGAACATGCACGTCCCTAGGAGGAGGGACTTGGTTCTCGCGTGGAGGTGGGGACTGAGCCACCTGCGCCTCTGCGGATATCCTTGTCAACTCCTCATTCCGTTTGTTGGCCTCTGCCAACAGCTGCTTCAATTGCTGGTTTTCAAGTTCTACAATAGGAACATACCGCTCAGGATTGTAATACATATCCTCATCCCTTGGTGGAGGAGGTGGTCCCCGGGAATCAGATGACCCACTTCTCTCTTCAACATCCGGGTTCTCCATTGGCTGTTTTCCAGGACATCTTGGGTAATTTTCTTCAGGTGTGTTCTGATTGTTAGTGGCCATGACTTTTCAGGGATGAATGCTTAAGGCTCTCAATGAAAGCACCAAACTGTTGACGCCATTTTTCGTCAACAGTGAAAGAAGAGCACGTAAACAATAACTAGTAATGGCCAATTAAAATATGACAATATAACACACGATTTTTTACGTTGTTCAGCAGTTAAATCTGCCTAGTCCACGAGTCTCTGTTATTAAACTCAAGATTATCTCTGAAAATTCTTAAGCATGAATTCTTTAGAGTTTTCTCTCAAGGTTCAGAATTTCAGTCCATTACAATGGTACATGACCTCTCTATTTATAGAGAAGGTTGCAGAATACTATCCCACATATTTTGGGTAGTTACTCTTTTTGTATAAATAAATTAAATGGATTTAAATGCCTGCAATCCGATATAAAAGGAAACGTCCCCTGAAGACCAGGGGGCGTATAACTAATCGAATAATATCCCATGATTTTATGGGATTTACAATAATAAATGCAGAACACGCCCTTTATAAACAGCACTTATAGATATTCAAGGTCATTGTCATATATCTCCAAGGCCTTAGTCTCCTAGGTTTCTCATCAGCTTTCGAGCTAATGACATCTCCCGAGGTCACATGGCTTCGAGATCGTACGTATGTCATGCTCGGAGCCCCTGATCCAAGGTCATTCCTGAGGATAGATGCGTCTCGGGAGCTACCTTTCGAGATCGTGAACGTTTCGAGGCCACCACATTCAAGGTCATCTCGAGTCTTGCAGGCTCGATATTTAATCCTGGAGCATACTTCGAACTTTTCGAGTTCATTCACTGCGAATCCAGCTTTCGAGGTCACATTTAACATGGCTCGAAATCTGGGTATAACAGACATAGTTAAAAAATCAAACAAAGTTTAGATTCCAAGATGTCGTTTAATTCACAAATTGAAAGAGAGCTTCTATAAATATACCACTACACACTTAAACAGAGTGGAGAGGAGAAGACGTGTACCTCAATTGAAAGAAGAAAAGAGCAAAGAAATGGTTATATGTGCGAATTTATAAAAAATGGTGATAATCTATACAACCAGGACCTAAAGTACAAATATAGTCACTCCAGTCTAAAAGCTCACACCTCACGGCTGCATTCAACACCTTAAATATCAACCCTAATTGACCAACACCCAATCGTGCAAGGAAGACCCAAAATGAACAAGAGAGATGCTCCTGTTTTTATTCTTTATTTCACATGTATACACACATTATAATAAATCATATTAAAAACAATTAAACATAAGCGTATACAATGCACAGCAAATTAATAAGGAAATTTACACACATATATATAACACATACATGTATATAGATCAAGCATAATATTTGAAATAACAAACAAAATATCTTAAAAGAATATACTTTCTTATTCAGTTTCTAGAGATCTTTCTCCTTTTTTGAAAGTTTAAATCAAGCCCTAAATCAACTTTTTCCAACAATAATTGTAATGAAGTGAGACCGAAAAAAAAGACAAATTAAGAGCACAACAGAGAGACTGGAGCATAAAAATACCCCATAAATACAAAAATGGATATTAAAAAAAAAGCTTATAGTAACTGAGAGAGGGACAAAAACCGGAGATACCCTGAGTGAGAGAAAGAGAAAGGTAACCAAGAAAAAAAAACAAGAAAAAGATTACACATACCTGGGGATTCCATGTGAAAGAGAAAGAGGCAGTGAAAGAAAGAGAGAAGCGGTGAGAAATAGGTAACGTTGAGTGAGAGGAGGAGAGGGTTTGGGGATTTGGCTAGATAAATAAAGAGACTGTGGATCATACAACACGAATGGATCAATTATAATTTACACATACAACACGAATGGATCAATTATAATTTACACACTACTTAGTAACCTAAATGTTAAAGAGTTCATCTTGGTTACTTCAATTGGTAAATTTCTCAGATTTTCTAGATCAAGTATCATAAATGTAGCTCAATTTTGGAAACAAAACAAACATAAATGCTAAAATCAACAATTGAGCTGAGCAAAAGTACCATGAACTCACCTCAATGCACAAAGCCTCATCTGAGCCTCCAATCGATGATGACCATCACAAGAATTCAGCATCCGCTGCTCGAATCCAACGTGAATGGTCCGGAGTCCCGACTTGGCGAGGATCGAATCGGTCTCATTGCTAGCTCCACCAGCCTCAACAACGATCCAAACGACTTCGTACGGCACCAACATTAGCGAGTGCATCAGACCGGTCATGTGAAGGGCCTGGAACGTCCTCACATAAGTGGAAGTCACCACAATGACGGTTTTAGGGTTCTTGACTCCAAATTGACGCCTCTACTCCCTCTGAATCGTGTCAATAATCTAGTGCGCCTTCATGACCTCAGTCGGATTCGGATGCGACCAAGGTCTGATTCGGATCCCGTGGCGGCCAACCACCACATGGCTAGTAGAATTACTAGTGAGGACAGTCCTATTCATCGGGAATTCATCACCGGAAGGATTCGAATGACGGAGCAAGTCAAAGGGACCACCACCACCACCACCGAGCTCAGAAGCAGACCGAAACGGCACAGGATAAAGATTATTAGTAGAGGACTAGAATTTTGGGATTTCGGTGAGAGGTCAGGAGAGCTGGGAGTTTGAGGCTGTGGGCAAATTTCTGGGAAATTTGGAGAATTTCCTCTCGGAAAGTTTGGAAATTTTTTTAGAGAGTCTCGGAGGTTCAGGAAAATTTGGGGTTTGGGTAGGGAGATTTCTGCTAGGTTTAGATATATGTGAGGGAGACAGAGAGTTAAGAGAGAGAATGAGATATGTAGATTTAGAAAATGAGAATAGTGAAATAATACAATATTTGGCACAATTATTTCATTTGCCGCCAAATGTATTTGTGCGCCATTTTTTTTATGTCCTCCCAAATTTTATGGGTTTAGGATAACACTTTTTTAAAAGAGTTATACTTAAATGTTGTGGAAAGGGTTATTTGGTGTAGTGTTTGTTGTTTAAACACTATAGTTCTTTCTCCAAGTGTTTCATTTTCAAAAGTTTCATCTAAAGAGTTTTGTGGTTTTAGTTTTTTTATTTATTTTGAATAGTTTTATAGTCATTGTTTGCAAGACAAGTGCTTTTTTTTTTTTTTTTTTCACTAGTTTCCCCTTGGATTTTCCTTTATAGATTTTTTTACTGAGACTTGCCATAGGCTCCATGCAATATCTTTGTTTCAGGAAAGTTATATGCATCCCTATATCTGACTTATGTAGTTTCGTACTTTTATTTTCCTTCCAGTTTTGTTGTTGTACTTATGAAATTTTTAATTTTATCTTTTGATTTTTTCCACATACATTTAGTTGGTGTTTTTTAAAGAAAAATTATTTTACGACTTAAAATATTATTAATTTGTTGAGAGTTCATAACACAAATATTGATTCAATTACTTTGTGTTTGGCTTTCTTATATATTTTTTACACTATAATTTTTATTGTGTACTTCTCTTCCAATACTTTTCTAGCGAAAATACTACTACCAAAAATATTTTATTTGCTAGTGCCAAAATATGATATAATTTAGTACCAATAATAAGAAAGAATTGATTACTAAATGGAAAAAAAAAAGATAAAAAACATACAAAATGCATCAATTTTATATATTTGGTGCTAATATTTAATTTTAGCTACCAAAAAATATTGGTAGCTTAAAATATAAATATGCTACCAAATATTTTGGTAGCAGACATATTTGGTATCATTTAAATTACAATTTGCCACTAAATCAATTTGCTACCGAAACATAGTAGCAAACTTATTACTTGGCACCTACAATATTAGCTACCAAAAAACATTGGTAGTTGAAAGTATAAATATTCTACCAAATTATTTGGTAGCAGTCATATTTGGTATTCTATGATTAGAGTATACTACTAAATCATTTTTCTACCAAAATTTAATAGCAAATGATAATTAACTGCTACAATAAATATTTGGTAGCTAAAACTTTTGTAGCTAAAAATCTAATTTCTTATAGTGTTTAATTAATTAGACGCTCTTAAAAATACCCTTCACACAAAATAGTAATGCTTTGAGAAAGTGGTGCAAGAAAAAATCTAGTTATATATGTAGTAATGAATAAATAGACAAATAAACAGATTTACAAATAATATATGTAGTTTGAAAAAGAAATAGCTAGATTAAGGAAAAGAGAGAGAGAAATAGTTTTGGATATGATATGATATGTTCTAAAAAATATTAAAAAGTACACAAGCTGATGGACATAATACTCTGTATGAGTGTTTAAAAGAAGTGTTTTAAATGTTAAGAAACAGATTTGTAGTAATTGTTTATTAATAATATATAATATTATATACAGAATTGCCAAGGACATTTTTTGTGCACAATATCATAATGACATATTATTATTGGTGCAATTTAATATCGGTTTCACACATTTAAATTTAATAAATATTATAAGTATTGCTAGCTAACAATAAAGTGCTAATTCACATAGTTTTGAACACCTGTGAAATAGGAATGGTCCGTTATATGTAATAATCATGAGCGTCAGTTCACGGGCGCATGTTTAGCCTTTCTAGGCGGTTTTGGTGAAAAGCGTTTGCATGCATTAATGTTCTTAGCTTATTTAGTAAACTATAATTTATCTCGCTTTCAGTCACTGTCCGTTTATGAAGATAAATTATAATAAAATGATCACGAGATTATTCGAACATTTGAATTAGTCAGTTTTATTTTATTTGTGAAAAGTTAGATGCAAATCAAACTTAGTTTCCATATCAGAAAGATCCAGAAATTGGAATATATATTGAACTAGTGGAAGTTTTTAATCGTGAAAAATCAGGTTTAAATCAAATCCAATTCCATATTAGATCCCTGCTTCTTATTAAATATATATATATATATATATTTTTTTATACAAACCTATATATAATTTGTTACTAGAATTTAATTTTCCTCTAAATCGATTATTTGTATATATCTTAGTTCAGAAATTTAATTACTTATTATATTGTTCTTGATTGCGTTGTAAAGATGCTTGCATTTAATAGTATTTAAGTAATTATGTGAAAATAATAGTGTTTAACAGAAGTAAAACCTCAACTACTGTATGGGGTAAATTAAATGTGCTAATGAGAATCTAAACCACTTACTATGTTTGGTTCAAATTTTAAAAGAGTAAAGTTAATAATTTGTGTGAGTCCCACATGTATTTTAAGAGTAAAATTAACTATTTTGTATACAAGAGTTAAATATTACTTACATCCTAAGTCACTCTACACTTTCCAAAAAACAACTCAATTACTCAAAACAAACAAACAAACTTCAACATAAATATCTTTTATATGTTACGAACGAGTATGAACAAATTGACAGGGGTGCAATTATAATGCTGCAATTTTAAATAATATCAATATAGATTTTAGTAATAATAACGTGAGCTTTGTAAAATATTTCTGCCAAAACAAATTTATTATATTGACAGAATAATTTTTTGGTTGTTAAGTTCACACTGTTAGCCACATCAAAATAACTAACTATTATTTTACTTTGATCATTTCTCTAGGCACCACCACAATATGAACCTCTTAGCCTTGTGAAAAAAGAAAAGAAAAATTCTTATCTAAAACTTCTGATAAGAAAATAAACTCGATCGTGTTATATTATATCCCCCCTTTCATTTTCTCAATAAAGAACCCAATATATACAATTCAAGATTCCTTACCACAGAATATAATAAACATATATTTATATATATATTAGAAACATGTATAGTTTCCAAGATAAAATATCAACTAAATGAATAAAACATCTCGTCATATATCCTTTCGGTCTTTTGGAAAGACAAATGTCTTCATTCTTATACCTTTATTCTTCTTACAAGTGCTTCTAGTGTTTGTTTTGAGTAGTTTGCCTTGAAAATATAAATAGACTTAGGACGGAGATAATATTAAACTTTTGTGTACAAAATGAATTCACTTTAACCTTAAATTATATGTGGGGCTAACACAAATTATTAACTTTAGCCTCTTAAAATTTGAACCAAACAAGAAATTTAGATTCTCATTCCCACATTTACTTTACCCCATACCAAACACCGCTGTGGCCGGCTAGTGATAGTTGTTTTTTGCTATAATAATGACAAATGAATTAATTCCCTCCAAACAGTAATATAATAATAAAGATAAAACGTACCAATCAGTAATGAATTGATGAGAATAGTAAATACATTGGAGACTACGTGTTAATAAATAAGTGTAATATTAAGATATGAAGTGATTGTAAGTGATTATATTCTTTGTTATTGAAGCTTCTATATTGTTTCTCTATAAAGGCGTGTTTTCCTTTGAACCTGTATATCGGAAAACACAAAGACTAAAAAGTTCCTTTTTATAACAGGCTCTCTTTGCTGCTTTTTTCACTTGTTTTAATACGTTTCTTATTAGATTCATGGCAAACTTTGTTGTGAGAAAAGAGGCCTATCATATGGGGGAACAAATCGGTAATAATAAACGGTCAGATCATCATCATCATCATCATCACAAAGGACCTTATTATATGCTAGCTACTCATGTTTTTGACCATCAGCAACCTTTTGTAGCTTATAAAGGGCCTTATGTGAAAACAGTCATAGTTCCTCAAGTGGCTGTGCAAGGATATATTACTCACCACCAAGTTCCTCAAGTGATGAAGACACAAGGTGCAGGTGTCGTAGACTGATGTAGCGTTTACAGATTATGGTAGGAGTAACAAATTACCCCTTAGAGCTATGTAATTATCATGTATATATATATATATACTTTTATGTTAGTTTGGTAGTTGTTTTATTATAGGACCAAGGACTTTGTATATATGCTCCTTTCTTTCTAACTTAGGAGTAAAAAGTGTTTACCTATAAGCCTTGTACTCAAGGGAAGCTTAGAGTGGTTATATATAGATATATGTAATATGTACGTTTAGCTAACTCTCCTCCAGTTTCCAGACGGAAGTGAAGTGTGTACTATCTCTGTATGCGTATGCTTCATCTACTATAGCTATTTCTCTCTCCATGTTATAATCAATAATATATATACAAACAACAGTCTACGCTAGCGAGAACATTTTATATATTTTCAGTTTAGTACTGATACAGTATGCATTTATATACACACACAATTTTTTGAGATAATGGGTTTTTTTATTTATACGGATATAGATAATTCTTTATTCATTGATACGGTTTTTTAAAATATATTTCATTTATATGTAATTTTTAACTTTTTATTTCTAGAATATGGTCTCAATATTAACTTTATTCTTTAATTTTTTTTAAGGTTTTATTTGGTTTTCTCAACCTAAATTGACATGTTTTACAACTTTGATAATGAGTAATGTAATTTTCCATATTCTTTTCCATCATTCATCTAAATTAATTACCCATCACAACTAACAACTGGTGATGATCAGTGAATTAGACCTTTCACATTAATAAACTTCATCTATATATATACATATAAAAATATATATTCAAAATTTTAAGGCAATTAATGAAATAATTAATTTTCTTTTACCATGACGGAATCACATATGTTCAATGCTTGTTTGTGATATTTTTTCATTTGAAAGCCAAAAAAATTTGATTCACATCATAATGTACCAATATGCTGTAATTTGCATATGAGATTTTGAAGTTGTTTTAGTTGCAAATGATAGTTTTTTTATGTTGCTATAGTTCCAAATCGGATTGCCTAAGTTGTTGAAATTTGTATATGAGTTTTTTTTAAGTTACTTTCGGTTGCAGTGGATTGCATAATGATGATTAATTTACAAAATGAGGTTACTATAGTCGTTTAACATGTGAAATTTGCATGATTTTTTAAGATGCTATCAATTGAATTGGATTGCATAAGTTTGCATATAATGATTAATTTACATAATGAGATTGATATAGTAAGACATGCTGAAATATATAAATTAATTTTTATAAGTTGTTTTAGGTTGCATAGCAAGTTGTAATTTGCATTTGAGATTACATAAAGATAATTAACTTGTATATTGAGGTTGTTATGGTTAATATATTGTAAGTTGCAAATGAGCAACACTATGATTTGCATTTCACGTATTTTAAGTTGCTTATCACTACAAGAAATATGTGTATCAGCGGTGACGCCTGTTGTCGCTGAAAGTCTAACATGTCACCTCTAATACTAATCAGTGACGACATTTCACCACTCAAACTAATCAGTGACAACATGTCGCCGCAACTACATCGCCACAGAAAAGTTGTGCCTAAAAGCCATATCAACAGCGACATTCCACCTCCCTGCTGATAATGTATATTAGTGGCGACATAGTGTCGTTGGTATTGTCTAAAAAGTCGGCATAGATTTGTGTCAATGTGGCTAGTTCCACAAAATTATATGCGACGGCAATGTGAATATCAGGGGCGAACATGGATACTGTGGAGGTACCATTGATGATCCTACTCCAAACTTGTAGTAAGGATATGGCAGAGGCTGCGACGATAATGCACCAAACATGTAAGGATAATTTGGTGGAGGTTGTGATTGTACTACTCCAAATATGCAAGGCGATCCCATGGGTTGGGATGAGGGTGGTGGAGGTACTCCGTACAGGAATGGATGGACCGAGGGTTGATGAGAAGATGAAGCTGCAGACGTGTCCAGTAAGACCAAGGGTTGAGACAAAAAATTATGTGGAGGCTGAACTTGCACATTAGGTTCATTGGTAAGAAATTGAGACAAGAAATTTACTTCCTTTGTCAATTTCTTTACCGTCTCCACCAAATCACCGTATTGACAAAGTGATTGTTGAGGAGGCGCCTGATATTGCATGTTTTGAGAGGGCTAATTAGAGGATGGCCCTTTCCGCCTCAATTTCCGGCCCAATCCTCGCTTGTCATCGCACCTCCATCCCAGTACTTTTTCTAGGATCTGGATCTAGTCAACTGAGGAAGAACCATCCTCATTCGATGCAGTAGTAGTTGTTTACTGACTTTGCACCACAAAATCAGCCTTCAATTTTTCCAGTTTTAAAGAAAGTGTTAGTAGGATTGAGAAAATAGATTTCTAAGAATAACAAACATATATTTAAGTAAACTTACATAATCTTCTTGAGCAGCTTCGTCTCTTTCTTCAAGTGATAATCCTTCCAATCCTTAATAAGATCCAGGTTCGTCTAAAAATATATGAACATACAGTTAGATAACTTATAATTTAATTAAAATTAATTGCGTTAATTTTTTTCCTTACTTTCTCGTGATGGTGGGCCACCAACGATTTTGAACCCTATGTTGTTGCATGCTTCTGTTGCGCTCTGTTATCCTTATTCTTTTTTGAGCGCTCCACCCAACAAGGACTGGTGAATAACTGACAACTCTTCTTCCACACGTCCTTGCTAACATTCTGACATGGGTTTTCTAGGATTTTTTCCCAATCCCCAAGTCCATTGTAATGCGATGAAAAATGGCGGTGTCTTTCTGTTTTCCTATCGCGATATTGATCTTTCATCTCTGTCTCAATACCATCTATACACCATTCATAATCCGGTCGACCATCGATTTGATAATACCACTACATTGAAAAGAAAAGAGATTAATAATTAATTAAATAAATTGGTCACCTTAAAAAATACTTTTTAGTTGTAGCAATTAATTTAAATTACTGACCTTAATAATGTTTTTGAGTATGTCTTTGAATTCCTTAGGCACTCCTTCCTGTGTATCCAAGAATTCTCTGTGAGACTTGGGTGCTGACAAGGCGGAAATAAGTTGCATGCTCAATCCCCACAAACTTGTATGAGCGTGGATCAAATGTTAGCTCCAATAGATGACCAACTTGTCTATGTCTGGCCTCGAGATCTTTTCCGGTGTTTGTGCCACCCTTTTTCTTTGGTGGGGTTGCTATATTTGTTTGAATAATGAAAAATAAATTAGAAATATTAATATTTTAACAAATAAAAAGCATTAGCATGGTATACAAACAAACAAAATTTGTTGACTTGCATGAAGTGAGGATCCTACTAGGATCTGGGGAAGGTTCACCGCCTACTTCTCTCCCGTGCACTCGCGCCACATCTAATGACATTTTATATTAAGTACAACAAATTTGTTTGTTAGTTTAAACATGTAAACTTATATTTAATTTATTGGAATCAATATACTTAAAAACATGTATTATATTTCTTAATATAAAGTTTTACTAATACAAATATCTAAGTAGAATAATCACTATCATCATTGATTAAGCTACATCTACTGGGAAAAATGCTCAACATTATCATCACTAAGGTCAATAAGCAATTCATCCTCCGCATCCACTTCTTCTAAGTCTTCCAACATATCATCTTCGTCGTCATTAATAAAATCGTCATCAGGCTGGATATATGAGGAAGGCCACTGAGGGGTTTCAACATGTATTGCTAGTTGATCAAATTGTTGCACAACCAATTCTCCAAGTTTGACACTCAATACAAAATTGAATGTAAATACTCTTCAGTTTTCGGAGAGTTCTCCATAATGAACCACTCAGCTATGTTTCGAGTCTTCTCGTTGAGTGAGACAAGAGTTCCCTTACTAAGTGGACGACACTGAGATTGAAACACTGGGAGATTTTGATCCACATATCGAACATCTTCATTCCGATAAGGCTTATTAAATTGTGTTTCTACACCTTTGAAATACATGGAAAAAATTTCAAAGCATTATCTGCAACCTATCCTTCGGCTATGGATCCTTCCGAACGAGCTTTATTCCTCACATAGTTTAATAATTTTTCTCATGTACCTTTCGAAAGGATACATCGATCTCAGAAAGAAATGTCGTCCCATAATAGCTTCGTCAGGCAAGTGCAAAAGCAGATGGATCATTATGTCAAAGAATGCTGGAGGGAAAATTAACTCCATCTTGAATAGAATTAGAATCATGTCATACTTTGCCTTCTCCATATCGTTTATGTTACGGGTCCTTGAGCATAATTGTTTGAAGAAATTGCAAAATTCCATTATTGTGTTTGTTATGAATTTTGGGAGAAACTTTCGTACACCAAATGCAAGCAAACATTGCATGATAACATAACAGTCATGGGATTTCAATCCAACAATGTTTGAGTCATTCTCAGATACTTTCTTCTTCAAATTAGAGCCAAATACATCTAGGAGATTTATGACTTTAAGAAATTGGAGGAATTTTCGTCGCTGATCAAGGGTCAAGACATACAGAGCATGTTGCTTTAATAATATTTTTTTCTCATCTTCATAAATCCACAATGATTTCCCGATTCTCATTTTCTTTAGATCATGTCTTGCATTAGTAGTGTCCTTGGACTTATCATTATCCAACAAAGTTCCAAGAAGACTGTCGCACATATTCTTCTCAACATGCATCACATCTATATTATGTTTTAACATGTTCGAGCTTCAGTACTTAAGTTCAAATAAGATACTTTTTCTCCTCCAGTTACTTTCTCCTACATCTCATTTGCGCTTTACACCCCCAAACATATCATGTTTATCGTGAACTTGAGGAAAGAGACAGTTGACTTGTTCTAAAATTTGTTCACAAGTGAACTTAGTTGGAGGATCTCTTATCTCAACCTTGTCGTGGGATTTTATGTCCTTTCTATACTTGTGATTTTTTTCAAGAAACATTGATGACCAACATAAGACGTCTTTCCAATTAGTCACATCGATGAAGTTTCTTCATTGCATGTTGAAAAAGCTTTGTATCCATGCCCGCTCCATCAAGACAAACTACTACGAGCTGGAAGAACGTTAACTGTCCACAGGAGCGCTGCACGCATCTTGAACAATTGATTTTTTCTGCCATGTCTCGTATCCACCCCATTATTCCACAAGTCTTTTGACTCATCCACTAACGACTTCAAACACACACACACACACACACACACATAAATATCATATTAAAATGCACAACAAAGATAGAAATTTGACATAAAAATAAACATTGGTATACCAATATAGAGCTTCTATTTTTTCCTTTCACAGACAAAATTAAAAACAAAACATAAAGTTAGTAAATCAAAACTAAATTTGAAATTTATACACACACACACACATATACAATTATTTACACACATATATAAATATGAAATAAAAAATTTGAGAAACATTAAAACAAACAAAAAAACAAACCTGGAGGTGGTGGAGGCGGTACCGTGGCAGAGGTGGTGGTTCTTCAATTTTTTTAGGTTTTGAGATTTAGGGCATTTTGGGATTGGGGAAGTGTAGAGGGGAAATAGAGAGGCGAAATGGAAAGGGAAAATGGAGGAGTGGAGAAATGAATAACCGGTGGCGATAGGAATTTTTTTGGGATTTCGGGTAGAGGCAGGGGAAGGGGTTGACAACAAAGGGATGGTGGTGGAGGGGGTGGCGTATGGCAAGGCGAGGGTTTTCGATTCGGGGCGGCTGGATTCGCAACAGGTTCTCGAGGTCCCTTTTAGCGGCGATACCTGTTGCCTCTAAAAGTTGGTTCTAGTTAAAAAGACGACACCATTCTTGTAAAAAATTAAATATGCAGATAATTCGTACAACATTAGTGGTGACAAGTCACCGCAAATAATAAGGTTTTTTTTGCTGCACCATCAGCGATGCACATATCCTCAAGTAGCTGCCACAATGTCCCCGTTGATAACTCCCCAAAATAATATTTTAATAACGATAACTATCAGCAGCGACAGAACTTTGGCACTGCTAATAACCCTATTATTAGCGATCACCATGTGTCACCGCTGAAAGACCTTTTTCTTACTGTGTATGTTACAACCACTAAATCAGCCTCATGCAACCAAATAAATTTATAAATATAAAGATGCAACTTAAGCAACTATAACACATAAAATAACTTAAATAACCCAGTGCAACCTTCAACAACTCACAAAAATCCAATTTCAACCTCATAAGGATGAAATTTGAGGTTGTAGTAGTGAATTGAATGTTTGCATTTGAGGTTGCACTGAGCTGCAAAAAATGGATAAGGATGAAAATGCAAAAAAAAAAAATTAAAAAATTGTTTTACGTTGCATTGACCTTGTATTTGAGGTTGGAATGAGTTGCATTCAATTGCATGGACTGCAATTGAAGTTATAGTTGGTTGCATGAGTATGATAAAATTTGCAAATGAATTTTTTTAAAGGTGCTTTATGTTGCATTAAGGTTTTTTAGGTAGCATTGGACTTGCATTTGAGGTTGAAGTAAGTTGCTTAGGTTGCATTCAATTGCATGGGCTTGCATTTAAGGTTGTATAGTGGGTTGCATTAGGTTGTAGTGAGTTTCATTTGAAATTACATTTGGGTTGCTCTAGATTGCATTTGAAATTACATTGGGCTTACAATTAAGGTTGTAGTGGGTTGCATTTGGGTTGCTCTGGGTTGCATTTGAAACTGTATTGGGTTGCATGTGTTGCTTTAGGTTGTATGAGGTTACAATGGGTTGCATTTGATATTGCAGTGGGTTGTATTTGGTTACATAATCACTTGTAATTGAGATTGCAGTGAGTTGTTTTAGGTTGCAATGGATTGCATTGGTCTTCCATCTGAGGTTGTAGTGAATTGCATGATTAACGTAAGGATGAAATTCGCAAAATATTTTTTAAAGTTGTTTTAAGCTGCATTTGAGGTTGTAGTGAATATTGAAGATGTGAATTTGAGTTTCAATTGTAGGCAATTATAAAATTCAAATTTCGGTCCAAAGTAATACAAGAGAGTATCTAAGGGTTCCAAAAAAGTTTGGTGGCATTTGGAATAATTTTGGGACCTTTGGAAGTGTTGAAAGTTAGAGAGGGTGGCGATACGTCACCACCCAAGAGGCGAGACATCGCCTAAAAGCTAGGGTTTCCAGAAACCCTAACAGGCGATACATCGTCCCCTGCAGTATTACGTGAAATACGTAAATGTTCTAAATGACATATTTTCAACTATAATTCTATTGGTTAGACATAATGACAGTGCCTACTCTATATAAGGGTCAAAATTACTGATTTGGAAGACTTGATCACTCTCTACAATCTCTCTCTACCCTCTCTCTCTATCTCTAAGAAGCTCTAAGTTTTCTCCAAGAACTCTCTAAGAAAGTGCTTGACTTTGAGAGTTGAAGGCTTGTTCAATCTCACTCCTCATTTCATAAAGAGAAGGCCTCATCAATGATGGCTAGGAAATAGAGTATTAGGAGATTGTTTTCCAACGTGCATAAGACTTGGTGTGTGTTTGGTTTGCTCAAGGACTGTGTAACGACCCAAATTCGCTAATAAGGTTTAATGGCCTTGATTAGCGTGCCAGGAGGGCATAATGGAATTTATGTGTGATTTAAGTGAGTAAAATGCATGATTATAATTTAAAGCATGATTATATGACTATTTGAATATTTGAGATGCATGACTATGTGTATTAGTATGCATGTAGGCCCTGGTTGTGTTAGAAGGGCATAATTGTAATTTTGGCCATTTTGGGCATAACACTATTGATATGTGCTGATTGTTGAGACCACATTGTGATGTGGATGTATCTGTGATTTGTGACTCGAGACGATCCTAGAGAGCAGATTAGCGGAAAAGTCATGGCGGGAATTTATACTCGGCTCGGGTCGAGCCTGGGGGTATAAATCAGGAAATTTAGAGAATATATTGAGGTTAATTTTGATAATGAGGATTACATATTTGGTGATTTATCAGGTATTGGGAAGCAAGCGGGAAAATATTAGAGACACTTGAGGATTAGCGGGAATTGGGTAAAATGACAAAAACGGCCCTACATGGACAAAAGGGTTTAGAATTAATAGGGAGGGCATTTTGGTCAATTGGCGTTTTAGAGATTGATTATTGAGGCTTTATATACTTAGTGGGATTGTTAGAAAGAGTGTAAAGGCTGTGGAAAAGAAAGAAAAAGGAAGAAAAGAAAAGAGAGAAAAACAGAGGGATTTTTTCCAAAAGGATCGGTTTGTGGTTCTCCCACCACTTCTCTTCAAATTTCTTGGGGCAAAGCTCAGTGGAGAGCTAGGATAGGCTGAGCATCAAGGATCTTAAGTTGGACTTGAAGATTTGGCAAGGATTAGCAAGAACACATCAACTTTTGAGGTAAGATTTTAGAGTTTTCAGTTTTAAGGGTTTGGCTGGTTTGAGCTGTGTTTTGAGCTGAGATGATGGGAATTTTAGGGAATTTCTGGGCAAGCTTTGAGGAAGAGCAAGCTAAGGAGGTCTAGGAAATGAATCAAGGTCGAAATTGCATCAACGGTATGAATTCTAAGCCTTTAACTTGATGTTTGACTGAATTTCTGGGTTTAGGGTTCATCTATGGTGAATCTTGAGATTTGGGATGCATGAGCTTGGGTTTTGAAATTTGGGGATGCTTGGGATGAGTGGATAGTGTTTATAAGCTTGATTTTGAGTTTGTTAAAGATTTGGGGAAGGTTGGGTTGAGTTTGGCTCAAAGAAATCGCAGAAAAAGAAAGCTGGTGTTGCCTGCCTGCAACTAGCGCTACAGCGCTAGTCTTTGGACGCTGTAGCGCTAGGCCCTGTTTCTGGGGATGTCGATTCTGCTTGTAGCGCTATAGCGCCCCCTTTTGAGCGCTGTAGCGCTACCCTATTCCCAGAAAGGGGTTTTTGGGTTATTTTTGAGGGATTTTGACCTAGGGTTCGGGGTTCGATTCCACCACCTTGTTTTATGGATCTAGGACTTCCTAGGGGGCTCGGGATTTGTCCCGAGGCTAGGTTTTCGGACTTGGGGTTCGATGTTGACTTTGACCTATGGCTGTGTTTAGGTGTGCGCTAAGGCTCGAGTGGGATCGTGCTCAAGGAGTTAAGTGTTGAAAGCTATCTAATTGACAGGTAAGAAAACTATAGCACCCGTAGGACAGGGCATGGGCCCATGATGTGATTGCAGGGCACGACCCTATATTGCATGCTGAGATGATTGCAGGGCATGGCCCTATATTGCATTACATGTTACGGTGCAGACTTAATTGAATTAATATATGTTTGTATGCTACTTGAGTTATACTATTTGCAATTTTAGTAGAGAACGGCAAAGGCCGAGAATAGAAGCGGGGCTGGAAGTAACACTTAGCACGTGGAATGCTTATAGTCAGGGTGGGACCCCAATGGATACATGGGTTATCCTTACGGTGAGGACCGAGATACCAGACCTGGGTAATGCTTCCGGAACGGCATGGCCGTGTTTGTTTAGTCTGATGGACTACTTGGTTATCTGTGGATTATCTGATAGGTTGATTATATATTATGCATATGCTATGTGCTGTTTGAGTTTTCTTGTTGGGCTTCGGCTCACGGGTGCTCTGTGTTGCAGGTAAGGGCAAAGATAAGTCAACCAGCCATGAGTACGGAGAGCATGAAGCGACGCGTACATGTTTGGCCTGGCCGACTGCTTTGGTTGGGGGTTTATTTGAGAAAATGCTGTAGTAATCTGTAATTTTAATAATTAATCGATTGTAAACTTATTTTAAGTTGTAAATGGTTTTCAAACCTTATTTTGGGATCCCAAATGTTGAATACTAGAAGTTTTCAATGAAACAACGCATTTTTAAAGATTACAGCCTTAGCATTTGCTTAATCACACTTTTGTTTTAAAATCCTCGGTTAGCGAGTTTTTTGCACAAAGTTTTTTTTAAAACTCACTTAGTAACGGCTCTAAGGTAGTAGGGCGTTACAACTTGGTATCAGAGCGAGCCAAGGTTTATTGGTTCTGGAGATCGACCGAACATGTACGCTCGCTGTCAGTGACAAGCTCGACTCAGGGTTGGTTGTAATTAATGATTGATATGCCTGAATATGTGTTTAAATGCCCCGTTTGCCTGCTTGCTTATATGGAGCATGTTGAATGAGTTGGCATATGCATGAGATACTATTGGGGCTGGGCCCTTGACTATTGCATGTTGAGATTAAAGTGTGCTGAATAATATTATTATGCATGTGGATGAATATTGGGATAATGGTTCGCATATTGAGTTTATGTGGTTAATTGTTTAAATTGAATTCCTATGTAATATCCGTTTATTGGCATGTATGAAGCATGTTGAGACCTGGGTATACTTGGTGATGTTGTAATCTGGTAGCTAAATGTATATCATTGTGGATTTGGCCTATATATGCTTTGTGTGTGCATGATAACTGTGGTTATTTGGATCTAGTTGTGGTTTAGTTCAGAGTATGAACCATAGAGCTTAGGAGTTCGGTCAGTTTTGGCAGATGAACTCGAATTGTTTGTTCCTAGAAGGGTTATGTGGACTAGATATTTGGTTGAAAGGGGGATTCTAGATATAAGTTGGAGTTAAAGATCTCCATTTATCCCTGAAAGCAGCAGCAGAGGGTCACTAGTGTGTGAGTAAGCTGTGGAGTTTATTAGTTGAGATGGAACAGAAGAACAGCGGATTTCTCTGAGAAAATAGCTGATTTCGATGTTTTAACAGTAAGGTTACCAGTGTTGGTTTACTGTGAGAGTATGGATAGATAAGGGTATTATATGAAAGGCTTAAAGGGTGTTATCCTCTGGTTTTGAGGAGAGTTCGGGTTGACAAGGAATTTATCAATGGATGGGCAAAGTTAATTCCACCCTTGGTTAAGAGGATGAGAGATCCTGATTAGAGGGTTGTGTTAAATATTGAGGCACAGAGATGTCTGGAAATGGTACTCGAGCTGAGGTACTGGCTTAATGGGTTGGAAAGAACCTAGATGATGAATTGATAGTAGAGGTTATAAAGGCATGATCTGAACTGTGGAAGGCGGAGACCTTATAAGATTGGTTTGGATTGATATAGTGGCAATAGTGTAAATTTTTGGGTTTGGTGAATTGGGTAATTCATTTCGGAAATTTATACTGATGGATGTATCTGGAATTGATGGCGACCCATTTAAGGATTGAACTCTGGGATAGTCCAAGGTATTTGGGCCGCTCTGATGTAAGAATTTTTCGTCTATATGTGGATGGCGGAGAGGGCCATGTTGTTCGAGGAACTGATGAATGATGTATAGAGCATAAGTGCCAAAACTGCAAATGGCAGTGCTTCCTTTCATGGAGTTAGTAAAGATAGATTCGTGATAATCGAGTTAAAAGAACCCCGGATAGTTCTGTGGCTTCTGGTTTTGCCAGAAAGGGGGAAAAGTCTGATTGATAAGATGGTACTTTTATTGATAGAATGTAGCAAGGGCAGATTCTCAATTTTTGAGGTAGAAGGACCCCAAACAGTGCTAGGGCACCTAATTTGAGATTGAAAGGAAGCCTGGTTGAAAAGGTAGTTATGAAGATGGTGACAGGAACCAGGGAGGTTATTTGGTATGCACGTGAGGGAGAGGATGCCACCTGAGAGGAGGTCAGGCGAGGGCATGACTTCTACATAGAATGACTCGATATGTTAGGATGGACTTCACATGGTGAGGGAACAGAAAACTAGAGTGCCTCGCTACATTCGAAGTTTGAGGTTGATTCCTCGAGGATGAGTACTTAACTGAATGGTTTGTGCGTTAGTCATGTAACGAACTGGAAGAACTCGGTGTTGAGAATGTTCCGAGAAGGAGTTGGACATAGAGAGTTTTCCTCATGGGTGTTATATGAGAGGCTGAAGATAGTAACACTTATTGAGAAGGAATTAGAAACTTCTGGCAGATGAATTGGGATGCAAGTAATCAAGAAGTTCACAGTGAGGACAATAGGGTTCGTCTTAAGGAAGCCTCAACACGAGCCATAGTGAGAAGGTTAATCGGTTAAGAGATAACCATGGATTGTAAAGGATATCATCTAGAGTATGTTAGTGAGACTGAGTGGAACTGAGCTGGCCAGTGGAAAAATTTTATGGGAATGTAAAGAAAGATTTGGGGGTACTTCAAGGTCGGGCTACAGATAGGATTGGTATAAGGAATGTTGTAAAAGATGGTTTTGGCTGATAGAAAAATCTACTGAAGCAATCGAAGGAATTTGACCCTGGAGTAGCCAGAGTGTTATACTGCGGGGATTGTTAGCATTGTCGGTAAGGAATAAAAGTTTGAGGTTGGATACGAGTCAGGACAATGTCCCCAAGAGTTGATATATGATCTGGTCATTAGCAGCTGGAAATCAAGGAAAGAGACATCTCGGGAATTTTATTTTGCACCGGGTAGGGTGTGAGGAGTTTGTAACAAAGATTTTGGATTGGTTTAAGCTCCAACCGCATAGATAAGTTCTTTAGGTAGAGAATGCATGAACGGTATGGGCAAGTCTCCTTCAAGCTCATGAGCAGTATATGTGGATTACTCCCAGACGGAGATGGTGAGCAACTGATTATTATGCTGAAGAAGTTAGTACCCAGGAGGCAGGGTCACAGGTAAGGTTCTACGGAGTGTCATTTTGGGTGTTGTTAGGAGTACTCAGAGTAGAGCTATAAGAAGAAAGGACAGGTATAATGAGATTTGATCTGAAGCCACAAAGAAGCTAATGAAGAATATCTGAAGAGTAGAAAGCATAACAGGAGTGGTAAGCACGTCATCTATTGCATAAGTATCTCCGGAGACAACTACATCAGAGATGAGGAGAACAGTAAAACTTGAGGTTAGACGGAATAAGTGGTGTCAAATCAGAAAAATTCAGAAGACAAGGTAAGAATTGATTGGTATCTGGCGATGCTGGATTATGTGTGTGATATGGTTAAGCATAGAGTGATAGCATAAAGAACCTAATTCATGTTGAGGGTATGGAACTGTGGGGGTGCATCATAGATTGGGCACGCCCAGGCGCCAATTGACGCGAGGTTGGATCGAACCTTGCAGGAAGTGAAAGAATGAATCATGGTTGATATACTTGGAACGTTAAGCTGTCAGTTATGCATGTCATAAGGTACTTGAGTGTTGGGTGTTAGTAAGAAAGATAACGTTGAGACCTAGATGTGGTGAAAAGTAACAGACGGATGATCAGTGTTTGAAATCCTCGATTGAACGAGGGGAAATTTAATTGGAGGCGGAACTCCTAACTGAGAGGCGTGTGTCAGTCAAGGGATAACGCCATAGATTGTAATGGAGTGGACAAGGCAACGACTGAGATTGGCATAACGTTAGTAGGTATGATTAGCTGGTGAGTGTCACTGAACTATGGAATCCAAAGTGTTGACTTTGGTTGGAGCAGGGAAGGACCCTGCCAAGGTGGTACAGGTTAGGATACCTGGATCGAGTGAAGGATCCAATTAGAATTTGGTATTTGAATGAGAATTCTGAATGGATATCATTCCACCTCCTAGGGTACGTTGTACCGGGAGGGTTGAGCGGGTGACAGAATTTTGTGTTTTCTTTGGAACACTGAGGGGTTAAGAGATGTGGTAGTGTATCATGGGAATAGACCACATTAGACCTTAAGTAAGGTGTTTGGACATGAAAAGTTTTTAACTCAGTTGATGGAGTTAATGTAGTTGGTTCAAGTGAACTGGTTTCAGGGTAGAACGTCGATGATACTAAATTAAGACCCTATAGTATTTTAAATTTTGGAAAGAATCTAGAGAACGAAGAGAACAGAGTGGGAATCTGGAATTATCAGTTGATTGCAAGTGGAATAGCAGTCTGAAAGCTTATCAGATATCTTACAGAATTAAGCGTTGATTATGCGAATACTTGAGGTATTAAGGGAAGTGTAATCCCTGATAAGTTAGTCATGGTGGCAGATGCTGGCGTCTTGTTAAAGTAACACGACATAGGACAAGGTAAGGGGTGAAAGGTAGTGGATACTAAGATTTGGCATTGGTTCAGAGTGAAAGCCAAAGAGGTTGTTGGAACTCTTAAGGCAGGAGTGTCTGCCTATTTGAAAGAATAAAAGAGCTTGTAAATTGTTAAATATTGAGGAAATAAAGTTCCGGAAAGGAAAGATTTGTATCTCTACGTAATAACAGAGGAGGACTTGTATGGTGTTCAGAGAGAGAGGGGAGAGTTCTGACTCTTGATTCAACATAAATTCTGAAGTTCTACCAAGGGTTAAGCCAGCGGGGCCTACAAGTTGATCCCACCTGGTAGGGGTGATGACTTATGAGTATCTTTGGAAATAGGATTTAGACAGCAAGGTAATCATTGTAATCTAAGCAGACCCTGAAGTTTCAGCAGGGTTGCGGTGTAAGCAAGAAGCTAACAAAAGTATGGCTATTAGACAAAATCTTGTGGGGCAAGATTGTTACTCTTGTAAGAGTGTTGTTGAAAAGTAAAGTAAAGGCGGTGGACCTTGGAAATTATGGTCAGAGTTGCGGGTTTACTGACTGATGTGTTTGGGTAAATTTCGAGGACGAAATTTTTATGAGGAGGGGATAGTTGTAACGACCCAAATTCGCTAATAAGGTTTAAGGGCCTTGATTAGCGTGCTAGGAGGGCATAATGGGATTTATGTGTGATTTAAGTGAGTAAAATGCATGATTATAATTTAAAGCATGATTATATGACTATTTGAATATTTGAGATGCATGACTATGTGTATTAGTATGCATGTAGGCCCTGATTGTGTTAGAAGGGCATAATTGTAATTTTGGCCATTTTGGGCATAACACTATTGATATGTGCTGATTGTTGAGACCACATTGTGATGTGGATGTATCTGTGATTTGTGACTCGAGACGATCCTAGAGAGCAGATTAGCGGAAAAGTCATGGCGGGAATTTATACTCGGCTCGGGTCGAGCCTGGGGGTATAAATCAGGAAATTTAGAGAATATATTGAGGTTAATTTTGATAATGAGGATTACATATTTGGTGATTTATCAGGTATTGGGAAGCAAGCGGGAAAATATTAGAGACACTTGAGGATTAGCGGGAATTGGGTAAAATGACTAAAACGGCCCTACATGGACAAAAGGGTTTAGAATTAATAGGGAGGGCATTTTGGTCAATTGGCGTTTTAGAGATTGATTATTGAGGCTTTATATACTTAGTGGGATTGTTAGAAAGAGTGTAAAGGCTGTGGAAAAGAAAGAAAAAGGAAGAAAAGAAAAGAGAGAAAAACAGAGGGATTTTTTCCAAAAAGATCGGTTTGTGGTTCTCCCACCACTTCTCTTCAAATTTCTTGGGGCAAAGCTCAGTGGAGAGCTAGGATAGGCTGAGCATCAAGGATCTTAAGTTGGACTTGAAGATTTGGCAAGGATTAGCAAGAACACATCAACTTTTGAGGTAAGTTTTTAGAGTTTTCAGTTTTAAGGGTTTGGCTGGTTTGAGCTGAGATGATGGGAATTTTAGGGAATTTCTGGGCAAGCTTTGAGGAAGAGCAAGCTAAGGAGGTCTAGGAAATGAATCAAGGTCGAAATTGCATCAACGGTATGAATTCTAAGCCTTTAACTTGATGTTTGACTGAATTTCTGGGTTTAGGGTTCATCTATGGTGAATCTTGAGATTTGGGATGCATGAGCTTGGGTTTTGAAATTTGGGGATGCTTGGGATGAGTTGAGAGTGTTTATAAGCTTGATTTTGAGTTTGGTAAAGATTTAGGGAAGTTTGGGTTGAGTTTGGCTCAAAGAAATCGCAGAAAAAGAAAGATGGTGTTGCCTGCCTGCAATTAGCGCTACAGCGCTAGTCTTTGGGCGCTGTAGCGCTAGGCCCTGTTTTTGGGGATGTCGATTCTGCTTGTAGCGCTATAGCGCCCCCTTTTGAGCGCTGTAGTGCTACCCTGTTCCCAGAAAGGGGTTTTTGGCTTATTTTTGAGGGATTTTGACCTAGGGTTCGGGGTTCGATTCCACCACCTTGTTTTGTGGATCTAGGACTTCCCGGGGGGCTCGGGATTGGTCCCGTGGCTAGGTTTTCGGACTTGGGGTTCTGTGTTGACTTTGACCTATGGCTGTGTTTAGGTGTGCGTTAAGGCTCGAGTGGGATCGTGCTCAAGGAGTCAAGTGTTGAAAGCTATCTAATTGACAGGTAAGAAAACTATAGTACCCGTAGGATAGGGCATGGGCCCATGATGTGATTGCAGGGCATGGCCCTATATTTCATGCTGAGATGATTGCAGAGCACGACCCTATATTTCATTACATGTTAGGGTGCAGACTTAATTGAATTAATATATGTTTGAATGCTACTTGAGTTATACTATTTGCAATTATAGTGGAGAACGGCAAAGGCCGAGAACGGCAGCAGGGCCGGAAGTAACACTCAGCACGTGGAATGCTTATAGTCAGGGTGGGACTCCAATGGATACATGGGATATCCTTACGGTGAGGACCGAGATACCAGACCTGGGTAATGCTTCCGGAACGGCATGGCCGTGTTTGTTTAGTCTGATGGACTACTTGGTTATCTGTGGATTATCTGATAGGTTGATTATATATTATGCATATGCTATGTGCTGTTTGAGTTTTCATGCTGGGCTTCGGCTCACGGGTGCTCTGTGTTGCAGGTAAGGGCAAATATAAGTCAACCAGCCATGAGTACGGAGAGCATGAAGCGACGCGTACTTGTTTGGCCTGCCCGACTGCTTTGGTTGGGGTTTTATTTGAGAAAAGGCTGTAGTAATCTGTAATTTTAATAATTAATCGATTGTAAACTTATTTTAAGTTGTAAATGGTTTTCAAACCTTATTTTGGGATCCCAAATGTTGAATACTAGAAGTTTTCAATGAAACAACGCATTTTTAAAGATTACAGCCTTAGCATTTGCTTAATCACACTTTTCTTTTAAAAACCTTGGTTAGCGAGTTCTTTGCACAAAGTTTCTTTTAAAACTCACTTAGTAACGGCTCTAAGGTTGTAGGGCGTTACAGACTGCTCAAAGGATTGGTTCAAAGTGGTGTTCTTGCGTAGGGTTTGATGCTTCATCAAAGTTGAAGAACACCATTGTTCTACTTCGGTTTGCATGTTCTTTCTCAATCTTTTTTAAGTCTCTGTCAATCCAAATTTTGTGTAGATTCTATTTCTTGTGGTGGTGTTATCTCACTCTCCCCCAACATTCTAATGCTTTACAATCTAAGATAGCATATCATGGAATAATCTTACTCTCTTTTGGCTTGAAATTCATTACTCAAGATTTTGTTAGATTAGATAGATTTGATGTGACTAACTTTGTTCATTGGCAAGACAAGATTAGATTCTTGCTCACTACTTTGAAAGTTTTCTGTGTCTTCGAGATAAAGACCTACAGGTCTTGGAAGAGCCCAAGGAAGATGATACACAAGAAGTTGTCAAGGAAAGGAAGAAGTGCAAAGAAGATGAGTTAATTTATAGGGGTCACATCCTCAATGCCCTCTCGGATAGGCTATACAATTTCTACACCAACACCAGGATCGCCATGGAAATTTGGGAGGCGTTTGAAAAGAAGTACAAAGCGGAAGAAGAAGGTACTAAGAAATTCCTTATTACTCAATATATGGAATTTAAATTTTGTGATGATAAACCCCTTCCCCCTCAAACTCATTACCTGCAAATTGTTGTGAATAAATTGTCTAATCTTAAAATTGTATTTCTAGAACAATTTCTTGTGGGTGCCATTATAGTCAAGTTACCTCATTCATGGAGAAGCTATAGAAAATAAATTCTCCATAGAATTGAAGAAATTTATTTGGAGGAAATTCTCAAACACTTGAGAATTGAGGAGGAATCTCGCTCTAGAGATATGAATGAAGAGAAGTCCAATGGAGAGACTTCTAAGACCAATGTTGTGGAAAATCATTCTTACAAAGGGAAAGGAAATGGAAAGAACAAGGGCAAGGGTCAAAAACCCTTGGAGCCCAAGAAGAATGAGGGACAATTCAAAAGTTCCAAGGGACCTTGCTTTGTGTGTGGCAAGAATGAGCCAAAAGTCAACTTATCCCACGCTGAGCTAGTGCCAACACTAAGTGAAGTTAATGCAATTCATGGAAAGGTGAGTGGGTGGTGGTATGATACATGTGCCACCATTCATCACTACATGAATTTTGACTATATATCACAGTAAAATATCACACATATCTAAAAGCGTTATTAATGATTTTTTACAACACACAAATGATCAACAAAATTCTGGCGCCTTGTAAACTATTAACCGTGCTTTATTCTATTTTCCCTCTCTTATTTCACTCAATATTATCATTCTCTCTATCCTTTCAAACTCTTCCCCTCCCCTACTTTCCCATCTCTCTTCCTTCTTCTATTTCCCTCCCATTTCTTCCATTCTCTATCGTAGTCTTTGAAGACTCCAAGCTTCGGCACTCCAGTCATGAAGCAGGCAGTACACTTGGGTTTGGTTCAGAGTGCGATGTCGAGGAATAGCCCGTCATTGCTACTCTCTCGTCTCTGCAGCGGGTAAAGTTGCCAGGGCTGATGTCTTCCATGCAATAGTTGAGGTGAGTCTTTCTTTGATTTAGAAAGAAATTTTTCCATTCTTTGTTTCAATTTGTTTTAGCTCTCCTAGCTAAAGTCACGCGCCTCCGTGAGATTCAAGGAGTTTTTTCGGCCACCTCCATCCTCCATTTATGGAGCCAGTTGCACGGTTGGATTCAGCTCTTCCTTAGGTTCAAAACCCTCTCCAGGATCGAACCCTTAGATTGTCGGAGTCGCCGTCGGTTTTTTGATGGTGTTGGGTTCTTGCGAGGCAACGGGAGATAAGGTGTCTCTCTTTCTCTCTTTATTCTCTCAAGTGTTTGATTTTATATATTTTCTCTTGTGTTTTGTCATGAATAACCCTAAAATTCCTCACTCACTCACTTGATCACTCTTGGCTCTTTTATACTCATTCTAGTTTTATCTGACCATCTCATGGCTAAATTCTACTCTATACATGATCATGTGTGTGATTATTGGTTGAAATTAGGGTGATAAAGGGGATCCTGAGAAATTGCGGTAGGAGAGGGAGGAACTTGAACTGCAGCAGAGAAAAGGTTGCAACTACTTATTTAATTTATGTGTAGTTTTGTGCTTTGTATACATTGAGATACATCTATATGCTTTTAGTTTCATGCAAAGGCAAACCAAATGAGATGTATAGATGTTTTGTAATCAAATAAGTGGAGAATGATGTATGTATTTTATTTATTTGTACTTAATGTCTAACCAGAGAAAGCCAGGTTACGAGTTGAAGCCCAGGCTATTGAAGATGCTTGAAGAGGAGCTGAAGTGGAAGCTCCAGCCGAGGCTAAATGAAAGAGGGAACTTGAGAGAGAGGCAGCACGACATGCATTGCTACAGGTAATCGTTCAAACCTTGTTGCACAGATTAGGATCACAATGGAATTTTTATTCTAACATTTAACATTTGTGCAGATCGAAAAGACTGTTGAAATCAATGAGAATGGAAGCTGCCCGTTGCTCACTTTGGTAGAAATTCTTCAAACTTGACATTTTCTTTGTATAGCTCTCTCTATAAAATTGTCTACTATATTCATATCTATGTTAATGAAGCAACTAGTAAATTGTTGAAACAATAAATTGCTGCAAGTGTAGATATTTCAGCTTAGTAGCTTACATAAGTACCCATGATTTCTCTCGTCACTTGTTCTTTTTCTGCAACTCATAAGATTTAACCCTAAAATTAGAATGGGTAAATCATTTTCTTTGAGCCTTAGTTATGTATTAGTGTTAGTATTTTGTTTGTTTGTTTCTTTAACTTTTTGTTTTGTTTTTTTGATTTATTCAGATTTTTCTTTCAAAGCTCCATTTTCCCTTTCTTCTATTTTTTCATTTCCTTCTATTTTTTTCTTTCAACTGTCTTTTATTACTAATGAACCAATAAACTTTCCATGATTCTATTGTTTAGCCATAGCTTTGTCTTTTGGTCCTCCTTTTGGTTTATTGGTTATTCCAGTAAGTTTTATTGATTATAGGCTAACTTGTCTTGATGTTCATTCTCTTAGCTTTGTGCATTAAAATGGTGAGTATTTTGGCGGTCCTCGTTGTATTGTTGTTGGTGTTGTGCTGGTTCAAGAACTTATGTCCATGAGCGTGTGTATGACGAGTTTGTTTAAAAAGCGAAGGCACGTGCAATGGAACGTGTTATTGGCGATCCATTCAAGGCAGGCATTGAACAAGGCCCACAGGTAAATCAGTAGTCATTCTTTTTTATAGCAATCTTTCTGAGATTATCTGGTTTTTCACTAGCTTTTAGCTCTATGTTACTACTCATTTGAAAAATATAGGAAGCCCAGGTTGCATTTTGATTTTTGGATTCAGAACGAATATTCAATTGTCACAGACCACTTTTAAGGTTTTCCATTAATCAACTAGCTGTATGTTCTATTATTGATTAATGCTCTATTAATGTGTCAGATTGACCCATAATAATTTAACAAGGTCCTGAGTTACATAAGATTTGGAAAAGAAAGTGGAGCTAAGTTGGAAACTAGAGGAGAGAAGATTGGCTCAAGGGGTTACTATATTCCACAGTTTTTTTTTGGTTAAGATCTAGTTGCTTTAAATTTATATTATTTTTAAGGAAGATTTTTGAGTGATAGTCTTTATAATGTGTTTATGATTTATAAATGCTTTAGTGATTCTTGTAAAGCATTGGATTGGTAGTTAATTGTAGGAGGTATGTTGTATTTGATATTTTATTTAATTTTCAATCTTTTATAATTTTGAATAGAATTTGTATAACTTTAGTGGAGTTTGAATATCTTAGATATTCATCTGTAGCGAAGTAGGTTATGGGAATTCTGTGTTCTGCGGTGATAACGGAAGGTTGAAAACTTACATGTCTTAGTGAAGTAGGTTATGAGAATTATGTGTGCTGCGGTGATATATGGATGAAAACCTGTGTGTTGTTTGATTTGTTTGAATTGTTGGTGTTGATTGGCTTATTGTTGACGCCGTTTTTCGTCAACAGTGAAATAAGAGCACGAAAACAATAATCAGTTATGGCCGAATGAAATATGATAACACAAACGAGATTTTTTACGTGGTTCAGCAGTTAAATCTGCCTATTCCACGAGTCTTTGTTATTAAACTTAAGATGATCTCTGAAAATTCTTCAAGGATGAATTTTCCAGAGTTTTCTCTCAAGATCACCAAAATTCGGTCCTTTACAATGGTGCATGACCTCTCTATTTATAGAGAAGTTTTCAGAATACTATCCCACATATTTCGGGAAGTTATTCTGTTTATGCAAATAAATTAAATGGCATTAAAAGCTAGCAATCCTATATACAAGGAAACGTCCCCTGAAGATCAGGGGGCGTATAATTGAACAAATAATATCCCATAATTGTAGGGGATTTATAGTAATCAATGTAGACCGCGTCTCTTATAGATGATTCATTAGGATATTCAAAGTTATTATCCTATATCACCAAGGCCCTATTCACCCAGGTCTCTTATCGATCTTCGAGCTATAGCATCTTCCCGAGATCATGTGGTTTCGAACTCATACTTATGTCGAGCTCGGGACCCCTAATCCGGGGCTATCCCGAGAACAGACGTATTTCGGGGTCAGCCTTTCGAGCTTGTGAGGATCTCGAGGCTACCATCTTCGAAGTCACCTCTGCTTCGCAGGCCTGATGCCTAAGCTTCGAACGTGTTCCAGATATTATGAGTCCATTCATTATGAATCTAGCTTTTGAGGTCACAATTCTCATGGCTCGAAATCTGGGTGTAACAGTTTGCCCCCTCAAAAGTATTTGTTCGAATCCTATGAGAAGGAAACTTTGGAACTACTTTCTTCGGGAACCGAACCGTCACATACTTGAAAATGGACACGTGTCAGTTTGGTATTGCTCATTCAGGGTACTCGAGTACCTTGGAAATCTGCCCACGATCATTCGTCTGCCACCTTTCTGGTACCATCATATCATTAATCCCTATCCGTTTGATTTTACAAGGGTTTTCTTCAATGGCCCAGATTAATCCCCTTTTACCATCTATATATAAGACCTTAGTCATCGTCTCCCTTTTATTTTGCGCTCATCAGAAGAAAGAAAAGAAGCAAAACCAGAGACTGTCCCTGAGAACTTCTTGCTTGTGCATGTTTTCTCGGCCGAAGAACCAGAGGACCGCCAGTTTGTTCGAGATCGTGAGCTCATATCTGCAGCCTCTCCTTCAATCGACGATTTTTCTACAATCGCCATCATTGTGTAAGTATCTGATTGTCTTTTTTTTTTTTTTTCATTATGCCAGTTTCTGTCTACGTAGTTCTTTTATTTCTAAAAATATACTAGTTTATCTTCTTAGTTTGTCACGCTGAGAGACTTTTGACCGACATGCTTTCACGTCTAAGTCTCCATGCTAGGTTTAAATCACTGGTTCTAAATCCAGTTTTGGTGTAGAACAAGGTCTCTTTTTTCTGGGTTTCAAAATTTAAAAGACATATCTTGCAGACCAAGATATCAGGTATAGAATCTTGGTTTTAAAGAAGGCACGATACCCAAGATTACTATTTCTGAATAACCGCCACCCTTTTTCCCTGATATTTCGGGATTTTTAAAAAAAAAATTATCCTCTCTCCTTTTTCTCATAGAGTACACATTCCAATTCTTTATACGGGTTTTTAGTATCGAGCTTGCTTCGTATCCAAGTACTCTTCGAGCTTGTCTTGTCAAACTCGCAATTCTTGAACCTTTGCATGCATGTCCCTCACCATTTTTTCTTTCTCGCTAGATGTCACAGAATCTGGAAAGACGGTGGGGGTCATTGCTGGAAATCCCTTACTCGCCAATAACCCGAGCCCAGAGTCGCTGTTTGCTCGAAATCAATGTCTAATTCCCGAGACGATCTCGCACGCGAACAGGAGGAGATTCGAGCTCATTATCACCGCCAAATTGACAAGGTTATAGGAAAGAAGAGGAGAACCATTCGAGAGGCTCTTATCCAGAACCTGATTCTGGACCCAGGCCGATTCCCCTCGACCCTAAATTAAAAGTGACCATTGCGTATAGTCCGGGAGAACTCCAATTCTCGCTGATGGGTGAGCCTTCTACCTCGCAACCGAGGAGAGAATTATTCGAGGCTGAGCACTACTGGAGCTCGGTTACCTCACTAGGCCAAATAACTGATATCCTGGCCTTCCATGGTCTTAGGCTGTCAAGCACCCTAAGGTGTCGAGCCCCTACCCCCAGTGAGCGAAGCTGCGTGCCCCAGGAGATGGAAATCCCAAGCTGAGGTACGCGGCCTGGAGCCAAGAGCATATGAAGGCAGGAGCGTTACTGCCTTTGAAGTCATTTTTCAAGGACTTCACGGACTTTGTTGGGCTGGCTCCATTCCAGCTCAACACCAATTCTTACAGGGTTCTGTCTGCCCTGAGGTTGCTATACCACGAGCTGAAGTGGGAAGGACCTTCACCACAGGAGATTTTATACCTCTTCTGTCTGAAAATCAATCCCTCCCGAGCTCGGGGAGGAGACAGCTTTTACTATCTCTCGAGCTACCCCAAAGAGAAAAAGGTGTTTGAGGATCTTCCTAATCATCCACCTGACTTTAAGAAAGCCTTCTTCTGGACAGATGGCTTGTCCCCATCTCGATGCTACTCATTCAGACGGATTCATAAGTACTCCAACCTTCTTTATCTCTGTACTCTGGCTTTCATCTGTAGGTCCATACTTAGTTGAAATGTGTCTTATTTTCCAACCAATTTTCACCATCCTACTCCCGATGACGCAATGAAGGAGCATAGAGAGACTCTGCTCCAACTCCCTTACGGCAGGAGGTCTCTCTCATACCTTTTACATGAGAGTAAGCTCTGAGCTTGCGGGCTTTTGGGAGATGGAAAGTCCACCTCGGACTGGTCCAATAAAAAGTATGACCACTGGGAGCATGTGCCTTTGCCCACAGGAATCCTCCCTCCAAGGAGAAAGGTGAGGCCCCCACCCCTAGCTCGCCGAAGAAGCCTGCCGTCGGGGAACGAGGCTAACGATAAAGCTTCGAGCTCAGACTCAGATGATCAAGGTAAAGTCATCCTTAGCTCAAAAATGTGGTCCCCCACCTTATTAAAGCACCAACGCGATAGGTTAGTCTTGTGCCCAGATGATAGGGACCACTTCTATATATGGACTTGGGTAGACAACCGAGTTCATAGGTTTGATAGTTGGCTCGGGAAGTATGACACCATGTACAGTCTGAACTAGGTGTGGGACGGGATAGCCGTCCAATATGGGACCAATGACTATAGGTACCTTTCGAGGTTAACGTCCTCCTATAGGGAAGGTACTCCCCCCGCCTCTTCTGAAGATGGGGGAATTTCATGGTCCCCGAGCTCGAGCTCGGGGGAGAGTTCCAGTTAGGTTTCTTCTATCATTACTTTGTATATCTATGCGATGCTGAATCACTTTATATACTATTCCCTCTTTTTGTTATGATTCACATTGTGGCGTGATTGTGCAGGCAAGATGGATTCCGACCTTGACAACATCCTTGAGACTGGCGGTGCCAAGAGGAGCAAGCGTCCCAGGGCGGGGTCGCGAAAGGTTGACCGGCCCACCAAAGTCCCCAAGAGGTCCGAGAAAACACCTCCTCCCCTGGCTCCGCCCGTTACGAGCTCCGTCGCGGTGCCGACTTCGCAGGTCGGTGCTTCCATCGTGGTGCCGACTTCATAGGTCGGTGCCTCTATTATGGCCAAGCCCCAACTTCCTGTAGTGGCCCAGCCAACACTTGGTCCACCTCCCAGAAAGCCTTCTGCTTCTCGAGCTCAGAAGCTGTCAATTTCCACTCACGTCGAGAAGTATGTAATTGACAATGCGACTGGACCCCATGGGTCTATGCTGGGCTCAGATGTTATGTCCCGAGTCGGCCAGAGCTTCAGCAGTCTCGACGCTCCTCAATGGCAATTTTTGAACAATACCCGAGACTGCACTGCCCTCTATGAGAAGAGTATCGAGCTTGCTGCCGCGGTAAGTTTTCTTCTACTTCTTAGGTATATTTATACAGTCCTGGTGTTAATGACGATTTTTTCTTTTGTCAGTCTCTTGCCGTTACTGCCCAGCTCAACTATAGGTTGAACAACGAGATCCATTCGAGCAAGTGTTATGCTCAGGAAGTGAAGGATCTTCAACTCAAAGTGAGTGACGACATAAAAAGCTTGAGGCAGGAGCCGAGGAGCTTAAGACCAAGGCATTCGAGCTTAAGAAGCTGAATGCTAGGCTCACGGAGCTCGAGAAAGAGAATGCAAGGCTCGTGGAGTTGAGAAGGAGAACACTCGGCTCCAAGAGGCTAACAAAAAGCTCGAAGAAGACCAGGCCGCTACTTTTGATATAATTGAGGGTGAAAAGGCTCGCCTCCTCGCTGAGTATAAAGAGAAGAAGGACCAGGTGGTTGATTCGGCCATGTACAGAATGTGGGCCAACAACGAAGACCTCGATACCAGTTTCTTAGGTCCTCATGAGGCGAAGCTTCTGGATAAGTGGAATGCTTGGCTCGAGGCGGAAGAGGCTGCTCAGGAGGCCGCCTCCGAAGGTGCTCAGGAGGATAGTCATGCTATTCGTCCTGAGGGGTCCAGTGCTGCCGACGCTGAGAAGGCCAAGGAGGGTGTTCCTTCCTAAATCTGATCTCGGGGGAATTTCTTATCTTGGGGCTGCTTCCTCTTATTTTTGTAATTACTTTAATTTATGCCCGTAGGGTTGATACAATTTCTTTTTATATTAATACATATGCTTTATATTTCTTGGTTCGAAATATTTTGCACATTTTATATTAATGAATCGTTTATGTTTATTTATTCATACAAACATAGTTTGGATTTAGGCTCGAGACTCAACGCATTCATGCATCGTTTGCTCGAATTATCCGCTTCCGATCTCGTTATTTATGAAGGTCGGATATTACTTTAACCATGAACCCGAAAGTACTTGTATGGTATGTAATGCGAACGGTTTAGCTATATCTAATTGCTTAGTTACAGGGCTTTGTCCTCAGTTATTTCTCCGAGGTTATGAGTTCGAAACTTTTTTTTCCCTTAAGATATTCCAGCCTCGATCTCGACTTATCTCGAAGTAGGTTTAGGTTCCAACTTATCGTCGATTAGTTTTGGCTAGTTTGCTCCAAGCCTATTAAGTTCGTGTTGGGTTTGTAATCCATACACATATTTTTTACCTAGTTCGCGTATTTGGTTATATCCAAACATTTTTATCTTTTGATAATTTGGTTACGTCCAAACTATCTAAACTCGCGCATCTGGTTACATCCAAATACTTGTATGTTTTTGATAATTTGATTTTCCAAACTATCTAAGCTCGTGCATCTGGTTATATCTAAACACTTGTATGTTTTTTATAATTCGGTTGTCCAAACTATCTAAGCTCGCGCATCTGGTTATATTCAAACACTTGTATGTTTTTGATAATTTGGTTATGTCCAAACTATCTAAGCTCACGCATCTGGTTATATCCAAACACTTGTATGTATTTCGTGCATGTTATTTTATTTTTTAGCTGATGGTATATATACCAATAATGCCCCCTTAATATCCTATGAGTGTGACCATAGGTTATTAAATTAAGAGAGATTGCAAAAATAAAAAGAGACATAACATATTGAATGAAATAGATCTTTATTTGATGGAATTCAAAAGCAGACAAATTAATACAGGTAGAAAATCATGGTTACAGGCAACACTTTTCCTATACTATTGGTAGTAAGGTCTTAGGTGTTCACCATTCCATGCTCGCGGTACCAGGCTCCCATCCAATCTCGCTAGCTTGTAAACACCGGGCCGGATGACTGACTCTATCTGGTATGGTCCTTCCCAATTTGGCCCAAGCACACCAGCTGCTGGATCTCGTGTTGCCAAAAATACACGTCTCAACACCAGATCTCCTACACCGAACTTTCGATCTCGAACCCTCTTGTTGAAATACCTGGTAGCTCGTTGCTGGTAGGCAGCGTTCCTCAGCTGAGCCTCGTTTCTCTTTTCTTCAATCAAGTCTAAGGTTTCTTCGAGATGAGTGTGGTTTGAGTTTTGGTCGTAAATATGAGTGCGGATTGTTGGAATTTTGACCTCGATTGGCAACATTTCCTCGCAACCATATGCTAGAGAGAACGGGGTATGCCCCGTTGATGTTCGAGCTGTGGTCCTATATCCCCATAAGAGTTGGGGCAATTCTTCGGGCCATCGTCCCTTTGCTTCCTCCAACTTTTTCTTCAGTGAACTCTTGAGATTTTTGTTTATAGCCTCGACCTGACTGTTCGCCTGAGGATGACCTACTGATGAAAAACTCTTTATTATTCCGTTCTTTTCACAAAAGTTGGTAAACAAGTCGCAATCGAACTGGGTTTTGTTGTCGGATACAATCTTCCTCGGCATCCCATATCGGCATACGATGTTTTTTACCACAAAGTCAAGGACCTTTTTGGAAGTTATTGTTGCCAATGGTTCAGCCTCCGTCCACTTCGTGAAGCAATCCACAGCGACGACAACATATTTCACACCGCCCTTGCCAGTTGGGAGAGAGCCTATGAGGTCGATTCCCCATACCGCGAATGGCCATGGGGAAGTCAACATGGTCAGCTTGGATGGAGGATCTCGAGGAATCGTGGCGAATCTCTGGCATTTGTCGCATTTCATCACGTACTCGAAAGAATCTGTTTTAATGGTAGGCCAGAAATATCCTTGGCGTATGATTTTCTTGGATAGGCTATGCCCCCCGGTGTGAGCTTCGCAGAATCCTTCATGAATTTCTTCAATGATCTTCTTAGCTTCGGTTGGAGTTACGCACCGAAGTAATGGCATGAAATACCCCCTTCTATACAACTTTCCGTCCAAAATGGTGTAACGGGGAAGTTGATACATTAATTTTTGAGCCTGACTCCGGTCTTTTGGAAGGACTCCGTTCTCGAGATATTCAACTATTGGGGTCATCCAGGTAGGCTCTGATTCAATCATACACACATCTTCCTCCTCTGGCTCGTTAATGCTAGGTGCCGAGAGATGTTCTATCGGCACAACGTTCAGTTCATCATTTTCATCGTAGGTGGCGAGCCGAGCTAAGGCATGAGCATTTGAGTTCCGCTCTCGGGGAACCTGTTCGATTGCATAAAATTCGAAACGCTCCAATGTAGATTTTGCCTTCTCCAAATAAGCTACCATTCCCGTGCCACGAGCATGGTATTCTCCCAAGTTTTGATTAACCACGAGCTGGGAGTCACTGTAGCAATGTATTGCTTCAGCTTTGAGCTCCTTGGCTATACGAAGCCCCGCCAGTAAAGCCTCGTATTCGGCTTCATTATTCGACGCTTTGAAGTTAAATCTTAAGGCAGAATGAAATCTGCTCCCTGCAGGGGTAATCAAAATGACTCCTGCCCCCAATCCATTTTCATTGGATGAGCCATCGACGTAAAGTTTCCACAGCTCGTGGGCCGAGGTTATAACTTCATCGTTGGTCATGCCAGTACATTCTACTATAAAGTCTGCCAATGCCTGTGCCCTAATGGTCATCCTCGGGTGGTAGGTGATCTCGAACTGCCCGAGCTTAACCGCCCATTTAAGAAGTCGACCTAAAGCCTCCGGTTTAGACAGGACTTGCCTAAGTGGTTGATCAGTCAACACATGGATGGGATGCGCTTGAAAGTAGGGGCGAAGTTTACGAGATGAATGAATTAAACTGAGAGCCAGCTTCTCCATCAAGGGGTATCTTGACTCTGCCCCCAGTAACCTTTTACTGGTGTAGTAAACGGGTCTCTGTACCTTCTCTTCTTCTTGCACGAGCACTGCACTTATCGCGTGTTTGGTGGTGGAAAGGTATAGGTACAGTACTTCTCCCGTAACTGGTTTTGAAAAGATGGGGGGCTCTGCGAGGTGCTTTCTAAGCTCCTGGAAAGCCAGCTCACACTCCTCTATCCATTTAAATTTCTTACCTCCCCTCAAAAGGTTGAAAAACAGAAGACAACGGTCCGTAGATTTTGAAATGAATCTACTTAGGGCCGCCATCCTGCCGGTCAAACTTTGGACATCCTTGTGTCTTCGAGGTGAGGGCATGTCAATCAGGGCTTGGATCTTGTCGGGGTTGGCGTCTATTCCACGAGCGTTCATGATAAAGCCCAGGAATTTTCCTGAGGATACCCTGAAAGTGCACTTCTGCGGATTCAGTTTCATGTTATACTTTCGGAGCTCGCCAAAGCACTCTTCGAGGACATCAACATGGTTATTGTTAAGTTGATACTTGACAAGCATGTCGTCAACATAAACTTCCATGTTGTTGCCTATCTGTTATGAAAATATCATGTTCACGAGCCGTTGGCATGTGGCCCCAGCATTTTTGAGCTTGAATGGCTTGACATTATAGTAGTATAGCCCCTTATCCGTTATGAAGCTCGTATGTTCCTGGTAGGGGGCATGCATGGGAATCTAGTTATATCCAGAATAGGCATCCATGAACGACATCAGGCCATGCCCCGCCGTGGCATCCACGAGCTGGTCAATCCTTGGTAATGGAAAACAGTCTTCCGGGCAAGCTTTGTTGAGGTCTGAATAGTCAATGCAGGCCTGCCACATCCCATTAGGTTTTGGGACCAACACTGGATTGGCTACCCAGTCAGGGTAAAAGGCATCGCTAATGAATTAGTATGCTTTTAACCTGTCAACCTCCTCCTTCAATGCCTTCTTTCTGTCGTCGTCCAGCTGTCTTCGCTTTTGTTGCTTCGGAGGGAAGCTTTTCTCTATATTTAGCGCATGGCTTGATATATTCGAACTTATTCCCACCATGTTCGAATGTGACCATGCGAAGACATCCTTGTTTTTCTTTAAAAAGAAAATTAGTTGCTATTTTGTCTCATCCTGGAGGTGTTTTCCAACCTTCACCTTTTTTGAGGGATCGGTTTCCTCGAGCTCTTCTAAGGGTTCAAGGTCAGCTTTCTCCTCAACCCTTGGATCGATCTCTTCATCAATCTCTAAGACCGTCTCGTCTTTACTTTGAATAATGACGAGTGCTTGTGCACTCATCTGTTTCTTTCCTCTCAACACTACAAGAAAAAATGCTTTTAATAACACCAAAAATGTGTTATCAAAACCTACGATAACACTTTCTGATGTGTTAAGACAGACTACGTTATCGTAGGTCAGGATACTTTACATAACACTTTATCAGTGTTATACAAATGTGTTATTGTATTGTCAACGATAACCCAATTTCTGTGTTATTTTAATATATAGATAAGTGTTGAATTATGTTATTTATAGCCGATACTATAACACTTTTTTGTGTTATACTACACTTTAGTATAACACTTTTTTTGTGTTATACTACACTTTACTATAACATTTTTTTTGTGTTATACTACACTTTACTATAACACTTTTTTTGTGTTATATTACACTTTAGTATAACACATTATTTGTGTTATATAATGAAGTTTGCATAACATATTTCTTTGCATAAAAAGTGTTATTGTAATATATATTATAACTCAATTTTCGTATTATTGTTATATTTAGATATATTTAAATTCTCATTATATATTTTATTTATATTACACTAATTTATTCTATTATATTTTAATTTTTTTATATAAATAAAATTATCTTTCTAATATATACTAGCATCATCAAATGAACTTGATTTTCAAATAACAAAAAGTAAGAACATTCTACATTGAATTAACAATCCACAATTTAGTTTAAAACATTCAATACTTTCATCAACAACAAAACATTCTTTAAGTATTCAAGGAGTCTAAAAGTTACTACTTTCAACACAAAGAAATAAACAAAGTTACTACTTTCAAGGAGTCTGAAGTATCCTTTTATACTTCGCTTGTCATATCTGCAAAGAAATATTTTATTGTTATTATCTAGCATCACAAATTACTTCTAGAAAAATGCTATGGAAATTATATCCAAGAAAGGACACCACATACAAAATAATAGATTCACAACTACACCAAAGCAAACAAAGAAACCAAACACTAAATTATAAGACAGCAGTTATTTTTTGAGTATGAAAATGTACCTCTTGGAATAACTTTTTTGGAAGGCCATGCAACTGTGGAACCAACTGCTTCTTGTATTGTAAGCATCGCATGATTAGGACGAAATAAATAAGACTCTGGTACAATAGCAACATCAACCCATACTCGCATAAAGTCTGGTCCAAGAGGCTTTCCATGTACAGTTATATTTGGATCACTAGAATCCCAACGACCTTTAGCAACAATTGCATCTGCCCAGTCAAGCAAGTGCAAACTCTCTAGCTTTTTGCTCATATTCCACCGTTACTCTGCAATTTTAGAGCATACGTCAATAATCAAGCACTAACACTTAAACTTATATCCAAAATAAACTATATGATTTTGGTTACTAACCTGTTAAGATGGATCCAACTTTTATCCATCTCCAATGAATTTGTATTTGATGTTGTTCTCTTACTAAAATCTTGTTTTTTGTCTTGGTTTAACAACTGTTAGATAAGACAATCACATTATTTGCGGTTGTAATATCAGGGTCATGACAAGGTCATTCACACATGCTTTTAAAAGAAAACATGCCTTGGTTGAATTTCAGTATATTTCGGTTATTGAAGTTTAAAGCTCTATTGAATTTCATTCAGGGGCAGAGTTGCTTGTTCAAAGTTAAATGATCTGAAGATTCTAGAGTGGAGTTAATTACTTAATTCCAATTTACAAATTTGTTCTAGTTCCCTGTAGAGTGTTTGGGATTTCTTTATGGTCTCATACCTTTTCTGATTGTTAATGGATATAAATTTATAATTGATTCCAGATTTGTGGTTTATAGATCATTATTAGTTCTCAGCTTGATTGTATAACCGTGTATGGTGAGTTGTGTTCAGAATAAGTAGTAAACATTTCTAGAAGAACAAGGTTATTTTAGAATTAGAGAGAGAATTAAGACATAAAATAAAATAGAACTTTAGAGAGAAATAGAATAATAACAGAGAAGGTGAACATTTAAAGAGAATCAAGAGAGGAAGAATTCAGCAATTCATTCATTTCTTACTAGTGTCAAAAACAGTGTCAAGAACTTGAAATGGGTGGCTATCTTCAACAATAAGTACTTTAGGGCCTTTACTTTGTCAATGTTCTTTTTCTTTTTTGATTGGCATTTGTGGTCTTTATATGTAATAGTCGCATATCTTATTAGATGTTTTAGAATGCAGTGCCTATTAATGACTTTCTAGGATATAATATAGGTGATACTTCATCATCTCTAGTTATTACAACTTTAAAGAAAAAATAGGTATTCTTAAATTAACATTCTAGAAAGTCACTAATAGGCTAATGTTGTAGAGTCCAAGAACTTTACTTAACTAATTGTTTAGTAGTATTATAGTATGTTTAGTATTATCTTTGTTACTGTGGATTTTTGGTTCTGACCGGGAATTATTTGGACACTCATAGTAGTACTTATAGATTTTCTAAGTTTAACCTATAGTTTAAGAATATTAATTTTAACCTAAGGTTGATTAAAATGACTGATATTAAGGATTATATTTATTATACTATAAGGTTTAGATATCAACCAATAGGATTTTAAGCACATGTTATGAATGGGTAATTAAGGATTAAGTATTTTTGAGGATTAAATTAAATAAGGGTAAAGTTTGAATGTTATAGGGTCAGTCAGCAGCTTTGAATACGTTGAAGGCTTAGTCAAGGCTGTTTACTCCATTCAAACTTAGCTAAAAATGTGTAATTTCGTGTTTAAATATTCAGCGTGTGCCGATATATCGCAGCTATAGGGGGCGATATATCGCAGCACATAGATACGGAAAACACGAGACGATGCACGGTCGCCTCGGGCATACTGGCCCAGGCGATATATTACCTATAGGGGGCGATATATCGCCTCCTCCAGCATAAATTCAAACATTTTTGAATTCATTTCCTTTCAGCCATTCAAACTTCTTCATAAGTCCAGCATCTTTTGAACGAGTCTTCAGCCTCTGCTGAATGATTATTCAAATGATTTTCACCTAAAAAGCCATTATTTTTATTCAAGTAAAATCAAGATACTTTCATTCCCAAACTCTATAAATAGGACCTAGTACCCAGCCATTATTCACCTTTTGCTCTAAGTTCAGAAGCTGCTAGTGTTAAGTGAGTGTGAGAGTGTAAACACCTGGTTTGGGAAAATCATAAGCTTAAACATCATAAGCTTATCAAACACTTTGGGAAGTGAGGTTCTATAGTATTTCGGTTGTGGTGTAATTTGATCTTACAAGTCTTTGAGGTAACCAAAACTCTAGTTCATTTGTTTTAAGTTATTTTCCCTTCTCTTAATCTTCTACTCAGTCTCCTAACCCCATTTTATTTTGGTTAGGAAATCTAAGCTCTTGAGCACATAAGTTTTGGTAAGTGTAACTTTCAATTGTTTAGTCTTTCCATCCCTTTCATTTCATCTCTTTTCTTCTTTAGACTCACTCTTTTTAATGGTTATTAGGAGTGTTCCAAAAAGTCCCAACTCAGTCCACATATCCCGGTAACTTTGGTAAGGAAAATAGGCTAGAATCTATATGTTTATGTTTATGATATTTTATGTGTTATGTTATGAAACATGCTATGAATTATGTTATGAATGTGTATGTTTGTAGGCTTGGGCTTATGCCCTATCTGACTAACAAGACCCCAAAAAGGTTATGGGCATATGCCCACTTAGCTAGTGGGACCCCACTAATCTCATGGGCATAAGCTTGTTTAGTCTATGGGACCCCAAGTAATAATGGTCATTATAATAAGTGTATGTATTATGTGTTATGATATGTCTTTACGTTTATTATGAAGTTTATGTTTATGACTATGTGTTAGATTTTCCTTGCTGGGCATTAGGCTCATTCCTTTTTGTTTTATGTGCAGGAAAATAGCTTTAGAGGCGGTAAGATTCGTGATGCTTAGAGGATGTGTATCGATGATGAATGGAGTCAAGGGGCCGAGCGTTATTCGATTCGAGGATGTAGTCTCATTTTACTTTTTTATGGTTTTACATGTATTTTTCGCATTTTCTATGTAACTCTTTTCATTTTAAGTTATTTTTGTTTTAAAGACAATGGGTACCCATATCCTACTTATTTTTATGAAAGTAACCTTTGTTTCTACAAGTTTATAATAAATTATGGTATTTTCGCAAATGTATGTTTTAGTAAGAAATTTGTATGTATAGTTCGATAATGGTCCAAAAGTCTAGATTAGTGGGTCATTACAGTTGGTATCAGAGCAAACGGTTCCTTCACATGAAGTTCTCCTCGATACACACTCTCAAAGCTCCGAATCTGACCGCCAAGTAAGTGTTGAAGTTACAAGTTACTTTATCTATGTGTATAGCTAACAACTTTAGTGTTTATGTTTCAGTTAAGAATGAACGGAGCTTTAACCTACCAAGATATCCGAGCCATTAAGGCTTTAAAAAGAATAAGGGAGCCAAGAAACACTGTAGGAGCCCTAGAAAGGATCACTTGAAGGTTGCTTTTGTTTCACCAAGAGATAGGTGGCCTTCAAGAGGCTAAACAAATAATGCTAAGATCAACGGAACAATATGTATTAGTAATTAGGTTGTTTAAAGATTTCCATCCTGTAATAGCAGCTTTAGAAGAAATATGGGAAGAAATGCGTGAGGAGGATGAATTACCATTAGCAATGAGATACTATTTCCTCTTAGTTAGGTTTACCGCAAAATTTGAGTTTCAGTTCACAAATGAGCAAAAACATAGGATTCTCACCAACCTACCTATAGGACGTTTCGATGCTCATGACAATGATGATTATGAGCAAATAGATGATGATATGTTAGATGACAGATCGGATGTAGAAGATCCCGATTTTTAGATTAGAAGTTTTTAGTGTTTGTTTTATTTATTTTTTATTGTAATAAGTGAAATTGTTTTTCAAATGAATAAACATGCTATCTGAATATCATGTGTGAGTTTGATTTTATTTTCGCAATCATAATAAATACTAAATAAAATGAATAATGACTAAGTTCGGTGAGGGTGGATACAAATCAATGAACCTAGTTTCCTTATTGACAGTTAGGGGGCCATAGTAGTGGGAACGATTTTACTGATCCCAGCCCTCCCTCAATATGGTTAACTTTGGAACAAAGATGAGTTTCGAGCCTGAGAATTAAGTCATATAGGATAATTAGAAACACACTTAGAAAATAAAGATGACTTGTTTTTCTAAGTATAGAAACCCACTCTAAATAATAAATAAAGATGCTAATTACTAATTTTTTTTAACAGAAATGTTATGAGAAATATTTTTATCGCTAATGTTTACATAGCTCTCCAAAGTTTCTGTTAGGAGGTTGGAGGATATTGGAACCAAAATGATTAACTTATAATTTATTTCTTTTTGGGTACAGATAAAAACACTGAATTTTTTTCCATTAATTTGATGGTTTCAAGTGAATATTTGTTATCTAATTCTTATCTAGGGTGCATGCGAAGTGGACAACTTCAAATTTGATTGACTTGACTAGGTTTGCTTTACTACTGGAAAAAGAAATAGATCTTTGATGTGTGTATGATTACACAGGAAAAAAACTATTGTTTGGTACTGTCCTAAGCATTTTTAGACTAGGCTTCATTTCATTCTAGTCTAGCTTGTATCCAAATTATTAGATTCATATTCAACAGATGTGTTCAATTTTTCTGCAGACTGATTTTAATTTTAGCAACAAGTATGATAGGCTCAAATTGATATCAAACATTAGGATTAAATAAATAGAGAGAATTCAGGGGGACTATGAATAAGGAAATATAGAAAAACCTAGGTATGCAAGACCAAGTTCTCTCTAAGTGCAAGAATTTTACTACAGAAAACAGATTGCAAATATGAAATTTTGATGGAATGTAATTCTGTTCTTCTTTGTGTTATTTGAAAATCGTGTATCATTTCTTTTGTTTTTATGCTAATGCAGTGGATAGTGAGAGATAGCATAACAATGGGAATTGAGAGGAGTCTTTCTACTGGGAATTAGGATGTTAAGCGATTTAAGATGAGCCGGAAAGGCATGACACAGGTTGTATACTTCCCATAATTTTAATATTTTTTCCTGTATATATGTTCTTTCAGCCAATTTTAGTTTATCCTATAATTTTTTTTAGTATTTGGCACTTCAGTTGGTCCCTAACTCATGAGAAAAATCTCTTAATTGATTCGAATTATATAAATTCGGGTAGTTCTGTAAGCTTGCCAAAACATTTTATCTCGACGAGTTTTTAGAAATTTTTTGTTGAGGTTGAGGTAATGGAGGTTTTGCTGTAATTTATAAGATCTCTTGGAGTCCCGTGTCTGTCTTGCTTTTGAATTATAATTGTGGGTCAGGGATGTTTAATGTTCCTTTGGCAGAGCTTTGGTTTAGGTGTGCTGCCTAGGCAATTCTCCTTTAATTGCATTGTTACTATATACAATACTATTGTCAAAAGCACTGTTGGCCTATTTATAGATAGGAAAATAAACTAAACTAGCAATCATAAAACACAGAACCCACGCATTCTATCACTGGAACCGAAATAATGATGGGAAAAAAGTACCAACTGATGATGTGATATTCTACAATCAGTATTGGTAAGTGCTCATGTTCCCTCTTGCATACTTGCACAATGTAAAACTACTTGAATCCCTGGTTTCATTACTCAAATCGTTTAAAATACCTTCTCGTTCGAAATAGCATTTTGTACTAGTCTGATTGTTTCTTTTCATCGGGTATTTAGGAGTACTGAAATATGTTTATGCCATGATTAACAAGTACTGTTTCATGGGTCATAAAACATTAAAACTTTGGCTGTTAATCAGGGAAAGCAACATGGGGAGGAGGCATTATTCTTGAATATATTAGTAGTTGGCTTCCATGCCATTACATGAGACTAAAATTATAATATTTTGGAGTTATCCTCTCTATTTTAGTAGTTCTTTGGATGGGGACCTGGGAAAAGTAGCAAAATGTTGAGTGTTTGTGCTGAGTGTTGTGTTTTGGGATTCTTGTACAAGTCTGGAAAGACAGGTTGCTAGTTTATGGTGCTATTGAGACAAGGTACTATCTGTGGTATATTATGACTAACCTTTCTTCTGTTTCTTCTTAGTGCTATTGATTCATCTAGTTAGTGATTTTATTTGTTACTCTAACTTAGTTATAAACATCCTAAATTTATTTGGTTTCAGTCTAACTTTGAAACCTGTCCAAATAAGAGAGTTACATTTGCTATGTTTTGATTATTGATAAGGCAACCTCTCTTGATAAATACAACCTAGAATAAAAGGAAATATATATAAGAAGGGAAAATATACTGAAGTTATTAAGATGCAGATTCCATGATTACCCCTAAGAAATTTTAAGCAAGTTTACCATCTTTTGAGTTCGTTTAAATGCCTTATGGTGCTCTTAGTTTGTTCTGTTTATTGATTCATTAAGTCTGTTTCTGAGAATATTCTGACTTAGTGAACTGTAAAACAGAACGATCAAATTTTTATTTTTATAAAATTCTTGGATTTTAATGGTCATAGGATCATAAGTTCAACGTCTAGCCACCCAAATTGGAAGGGATAACTCTTCAATAGCAAGATTGAAGCGTAATATGCTAATTAGTTTCATCTAGCTGCATTTTGAATTTGGCCAGTGAAACCAATAAATAACTCGTTTAACTGCATTTTATTTTATTTTCTTTCAGAATCCCTACACTGAACATTCTTATGGCTGGTTATTTTATTTATCTTGTTTTGGTTTCTATGTTAGTTTGCTAATTGCAAAGCTACTGATCCTTTTTGTCGAACAGGGCTGTGACTTGCTAATTGCATTCTTGTTCAAGCTGCCATGTTTTGATTATTAGTTGTGCTTTAATTGATCATTGAAACTGTGTTGATGTTAAATTCATGGCTGATTGTACATGCATAAGAATTTACATGATTGTTAATAATGGAATCCAACATTCCATATGTAAAAATATATGATCTAATGCTTTAATATATTTGTATGTAGTTGTCTAGTGGATTAATTAGAGAAAATATTATCAAAGAAAGTTAAGTATAGTTATTTTCTTCTAATTGTTTCTGTATAATCTTTCTAATTTCAGAAAATTGAGGATGGGACTTGAGAAGCTAGCTTGCAAGTTATGATTAAACGAGTTTCAAGTATGGTTCATAGTCTCTCTCTTTGTTTCTTCTTGGCTGGTTGTTTATCGAATACATTTTAGCACCCCCTACTGTTTAAAAGGTTCACTTTCATGAAGAATAATAATAGGAGGTTATTTTTTTAGCTTCAACTGTCCACTGATGTTTTTATTTTCATGTCATTTTATAGAAAGAACTAAATCAATAGTTTATTGGCAACAGGGATGGAGGAACTGTCAATTTTTTTTAACAAGAGAAGGTAATATTCTTGTAGGAAACTAATTTACCATCATGAGATATTGTTTCTTTTTTCTATTGTTTTGAAAGCAGATTTTTTAAATGGATTTGGTTAAGAATTAGCCCTAATATTAGTACTAATTGGAATTGTTTTAGTGGGACACTCTAAATTCCAATGAATAATCATTCCAAAAGCCTTGCTTTAATTTATGCATCACGTGTAGGACAAATCATGATGACTAATTATATATATGCTATAATGATAACCAGATGCTATAGTGAATCAATGATAAGATCATCTCAGTGATTCATTCATTCTAAAGTTTATATATTCTCTTTTTCTTTTTTTACCTATTAAAATTCATTCCTTATTGCTCAAATGGTTTTGATTGTTCTAGTGCTGAGATTTTTAATTGTATGTTATAGCAGTTACTTGATTTTCTAGTACCATGATTCTTAGTCCCACTAAAGATTTCTTGGTCTAAATCTATTACTAATTTCTAGTACTTTAGTTTCATTAAGCTTTCTCTTTATCCTTACATGTATGCCTTCCTTACTCTCTACATATATATATATACTATTGTATCATGTATGTATCATCTTAATTGTGATTAAATATATGTGTGTGCCACTAACTAATTGGGTTTGGATCAAAGACAAGATTTTAGCTTGGGTTGTGGCAATTAAATCTAATCTATACATATGGAAATAATGAAAACAATATGACTAAATGAAAAATTTAATCTATACATATAATGAAAAATCTAATCTATACATATAAAAGCTTACCTAACTATCTATCAATACCAAGTCAAAAAATTCAAACACACAATAAGTTTTCTTCCTTATATCACCGCAGCACACAAACAAATATTCCAGAACCTACTTCTCTAATACACACAAGTTTTCAACCTTCCGTTATCACCACAGCACACAATTTTAATCTCAGAACCTACTTCTCTATGGATGAATATTTAAGATATTCAAACTCCTCTAACATTTTAAAGATATTAATAATAAGAGTTAAAAGAACAAATTCTGTACCTCTTGCAAATTACATTTGCAATGCTCCTTGCCAATTCGATCCCCAACCTAAAGAATATAATCAATACTTAAAAGATTAATACAAAATTAAAATTTGTCAATAGATATTAAACAAGCATGTATGATAAACTAACAAACTAAACAACATGGCAAGCAAGCTCAAACAACCAAAAATAAAAGTTAGAATATGACCAATCAGAATAAGGATGAACTATTCAGTGGATGGGTTTAAACTTTACAAGAGTGATATTGCATTGAAATATTGGGCGTTCTATTTTTCTTACTGTTTTCAAAATCTGAAGAGATTTTTCTTACTATTTTTCTTACTGTTTAAACTATTCAGTGGATGCTTTCTATACGTGTTTAGTGTAAAGCAGACCCAAAGTTGGGTTCCCCTTAAAAAAAAGAAAAAGAAAAAAGAAAGACCCGAACTAAACAACATTGTTGTTCCATTGCTTCATGTATGGTTGCTCTATCATGTTCTCTCATGCTGTTAAAGAAAGTGATACTAAACTTGATATTTTCACACGAACAAAAAAACAGATGAAACTTATGAAAAGATTAAAACAAAATCATCAAATGATATATTCTCTTTTGTATAATGGTTTTGAAAATATCATTTAGATTGACTGAGGATGATACAATCCAAGCAATTTCCTGTTCTGTAACTAGTAAAAATACTAAAACAGGTTTAATTACAAAAAAGGAAAAAAACACATTAAGCAAGCGGAATTAAAAATTCAATGATGATATAATTATTGATTTAATTCATACAATATGTTATTAACAAGCAGAAACATCGTAATAGATTCCATGAAAAGATTAAAAAAAATAAGTTAGGATTTCTTAATGTCTATGCTTTAGAAACCATGTGAACAAATGGCTTCTCTATGTATTGACATAAAATCAGAAAATATATTCATGCATATTATATTGGAATGTTTCTAGAGAATGTTAATTGCATTTTTTGAGTTGTATGTCCATTCCTCTTCAATTTTTCCTTAATGCTTTTATCTCTTTAATAAGAAATAGAATATCATATCAATGATACTACAAGCAATTCTAACAAGAAAAAAGATGAAGGGATTGAGAAAAGAAATCTAGTATATACAAGTAGGAATAATATCATGATGCACATCATGTATGCTAGGTTTAGATAATTGCAAGCTAGAAAGAGTAGTTTCATTAGAAACCTGAGGGGCATCTCAAATACCTATCAAATTCATCTATGCAGCAAAGTCCTCCATCTGCTAAAACTAGGGCCCCAGCTTCCAACATCCATTCTCCTGCATATAGCACAAATATAGTAAAATTATTTAATCGAAATATTACCATTAATGTCGTACAATATTTAAATATGATATAATAGCTGATTGTTACAAGGAGAATTCCAGAAACATATAAAGAACAAAGATGTAGTACAGGTACAATTTGAAGCCAAGGAACTAAAACAACTTGTAACGAAAATACAAAAACATTCTATCAAAGATAGACCAAACCACCTTTATTTTAACATGCTTTCTAAAATATTAATTGTGAACACAGGGTACAAGCTAACAAGAACCCAAATTTAGCAAAAGATGAAGACAGAAAATCACTGCTTTCATTTCACAACCATCTGATCAGATTATTTAGCCCCATGGAAGCAAGAATTGGAGTTTTATGATGAAAGATTTTGTTATCATAACAAAGATGTTCTCAGTCATTGAGAGAGTTACTGACTCGAAGTGTGAGCAAAAAGGGAGATACAGAGAGAAAAGTAAGAGCAGAGACAATGAGATGGGGAACAGGACTAGGATGTGCAAGGTGGTGGCAAACCATGCAAAATGTTAACGCAAACTAATCACAACTTCTGTCAGATTCGTTACTCCATGGATACAAGTTTAGGATAGAGAAATGAGAAACATACCTCCATCCTTGACTGCAGTGACAGTGAGTCCAGCACTAGTGCTTCCTAAGCCAGTAGTGACAACAAATCTGTTACTTAACTTTGCAGCAAATTTCAAGAACTGAGATTTCTCAGTACCTGAGAAAAGCCTTAAAAAATTTTACTACATATATACATATACATGTAACTTTTTTCGTATAATGCTTTAATGATTACATACAGATTCAAAAAAAGAATCTGAACTCATTAGCAGTTGTTCACCAATGATAGTAATATAAATATATATATTTGGGTATATTGAAATAATAAGATAACTCCCACCTATATAATTAGCAAAATAAAAGGACCAGAAACCCTAAGGGAAGGGTAAAGCAACAAACAATTAAACTGAGCTGCATTACTCAAGCCAAACAAGAATAAATTAACAAGGACTAGAGAAGAATTTTCAGCTTTGAAAAACTATTTTTATTGGAAAAATTAATAATGGTTGGGCAGTTTTCTATTTTTCAAGGAAAATTTCAGTAATTCTAATTTTCTGTAGTTATAATTAATGTAGCTAATGCATGTGTTTCCCGAAAAGACAAGTTATAAAATGGCGTGCAATCCATATCTCAATTGTTATAAGGGAGAAAATACCTCTTATACTAATAACCTTTAGAATAACACCCAACAAACACATCAAGAGCACAAGAACATATCAAAAGCATCAATACCAATATTTAACATGGTTTGGAAAATATTGCTTTTGTCCATGGATCCAACCAGCAAAGAAATGTCTTCTATTGAGAAAATAAAACCCTGAAGTTTTGAACTATTTAAGTCCAGTCCTAGAGCTTTCTTCTATACTTTCTTGCTCTCAAAATTTCTGTCTAAAATTTATATTTTCCCACCCTTAGACTATTTACAATAGTTACCCTACCTATTATTTTCATTAAAGGACAACTCAATACAATACTATGGATAACTTGTTTGTAATAACCCTAATTGTATTGTACAGGAAAATTCATATAGGTTACAGGCTTTAGACACTCATAAAATATCATGAATCAGTTAGACAAAATACAATGGTGTTCTTATTTTTCTAGATTTAAGTGATTGTTAATTTCCTATCAGAATTTTGAAGAAAAGAAAGCTTCTTCAACTGAAGCATAGCATAAATGCAGTAGTCTTGAATTGATAGAATTTTATTTAAGTAATGAACCCTATAAGTATGCAATGAAAATCGAAAAGGTACCTGGGTCTCCAACCAAAAGTAAATGAGACTCTCCTCGTACCTTGGTTCCAGAAGCATCAACATGTTGCACACCTCCAATAAGTGTTAATGAACCTAAGTTGAAAAAAGAGAAGGTGCTGGTAGTGAATGTTTAACAGTCATTCAAAATCTTTAACTTAAGATAAACAAATCATGAATTTATATGAGAAAGCTATGTACCTGCAAGCTTTACAGTGAAGAGTCCAAAAATTTGTGGACAAACACCTTGTAATATTGCATTTCTCCCTGAATAATTTTCATTAAAAAAATTGAAGTCATAACTGTCTTACATATAAGGGGGCCTAGTTTCCAATATTTTCTTTTTTAATGAAGATCTCTAATTGATTGATGCTGAAGAATTGATAGAAGAACACTCATTTATAAAATGATATATATTAATCAACGATGCCTTACCTTTCAAAGGGGTATCCTTAAACGATGACTAAATTTTTATTGCTGTCACCTAGACGACCCCTTAGAGCACCAAACAATTCAGCTGAAAATAAACATTAAACAATAATTAACAAATGGGAGGATATAAAGGAGGCTGAATAGCATGTAAAATAATAAATAATAACAATAGAGGGAGAGAGAATTTAAACACATGATAGAATGTACTAGTTCCATTGGGTTGGACGCCCTGTTAGCCTCTTCCAAAACTTTATTCACAGCTTCAATTGACTCCAAGCGAGCCTAGAAAGCAGAAAATACAAAACATCAAAACACTACAATGGCTGCTAAATATCTCCCCTTTGGACCTTTCAGCAGCAGGCAGGTGTCAGGCTCCATCCCTAAAAACATTAATTATGATCAAAATATTACCTTCCAATCAGTACTTTCTAAGCCTTTAAGCAGGGTAGGTGTAATCTTCCCACTAATATCTTCCCGTGGCAGGCCATCTAGTCCACCAGAAGATGCAGATGTAGGTTCTGCTGATTTAATAGTTCTCTTTGGAGCTGCTGCTGCACCCTAGATAAGATATGGGAATACATCAGTAAAAAATAAACAACAACGAACAATACATGCATATTGAATGATTAAGTTGGAGCACCGCAAATGGATTCTTCTCATACTCCGTATCCAGTGCACTAAGGAGTGCAGGTTTAACATCAGAAAGAAACCCTTTAATATCTACAAAAGAAAAGGGGTGGGAGGGAGTTACAAATTAATTATAAAAAAAAAAATCAATGTTTGGGAGCAGTTAAACTATATATTTAAAAGGAAATTGAGGTGTGTGGACAATTCAAATAAAATGAGTATCAACCTGGGTCGACAAATTTATGCCAAACACCCAAAAGCTTGACAGAAAAAATTCTAGTAGCAGCTGCACTTGACTGCAGTCCAGTATCTTTACAAAAATCAATTAAATCCTGTAAAACAAAATATATCAATTCCTTTAATAGCTGAATTTGGTAATTATTAACTAACAGTTAGACAAAGCCAAAAAAAAGGGCCCAAATATAACTCCAAACCTTAAGTTTCAAATGGAGATGCCAAAATCGTCCACTGCTGAAACCATCCACAGTAGCCCCTCGCTAAGAACCTTGGGATTCTTGTGCTCTTTCAGTATCTTGTAAAGCTACAATACAAAGAATTCCTTGACTTTTATTGGATTATAAAAAATAAAAAAAGAAATCAAAGAAAAGAAATACAAGTTCCAATCAATTTAGAACCTAATATGTTTCATCCCTGCTTCAGAAGTTCACAAGAGAAGTGCAAAGAAACTTCTCTATAGAAATTATTTAAATGGAAGACTTACTCTTTCAAAAATAAATCCAGGACCTACAGCTTCACAAAAAGTGTTCACTGTTGTGTAATAAGTTTTAAATATGTTTAATATGATTTCTTTTATGATTTTACTGTTGGCAACATGATTAAAGCTGGTTTCAATTACAGTTTCTCCTATGTTTTTACTGTTGGCAACATGATTTAAGGTTGTTTCAACTTTCAGTTTCAATAGCAATCATTTCAGATTATCAATCATAATGGTTTATTTTTATTTAAATAGGAATTTGGCAAGAGAAATTTCTCAAGAATATGTTACTACAAGTTCAAAATCTATTCTGTCAATGTACTCATTGTTTGTTGATAAATTACTGAAGAAATCGATGCATAAAAATAAAGAGAAAGAAAATGAGTTGTTTGATAAAATGAAAAAATAAAGAGAAAAGAAAAAGAAGAGAAAAAATAGAGGGATACCCGCTAAATTTATTCTCCTCTGCTTTCACTCTTCTCATCAATAAATCTATTTAGATCCTGCACCAAGTCATTAAATAAATAGTCAAATCCCTGCATATTCAAACCCAGCAGGTTGTCTGCAATTTCAAATGTTAAATAACAATTGTCAAATCCCTGCATATGCTTTATAAAGACTTCAGTTCATGCTAGTAGAAAACCAACATAGAAGCAGACATTTATATTGGTTTTGGTACTAAATCTATCCCAGAACAGAGTAAAAGTTCTTGCCACCACTTTCATTTGTTATCTTGAAAGAAAAATAGTTTATAGGTTAATGAAAATATTATAATCAATGTGCCAACTCATCCACCAGAATTATTGTGGGGAATAAACTCACTTACATGCCTGCTTAAAGCGTGTATGTGTGTGTATATATGTAATTATCTGTGTACTATTTTCTCATACCGCAGCACACATATTACTTTTCTTCTCTTAATTGCAAAACAAGAAATATATGGGGTCCTTTTATCTACTGACCAAACAAGACATAGGGAATAGTAAACAGAGCAGTGTTGTAAATATAATGTTGGGTTATTCGGAGACATTATACTTATGGACAGAGCAGCTACTAGTTATTTTCATGGGTTTTTTTGGCTATAATAGTACTAGAAGACCCTTCATGGAAGAAACAAGTGTCCTCAACCATGTATTTAAACATCATTTTTAACAAAAACAAGTGTCGTATATCTCACAATTCAATGCCAAATTAAGAAGCATACAAAGTCAAATTAAGAAAGGATTCAAGGCCAAGAATCCCATTTACTCATTTACAAGCAATTACTCATATATCTCATTGAAGCATTCTGTCAAACACCTTTAATGCATTATTTAAAGCTTAGTAATATATACTTTAAAACAGCAAGCAAGTCCAGATACGTCCTATATTCACTCTTTCTCTCTCTTTCTATATATATATACTAGAAAAAACTCAGTGAACGGTCACTCCCATATAAAGCATCATTTTTTATAAAATATTGACACTTCATTTGTGCAGAACAGGGTCCAAATTCATAGAATATCTGAAAAATGTCAAAATTTGTAAGAGGGGTCATGTTTATTGTCAACTGAAACCACTTAAATGAATTATCAAGTGAAAACATCTGCATAAATTAGGAGAAGCTGACAGTTAACAAAAGAAGTACTCATACCCTTCTACTGAAACAAGGCACCAATTTTTAGGAATAAGACAATGGAAAGAAGCCTTTTCACTGATGGACTCAGATCGAGCATTAAACTGAAATTTTAGGAACCAAAAAAAAATTATAATATCTATAAAAAAAAACCATCTTGAACAAAGCCAAAGTTAAGATTTTACCATCTTATAGTGATCAGGTTTCTCAGTTTTCTTAGTGAAACTGGGAATAAGTCCCCATTTCATGCATTGGAGGACCACTGCACCATCAGAGGCGTCTTCTCTGCGGATAACGGATATGTTTGATCCCGGGGAAACATTGTACGAAGGACGATAGCTGCACACACATACGTATATATATATTTATATACAGATATATATATGAGTTTAACTTATATGTAAACATTTTTTCTTCTCCGAAAACACACCAAAAAATGAATATATATATATGAGTTTAACTTATATAAATTGATTAACAAAGAGAAATATGATTGATGAATAATTAAATCAATGGTGAAACAACCAAAAATGAAATTACAATAAAAACTTTGAGTGATGAACAATTAGAATCAGAGACTGTACCGTAAAGCTCCTTCGTTGTTCTTCGCGGATTAAAACAAGAAATTTCAACTGTAGGAATTTCGTCTTGAATCAGAGAAACCCTTGAATCGAATGCGGTGAAGCCCTTCTCAGATTTGTCTTTCGTGAAGGGGAGTGAGAGACCGAGAGAGCTACTAGCCTACGGGAATGACCGAGAGAGAACGAGAGAGCTAGTCGTGAAGAGAAAGATTGAAGAAGAAGAAATGGTTAAGGGGAAATGGGTACACGGGAAACTAGAAAAAACTTATTCATTTTGGATGGCGGTATTTTATTTTACTTTGCCGCCCGAAATTTTTCACATGTACAATAACTCTTTTTAAATACTATTATAATAATGTGTTATGGTAATGGGTGTTTGGTGTAGTGCAAGGAAATGCTGTAGCATTCCCTCCCGGCTAATTGATCTCCCTTTAATGTTCCGATGCCGCTAGGGGTCGAGAACTTAAGGGCTAGATGCCTTACTGATGAGACTGCCCCCAGCCCAACCAGGGCGGGTCTCCCGAGCAGAACATTGTAGGCTGAAGGTAGATCCACAACCACAAACTCCATCATCTTGGTCGCTGAGACCCAGTAGTCTCCCAAGGTTACGGGGAGCTCGATGGATCCCATGTAGGCGGTCCCTTCTCCTGAAAAGCCGTATAAAGTAGTCGCACACGCTTTCAGGTCGCAAAGGGAGAGTCCCATCTTCTCAAGGGTTACTTTATAGAGAATGTTCACTGAGCTCCCATTGTCTATGAGAACTCGGTGAACCCTTTTATTTTCCAGCTGGAGAGTGATGACCAGCGGATCATGGTGAGGAAACTGAACATGGGACGCGTCTTCCTTAGTGAAGGTTATTGGTTGAGATTCAACCCTCTGACACTTTGGAGCTCTAGGTTCGGGTTCATAGGGAGACCCGTCCCCAGTCTTCAGCTCGTTAACGTATCTTTTTTGGGCATTTTTGCCCATGCCTGCGGGATGAGGCCCTCCCGAGATGGTTATTACATCCTCTCCATCTATCGGCGGGGGCCTATGTTCCTCCAGAGCTCGGGAATTATTGTTTTGTGTGGGCTGCAACGCGGCCGCTTTCTGGCTCACGGTCGCCTGATTAGTACTATGGTTCTTGACATATTGTCTGAAGTAACCTCTCGAGATCAGTCCTTCGATCTCTTCTTTCAGCTGTCGACATTCATCGGTAGTATGCCCAATGTCTCTGTGAAATCGGCAATACTTTCTGGAGTCCCTCTTAGACTTCTGATTTCTCATTGGGTCCGGACGCCTAAAGGGAACCTGGTTTTCATTAGCCAGGTATATGTTCTCCCGAGACTCATTGAGCTCAGTGTACACTCTATACACGGAGAAATATCTCTCCCCCTTCTTTTTCTTTCCTCCCTCGGCCTCGGGGTTACTCCCTTCGTTCTTTTTTCTCTTGGAAATGTTTTTCGCAGCAGGCTTTGAGGATGGTGGGTCTGCCGAGGTTGGGGCAGAGTTTATGTTTATCGTTGTAGTTGCGGGCTGGGAAGTCATATTAAGTGTCGACCTCGCTTCCTCTACATTGACAAACCTCTGTGCCCGCTTGTTAAACTCGGTTATGGACCTCACAGGTTTTCTCTGCATGTCGTCCCAGAGAGCATTCCTTGGCATAACTCCAGCTTGGACAGCCATTAGGTGACCGCTGTCATCCACGTTTCGAGCTCGGGCAACTTCCAAATTGAACCTCGTAAGGTAACTTTTCAATGTTTCTCCTGGCTTATGCCGAACGTTAGTCAGGGTTGACGCCTCAGGTCTAACCCCCGTCATGGCCCTGAACTGCTTCTTGAAGTCTTTAGACAACTACTCCCATGAAGTTATTGAGTGTCTTTTATATTTTTCGAACCAGCTTTTGGCTGGTCCTGTCAAAGATGCTGGAAATAACATGCATCTGAGCTCGTAACCCACGTTGCTTGCTCTCATTTATGTGTTGAACGAACTTAAATGGATGAATGGGTCGGACTTCCCCTCAAACGTTGGGACGTGAGGGATCCAAAATCCTTGGGGAAATGGAGTGTTAGAAATATGGGGAGCAAACGGTTCAAGCTCCTCGTCAAAATCTTCATATCGATCCCAACCTTGCTCGCTTTTCAAAAGCCTAAAGGCCTTTTCCAACTAATCAATTCTTTCCCGGACCGGGTCCGCGAGGGGTACCGTCTGGAACCGGTTGTTGTCGATCACAATTCCAGGCTCGCGCCTCTGTAGGGGGTCTTTACGCCTATTCAAGCGATCCCTCAGGTCCGGGTTTATCGGGTTATCATTACCCCGACTTTGATTCAGGTGTTCTCGCAGGTCGGAGCGATTCCGGCAGTTTCCAGTATTCTTACGACCTTGATCATGTATGCTGACCGATCTGGTATCTCCAGAGTCATCACTAGTAAAATTGTGGCATGGTTATTTCGAGGTGGATCTTTTCCATGCCGCCTCGTTTCCGCTGTGCGAGACTGAGATGTTTGACTTCTCTCTGATAGGGCATCTCTCCGCTCCTGGAAAGCTTCCCTGTTTCCTTGTCTCCTCCCCGCACGCCTTTTGTCCTGACCTCGAACTGGTTGAGCATTCCTGCGAGGGGGTGAAGGATACCTTATAGGTGATGGAGGGAATTGTATGGGTGACGGTGGCTGCCACCCATTTCACGGTCTAGATGGTTCGGAGTTTGCCCGAGATGGGTTGGTTGCATTCGGTGCGCTCCCAGGGACTTTAGTCCGAGCCTCTGCAGGGGCTTGGTTGTTCTCAGTTCCCGCAGGTACTTCCATAGGCGGATTAACCGGGGCCCTAGCCCGAGTACTTCTCTGGGGCCTAGGGGGAGCGGATGGTTCTGCTGGTACCGGTGGTTGTGTCGACCTTCTTGTAGCAGCATTCTTTCGCAGACGCCCACGGGGCCTACGAGGAGGAACATGTACGTTCCTAGGAGGAGGAGCTTGGTTTTTACGCAGAGGCGGGGGCTGAGCCACCTACACCTCTGTGGCTATCCTTGCTAACTCCTCACTCTTCTTGTTGGCTTCTGCCAACTGTTGTTTCAGTTGCCGGTTCTCAAGTTCCACAATGGGAACATATCGCTCAAGATTATAATACATATCCTCATCTCTTGGTGGAGCGGTTGGTCCGCGAGAATCGGAGGATCCACTTCTTTCTTCAACGTCTGGGTTTTCCATCGGCTGTTTCCCAGGACGTCTTGGATAATTTTCTTCAGGAACATTCTGATTATTGGTGGCCATAACTTGTTTAGGGACTGAATGCTTAAGGCTCTCAATGAAAGCACTAAACTGTTGACGCCGTTTTTCGTCAACAGTAAAACAAGAGCACGAAAACAATAATCAGTTATGGCCGAATGAAATATGATAACACAAACGAGATTTTTTACGTGGTTCAGTAGTTAAATCTGCCTAGTCCACGAGTCTTTGTTATTAAAATTAAGATGATCTTTGAAAATTCTTCAAGGATGAATTTTCCAGAGTTTTCTCTCAAGATCACCAAAATTCGGTCCTTTATAATGGTGCATGACCTCTCTATTTATAGAGAAGATTTCAGAATACTATCCCACATATTTCGGGAAGTTATTCTGTATATGCAAATAAATTAAATGGCATTAAAAGCCAGGAATCCTATATACAAGGAAACGTCCCCTGAAGATCAGGGGGCGTATAATTGAACAAATAATATCCCTTAATTGTAGGGGATTTATAGTAATCAATGTAGACTGCATCTCTTATAGATGTTTCATTAGGATATTCAAAGTTATTATCCTATATCGCCAAGGCCCTATTCACACAGGTCTCTTATCGATCTTCGAGCTATAGCATCTTCCCGAGATCATGTGGCTTCGAACTCATACTTATGTCGAGCTTGGGACCCCTAATCCGGGGCTATCCCGAGAACAGACGTATTTCGAAGTCAGCCTTTCGAGCTTGTGAGGATCTCGAGGCTACCATCTTCGAAGTCACCTCTGCTTCGCAGGCCTGATGCCTAGGCTTCGGACGTGCTCCTGATATTACGAGTCCATTCATTATGAATCTAGATTTTGAGAAACCTTTAATTGTCCAGTAGTGAAATCTACAATAAAAATGGTAAATTCATTGCTCTTGTTATTTGGAACTTTATATTTGATCTAATTCTAGTTCATGTGTCTATGCTATTGGGTTTTCTTTATAAATTAGTTGTTGTATTGTATATATATCTATTTATATGTTTGGTTGGTGTATCATTTGCATTTTCATTTCATAATCATAAAGTGTTTGAGCTAACTTTTCTAATGAGTATTTTACCAAGCATAAATCTTCAATCTTCCATGCCTATGTGTTGTAGTTAGTGGAATTGCATGGCCAACTTATAAATTCATAATGAGGTTATTAACTTTCTTTCTATTTGTACTCTTTTAGTTTACTATTAAATCTAAGTTTAAGAATTAATTATTTAATCTCTTGTGTAGCTAAGCAAATCAACCTCACAACAAAGACAAGTGCACAATGGAATGGATGATGAATTGGAGGGTGGAGCAAGCTTCATGGTTTACTTTTTGTGTATCTTGTTATGTTTCTGTTTTTTCTTTTGAAGCAAAAGACTATAGAATTTTATTATGTATGCTTTCAAACTCAAGTTAGAACTAAGAACTTTTGAAGTAGACAGTGTCATGGTTTGAAATAGTTCGTCTTCAAATGTAAAAATTCTCATGGTTTATCATATATATTGAATATTTTAACTTTTTTGATCTATTTAATATTACAATTGTGATCAATTGTGATTTTTTTAATCAAAATACAATAATAAAATATTTTTACAACAATTAAAAATGCATACTACAAAATAACAAAATGTTATTACTGGGAGAATTTACAAAAATTATGGTTGTTTTGTATAATATATTATAATTGGGACAAAAAGTTATAATTTATATAATAGAATGAACAAAAAAAACGTTATAAAATGCTAAAATATAACAATTTTCATAACAGTTGGAAATTGTTATGCATAAAGTATAAGATTAAACTCCAAATTTATAACCAAATACTCTAACTTAATGTTATTATTTGAATATTATAGCAACTAAAAATGTATTGTTGAATAGTTTAAGATAACATCGAACATAACATTTGAATACTGTTATAGAAAAGACCGGACTATTAATAACAGGGGCTATGTTAGCGTTATCAATACTCCCGGTTAGCAGTTTTTAAGTATTATGAATACTGTTTTTTCTTGTAGTGCATGTTACCTATGATAGAACTATATTCAAGACCTTTGAATCTTCAATGGAAGGGCATGTTCAAGCTTTGTACGTCTATTAATAATGTGAACAATAAAGTTTCTTCTTCTTGTTGTTATATGCTTGACTCAAATTCTATTAGTTTGTGGCATGTTAGACTTGCACATATAGGATTTAGCACAATTAAAAGGGTTGTCAAGGGCGGATTAATAGATTGTGATAATTTTGAGCATGAAAAATGTGAATTATGTGTTAAATCTAAAATGGCAAAGAAACCTTTTCCTAGTGTTGAAATAAACTCTAAGTTGTTAGATTTGATGCATAGTGATTTATGTGAACTTAATGGAATGTTGACTAGAGGAGGAAGTAGATATTTTAATACTTTCATTGATGATTGCTCTAGGTTCACATATGTATATTTGCTTAAAAGTATAGATGAAGCATTTGATGTGTTTAAAGTGTATAAAGCGGAAGTTGAAAATCAACTTGAAAGGAAAATTAAAATACTTTATCAAATGAATTTAACTTGTTTTGTGAAGAACGTGGAATAATTGATGAATGTACAACCCCTTATACTCAACAACAAAATCGTATAGTTTGAGATGATTAATGTTGTGCTACTGCACTCTAAATTGAATTTAAGTTTGTGGGGTGAAGCCTTGACATCTGCTTGTCATATTTTGAATAATATTCCCATGAATAAAAATAATATATCTCCATAAGAATCATGGAAAGGAAATAAGCCAAACTTTGGTTATCATAAAGTGTGGGGGTTTCTTGCTTATTGCCATAGCTCCGATCCAAAAATGACCAAGTTGGGTCCAAGAGCTATAAGATGTGCATTTGGTTGTTATGCCCAAAATAACAAATCTTATAGATTATTAGACTTGGAGTCTAATGTAATTATTTAATCTGGAGAGGTTGAGTTCTTTCAGAACATGTCATGCGATGACAATAAGTTAGAACCAACTCAAACTAGAGAGCCTCAAGAGGAGATTCCTCGAATAGTTGGTGAGCAACCTTAATTTCCTAGAAGGAGCCAAAGGATCAAAGATTTGGGATCAAGTGAGAAGTGTTCACTAATAGAGACAAAATACCTTGTCGAAGGTTATAATGAGGAAGTTACTTGGAAACATCCAATAGCACTTCAAATAGAAGATGATCCCAAAACCTTCAAGGAAATAATGTCCTCAAGGGACTTCGCTTTTTGGAAGGAGGCAATTAATGATGAAATGGATTCAATTATCTCAAAGTAAACTTGGGAATTGGTTGACCTTCGAAAGGGGTCCAAACATATTGGGTGAAAAAGGGTATTTAGAAAAAAATACCATACCGATAGCACCATACAAACCTTCAAGGCTAGGCTAGTAGCCAAAGGTTTCAAACAAAGAGAGGGAATAAATTACTTTGACACATGTGCACCGGTAGCAAGAACTACTCCAATAAGGGTGTTGTTTGCCTTATCATCTATATACTACCTTTACGTTCACCAAATAGATGTCAAAATCATATTCCTAAAGGGGGATCTCAAGGAGGAGGTCTATATGGTACAACCAGAAGTTTTTGTTCTTCAAGTAAATGAACTTAAAGTGTGTGGACTTGTCAAATCATCATGTGGTGTGAAACAAGCTCAAACAATGGCATGAGAAGTTTAATAAAGTCATTGTTTCTAATGGATTAGACACAACAATGCGGACAAGTGCTTATACTCTAAGACTTGTGGTGAATTTGTCATATTTGTGTGTCTATATTTAGATGATATGTTGATTTTGAGTATTGACACGAAAGGAATAATGGAAACGAAGAGGTTTCTATCCTCTAACTTTAAAATGAAAGACCTTGGAGAGGTGGATACCGTTCTAAGTATCAAAGTTAAAAGGAATGGTGGGGTTTTGGGTTGAGTCAAACCCACTATGTTGAGAAAGTGCTCGACAAATTGAGTTATCTCAAAATCAAATAGGCACATACACCATTTTATTCAAACATGAAGTTTGAAAATAATGAAGGAAAAGCAGTGGCTCAATAGGAATATGCAAGTGTAATAGGTAGCCTAATGAACGCCACTCATTGCACAAGAGCGGATATTGCATATGCGGTTAGTAAACTTAATTGGTTTACTAGCAATCCAAGTATCAAGCATTGGAAAGCTATATTGAGAGAATTCTTGGTTATCTTAAAGGTACCAAAGAGTATAGTCTTCACTATACAAATTTTCCAAAGATACTTGAAGGATTTTCCGAAGCTAATTAAATATCTGGAATTGGAGATAATCTCTCCACCACCGGTTGGGTGTTTACTCTTGCAGGAGGTGCAATCTCTTGGGGCTCCAAGAGGCAAACATGTATATCACACTCAAACATGGAAGCGGAGTTTTTAGCTTTAGCGACAACTGGCAAAAAGGCCGACAAAGAGGCCGCCTCTCATGGGAGTTGTAACGCCCTGGATAACCTAGACTGTTACACTGTGTATTTGTAAAATAGTGCAAGACTTGCTAATCAAGTTGTGTGAACATAAATGCTATCCTAAAGTCAACTACTAGCTTAGAGTTAAAAGTTTTTTTATCATAAACGATTAATTTTCATTTAAACAAATGTTTAATAAATGGATCCCAAAAAACAGGGTTTACGTCGTAAATACAACTCTCAAAAGGCAATACAACAAAAGCTAGTCTAACAGTAAAATACAATTTAGAGCTCTATTCCTGTAGCTTTTCCTCAGTCGTGGCGGTCAAGAAGCTGACGATGTACACTCCGCCCCAGAGCTCTCCAGCTCATGGTTGGTCCAACTTCCCTTTTCCTTTACCTGCACCATGTAGCACCCGTGAGCCAAGGCCCAGCAAGAAAACTATAAACAACAAACATATATAATGGCAATAACAAGAATTAGGCTAAACAATGATAAAAATGTATTTTCAAGTATACATCTCAATTAGTAATACAATTGTTCAGGTGTTGGCGCCCTTAGGCCGAGCCCTCTGTTTATATAGCTGATTATGGCTTGCTTATGCTGAGCTGCGTTCAGTACGCTTATCATCATCCCTCGACACTCTTAGGTCGTTCATTCATACCTCACATAAAAAATCATATAGGTTACAGAAAACACGCACATTCAGATACAAGGAATCTTAGTCTCGTTCACAACCACATGGGTGCAGTTTTCTTACCTCGAATCTTGAGCAATAAATAAAGAGCATTCTCGAGCACGATCCTCAGTCCTGAGCCTTAATGATAACCCTAGTCATAATTAACAATGGATAATTATCAATCTCTAATCCAATAAATGTTTTGGAAATAGATGCTAGTCTTTGGGACCTCGAATTCTACTAAACTAGGAAGTAGAATTCATCCCAAGTGCTTAGGTTTAAAACCCCGAGCCTCCCCAAGCTTAAAACAATCCTAAACCAAAACTGCCTAAGCAGGCTGAGACCTGGCCTTGAGGGTTGCAGCGTGCCTCAAGTCTGAGGCACGACCTCATGCATCTGGGGGAGGTGGGCCGCGACATGCCTCTTAGGGTCGCAGCGCGCCCTACAGTCAGCAACCCTCCTAGGGCCATCTGGGGCACACGGGCCGTGGCACCCATGACCTGGGTCACGGCACGCCCCTGTGAACGTAGAATTCCCTAGGTTTTCCAGCATTTTTTCTAACTTTCAACCCTAAGAATCCTATCCTAACATGCATACTAACTAAAACCAGTCCCAAATTTCCAGTTAACACTTAAAAAAAACATCTAAAACCTTTATGTTGTACCCTAATTTTAGCTCGAGTTCATTCTCTAGGTTTTAGTACAGCTGGCAAGTAAATATACAGAGAAATAACTAAGGGAATGATATCTGCTTATTATCCACATAGACAACTCCAGTTTCATGTGGACACGTATGGTATTAGGTGTCCTGGGTTTAACTCGAGCTACAGACACGAAGGTTGTGAAGCGCGAGCTCATAATATTCAAACGTGTTGTTGAAGTGTGAGTTTGGAGAAGATATTCAGCTCGTGGTAATTCTAATATGTTGAACACCTGCGGATCCCCAGAGACTCGGGTCCTTCAATACGTTTATTTTTTACCAGGCTGTCATATTTAATGTCCCAAATATTAGGAGAACATTTACTTTATGATCAAATCATATCCCATTATAAATGGGAAATATATGTATTAAATGTAATAAATATGTATATGCATGATTGACTCACGTGATTACCCAAACAAGTTGATCCTTGCCAAGTTCTAGCCTCAATCTTCCAGACCTTCTTACTGAATTCCTTAGGTTGCCTCCTCCAAAACTTGAAAATCCACATAGGCATAAGAGAGGGAGAATGAAACGTGTAAAATGAGAGAGAGAGAGTGTTCAGGTAAGTTCTGCCTATATTCTAGAGACTTACATAATATATCACTTAACCCCTAGAAGACTAAATTGCCCCTTGGACTAAATCAGCTCCTTGTTTCCCTTAAGGGTAAAATGGTCATTCGCTCTGTTTCTCGCTAATTCTTCGAATCGCCCTACGAATTCCCAATTAATCCCGACATGCCCAATTAATTACCAAATACCTAATCGTTACTCAATAAACCCCAAAATATATTCTAAGTTCCTGAAATACGCCTAAGCTCACCCCAAGCCGGGTATTAAACCCCGCAGTGACTATTCCGCTAATTCGCTCACTAGGATCGCCTTGAGCCATATACTGCAAATATATCCACATAATAATGTGTTCTCAACCATTTATCACATATAATCGCATTTATGCCCTAATGGGCCAAAATCACAAAGATGCATGTCTAATGCTCTTAAACATGCATATAATATATTCACATCATCATATATGTCATGCATGCCACATAGTCAGGCATTTAAGTTACGAAATCACATACTTATCCAATTATGCCCTCTAGGCACACTAATGAAGGCTCTAACCCTATTAGCATTTTTGGGTCGCTACAAGAGTTGAGTCCTATATAGCTCTTCTTGTTGGGCGTTAGCTAATAGGTACTCTATGTTGCAGGTAAAGGCATAAGCGTAGTGATGAGGCGATGAGTTGGAGTAGTCTTGGTCGATGTGTGCATGTCGTGATCGGTTGACCTGGGGGTCAAAGGGGCTGTTATGTATGCATTGTTTTAAAAGTCTTCAAGTCATAGTTATATGTTAAGTTTTATTAACTTGTATTTTACCTATGACATGCATGTAAGGAAATAATTTATTTAAATAACGAGATATCGAATTGCATATTTTGTAAAAGATATATAATTCTTGTTTGTTATCAAATGAGTTTCGATAAATGTTTTGTAGTAAATTATTTAGTTTATGATGGGTTGCTACATTTGGTATCAGAGAAATTGTTTAACGTTCCTGTAGACCCTCACGATATGCACATGAAGACCAAGAAGACTCGACTCATCTCACTGTAAGTTTTAGTTCTTAAGTTTGTTGTTTTCTTTATTTTTTTATGCTTTTCTTCTGCCAGACAACACAGATTTAGTAAGGGTAGACTCAATAAGTTGTATGTTTTTATGATGTTTTGGGATTGGTGTGATTGGAAGCCACATGTAAAGAAGATTATGAATTGTGATTATGGAATATGGTGGTGTGGCATTACGTTTAACACATAACGGTATGTTTATCGCGTCACGCTACGTTTAACGCGTCGCACTATGTGTTATTATTTTGGCATGATCGTGATGGTTTGATATTTTTTTAGAGATATGTTGTAGCAATTAGTGAGATAATAATTTATGTTTAGTGGTTGAGATGATATAGTTAAGCTAAAATTCAAAATGATGTAAGTACAAAAATTACTATGTCAAAACGATGTGTTGTCATGATGTGGTTCTAGGTAGCAAGTGTATGAGAGTTTTTAGACTTTACGAGATTTTTCTCAGGAAAATGATTTTATTTGTTTATATGATTAAGTTTGATTATGTACATGAGGAATGATAACAAAAAGGTATTAGGCTGCCAATTTGGTCGTTATTGAGTGAAGGGCCTAAGGTGATTAAGTATGGTAGACTGATGATAGACGATAAGAAAACACTTGTTATAGTAATTCATTGTCTTTGGCTTGGGAGTTAGTAAGAGCCAACAGGCAAGGATTTAATGGATAAAAATGCATCAGGTGACGTTAAGAGGAGGCTAGGCGTGTGTAATTTTATGGTGAGGCCACTAGTTCCCCCAATGACCGAAATGGTTTGAGGATGGGCATAATCCTTTATCACCCTACACTTACGGTGCACTTTAGTAGGTGTGTTATATATGGTTTTGCATGTATGCTTATTGATGTTGTACTGATAGATTTTGTGCAGTTAGTTGCAAGATTCTTTTGTATGTTTGATTGTTGGTTGACAAAAATTTACAAAGTCATGATGTGTTTGATTCAGCATAGAAGAGTTTGCCAAGGAAACAGAGCAGGTGATCAGTCAGCTTTTATGATGAGAAGAAAAAAAATGGGATGCTATTCATACGTTAAGGAACTATTAGCACACAAGATGAGAGGTGGAATCATCTATGGAAAGTTACTCCTCAAGTGGAGGTAGAGCAGGACTTGATATTATCCTGGCCATACAAACTATTGAATGTCACTTGTTAAGGTTTTAGATTCAATGTTCTCCAATGATTGAGAAGGAGTCGAGTTGTTGGGAGATGCGGGAGTGGTTGATTAGATGGAAACCATGAACTGGTGACATAGGACTATCCGATAAGAGGGAGAATCCTAATCATGCCTATGATGGACACAAAGGTCTTATCCATAAAGGAGGTTGGTTCACGCTTTGATGCGGCACGTTAAGTGGATGCGAAACCAGCAGGTGCTTGGTAGAATTATTTTCACAATAGAGTTTAAGACTTATTATTAGTGAGCTCGGGGCTTTAGTTGGAAGGTGTCCGAGAGTAAGATGGATGAACACATCAAGTAGGACTGCCATAGTCAGATGACTCAAGACAGACACCGAGCCAAGAATCATAAAGGATTTGGTGACAATAAGAAACAAATTTATGGATTAAGTTTAGCTACGTAGAAGAAGCTAAAAACTAGGATATTGGAAGAAGGATGGAGTGGAAAGAGAGTTCACTTTTAAAAGAATACGTTATAGATTTATGAGAACAAAGACGATCCAAAATTTCATTGACGATCAAGCAAAGATCAGATGTAATGGGAGGCAGTGGAAAGAATCCCAAAACGATGGTAAATCTTTGTAGTGAGAAGGTTCACGTGGTGAAAAGCGAGACTACAAACCAGCGCATAATGACTATAAGTATAAAAGAGGATTGGACACTACTATTTTAAAAAAGCATATAAGAACAAGGGAGAAGTTGAAACCTATAAAGAACGACAAAAGTTTACCACTATAAACTCATAAATAAGGACAATATATGTATGGACGAACATTACGAGGTTTTATAAGGAAATTGGGCATATGGTATCTTGAAGGAAAGGGTAAGAATGAAAAGAAAGGGCTAAACACTCACTACAAAGAAGATGGCAGACAAGCACAAGTGAATGAAGCAAACTAGACGAGGACAAAAATTGTTTGACACATGAGGAGAGATCACCACGTAAAGCACAACACAACAACTTACTACATGACACAATTGATACGACCACGTGAAGATTTCCCAAGAATTGGAGGCGTTATTTTTTCACATGGCATGACGGAGGCTACAAACATATGGAATTCATGAGATCGTGAAGTTCATACTTCTGACTACAAATATGAGGAGCACATAACTTGAAGGACCAAAGAAGAACAGAGGAGTATGCAACATGGACACAAAAGTAATGGACAAGAGTTCTAGGAAGATGAAATATGGATTAAGACTGCAGTGATTGCACCTGTTTTGGAAGAATCTGGGGCATTAGAAATATGCCCAGGCTATGATAGAGTGAAAGGAATTGTGATTACAAGAAAGGACACATGTGTAAGTAAACCATGTTATATGAAGTAACATATTTTGGAAACAATTTGTACTTGGATGGTAAGGACTTTCAAGACGAACTATTTGGATAATGATGTTTATAGTTTATAGACATGATAGATGACATTTTTGCATTTCCAAGGCGTTAAGATATTTTAGAATCTTTATAAAGAAGGAAAACCCAGTGTTTGGAAAATTTAATTTTGAGTAACATGTAAGGATGTTAAGACTCAGGGAAGTATGAAAGTGAGATCTATATGGAAGAGGTGTAAGAATTTTCTGAAGGATTAGGATAACAAGATTTGTTAGTGATAAGAATGGATTGATTTACAGAACAATGTTAGTTACTTTGTAAAAGATGATCATTATGGATTGCCCTCAAAATTGGAACCATGAGAAGATTTGATAGCTTTACGGATTGCATACTTGGATAAGATATGTAAACGGTTTAAGACTATATTCTCGAATTGTAGAAAATTTTACAAGTCAATGGATATAAAGATAAAGGGTGGCTTAGACCATTGTTGTCGGATGAAAAGGTATAAGTGACGGATAGATCTGCGTTCTAAGAAACACGATATGGATTCAGTTTTGGATTATAGAAGAATTTATCATATGTATGAGTTTTATGCTACTGTTGTAGCTAATAAGTGCTAAACATCGGACACACATCTTAAGCGGTGGGGTAAAGGAGGAAGAGACCCACTTATTCAATAGGACACATCAAAATCAAGGATTTCAGAAGGCTTAGAAGTGAAGGACTACTTTTGAGGGTTAGTAGAAAAACAATATATATGGACTAAGTACTTGGAAGAGTACAGTTGAATCAATAGATTGAGAGATTGAGAACATGCAACAAGTACTTCTATAAGTGCCTCTGAAGAAAGCTATTATAAGGAAATGTTGAAAGGCAAAATGAGATGGGAATTATGAGCCTTAAGTGTTTCTTAAAGGAATTAGTGAACATCTAACGTTAAAAGGCGCTCACGATGAAATTTATGGAAGTATGTATCAAATAAGTTATGTGGTTGCATGATCTAATAAATTGTTAAGGGAAGAGAAATTAATAGGATATACATTTCAAGTTAATAAGGATTCTAGACAAAGAGGAAAGTAAGAAGAATATACGTAAATGTTATGAATACTACAAAGCTGTAAAGAAAACTTCATGGATTATGAAATTGGAAATATGACGTAGTGCTAGTGTGAATGGGTTACTACTAGAAAAGACATAAAAGTGGCAGGAATAGCAAGTGGCAAATAAGTTGAAAATTTAGTAAAAAATAAGTGATATAGTGAATAGAACCAGATTGTTGGTGGTGTAAACCTAACAGTGTATATGGGTATATGTTGGTTATAATTGAACATGGCTATAGTACTTAGCCAAGTGAATCGTTATGATCCTGTGTAGTGGGAATGAGTTATGATAGAAAGATTCTTTAGAATTTTTAGATGACAATGAAAGGTTGAGCTTCTAGATACATTGAAGGGTGATAGAATCCTGAGATGTTATGGAATAGGAATTTCGAGGATGAAATCCCTTTTAAGGATGAGATAGTTGTAATATCCGTCTTTGCATTTTAAGGGTATTTTGGTAATCTGGCTTGGGTCAGGGTATTATGGTAAACTGTATGATATTATGTGTTTAATTATATGAACTATGATATGCATGAATTATGATGCATGTCTATTGTTTGTGTTCCATCAAGCAATCGACACAAATTAGTTTCTTCAAGTATTAGGGGCCAAAATGTGATAGAAGTTCTTTTATGGGGGTCAAAGTAGAATTATGGACTTTATGATAGAAAGTGTAATTATGAGAAGTTAAAACTAATATTATTTGATTGAAATTACAATAAGGGTGTTAAGTAATGATTAAGGAAAAGTTACAAGTTTGGGGCAGTAATGTAATTTGGTTTTATACGATTAAAATTAGATTAAATAATTAAATAATAAAGCAAATATGTTTAGATGACGTAAGAAGTTTTGGGAATGATACACAAGAAATAATATAACATTATTGAAAACTCAAAATATAGTATTAAATACACGATAATATAAAATATGGCATGGGTACCCATTGTTTTAAAAAAAAACATAAAACGTAACTTTAATTCAATTCTAAAAAAAAACTAAAATGCGGAACTACAAAAGTAACATAATTCAAAAGACTAAAATAAACGTCATCCTCGATCGACACACAGTCCACTCATTCCATTCATCCTCAACACACAAGCCATGCTATCAAGAATCCTTCTGCCTTCCATATAATTTTCCTACATCACACTAAAAATAAAGGAATGAGCCTAATGCCCAGGAAGGAAAAATCTACTAAAAACATACATCATAAATCATAAGACTATAATAGGAGCATACACTATAAAACATATGACTATATAAAAACATATATCGTATAGGACTACAATACTAATGGTCGTTACCTCATTTACATGGCATGTGATAAACCATCTAGGTCCTCTGTCTACTAATCGAGGTAGATAGATCACGTGGTAGTATATGATAACCCATCTAGGTCCTCTACTAGTCTAGGTAGGGTAAATCATAACTCTAACCCATGAAATGATAAATAATCTTGGGGTTTGCTATCTAAGCAACTATAAGCTCCAAGCGACATAAAAACATATCATACATATACACATCATAGCATAAACATATCATAACATAAAGCACATAAAATCTATCCTATTTTCCTTATCAAAAGTGGAATATTTGGGAATATGAACGAGATTATAACACTCCTATAAACCAACAGTAGAAAAAGGTGAGAATCTCTAAGAATAAAGATGAATATGAAAACTAAACCATCAAGAAGAAACTTACCAAGAAATACCTTAAGTTTCAAGAAATTAAATACCTAATCAAGAATCATAAACAAGAGTTAGGATCTGAATAAAAGAAACTAAAGTATTATAAAGAAGTGAACTTAGGAATAGGAATACCTTGGTAGATCTTATGGATTGATTTAAACCTCAATACCAAAATCACACTCTATCTCACTTCCCAAGTGTTTAGAAAGCTTAGAATGATAAAGCTTTTATCCCAAACCCAAGTGTATCTCTCTATACTAACACTAGCACCTTGGAGGCTCTGATCAAGCGCTTGAAGAATGAAGAAAATGGCTGAACACTAGGGCCTATTTATAGAGTTCAGGGAGTGAAACTATCTCCTTTTAATTTGAATAAATAAATGATTAAAAAAATGAAAAAGATTTGAATTTTCGTTTAAAAACCGCCCATAACTCGGTCAAAATCATTCAGAAGAAAGTTTAAGTGGTTAAGTGATGAGTCAAGCTTGGTTTCCCCAAAGTTTGAAAATACACTCATGGGGCCGATATTTTGCCCACCCTAGGCGATATATCGCCTGGTCCTATGCCCCGAGTGTTCTTGATTTGATTCGTGCAAAGTCAACGTATTTTCTGTATCTTCTGTTAGGCGATATATCAACCCCTGTGCTGCGATATGTCGGCACACGTAGATATTTTAAACACGTTTTTGCACTAATTTAGGATAATTTGAATTGGATAAACAACTTTGACTGAGTCATAATACGATCCCATCATTTTCTGGAAGGTTTTAGAGCCTCTAGATTCTTCTATTATTGAATTATCCATTTAAAATGCTTAAAGCTTCAAATAAACATAATTATGACAAGTGTCATGCTCTTAATGGTTCTATCTAAGCCTTAGGTTATAATAAATATATTTCTAGGTTTAGCAATATTAATCAAACCTTATGTTATAATTAATATTTCTAAACTATAGGTTAAACTTATAAAATCCATAACTGTTGCTATAAGTTTCAACTAAGTCCCGACTTGAACCAAATTCCACGGTAACTAACATACTACTAACTAATACTAACTATACTACTACTACTATCTAGCTAGTTAAGTAAATATTTTGGGACTCTACAATTCTCCCCTACTACAAAGAATTTCGTCCTTGAAATTTACTTACCAAACAATTCCGGATACTGGGCTAACATGTCGTCCTCCAATTCCCACGTTGCCTCTCGTTTAGAACTATTACTCCATAGGGCCTTGACTATCGGAATACTCTTAGACCGTAATTCCTCATCCCTTCATCTAGGATGCTAACCGGTCGTTCCTCATAACTCAAGTCTTTCTGGAGTGCTATCATCTCATACTTAAGAATGTGAGATGGGTCTGACACATATCTACGTAGCATCGAGATGTGGAACACATTATGGCTATCTGCTAGAGCTGACGGTAGAGCTAATCTATCTGCAATTGCTCCCACTTTGTCCAATATCTCAAAAGGACCTATAAATCGGGCACTAAGCTTGCCTTTCTTCCTAAACTGCTTCACACCTTTCATAGGAGATATCTTTAAGAAGACTTGATCTCCAACTTTGAATTCCACATCACGCTGCTTGGCATCCACATAACTTTTCTAATGGCTCTGAGCAGAGAGCATACACTTCCTAATCAGTACCACTACATCCTGAGATTCTCTAACAGCTTCAGGAACAAGAAGTTTCCTTTCTCCTACCTCTTCCCAATGTAACGGCGATCGACACCTTCTTCCATAAATCAGCTCATAGGATGCCATCCCAATCGTTGACTGGTAGCTATTATTGTAGGAGAATTCTATGAGCGGCAAATTCTTACTCCATGATCCTCCGAAATAAAGTACACAAGCGTGCAACATATCTTCTAAAATTTGTATAGTACACTCGGACTGACCGTCTGTCTGAGGATGAAATGCTATACTAAGACTTAACTTGGTACCCATGGCTTGCTGCAAGCTTCCCCAAAATCTCAATGTAAACATTGATCCTCTATCAGACACTATGGTCTTAGGAATTCCATGCAGTCTTACTATTTCTTAAACATAAATTTCTGCATACTGATCTACTGTATACGTAGTCTTGACAGGCAGGAAATAACCTAACTTGGTTAGTCTATCTATTATTACCCAAGCCAAGTTGTTCTGTTTATTTGTTCGTGGCAACCCTGTCATGAAATCCATGGCTATGTCGTCCCATTTCGATTCTTGAATTCTAAGCGGTTGCAATAAGTCGGCAGGCCGCTGATGTTCTGCTTTCACTTGCTGGCATACTAAGCATTTAGACACATACTTTGCTATATCTTTCTTCATTCCTGGCAACCAATATAACGCCTTAAGGTCGTGAGTCATCTTGGTCGACCATGGATGAACTGAGTATGGGGTATTGTGCGCTTCTTCTAAAATCTTCATCTTAATCCCTTGATCATTCAGCACGCATACCCGATCATTATATCTCAAGAAGCCCTATCCGGATTTCGAGAAATCCATGGCCTTGCCTTCTTTAACTGTATCCATATGAGATACTAATGTGTCATCATGCCCTTGTCCGATCCGTATATCTTCCAACGAACTTGACTAGATGGACAAGTTAGCCAGTTTACCAATGACTACTTCTATTCCGGCATTGATCAGCGCCTACTGTAGCGGCTTTTCTATTCCAGCTAATGCTGCTAGACTTCCATAACTTTTCCTACTTAGCGCATCAGCAACTACATTTATCTTTCTCGGGTGGTATAGGATTTTGCAGTCACAATCCTTTACTAGTTCTAACCACCTACGTTGCCTCATGTTAAGCTCATTTTGTGTGAAGAAATACTTTAAGCTTTTGTGGTCTGTATAAATCTCACACCGTTCTCCATAAAGATAATGGTGCCATATTTTCAATGGAAATACCACTGCTGCCAACTCCATATCGTGCGTTGGATAGCATTGCTCGTATTTCTTCAGCTGCCTTGAGGTGTAGGCTATTACCTTGTCATTCTGCATCAGCACACAATCCAAACCTTACTTTGACGCATCATAGTAGACTATAAACTTGTTGTTGGGTGTCAGTACACAAAGTACCGGTGCTGAGCATAGCTTATCCTTAAGCAACTGGAAGCTCTCTTCACACTTATCCGGCCAGCTGAACCTTTGTTGCTTCCAAGTCAGGTTGGTGAGCAGAGTGGCTATCTTAGAAAAGCCCTCTACAAACCTCCGATAATAACCTGCTAGCCCCAGAAAACTTCTTACCTCTGACGCGTTCTATGTCTTGGCCAATCTTTCACAGCCTCTATCTTAGATGGGTCTACAACAACTCCTTCCTTGGATACTATGTGGCCGAGGAACGCTACTTGAGAAATCCAAAATTCACACTTCGTGAAATTAGCATAAAGTTGATGCTCCTTCAGTCGTAACAAGGTCATCCTTAAATGTTCCTCGTGCTCGTCTTCGTCCTTTAAGTACACCAAGATATCATCGATGAACACTACGACGAATTTGTCCAAATAATCCTTAAAGGCCCTATTCATTAAATCCATAAACACGGCTGGAACGTTGGTAAGACCAAAAGACATAACTACAAACACATAATATCCATAACGAGTTCTAAAAGTTGTCTTGGGAATATCCTCTTCCCGTACCTTGAGCTGATGATACCTGGACCGTAGATCAATCTTTGAAAACACGGTTGCTCATCAGAGTTGCTCAAACAAGTCATCAATCTGGGGGTAGCGGATACTTATTCTTAATTGTCACCTTATTCAGCTCGCAGTAATCTATACACATCTGCATGCTTCCGTCCTTCTTCTTCACAAATAGATAGGTTGTCCCCATGGCGAATGGCTCGGTCTAATGAAACCCATGTCTAAGAGTTCTTGCAACTGCGTCTTTAACTCCTTGAGTTCAGTAGGTGCCATCCGGTATGGTGCCTTGGAGATAGGCTTGGTGCCCGGTACTAGCTCGATTGTGAAGTCAATTTCCCGTGTTGGTGGAAACCCTGGTAAGTCATCATGAAATACCTCTAGGAATTCCTTTATAATGCGGACGTCTCCAACCTTTAGTGGTGTTTTCTTTACCACATTTGTGATGCTGGCTAGTTATATGTGACATCCTTTCTCAATCATCCTCTGAGCTTTGAGAGATGAAATAAGCGATGTGCATAGCCTGAAACCTTTCCCATAAAGCATAGTCTCTGACCGTCAGGAGTCTCGAACGTCACTTGCTTGTGTCTACAGTCGATGGTTACACCATGCCCAGTATCACGTCAAAGTCTTTGATCTCTAGTTCTTTGAGTTCTCCTTCTAGTTCTACGTCCTCAATTTTTATCGGTATGCCTCGTACTATCTGTGATGATAGGACTACTTCACCCGAAGGCAATTCTGTTACAAACCTAGTTCTAAATCTTTCACAAGGTTTGTCTAATTTCTCTATCATTCCTAACGAGATATACGAGTGAGTGGCTCCCAAATCAAATAATACTGAACATACATTATTGAGGATAAGAATCTGACCTGTGACCACTTTATTGCTAGCTTCAGCTTCTCCCTGGGTTAAGGCAAAGACTCTGGAAGGAACCATCTTGTCGTCCTTTTTCTCCTCTTACTTGAGTTGTGGACAATCCTTCTTCCGGTGACCTTCCTGACCAAAATTGTAGCATCCCTTGGTTTTTGCACGACACTCACCAGATGTTTCTTTTGGCACTTAAAGCACTCCGGGTATTCTACATAACCCGACTTATTGGCTCCATTATTTGTTCGTGTTGTTTTATCATAGTCAGAATGCTTGTGGGCAAGATGCCTTCTCTTCTACCCATTATTGTTGTTATGCTGATGGCTATTGTTGTGGTTGTTCCGACCATTCTGAGGCTGACTCTGCTGCTTAGGATCAGGCTTACTTGCTTCCTCCTTACTAACATTCACCTGAAGCCTTTCTACTTCTATAGCTGTTTCTAGAGCATCGGCATACATAGTAGTTCCAGGGTTTGCTAGCTTGACCCCTAGCTCAATCTTTGGTATAAGTCCTCTAACGAACATGGTAACCCTCAAAAAGTCAGTTGGAACCAACTCAGGTGCAAACTTGGCTAATCTGTCGAACTGCCTAGCATACTCTGCTACCGTCAAGTTGCCCTGCCTCAGACTAGTGAACTCCTCGACCCTTGTGGCGATGATTGCCGAGTTGTAATACTTCTTGTGGAACAGCTCCACAAATCTTGTCCATGTCATGGTGGCGACATCGTGAGTCTACTAAACTATGTCCCACCATATTATAGCATCCTTCTTAAGCAGAGACAACACGCAGGATATGCGGTCTGCGTTGCCGAGGTTCATGTGCACTAGGATCGGCTCTACATTTTTTAGCCATTCTTCTGGCTCAAAGGGGTTGGTTGTCCCTTCAAAGGTTGGAGCGTGTTTCTTACAAAACTGCTCGTGGATTGGCTCCATGTACTAAGTTGGGTATGGCGCATAATTCACCATTGGCCATCCCCCATAAGGACGTACTTGATGGGGTACTTGAGCCATTTGCTGAGGCTGTGGTTGCAGTGGAGGCTAAGGCTGAGTTTGTGGCGGCGGTTGGGCCTGTTGTCGTTGTTGCAGTAATTCTTCCACTTGTTGTTATAGCCGAAAATTTCTGCGGTGTTGTCAACCGGCGGTGGCAGCGCAATTTCATTAGAAGCAGCATTGGTTGCACGCCTTCCCCTTCTTCGAAGTGGAGGGTCTTCATTAGTCTCAGGAGTGACGTTGGACGCATTGGCGTTGGTGCGTGCAGACCTTCTAAGCGACATCTTCAGCAAACTTCTAACAGTCGCAAAAACATGTTAGAACTTACCCTAATAGGCTCTAAAACAAAACTTAAGCTAAGCAAACATAATGAAGACCAATTAATTATGAGTTCTTCTGAAGAGAATTATGTAAGCCTGCTTTATAATTAGTGTGTGTTTCTATACTTAGAAAAATAAGCCATCTTTATTATTTTCTAATCTGTTTCTAATCATCCTATATGACTTGATCCTCAGGCTCGAAATTCGTCGTTGTTCCAAAGTTAACCATATTGAGGGAGAGCTGGGATCAGTAAAATTGTTCCCACTACTATGGCCCCCTAAACTCTCAATATAGAACCTGGTCCATTGATTTGTATCCACCCTCACCGAACTTGATCATTATTTATTAAATTTATTATTTATTATGATTGTAGAAACAAAATCAAACTCATACATGTCATTCACAAATAACAATGATATTAATTTGGAAAAAGGTTTTCACTATGTACAATCATAAATGCAAAGATAATAAATAAATAAACTAATCTAATCTAAAAATCGGGATCTTCTACATCTGACCCTTCATCTAACATATCATCATCTATCTCCTCATAATCATCATTTTCTTGAGCCTCAAACTTTCCTCGGGGAAGATTCGTAAAAATTCTATTCTTTTGCTCATTGGTAAATTGAAATTCTATCTTAGAGGTGAACTTAATTATGAGAAAATAATATCTCATAGCTACTGGTATTTCATCTTCATAATCTATTATCTCCCATATTTCTTCTAAGGTTGAAATTACAATAGGATATTCTTTAAAAAGCCTAATCACTAAAACATATTTTTCCGTAGCTCTCATCATGATTTTCTTAGTTGTTTTGAGGTGAACTATTTGATGATGGAATAAAAGTAATCTCCGAGTGATTCTTTCTTACACTCCTACTGTATTCCTTGGCTCTCTAATCCTTTTTAATGCCTTAATGGCTCGGATATCGTCATAGTTCAAGGATCCATCCATTCTTAACTAAAAATACAAGGACTAAAACGTTAGCTAATAACATAAACATAATAACTAAAACATAAACACTTACATTGGAGGTTAGATTCGGAGCTTGAGCGTGTGTATCAAGGAGAACATCATGGATATGGACCGTTTTCTTTGATACCAACTGTAATGAAACAACTATTTCTAAGACCTTGGACCATTAAAACAACTAGATATAGCTACTATTTTGAGAAAGATACATAAGAAATAATATAACTTTATTGAAAACTCAAAATATTGTATTAAATACACGATAATTTAAAATATGTCATGGGTACCCATTGTTTAAAAAAAACATAAAACGTAACTTTAATTCAATTATAAAAAAAAAAACTACAATGCGAAACTACAAAAGTAACATAATTCAAAAGACTAAAATAAACGTCATCCTTGAACGACACGCAGTCCACTCATTCCATTCATCCTCAACACACAAACCAAGCTACCAAGAATCCTTCTGCCTTCCATATCATTTTCTTGCATCACACAAAAAATAAAGGAATGAGCTTAATGCTCAACAAGGAAAATCTACTAAGAACATACATCATAAATCATAAGACTATAATAGGAACATGAACTATAAAACATATGACTATATAAAAACATATATTGTATAGGACTACAATATTAATGGCCATTAACTCATTTACATGGCATGTGATAAACCATCTAGGTCCTCTATCTACTAATCGAGGTAGGTAGAACCCATGGTAGTATATGATAACCCATCTAGGTCCTCAACTAGTCGAGGTAGGGTAAATCATAACTCTAACCCATGAAATAATAAATAATCTTGGGGTTTGCTATCTAAGCAACTATAAGCCCCAAGCGACATAAAAACATATCATAGCATAAACATATCATAACATAAACATATCATAATATAAACATATCATAACCTAAAGCACAAAAAATCTATCCTATTTTCCTTATCAAAAGCCAGGATATTTGGGAACAAGAACGGTATTAGAACACTCCTCTAAACCAACAGTAGAAGAATGTGAGAATCTCTAAGAATAAAGATGAATGCGAAAACTAAACCCTCAAGAAGAAACTACCAAGAAATACCTTAAGTAGTAAGAACTTAAATACCTAATCAAGAATCATAAACAAGAGTTAGGATCTGAATAAAAGAAACTAAAGAAAACTAAGGGATTATAAAGTACTGAACTTAGGAATGGGAATACCTTTGTTGATCTTATGGATTGATCTAAACCTCAATACCGAAATCACACTCTGTCTCACTTCCCAAGTGTTTAGAAAGCTTAGAATGATAAAGCTTTTATCCCAAACCCAAGTGTATCTCTCTATACTAACACTAGCACCTTGGAGGCTCTGATCAAGTGCTTGAAGAATGAAGAAAACGGCTGAGCACTAGGTCCTATTTATAGAGTTCATGGAGTGAAAATATCTCCTTTTAATTTAAATAAAAAATGATTAAAAAAATGAAAAAGATTTGATTTTTTGTTCAACAACCGCCCAGAACTCGGTCAAAATCATTCAGAAGCAAGTCCAAGTGCTTAAGGGATGAATCAAGCTCAGTTTCCTCAAAGTTTGAAAATACGATATATCGCCCACCCTAAGCGATATATCGCCGGGCCCTATGCCCTGAGTGTTCTTGATTTCGTTCGTGCAAAGTCAACGTGTTTTCCGTATCTTCTGTTAGGCTATATATCGGCCCCTATGCTGCGATATGTCAGCATACGTAGATATTTTAAACGCGCTTTTGTATTAATTTTGGATAATATTAATTGGATAAACATCTTTGACTGAGTCATACTACAATCCTAATAGTCTCTGTAAGGTACTGGATCTTCTAGATTCTACTATTATTGAATTATCCATTTAAAATGCTTAAATCCTCAAATAAACATAATTATGACAATTTCCATGCTCTTAATGGTTGTATCTAAACCTGAGGTTATGATAAATATATTTCTAGGTGCAACAATATTAATCAAACCTTATGTTATAATTAATATTTCTAAACTATATGTTAAACTTATAAAATCCATAACTGTTGCAATGAGTTTCCATCTATGTCCTGACTTGAACCAAAATCCACAGTAACTAACATACTACTAACTAATAATAACTATACCACTACTACTATCTAGCTAGTTAAGTAAATATTCTGGGACTCTACAATATGAAAGGAAGAAAGACCAAAGAACAATTCTCTTATTCTTGATCTAAATCTTGTAGCCTATGTGTAATGACCCAACTACTCTCGACTTTGGACCATTAATGAAAACTATACATAGACCCTATTCCTTAACAAAACATGCAAGTGAAAAGATCATAACTTTATTAAAACTTGTAAAAACAAATGTTAGACTTACATAAAATCTCAAGTAGGATATGGGATCCCATTGTTTTAAAAACAAAACATAACATAATGGTAATTAAAAAGAGATTACATAAATAAGTGCGGAAAAATACACATAAAACCATAAGTGAAGACTTCATCCTCGAATCGAAACTCTCGACTCTTTGAATCCATTCTGCCTCAATACACATTCCCCAAGCTTCCAAGAACCTTTCCCACCACTAAAGCTATTTTCCTGCACATATAAACATAAAAGGAGTGAGCCTAATGCCCAGCACGGAAAATCTAACATATAACCATATATATAAAATTCATAATGTAACATAAAACATATCATAACACTTATGTCACATACATACTATAATGGCCATTATTACTTGGGGTCCCATAAACTAAACAAGTCATATGCCCATTAGATTAGTGGGGCTTGCTTGCTATGCAAGTCATATGCCCATAATCTATTTGGGCTTGTTAGTTATACGGGTCATATTCCCAAGTCTACAAACATACTTAACATAGCATATTACATAACACATAATCATAAGATAACATATAAAATCATATAACACAAATTCTATCCTATTTTCCTTAACAAATTACCGGGATATGAGAACAGATTTTGGGACTTTGGAACACTCCTAAAAACCATAAATGGGAGAGTGAGTATACTGAAGAGAATGAGATGAAAAGAATGAAAGAACTTATACCATTAAGAATATACTTACCAAAAACTTATGTGCAAGTTCTTAGATTTCCTAACCAAGAATAAGGATTAAGGTTAGAATACTGAGTAGAAGACTACAAGAACTTAAAGAAAATAATATCAAATGAACTAGAGTGTGAAATACCTTGAATGCTTCTATAGCAAATCTAAACCTTGAACCAAAATGGTATATTCCTTACTTCCCAAGTGTTTGGTAAGCTTATAATGATTAAGCCTATAATTCCCAACCCAAGTGTTTACACTCTCAATATAATAACCTAGCAACTTGCAGCCTCTGAACTTATAGTAATAGATGAATAAATGGTTGGGTACTAGGTCCCATTTATAGAGTTTAGGAATGAAAAGATCTTCATTTAACTTGAATAAAAATAATGGCTTTTTAAGTGAAAAACATTTGAATTATCGTTCAGCAGAAGCTGAAGACTCATTTAGAAAGATACTGGACTTATCAAGAGGTTGAAGATTTGAATGGAGAACATTTTCAAAATGTTTCAAAATTCCCTGAAGGAGACGATATATCGCCTGGGCCAGTATGCCCGAGGCAATCGTGCGACGTTTTTTTTTTTTTCCTTGCAGCGATATATCCCCCCTATAGCTGTGATATATCAGCATACGCTGAATATTTAAACACGAAATTACACATTTTTAGCTTAATTTAAATTGAGTAAACAACCTTGACTAAGCCCTCTAACGTTTTCAAAGCTGCTGACTGACCCTAGGAAATTCAAATTTTAACCTTAATAAATTTATTCCTCAAAATACTTAATCATTATTAAACATACACATGACATGTGCTATTATCTTATTGGGTCTTATCTAAACCTTATAATATAATAAATATTACCCTCAATATCAGCAATATTAATCAAACCTTAGGTTAAAATTAATATTCCTAGACTATAGGTTAAACTTAGAAAATCTACAAGTATTACTATAAGTGTCCAAATAAATCCCGGTCTGAACCAAAAATCCACAGTCATAACAATAATACTACTATTACTATTATACTACTATCTAACTAGCTAAGTAAAGTTCTTTGGACTTTACCCTTTGATTTTGGGAGAGATTTTCAATATGAGTTATTGAAGGGCTAGGAAATCTCTTTGATGACAAGGATCTAAGTTTCTGAGGTTGAAGTTTGATCTGTAAGTGTTCAAACCATACTTTTTAAAAAATTTGTCAGATCTAGATTTTGAAGTTTTGAGGCTGTTTTAATTGTTTTTGCGATTTTGAATTTTTAATATATGTTTAGGATGTTGGATAAACATTCAAAGCACGCAACAAAATTGACGTGGTGTGCCCATTTGTATAATAATAACAACAATAAAAAAATTCATCAAACATATAAACATTTTATATGACCAAGAAAACAATCCAGAAGCATTAACATACAATATTATTTATCATGCAACAAATATATAAATAAACAATATGTTACACCCAGATTTTGAGAATGGGAACTTTGATCTCGAAACTCAGGCTCGTATGGCGTATGCTCGAGATTAGCATGGTTGTCATGTGACCCGCAAGTCAGGGACAGTCTCACAAAGACAGCAAATGGCAACCTCGTATTAGAGAGCTCAGAAACTATGTGTAATGACCCACTAATCTAGACTCTTGGACGATTATCGAACTATACATACAAATTCTTACTAAAACATACATTTGCGAAAATACCATAATTTATTATAAACTTGTAGAAACAAAGGTTACTTTCATAAAAATAAGTAGGATATGGGTACCCATTGTCTTTAAAACAAAAATAACTTAAAGTGAAAAGAGTTACATAGAAAATGCGGAAAATACATGTAAAACCATAAAAAGTAAAATGAGACTACATCCTCGAATCGAAATAACACTCGGCTCCTTGACTCCATTCACCATCGATACACATCCTCTAAGCGTCACGAATCTTACCGCCTCTAAAGCTATTTTCCTGCACATAAAACAAAAAGGAATGAGCCTAATGCCCAGCAAGGAAAATCTAACACATAGTCATACACATAAATTTCATAATAAATGTAAAGACATATCATAACACTTAATACATACACTTATTATAATGGCCATTATTACTTGGGGTCCCATAGACTAAACAAGCTTATGCCCATGAGATTAGTGGGGTCCTACTAGCTAAGTAGGCATATGCCCATAATATTTTTGGGGTCTTGTTAGTCAAATAGGGCATAAGCCCAAGCCTACAAACATACACATTTATAGCATATTCATAACATATCATATTTCATAACATATACATAAGATAACATAAGCAATACACATATAGATTCTATCCTATTTTCCTTACCAAAGTTACCGGGATATGATGGACTGAGTTGGGACTTTTGGAACACTCCTAAAACCATATGAGAAAGAGTGAGTTTTATGAAGAAGAAGAAATGAAAATGAATAGGAAGACTAAACCATTGAGAAATATGCTTACCACAACTTATGTGCTTAAGAGCTTGGATTCCCTAACCAAAATAAGAATGTGGTTAGGGGACTGAGTAGAAGGTTATGAAAGAGGAAATAACATAAAGCAAATGAACTAAAGTTTTGGTTTACCTCAAAGACTTGAAAGACCAATCTATACCACAACCAAAATACTATAGAACCTCACTTCCCAAAGTGTTTGATAAGCTTATGATGTTTAAGCTTATGCTTTTCCCAAACCAGGTGTTTACACTCTCACACTCACTGAACACTAGCAACATCTGAACTTAGAGCAAAAGGTGAATAATGGCTGGGTACTAGGTCCTATTTATAGAGTTTGGGAATGAAAGTATCTTGATTTTACTTGAATAAAAATAATGGCTTTTTAGGTGAAAATAATTTGAATTATCGTTCAGCAGAGGCTGAAGATTCGTTCAAAAGATGCTGGATTTATGAAGAAGTTTGAATGGCTGAAAGGAAAAAGAATTCAAAAACATTTGAATTATGCTGAAGGAGACGATATATCGCCCCCTGTAGGCGATATATCGCCTGGGCCAGTATGCCCGAGGCGACCGTGCATCGTCTCGTGTTTTCCGTATCTACGTGCTGCGATATATCGCCCCCTATAGCTACGATATATCGGCACACGCTGAATATTTAAACACGAAATTACACATTTTTACCTAAGTTTGAATGGAGTAAACAGCCTTGACTAAGCCTTCAACGTATTCAAAGCTGCTGACTGTCCCAATAACATTCAAACTTTACCCTTATATAATTTAATCCTCAAAAATACTTAATCCTTAATTACCCATTCATAACATGTGCTTAAAATCCTATTGGCTGATATCTAAACCTTATAGTATAATAAATATAATCCTTAATTATCAGTCATATAATCAAACCTTAGGTTATACTTAATATTCTTAAACTATAGGTTAAACTTAGAAAATCTATAAGTACTACTATGAGTGTCCAAATAATTCCCGGTCTGAACCAAAAATCCACAGTTACAAAGATAATACTAAACATACTATAATACTACTAAATAATTAGCTAAGTAAAGTTCTTGGACTCTACAATTCTCCCCTACTAAAAAGAATTTCGTCCTCGAAATTTACTTACCAAATAACTCCGGACACCGGTTCTGCATGTCCTCCTCCAACTCCCACGTTGCCTCGCGTTCAAAACTATTACTCCATAAGACTTTGACTATAGGAAAGCTCTTGGACCGTAACTGCTTCATCCCTCTATCTAGGATGCTAATCGGTCGTTCCTAATAACTTAGGTCTTTCTGGAGTGCTATGGTATCGTACTTGAGGACGTGAGATGGGTCTGACACATACTTGCGTAACATCGAGATGTGGAAGACGTTGTGACTATCGGCTAGTGCTGGCGGTAGGGCTAGTCTATAAGCAACTGGTCCCACTTTCTCCAATATCTCAAAAGGACCTATGAATCGGGGACTAAGCTTGGCTTTCTTCCCGGACCGCTTGACACCTTTCATAGGAGATATCTTCAGGAAGACTTGATCTCCAGCTTGGAACTCCACATCGCGTCGCTTGGTATCCGCATAGCTTTTCTGTCGGCTTTGAGCAGCAAGCATACGCTGTCTAATAAGCGCTACTGCTTCTTGAGCTTGCCTAACAGCTTCGGGCCCTAGAAGCTGCCTTTCTCCTACCTCGTCCCAGTGCAACGGTGATCCGCACCTTCTTCCATATAGCAACTCATAAGGTGCCATTCTGATCGTCGACTGGTAGCTGTTGTTGTATGAGAACTCAATCAGCGGCAAGTACTTGTTCCATGATCCTCCGAAATCAAGTATACACGCGCGTAGCTTATCCTCTAAGATCTGAATCGTACGCTCGGATTGCCCATCTGTCTGAGGATGGAAAGATATACAAAGACTTAACTTAGTACCCATGGCTTGCTGTAAGCTTCTCCAAAATCTTGACGTAAACACTGATACTCTATCTGACACTATCGTCTTGGGGATTCCATGCAATCGTAGAATCTCTTGGATGTAGATGTCTGCATATTGGTCTGCCATATATGAAGTCTTAACAGGCAGGAAATGAGCCGACTTGGTTAGTCTATCTATTACTATCCAAGCGGAATCATGCTGCTTATTCGTCTTTGGCAGACCCGTCACGAAGTCCATGGCTATATCGTCCCACTTCCATTCTGGCACGCTAAGTGGTTGCAATAAGCCTGCAGGGCGCTGATGCTCTGCTTTCACTTGCTGGCATACGAGACACTTAGATACATACTCTGCTATCTCCTTCTTCATCCCTAGCCACCAATAGACTGCCTTGATGTCATGAGTCATCTTGGTAGACCCTGGATGAACTGAGTATGGGGTGTTGTGCGCTTCTTCTAGGATCGTCTTCTTAATACTCTGATTGTCCGGCACGCATACCCGATCCTTATATCTCAATAGACCTTGACTGGATATTGAGAAATCTGTAGTCTTTCCTTCTCTGACTGCATCCATGTGTGCTGCTAGCGAGTCATCATGTCCCTGACCAATTCGTATGTCCTCTAGCAGATTCGATTGGATAGAAAAGTTAGCCAACTTACCTACAACTACTTCTATTCCGGCACTGATAAGCTCCTGCTGTAACGGCCTTTCTATTCCGGATAAGGCTGCTAAATTCCCATAGCTTTTCCGGCTAAGTGCATCGGCAACTACGTTCGCCTTCCCTGGGTGGTACAGGATTTCGCAGTCGTAATCCTTGACTAACTCTAACCACCTGCGCTGCCTCATGTTGAGCTCCTTCTACGTAAAGAAGTATTTTAAACTCTTGTGGTCCGTATAAATCTTGCACCGTTCTCCGTAAAGATAATGGCGCCAGATTTTTAACGCAAAGACCACCGCTGCCAACTCCATATCGTGAGTTGGATTGCGTTGCTCATACTCCTTCAACTGACGTGAGGCATAGGCTATCGCCTTGTCGTTTTGCATCAGTACGCATCCCAATCCTAGCTTTGATGCATCACAGTAGACAACGAACTTGTCGTTGGGTGTTGGGACACTAAGTACTGGTGTTGAGCAAAGCTTATCCTTAAGTAACTGGAAGCTTTCCTCACACTTATCATTCCAGTTAAACTTTTGTTGCTTCCGGGTCAGGTTGGTTATTGGAGTGGCTATCTTAGAAAAGCCCTCTACAAACTTTCTATAATAACCTGCTAGCCCTAAGAAGCTTCTTACTTCTGATGCGTTCTTTGGCCTAGGCCAATCCTTCACAGCCTCTACCTTCGATGGATCTACTGCAACTCCGTCTTTTGATATGATGTGCCCGAGGAACGCCACTTGCGAAAGCCAAAATTCACATTTCTTGAACTTGGCGTAGAGTTTATGCTCTTTCAATCGCGTCAAAATCAACCTTAAGTGTTCCTCGTGCTCTACTTCGTCCTTGGAGTAAATTAAAATGTCGTCGATGAACACAACGATGAATTTATCCAAGTAGTCTTTGAAGACCCTATTCATTAAGTCCATAAACGCGGCTGGTGCGTTAGTAAGACCAAAAGACATAACCAAGAACTCGTAATGTCCATAACGAGTCCTAAAGGCTGTCTTAGGAATATCTTCTCCCTTTACCTTGAGCTGATGATACCCGGACCGTACATCGATCTTAGAAAATACAGTCGCGCCTCGGAGTTGATCAAACAAATCATCAATCCGAGGTAGCGGGTATTTGTTCTTAATTGTTACTTTATTCAGCTCACGGTAGTCTATGCACATCCGCATACTCCCGTCCTTCTTCTTCACGAATAGTACCGGAGCTCCCCATGGTGAATGGCTTGGCCTAATGAAACCCAAGTCTAGGAGTTCTTGTAGCTGCGTCTTTAACTCCTTGAGTTCCGTAGGTGCCATCTGATATGGTGCCTTAGAGATAGGCTCGGTGCCTGGTACTAATTCTATCGTGAAGTCTATTTCTCGAGTTGGCGGCAATCCTGGCAAGTCATCAGGGAAAATTTCTGGAAATTCTTGAATAATCCGAACATCTCCAACCTTAAGCGGCGTCTCATTCTCCACATTCGTGATGCTGGCTAAGAATGCTTGGCATCCTTTCTCCATCATTCTCTGAGCTTTGAGAGATGACACTAATGGGGTGCGCAATCCTGAAGCTTGTCCCATGAAGCACAGTTTCTGGCCGTCAGGAGTCTCGAACATCACCTTCTTGCGTCTGCAGTCGATCGTTGCGCCATGCCGTGCTAGCCAATCCATGCCTAGTATGACGTTGAAGTCTTTGATCACCAGTTCTATCAGGTCTCCTTCTAGTTCCTTGTCCTCAATCTTGATTGGTACGCCTCGTACAATTCGTGATGATAGAACTACTTTGCCCGAAGGCAGCTCGGTTACAAACCTAGTTCTAAATCTTTCACTAGGTTTGTCTAGTTTATCTATCATTCCTAACGAAATATACGAATGAGTGGCTCCCGAATCAAATAATACATGACATAAATTATTGAGGATGGAAACCTGACCTGTGACCACCTTGTTGCTAGCATCCGCCTCTCCTTGGGTTAAAGCAAAAACCCGAGCAGGAACCATCTTTTCGTCCTTCTTTCCTTCTGGCTTTTGCTGAGGACACTCTTTCTTACGATGCCCCTCTTGACCACAATTGAAACACTCCTTGGTGTTGGCGCGACATTCTCCGGGGTGCTTCTTCTGACATTTGGCACATGGCAGGTATTCCACGTAGCCCGACCTATTTCCCCCATTATTTGGTCGTGCCCTTTTATTATTGTCAGTTTACTTGTTGTCAGGATGCCTTCTCTTCTGTCCGTTACCGTTGTTGTTGGACTGACTGTTGCCGCTATTGCTAGATTGATTATTGTTCCGACTGGCCTGAGGTTGGCTCTGCTGTCTGGGTTCAGGCTTACTGGCTTCTTCTTTGCTTACGTTGGCCTGCAACCTTTCTACTTCGATTGCCGTCTCAAGAACGTCGGCATATGAAGTGTTTCCCGGGTTTGCTAGCTTCACCCCCATCTCGATCTTTGGTCGGAGTCCTCTCACGAATTTGTTCACCCTCAGATAATCGGTTGGAACTAACTCTGCTGCGAACGAGCATATTCTGCCACTGTTAAATTCCCTTGCTTCAGATTGGTGAACTCCTCAACTCTCGTAGCAAGTAACGCTGAATTATAGTACTTCTTGTGGAAGAGCTCCATAAATCGGGTCCACGTCATGGTGGCAGCATCGTGGGATTGTTGGACCAAGTCCCACCATATCCTGGCATCTTTCTTGAGTAAAGATGAGACGCAGGATATACGGTCCGCATTACTGAGATTCATGTGGGCCAGAATCGGCTCCACATTCCTTAACCATTCTTCCGCTTCAAAGGGGTCCGTAGTCCCTTCAAAGTTCAGAGCGTGCTACTTGCGGAACCTCTCATACACTGGTTCCATGTGTTGTACTGGATATAGAGCATAGTTCGTCATTGGCCATCCCCCATACGGACCAACTTGTTGGGGTGCTGGGGCCATTTGCTGTGGCTGCGGCTGCGGCTGTGGCGGAGGCTGAGGTTGAGATTGAGCCTGTTGGCGTTGTTGCTGCAGAAGTTCCTCGACTTGCTGTCGCAGTCTGGCAATCTCCGCAGTGTTGTCAGCTGGCTGTGCCGGCGCGTTGCGGCGAGTAGTAGCACGCACTCCCCTTCGGCGAACTGTAGGGACCGCATTGGTCGCTGGAACATCGTTGGAGGCGTTTCCGTTGGTGCGTGCAGATCTTCGGAGCGACATCGTAGCAGAGTTCTAACAGTTGAAAGAAACATGTTAGAGCTTGACCTAATAGGCTCTAAGGCAAAAACTTATTCTAAAACAAACATATCTCAGACCTATATATTATGGCTTCTTGTGAAAAATTATATAGGTCTTTATTTATTATTAGAGTGGGTTTCTATACTTAGAAAAACAAGTCATCTTTATTTTCTAAGTGTGTTTCTAATCATCCTATATGACTTAATTCTCAGGCTCGAAACTTATCTTTGTTCCAAAGTTAACCATATTGAGGGAGGGCTGGGATCAGTAAAATCGTTCCCACTACTATGGCCCCCTAACTCTCAATAAGGAAACCAGGTTCATTGATTTGTATCCACCCTCACCGAACTCAGTCATTAGTCATTTTATTTAGTATTTATAATGATTGCAAAAAAAATAAAAAATCAAACTCACACATGATATTCAAATAGCATGTTATTCATTTGGAAAAGATTTTTCACTTATTACAATCATAACATAAAAAGTAAATAAAACAAATAAAAACTACTAATCTAAAAATCGGGATCTTCTACATCCGATCCGTCATCTAGCATATCATCATCTATTTGTTCATAATCATCATTGTCATGAGCATCGAAACATCCTATAGGAAGGTTGGTGAGAATCCTATGTTTTTGCTCATTTGTGAACTGAAACTCAAATTTTGCGGTAAACCTAACTAAGAGGAAATAGTATCTCATCGCTAATGGTAATTCATCCTCCTCTTGCATTTCTTCCCATATTTCTTCTAAAGCTGCTATTACAGGATGGAAATCTTTCAACAACCTAATTACTAATACATATTGTTCCGTTGATCTTAGCATTATTTGTTTAGCCTCTTGAAGGCCACCTATCTCTTGGTGAAACAAAAGCAACCTTCGAGTGATCCTTTCTAGGGCTCCTACGGTGTTTCTTGGCTCCCTTATTCTTTTTAAGGCCTTAATGGCTCGGATATCTTGGTAGGTTAAAGCTCCGTTCATTCTTAACTGAAACATAAACACTAAAGTTGTTAGCTATACACATAGGCAAAGTAACTTGTAACTTAAATACTTACTTGGCGGTCAGATTCGGAGCTTTGAGCGTGTGTATCGAGGAGAACTTCATGCGAAGGAACCGTTTGCTCTGATACCAACTGTAATGACCCACTAATCTAGACTCTTGGACGATTATCGAACTATACATACAAATTCTTACTAAAACATACATTTGCGAAAATACCATAATTTATTATAAACTTGTAGAAACAAAGGTTACTTTCATAAAAATAAGTAGGATATGGGTACCCATTGTCTTTAAAACAAAAATAACTTAAAGTGAAAAGAGTTACATAGAAAATGCGGAAAATACATGTAAAACCATAAAAAGTAAAATGAGACTACATCCTCGAATCGAAATAACACTCGGCTCCTTGACTCCATTCACCATCGATACACATCCTCTAAGCGTCACGAATCTTACCGCCTCTAAAGCTATTTTCCTGCACATAAAACAAAAAGGAATGAGCCTAATGCCCAGCAAGGAAAATCTAACACATAGTCATACACATAAATTTCATAATAAATGTAAAGACATATCATAACACTTAATACATACACTTATTATAATGGCCATTATTACTTGGGGTCCCATAGACTAAACAAGCTTATGCCCATGAGATTAGTGGGGTCCTACTAGCTAAGTAGGCATATGCCCATAATCTTTTTGGGGTCTTGTTAGTCAAATAGGGCATAAGCCCAAGCCTACAAACATACACATTTATAGCATATTCATAACATATACATAAGATAACATAAGCAATACACATATAGATTCTATCCTATTTTCCTTACCAAAGTTACCGGGATATGATGGACTGAGTTGGGACTTTTGGAACACTCCTAAAACCATATGAGAAAGAGTGAGTTTTATGAAGAAGAAGAAATGAAAATGAATAGGAAGACTAAACCATTGAGAAATATGCTTACCACAACTTATGTGCTTAAGAGCTTGGATTCCCTAACCAAAATAAGAATGTGGTTAGGGGACTGAGTAGAAGGTTATGAAAGAGGAAATAACATAAAGCAAATGAACTAAAGTTTTGGTTTACCTCAAAGACTTGAAAGACCAATCTATACCACAACCAAAATACTATAGAACCTCACTTCCCAAAGTGTTTGATAAGCTTATGATGTTTAAGCTTATGCTTTTCCCAAACCAGGTGTTTACACTCTCACACTCACTGAACACTAGCAGCATCTGAACTTAGAGCAAAAGGTGAATAATGGCTGGGTACTAGGTCCTATTTATAGAGTTTGGGAATGAAAGTATCTTGATTTTACTTGAATAAAAATAATGGCTTTTTAGGTGAAAATAATTTGAATTATCGTTCAGCAGAGGCTGAAGACTCGTTCAAAAGATGCTGGATTTATGAAGAATTTTGAATGGCTGAAAGGAAAAAGAATTCAAAAACATTTGAATTATGCTGAAGGAGACGATATATCGCCCCCTGTAGGCGATATATCGCCTGGGCCAGTATGCCCGAGGCGACCGTGCATCGTCTCGTGTTTTCCGTATCTACGTGCTGCGATATATCGCCCCCTATAGCTACGATATATCGGCACACGCTGAATATTTAAACACGAAATTACACATTTTTACCTAAGTTTGAATGGAGTAAATAGCCTTGACTAAGCCTTCAACGTATTCAAAGCTGTTGACTGTCCCAATAACATTCAAACTTTACCCTTATATAATTTAATCCTAAAAAATACTTAATCCTTAATTACCCATTCATAACATGTGCTTAAAATCCTATTGGCTGATATCTAAACCTTATAGTATAATAAATATAATCCTTAATTATCAGTCATATAATCAAACCTTAGGTTATACTTAATATTCTTAAACTATAGGTTAAACTTAGAAAATCTATAAGTACTACTATGAGTGTCCAAATAATTCTCGGTCTGAACCAAAAATCCACAGTTACAAAGATAATACTAAACATACTATAATACTACTAAATAATTAGCTAAGTAAAGTTCTTGGACTCTACACTATGTATTCTCGGAGGTGCTCTAAGGTTATAAGTTAGTCTCGTAACTCACAGTAGCAATGGTTCAACACTTGTATAAGCTTCTTGATTCATTTCCTGCCCTCAGACATGACAGTTCGAGCTCAAGAGGTGTAAGCTCGAAGAAGATGGTTTCGTCAATAATTACTTGTTGGGAGCATTGGCGAACCAAGATAATGAGCTCGTAGTAGGCACGTGAATCTAGAGTCCAAACTCGTTGGTTGTGTGTGAACGTATTTATTGTTATAAATTCCCTATGTTTAAGGGATCTGATGTAATTTGTTATTAAATCCCACATATTATGGGATATTACCATGTACGTGATAACTGTATGCATTTAATGGAATTATTTTTTTAGATTTGTAGAATAACTTCTCGAATTCCATGGGAAGAGATTCAGAATTCCCCTGTACAAATAGAGTGGGATAATTCATTTTTAGGGATTGAAACATTGATATTGGGAAAAATCTGTACAATTTCTTTCAGAAAGCTATCAGAGAATTCCAAAGAATTAATAATACAGACTCATTGACTAGGCATATTTTAACTGCTGAACCACGTAAAAGATCCTGTCTATACTTTCTGTTACCTCTGGTATATTTTTGTTTAATTTCTCTTCTTATTCTAAGTTGACGAAAAATGACGTTAACAGTTTGGTGCTTTCATTGAGAGCTATTAAACAAGACGTGAGCCTGTTTAGTCAAGGAGCCTCAAAAATCGTCAATGGCCGCTGCAAGTAACCCCAATACAGGTGAGCGACCAATTCCCACTATACCTGAGGAGGAAATTGCTCATGCTGAGGATTACCCACGATGGCCTGGAAAGCAGCCCATGGTAGATCCAGATCCTGAAGAAAGGAGTGATTCATCCAACTCCCGAGGGCTGCTTGACCCCAAACCTAACGAGGATATGTATTACAATCCTAAAAGGTATGTTCCAATTGTGGAGCTTGAAAATCGCCAACTGCGCAAACAGTTGGAAGAAGCAACGAGACGCACTGAAGAGTTAGCCAAACAGGCTGTTGGCGCCCAGGCCCCTGCTTAGAGGCCTAGGGGACGTCCTCGTGGGAGCAAGGCTGCCAGGAAGGCGGAGCAGGTGCTGCTGCTAGCATCCCAGCTTGTTCAGCCAAGGCCCCAGAGGAGTAACTGGGTTGAGGGTACCACCAACCCGATTGCAGAAGCACAAACAAGAACGGAAAATACTCGAGCCCCCTCAGTGGCTCGGAACCCAAATCCTGATGCTGCGCAAAACAACCCGGAGCCTAACCGGGAAAATTCGGGAACATCTAGGCCCAGCAATGGGAGACAACCACCATCTCCCATAAGACACCCACCGTCACCATTAAGGCACCCCTCGCCAATCTAGGAAGTTCCACGACCTGCACATCAAGATGGAAATCAACGGGCTACACACAGACAAGGGAGGGAAAGAGAAGTTGCCCAAGATCACAGGGCTCCTCGCCCTACGAGAAGCCAAATGTCACGATCATAAAATGCTGGGACAAGGAGGCCAACAAGGGATCCACCTCGTAATAACTGAGCAACGAGCTATGCAAGTGAAAGCTCAGATTACACTAGGTCCGTGAGCATCTACAACACGGAGCCAAGGCATGCGGGGAATCGAGGGAATCACCCTGATTTTCTAGAACACTTAAACCAAAATCAGATTTGAGACAATCCCCCAAAGCCAGATCTGTGAGACCTTCTCCATGGCCGCAAACAGCCAGTGTATAACACTGCACCAAGACAAGGACTGGAGTTTTTATTAACGATTACCAGCCCCCTCAGGTCCAGGCTAGACCTCCCATGGATTTAGTCCAAGAAAGGATTGAACAATTGGAGAGAGCATTCAGGCTCATATAGAATGAGCGTAACCAGAAGAAGGATGAAGAGTTCGATGAAGAGCTCGAGCCTTTTTCCCCGCCTATCTCCAACACCCCGTTCCCTCAGGGATTCAGAATATCTCTTGTCCTGCCATTTGACGGAAACTCAGATCATTATATCCATCTGAGCACGTTCAACACTATTATGCGAGCCAACAATGTTGGTTACGAGCTCAGGTGTATGTTGTTCCCAGCCACACTTATAGGACCAGCAAAAAACTTGTTTGAGAAGTTCAAAAGGCATTCGATCCTGTCTTAGGATCAGTTGTCTAGGGAATTTAAAAAACAATTTAAGGCTATGGTTTGCATTAGGCCCAAGGCCTTATCCTTAACCAATGTCTGACAACAACAAAACAAGTCACTAAAAAGTTACATCATGAGGTTCAACTTAAAAGTTGCCCGAGCTCGAGATGTCGACAATAGTGGTCACCTAATGGCGGTTAGAGCAGGCATAATGTCAAGAAGTCCCCCCTAGGAAGCATTACAAAGGAAACATGTCAGGTCTTTAACCGAGTTCAATCTAAGGGCCCAAAAGTTTGTCAATGTAGAAGAGGAAAGGTCAGCGCTGAACATGACCTCTTAGACCGTAACTTTACCGACAAACGTTAACTCTGCTTCGATATCGACAGACCTCTCAACTTCAAAACCCCTTGGGGATAACCCTTCTAAAAGGAAGAAAAACAAAGGGAATAACACCGAGGCAGATGGAGGAAAGAAGAAAAAAGGGGAAATATACTTCTCCGTATACAAAGTGTATACCGAGCTCAACGAGTCTCAGAGAATATCTACCTGGCAAATGAAAACTAGGTTCCATTTAGACAACCTGACCCCATGAAAAACCAAGTAGCAAAGAGAGATTCTAATAAATACTGTAGATTTCACCGAGATATCGGACACACAACCGATGAGTGTCGATAGTTAAAAGACGAGATTGAAGGTTTGATCTCGAGGGGTTATTTTGGACAATTTGTCAGAAACCGAAACCCCAATCAAGTTTTCACCAGCCAAAGGGCAGCAGCTGTACCACCTGCCCAAAACAGTAACTCCCGAGCTCGGGACGATGAGCGACCCCCTCTGATTGATGGAGAACATGCAATGACCATCTCGGTGGGACCTCATATCGTAGGATCGGGTAAGAATGCCCAAAAGAGATATGTAAACGAGCTCAAGACAGGTGATGGTTCTCCCTATGAACCCGAACCATGAGCTCTGAAACAACAAAAGGATGAAACTCAACCCATAACCTTTACTGAAGAGGACGCATCACACGTCTAATTTCCTCATAACGACCCCCTAGTCATAACCCTCTAGCTCGCAAACAAGATGGTACGTCGAGTCCTGATTGATAACGGGAGCTCAGTAATTATCCTCTATAAAGCCACCCTAGAAAAGATGGGACTCGTGCTTTGAGACCTAAAAGCCTCTACAATCACATTGTACGGTTTTTCAGGAGAAGGGATTGCCTGTATAGGGCCCATTGAACTCCCGGTGACCTTGGGAGACTATCCAGTATCTGTAACCAAGATGATGGAGTTTCTCATGGTGGATCTCCCATCGGCCTACAATGTACTGCTCGGGATACCTGCCCTAGTTGGGCTGGGGGCAGTGTCAACTGTTAGGCAACTAGCCATCAAGTTCTCGACTTCTAGTGGCATTGGGACGCTGAAAGGGGACCAACTTGGGGAAGAGGGGGAATGCTATAGCATCTCTGTTAGAGGAAAGAAGCAAAAAAGTGCATAGGCACTTTGAATAATACAAAATAAGGATGGGACAATCTTCGAGATAGATGAAGAGATCGACCCTAGAATAGAAGAAAGGGGTGACCTTGAACCTCTGGAAGAGCTCGAGGAGGTAAAGCTCGAAGACCCGACAAAGATGATAAAGGTGGGTAAGAATCTTTCTGAAGAAGCAAAATAGCAATTAATTTGCTTCTTAAAAGAAAACCAGGATGTATTCGCATGGTCGCATTCAGACATGGTGGGAATCAGTTCAAATGTCATGAGTCATGCACTTAACATCGACAAAAGCTTCCCCCCGAAGCAGCAAAAGCGAAGACTCCTGGACGACAACAGAAAGAAGGACCTGAAGGAAGAAGTCAATAGGTTAAAGGCAAATCGATTCATACGAGATGCCTTCTATCTTGATTGGATTTCCAATCCAATGTTGGTTCTGAAACCCAACAGAACATGGCGAACTTGTATAACTATTTCGACCTTATCAAGGCATGCCCCAAAGATTATTTCCCCTTACCTCGGATTGATCAGCTTGTAGATGCCACAGCAGGTCATGGCCTCATGTCGTTCATGGATGCTTATTCTGGATGTAACCAGATTTCCATGCACACACCAGACCAAGAGCATACGAGCTTTGTAACTGATAAAGGACTATGCTACTACAATGCCATGCCTTTCTGACTCAAAAACATTGGAGCAACGTACCAAAGACTTGTGAGCAGAATGTTCTCCGAGCAGATAGGTAATAACATGGAAGTTTATGTTGACGACATGCTAGTCAAGTCTAAACATAACGATAACCATGTAGATGATCTCGCAGAATGCTTTGCCGTATTGTGGAAATATAACATGAAACTCAACCCACAAAAATGCTCTTTCAGAGTATCTTTTGGAAAGTTTCTAGGTTTCATAGTGAATGCGCGAGGGATAGAGGTTAATTCTGACAAGATCAAGGCATTGATTGACATGCCCTCACCTCGAAAGCATAAGGATGTCCAGAGTTTAACTAGACGAATGGTGGCACTAAGTGGGTTTGTTTCAATATCTATAGACTGTTTTCTTCCCTTCTTCAACCTTTTGATAGGGGGTAAAAAGTTTGAGTGGTTAGAGGAATGCGAGCTTGCATTCCAGGATTTAAAGAAACATCTCGCCGATCCTCTGATCTTATCGAAGCCTATCATAGGAGAGGTCTTATACTCGTATCTTGCTACCACCGAGCACGCCATTAGTGTTATGCTCATCTGAGAAGACAAGAAGGTCCAAAAACCAGTGTACTATGTCAGGAAAAGGTTACTGGAGGCAGAATCGAGATATCCTTTAATGGAAAATCTGGCTCTCAACCTGATCCACTCATCTGGAAAGCTCTGACCTTATTTCCAAGCACATCCTATCCATGTGTTAACTGACCAACAACTACGACAAGTTTTATCTAAACCAGAAGCCTCTGGAAGATTGTTAACGTGGGCGGTTGAACTCAAACAGTTCGAGATCACATACCACCTGAGGACAACCATAAGGGGACAAGCCCTAATAAATTTCATCGTAGAATGTACAGGAGTTTCTAACGACGAAGTTAGAACCCCAGCCCACGAGCTGTGGAAACTCTATGTCGACGGATCCTCCAATGAAAATGGATTGGGGGCAGGTATTGTATTGATCACTCCAGCGAGAAGTCGATTTCATTCTGCATTAAGGTTCAACTTCGAAGCGTCAAATAACGAAGTTGAAGACAAATCGTTATTGGTAGGACATCGAATAGCTAAGGAACTCAAAGCAAAGGCTATACACTGCTATAATGATTCGCAGTTAGTGGTCAACAAAATTTTAGGGAAATATCAAGCTCTTGGCATAAAGATGGCTGCCTATTTAGAGAAAGCCAAGGCTGCGCTCGGAGAGTTCGAGTTTTATGCCATAGAGCAAGTTCCCCAAGAGAAAAATTCAAATGTGAACGCTTTGGCCAGGCTCGCTACAAACAACGAGGCCGAAACACTAAACGTGGTCCCAATAGAATTTCTATCGACCCCAAGTATTAGGGAGCCTGACGAGGAAGACATGTGGATGATTGAATCCCAACCAACCTAGATGACCCCAATAGTCGATTACTTCGAAACCGACATTCTCCCAGCAGAACGAAACGAGGCTCAGAAATTGATGTATCAAATCCCGAGATACACTGTTGTGGAGGGAAGGTTGTACCGAAGAGTATATGCTATGCCACTACTTTGAAGTGTAACTCCACCCGAGGAAAATAAAATTCTGGAAGAAATTCATGAAGGATTTTGTGGAGATCACACAGGGGGGCATAGTCTATCTAAAAAGGTCATAAGACAAGGATATTTCTGACCTACTGTCAAGGCAGAGGCATTCAAGTATGTCAAGAAATGTGATAAGCCAGCATTTTGCTTCGATTCCATGAGCCCCACCTACCGAGTTAACCATGCTGACCTCCCCATGGCCATTTGCAGTGTGGGGAATCGATCTCATAGGTTCACTACCAACATGTAAAGGTGGAGTGAAGTACGTAGTGGTCGCAATCGATTATTTCACAAAATGGACCGAGGCCGAACCTCTGGCAACAATTATCTTGAAATTTTTTTTTAGACTTTGTGGTAAAAAACATAATCTGCCGATACGGAATGCCTAGAAAGATAGTGTTGGACAATGGCCCCCAGTTCGACAGTGACTTGTTTACCTATTTCTGCGAAAAGAATGTAATAATAAAAAGCTTCTCCTCCATCGCTCATCCCCAATCAAATGGTCAGGTCGAAGCAGTCAACAAAACCCTTAAAAGCTCCATGAAGAAAAGGTTGGAAGAGGCTAAAGGAAGGTGGCCCAAGGAGTTACTCCAAGTATTGTGGGCTTATCGAACCACAACTCGAACTTCAACAGGACATACTCCCTTTTCCCTAGCATATGGATGCGAGGCCATGTTGCCAATTGAAGTCGAAATACCCACAATTTGGACCCATGCCTATGATCAGGTCTCTAACCAATCCCAGCTCAAAGAAAGTCTGGACCTTATTGAAGAAAGATGAGATGAAGCTCAACTGATAAATGTCGTATATCAGCTGCGAGATACCCGATACTTCAATAAAAAGGTTCGAAATGGAAAATTCAGATTGGGAGACTTGGTATTAAGACGTGTGTTCCTGGCCACAAGGGACCCGTCTACTGGAGTACTCGGGCCTAATTGGGAAGGACCTTACCAGATCGAGTCTATTATTTAACCTGGGGTGTATAAATTAGCGAGATTAAATGAGGAATTGGTACTGCGAGCTTGGAATGGCGAACATCTACGACCATACTATCAATTGTGTAGGAATGATGTTTTATTGTAACCAAGCTTGTTAATAAAGTGTTTGACTTTGATCGAAAGTTATTTTCTTTATAAATGTTGTATTTTTTGCAAACTCTCTTAATTTAATAACCTATGGTCACACTCATAGGATATTAAGGGGGCATCAATGGTATACAATAATACCATTAGTTTAAAAAATTAGTAACACAAAAAAAAAGTGGCTAGATCGTTAACCCGACATAAAAATGTTAAGTATACACGTAAACTAACAAGAATTTCTGGATTATTAACCTCACATAGAAGTTAGAAGTGTATACGAGAGCTAAAGCCGCCTGGATTTAACCAGATGCGTGAGCTAAGATGATCTGGACATAACCAGATCATCGAAATTACAAGTTTCTGGATATAACCAGATGCGCGAGCTAAGATGATCTGGACATAACCAGATCATCAAAATTACAAGTGTCTGGATCTAACCAGATGTGCGAGCAAAGATGATCTGGACATAACTAGATCATCAAAGTTGTGAGTATGTGGATAACAAACCAGACACGAGCTAAATAAGTTTGGAACAAACCAATTAAAACTAATCAACAAAATGTTGGAAAATAAATAAACCTACTTCGAGCTAAGTCGAGATCGGGGCTGGAATATTTTGCAAAAAGATAGTTTCAACCTCACAACATTTGGGAGATACTCAAGGAAGAGGAAAAGTGATTAGAAAAGCAAGATATAACTAAACTACCTTTCTTACGCACCATATGAGTACTTTCAAGTGCATGGTATAGTAAGGTCCGACCTTGATAAATTACGAGATCGGACATGTATACATCGAGTCAACTATGCATTAATGTAACGACCCAAATTTACTAATAAGGCTTAAGAGCCTTGATTAGTGTGCCGGGAAGGCATAATTGGAATATATGTGATTTAATGATTAAAAGTATGTTATATGGCTATTTGAATAGTTGTGATGCATGACTATGTGTATTAGTATGCATGTAGGCCCTGATTAGGTTAGAAAGCGCATAACTGTAATTTTGGCCCATTGAGGGCATAATTGTATATATATGTGATCATTGTGGAGACCACATTATTATGTGGATATATTTGTGATCTGTGATTTGAGACGATCCTAGTGAGCAGGTTAGCGAAAAAGTCACGGGGGGGATTGATACCCGGCTCGAGGCGAGCCTTCGGGTATAAATGGGAATTTAGAGAATATATTGGAGTTAATTTTGACATTGAAGAATATAACTGGTGTTTAGTTAAGTATCAGGAAGTAAGCGATAAATATTAGAGACACTCGAGGAATTAGCGAGAATTGGATGAAATGACCAAAATGCCCTTAGGAGGATTAAAAGAGTTAGAATTAAAGGGGAGGGTATTGTGGTCATTTGGGCTTATAAAGGATAGGTATTACTCAGGCTTTATGCCTTAGTGGAATTTGTAGAAGGGGCAGGAATTCTGAAGAAAAAAAAAAGAAAGGAAGGGAAAGGAAAGAAAGGTAATTGAAAGTCTACCTTTTTCTCTCACTCGGTTCAAGTTTTCTTCATCATCTCTTGAGGACTTTTGGGGCAAAAACTTGAGGTTAAGGTGTTTAGTCTGGCTGGAAGAATTAAGCAGAGATTTGGCAAGAACAACCATCAATTTGAGGTAAGACTCAAGGTAGTTCATCAGTTTTTATTATTAGTTTTGAGATGATTTTCTAAGCAAAGTTCTGTGGGAATCCTAGGGAGTTTGGGTTGAGGATTTGAGGAGGAGAAGATCAAGCTTGTGAGGAGGACAACCTAGGCTAAACTCATCCAGCAAAGGTAAGGAATTCTACTCTGAACTTTGTGGTTTCAGTGGCTGTTTTGCTGAGTTTCTGAGTTTTAAGGTTCAGCTATGGTGGAATCTTTGATTAAGGGAGCATGTGGTTGAGTTGTGTATGGTTGGGATGCTTGGGATGAGTTATACATGTTAGTAAGCTTGTTTTTAAGATTGGTTGAAGTTTGGAAGAGTTTTGGTCAAGTTTGGCTCGGTGAAAATCGAAGGAGAAAATGGCAAGTTTTGTTGTTCTGTGACTAGCGCTACAACGCTAGCCTTTGGGCGTTGTAGCGCTAGGCCAAGTGTTCTGGGTGAGTTTGGGCTCTGTTTGTAGCGCTGTAGCGCTACCCTATTTCCAGAAAGGGGTTTTTGGGTTATTTTCAAGGGTTTTTGCCAGGGGGGTTCGGGGTTCAATTCCACCACCCCATTTGGTGGAATTGGGGCTTCCCGAGGGCTCAGGATTGGTCCCGAGGCTAGGTTTTGGACTTGAGGTTTGGTGATGATTCTTACCTATGGTTGTGACTAGGTGTGCACTAGGGCTCAAGAGGGATCCTGCTCAAGGATCAAACTGAACGAAGCTAGCGAATTTAAAGGTAAGAAAACTGCACCACATTTTGTGTTTGTGATGGGACTAAGTCACTACTACAAAATTGTACTTAGATGACATGCATGAGATGACGTTTGTAGTAAAATTGTCGTGTCATGTTAAAAATATACATGACACAACAGTTGCTCACAAACTGTTGTGCCATGCATATTAAAACTCACATGAAGCAACAGTTCTAATGAGACCGTTGTACCATGCCTATTTTTAACATGAGACAACATTTCTACTTAAACTGTTGTCTAATGCAATACAAATTTTCTAATCAACAAGTACTAATTTAATTTGTAGTTTTTTAATATAATTTATATATTTTATGTAAATATATTAATAAAAAAGTATTAATTAATAATTTGCAACACACAATAGCTACTAGTTAAAAAATGAGTTATTTAAATAATTGTTTAAATTTTTAATACTTTTTTCTAATAGTAATTGCTAATTGAATTACTTATTATATATTTAATAAAAGAACATTTCTTTTATTAAAAATTCATTAACGATGGTGTTGTTCGGTAACACTTAAAAAAATAGTTTTTCATTTAATTAATTAAAAATTTGACAATTAAACATAGCACAAATGTCATAGTGTGCCGCTTTAGAACTAATTGTCGAGCCTCTAAATGATAGATCAATGGTGTGATCTTGCTCTTGGTGATCAAGATCCCTTACTCTACCTACATAAATTAACGGCTCTATTAAAGTGGGTACCTACAAAAACTGATGGAACTTGATATTGAGTACTTTTCCCGCTAAAAAAATAATTGGGTACTAAATCGCAAGAAATCCAAAACATTGAGTACTTTTTCCACCAATTTCCCTTATACTAGTTTTGAGACTATAAAGAGATATTTCCCTCTTAATTTATATTATCATTTATTGGAATAAATAATAATATATATCCAATTGAATGAAAGGTTTATCCTAAAATTTGTGAGATTTAAAATAAATTATGATTTAATTATAATATTTGGGATTAAAAGAAAGAATTTTGATTAGTCAAGATTATTGGATTAAATGTAATTTAATTATAATTGGGGATTTTAAAAATTAAATGAATTTAGTAAAGGACTTAATAGAGATGATTTTTGAAATTTGGGGCCAAAAGAAAATTAAAGAAATTGATTTAAAAAAATATATATTTAAAAAATAACTAAATTATGTAAGTATATTTATAAAAATATTTATTAATTAAGAACTTTTAAAACTTGATTTTTTCTTTTATTTTTGTAATATTATATACTTTTGTATTTATACGTTTATATAATAATTTATATGTTTAAATTCAAATTATGATAGAAACAATAATAATTTAATTTGTAACATATTTATAAAGTTAGAATTAATTAAAAAGAGTAATGATATGTGCACCCAAAATATACACCCAAACATTACACACAGTGACGTGTCACTGGTTTTTAAAACAGTGGGTCTCAATTTTAATAAATGTGATTGGCTAGACTAAACTGCCATATCACTGTGTGTAATGTTTGAGTGTATATTTTAGGTGCACATATCATTACTCAATTAAAAATGAGTTATTTTATTAAAAAAAAAAAGCAAAATATTACATATAATATTACATCAAAACCAAAGGACATGACATTTTATAAGTCCAAAACAAAGAAAGATTTTTAAGCAGCAAATGAAAGTAATTAGGTGCCAAATGAAAGTGAGAAAATAAAAATAAATGAAAAAAAAACTAAATCCTTAATCTCTCAAATCTGAATCCCTAATCTCTCTCTATCACATTCGCTCTCTCTCTCTCTCTCTATACTGAAATCCAACTGAAGAACACCATAAGCAGGCCTACTGAAGTCTTTTGTTTCTTGCCACTCTCTTCCGTTGAGCTGTTGAAGCACACATGACCACGACACTGCTGAAGCAAGAACCAGGTAACCCGGCTGGTATATTTACATTTTTTCTTTTCAGATTTCAAATTAATATCAAGAAAATGTTTTGAACATAATCCATATGTATATATTTGTTAATGTTGGGATTGTTTTAGATTGAGAGAACACAAAGAAAAGTGACAAAATATATTTGTTCATGTTCGTCAGCCAAAAATGGCACCCTTTTCAGGAACTTCTGAGGCAGATTGGCATGATGGAAGCCAAGTTATGGCAAACATTCCAATTGCTCCCCCCACTAAGCTCAACATAGTAGGATTAACTCCTGCCACTCAGCATAAATCATTCTCAAGCTCATCACAGGCTAAGCAAATTATTTCCTCGAATCCTTTGCCTTTGAAGAAACATGGCTGTGGTAGAAGCCCAATACATGCTTGTTCAGAGGTTAGTTATGTTCTGCTCAGAGTTTGAATTGAGTTTCTGGTATTTAAAATATGGGCAACAACAAGCTTGGGAGTCAACTTCTATTACTGTACAAGTATATGGTTTTCATTTTATTATTAATGAATTAATTTACATACCCGACTTTTTCTCCAGTGTTATGTGTTTGGTTATCTTGTTTCTCCCATAATCACCCATTCACCTGCAGGAGGAGTTTTTGAAGGATGTGATGCAGTTACTAATCCTTCGAGGACATACCCAACATATCCCTCAAAGTGGGATTGTTGAGTTTCCGGATGCCATACTCAATGGAAAGCGTGTTGACCACTTCAATTTGTACAAAGAGGTGAGCTCTTTTTCTTGGGCTCCAACTTGTTTTATTCGTGTAGGAACTATTGAATTGATTTTTTTGGTACTGATGCCTTTCAGGTGGTTACCAGAGGTGGCTTTCATGTTGGTAATGGCATAAACTAGAAAGGACATGTAGAGTCCAAGAACTTTACTTAGCTAATTGTTTAGTAGTATTATAGTATGTTTAGTGTTATCTTTGTTACTATGGATTTTTGGTTCAGACCGGGAATTATTTGGACACTCATAGTAGTACTTATAGATTTTCTAAGTTTAACCTATAGTTTAAGAATATTAAGTATAACCTAAGGTTTGATTAATGTGACTGATATTAAGGATTATATTTATTATATTATAAGGTTTAGACATCAACCAATAGGATTTTAAGCACATGTTATGAATGGTAATTAAGGATTAAGATTTTTGAGGATTAAATATAATAAGGAGTAAAGTTTGAATGTTATAGGGTCAGTCAGCAGCTTTGAGTACGTTGAAGGCTTAGTCAAGGCTGTTTACTCCATTCAAACTTAGCTAAAAATGTGTAATTTCGTGTTTAAATATTCAGCGTATGCCGATATATCGCAGCTATAGGGGGCGATATATCGCAGCACGTAGATACGGAAAACACGAATCGATGCACGGTCGCCTCGGGAACAATGGTCCAGGCGATATATCGCCTATAGGGGGTGATATATCGCCTCCTCCAGCATAAATTCAAATACTTTTGAATTCATTTCCTTTCAGCCATTCAAACGCCTTCAACAGTCCAGCATCTTTTGAACAAGTCTTCAGCCTCTGCTGAACGATTATTCAAATGATTTTCATCTAAAAAGCCATTATTTTTATTCAAGTAAAATCAAGATACTTTCATTCCCAAACTCTATAAATAGGACCTAGTACCCAGCCATTATTCACCATTTGCTCTAAGTTCAGAAGCTGCTAGTGTTAAGTGAGTGTGAGAGTGTAAACACTTGGTTTGGGAAAGAAATTATAAGCTTAAACATCATAAGCTTATCAAACACTTTGGGAAGTGAGTTCTATAGTATTTCGGTGGAGGTTAGATTGATCTTGCAAATCTTTGAGGTAAACCCGAAACTCTACTTCATTCATTTTATGTTATTTCCTTTCTCAAAACCTTCTACTCAGTCCCTTAACCTCATTCTTATTTTGGTTAGGGAATCCAAGTTCTTAAGCATATAAGTCGGTAAGTATGTTCTTTTATGGTTTAGTCTTTCCATCTCTTTCATTTCATCTCCTTTCTTTAGACTCACTCTTTCTTATGGTTTTAGGAGTGTTCCAAAAAGTCCCAACTCAGTCCATTATATCCCGGTAACTTTGGTAAGGAAAATAGGCTAGAATCTATATGTTTATGTTTATGCTATTTTATGTGTTATGTTTTCATATGTTATGAATATGTTATTGATGTGTATGTTGTAGGCTTGGGCATATGCCCTATTTGACTAACAAGACCCCAGAAAGATTGTGGGCATAAGCCTATTTAGCTGGTAGGACCCCACTAATCTCATGGGCATAAGCTTGTTTAGTCTATGGGAGCCCAAGTAATAATGGCCATTATAATAAGTGAATTATGTGTTATGATATGTCTTTACGTTATTATGAAATTATGTTTATGTTTATGACTATGTGTTAGATTTTTCCTTGCTGGGCATTAGGCTCATTCCTTTCTGTTTATGTGCAGGAAATAAGCTTTAGAGGTGGAAAGATTTGTGACGCTTGGAGGATGTGTATCGATGGTGAATGGAGTCAAGGGGCCGAGCGTTATTCGATTCAAGGATGTATTCTCCTTTTAAATTTTTATGATTTTATGTGTATTTTCCGCACCAAATATGTAATGTCTTTTATTTTTAAATCATCTTTTGTTTTAAAAACAATGGGATCCCATAATCCTTCTTAGTATTCTGTTTGTTTGTAAATAACTCTCATTTTGCAAGTTACTCACTAAATTATGGTATTTTCGTAAAAATGTAAGTTTTATGTATAGTTTCGTTAATGGTCCAAATAGTCTAGAGTAGTGGGTCATTACAGTTGGTATCAGAGCAAACGGTTCCTTCGCATGAAGTTCTCCTCGATACACACGCTCAAAAGCTCCGAATCTGACCGCCAAGTAAGTATGTAAGTTACTAGTTACTTTGCTTATATGTATAGCTAACAACTTTAGTGTTTATGTTTCAGTTAAGAATGAACGGAGCTTTAAGCAATGAGGATATCCGAGCCATTAAGGCTTTAAAAAGAATAAGGGAGCCAAGAAACACCGTAGGAGCACTAGAAAGGATCACTCGGAGATTGATCTTGTTCCACAAAGAGATAGGTCACCTTCAAGAGTCTAAGCAAATCATGATGAGAGTTGCAGAACAATATGTCCTAGTAATTAGGCTTTTAAAAGATTTTCCTTCAGCAATTTTAACTTTAGTAGAAATATGGGAGAATATAAATAATGATGATGACTTACAAGCAGCCCTAAGATATTATTCTCTCATACTTAAGTTCACCTATGATTTAGAGTTTCAATTCACTAATGAGCAACAACATAGGATCTTCTTGAATCTTCCCCGAGGAAATTTTGAGGCTCAAGACAACGATGATTATAAGGAGATAGATGATGATATGCTAGATGAAGGATCGGATGTAGAAGATCCCGATTTTTAGAATAGCTAGTTTTTCATTGTTTGTTTTGTTTATTTCTTTATTTTATGATTGTAATAAGTGAAATTTTTTTTTCCAAATTAATTTCATGTTATTTTATCATCATGTATGAGTTTGATTTTATTTTCGCAATCATAATAAGTAATAAATAAAATGAATAATGACTAAGTTCAGTGAGGGTGGATACAAATCAATGAACCAAGTTTCCATATTGAGAGTTAGGGGGCCTTAGTAGTGGGAACGATTTTACTGATCCAAGCCCTCCCTCAATATGGTTAACTTTGGAACAAAGATAAGTTTCGAGCCTGAGAATTAAGTCATATAGGATGATTAGAAACACACCTAGAAAATAAAGATGACTTGTTTTTCTAAGTATAGAAACCCGCTCTAATAATAAATAAAGACCTATATAATTTTTCATAAAAAGTCATAATAAATAGGTCCGAGATATGTTTGTTTAGAATAAGTTTTTGCCTTAGAGCCTATTAGGAAAAGTTCTAACATGTTTCTTTCAACTGTTAGAACTCTGCTACGATGTCTCTCCGAAGATCTGCACGCACCAACGGAAACGCCTCCAACGATGTTCCAGCGACCAATGCGGTCCCTACCGTTCGCCGAAGGAGAGTACGTGTTACTGCTCGCCGCAATGCACCGGCACAGCCAGCTGACAACACTGCAGAGATTTCCAGACTGCGACAGCAAGTCGAGGAACTTCTGCAACAACAACGCCAATAAGCTCAATCTCAGCCTCAACCTCCGCCACAGCCGCAGCCGCAGCCAATGGCCCCAGCACCCCAACAAGTTGGTCCATATGGGGGATGGCCTATGACGAACTACGCTCCTTATCCTGTACAGCACATGGAGCCAGTGTACGAAAGGTTCCGCAAGCAGCACGCTCCGAACTTCGAAGGGACTACGGACCCCTTTGAAGCAGAAGAATGGCTAAGGAATGTGGAGCCGATCCTAGCCCACATGAACCTTAGTAATGCTGACCGCATATCCTGCGTCTCGTCTTTACTCAAGAAAGATGCCAGGATATGGTGGGATTTGGTCCAGCAATCCCACGATGCTGCCACCATGACGTGGACCCGATTTGTGGAGCTCTTCCACAAGAAGTACTACAATTCAGCGGTACTTGCTACGAGAGTTGAAGAGTTCACCAATCTGAAGCAAGGGAATTTAACAGTGGCAGAATATGCTCGTCAGTTCGACCGCTTAGGAAAGTTCGCAGCAGAGTTGGTTCCAACCGACTATCTAAGGGTGAACAAGTTTGTTAGAGGACTTCGCCCGAAGATCGAGATGGGGGTTAAACTAGCAAACCCGGGAAACACTTCATATGCCGACGTTCTTGAGACGGCAATTGAAGTAGAAAGGTTGCAGGCCAACGTGAGCAAAGAAGAAGCTAGCAAGCCTGAACCCAGACAGCAGAGCCAACCTCAGGCCAGTCGGAACAACAATCAGCCTAGCAATAGCGGCAACAATCAGTCCAACAACAACGGTAACGGACAGAAGATAAGGCATCTTGACAACAAGCAAGCCGACAACAAAAAAAGGGCCGACCAAATAATGGGGGAAATAGGTCGGGCTACGTGGAATACCCGCCATGTGCCAAATGTCAGAAGAAGCATCCTGGAGAATGCCACGCCAACACTAAGGAGTGTTTCAACTGAGGTCAAGAAGGGCATCGTAAAAGAGATTGTCCTCAGCAAAAGCCAGAAGGGAAGAAGGACGAAAAGATGGTTCCTGCTCGGGTTTTTGCTTTAACCCAAGGAGAGGCGGATGCTAGCAACAAGGTGGTCACAGGTCAGGTTTCCATCCTCGATAATTTATGTCATGTACTATTTGATTCGGGTGCCACTCATTCGTATATTTCGTTAGGAATGATAGATAAACTAGACAAACCTAGTGAAAGATTTAGAACTAGGTTTGTAACCGAGTTGCCTTCGGGCAAAGTAGTTCTATCATCACGAATTGTACGAGGCGTGCCAATCAAGATTGAGGACAAGGAACTAGAAGGAGACCTGATAGAACTGATGATCAAAGACTTCGACGTAATCCTAGGCATGGATTGGCTAGCACGGCATGGCGCAACGATTGACTGCAGACGCAAGAAGGTGATGTTCGAGACTCCTGACGGCCAGAAACTGTGCTTCATGGGACAAGCTTCAGGACTACGCACACCGTTAGTGTTATCTCTCAAAGCTCAGAGAATGATGGAGAAAGGATGCCAAGCGTTCTTAGCCAGCATCATGAATGTGGAGAAAGAGACATCACTCAAAGTTGGAGATGTTCGAGTCATACAAGAATTTCCAGATGTATTTCCCGATGACTTGCCAGGATTGCCGCCAACTCGAGAAATAGACTTCACGATAGAATTAGTACCAGGCACCGAGCCTATCTCTAAGGCACCATATCAGATGGCACCTACGGAACTCAAGGAGTTAAAGACGCAGCTACAAGAACTCCTAGACTTGGGTTTCATTAGGCCAAGCCATTCACCATGGGGAGCTCCGGTACTATTCGTGAAGAAGAAGGACGGGAGTATGCGGATGTGCATAGACTACCGTGAGCTGAATAAAGTAACAATTAAGAACAAATACCCGCTACCTCGGATTGATGATTTGTTTGATCAACTCCGAGGCGCAACTGTATTTTCTAAGATCGATCTACGGTCCGGGTATCATCAGCTTAAGGTAAAGGGAGAAGATATCCCCAAGACAGCCTTTAGGACTCGTTATGGACATTACGAGTTCTTGGTTATGTCTTTTGGTCTTACTAACACGCCAGCCGCGTTTATGGACTTGATGAATAGGGTCTTCAAAGACTACTTGGATAAATTCATCGTTGTGTTCATCGACGACATTTTTATTTACTCCAAGGATGAAGTAGAGCACGAGGAACACTTGAGGATGATTTTGACGCGATTGAAGGAGCACCAACTCTACGCGAAGTTCAAGAAATGCGAGTTTTGGCTTTCACAAGTGGCGTTCCTTGGGCACATCATATCGAAAGATGGAGTTGCAGTGGATCCATCGAAGGTAGAAGCCGTGAAGGATTGGCCTAGACCAAAGAACGCGTCGGAAGTAAGAAGCTTCTTAGGGCTAGCAGGTTATTATAGAAAGTTTGTAGAGGGATTTTCTAAGATAGCCACTCCACTCACCAACCTGACCCGGAAGCAACAAAAGTTTAACTGGAATGATAAGTGTGAGGAATGCTTCCAGTTGCTTAAGGATAAGCTTTGCTCAACACCAGTACTTAGTGTCCCAACACCCAACGACAAGTTCGTTGTCTACTGTGATGCATCAAAGTTAGGATTGGGATGCGTACTGATGCAAAATGACAAGGTGATAGCCTACGCCTCACGTCAGTTAAAGGAGTATGAACAACGCTATCCAACTCACGATATGGAGTTGGCAGCGGTGGTCTTTGCGTTAAAAATCTGGCGCCATTATCTTTATGGAGAACGGTGCGAGATTTACACGGACCACAAAATTTTAAAATACTTCTTTACGCAGAAGGAGCTCAACATGAGGCAGCGCCGGTGGTTGGAATTAGTAAAGGATTACGACTGCGAAATCCTATACCACCCGGGGAAGGCAAACGTAGTTGCTGATGCACTTAGCCGAAAAAGTTATGGGAACTTAGTAGCCTTATCCAGAATAGAAAAGCCGCTTCAGCGGGAGCTGATCAGTGCCGGAATCAAAATGGTTGTAGGCAAGCTGGCTAACTTGTCTATCCAATCAAATCTGCTAGAAGACATACGGAATGGTCAGAGACATGATGACTCGCTAGCAGCGCACACGGATGCAGTCAGAGAAGGCAAGACTACAGATTTCTCAATATCCAGTCAAGGTTTATTGAGATATAAGGATCGGGTATGCATGCCAGACGATCAGAGTATTAAGAAGACGATCCTAGAAGAAGCGCACAACACCCCGTACTCAGTTCATCCAGGGTCTACCAAGATGACTCATGACATCAAGGCAGTCTATTGGTGGCCAGGGATGAAGAAGGACATAGCGGAGTATGTATCTAAGTGTCTGGTATGCCAGCAAGTGAAAGCGGAGCATCAGCGGCCTGCAGGATTATTGCAACCGCTTAGCATACCGGAATGGAAGTGGGATGATATAGCCATGGACTTCGTGACGGGTCTGCCAAAGACAAATAAGCAGCATGATTCATCTTGGATAGTCATAGATAGACTAACCAAGTCGGCTCATTTTCTGCCTGTTAAGACTTCTTATACGGTAGACCAATATGCAGACATCTACATCCAAGAGATTGTATGATTGCATGGAATCCCCAAGAAGATAGTATCAGATAGAGGATCAGTGTTTACGTCAAGATTTTGGAGAAGCTTACAGCAAGCCATGGGTACTAAGTTAAGTCTTAGTACAGCTTTTCATCCTCAGACAGATGGGCAGTCCGAGTGTACGATTCAGATTTTAGAGGATATGCTACGCGCATGTGTACTTGATTTCGGAGGATCGTGGAACAAGTACTTACCGCTGATCGAGTTCTCGTACAACAACAGCTACCAGTCGACGATCGAGATGGCACCTTATGAGTTGCTATATGGAAGAAGGTGCCGATCACCGTTGCACTGGGACGAGGTAGGAGAAAGGCAGCTTCTAGGACCCGAAGCTGTTAGGCAAGCTCAAGAAGCAGTAACGCTTATTAGACAGCGTATGCTTGCTGCTCAAAGCCGTCAGAAGAGCTATGCGGATACCAAGCGACGCAATGTGGAGTTTCAAGTTGGAGATCAAGTTTTCCTAAAGATATCTCCTATGAAGGGTGTCAAGCGGTTCGGGAAGAAAGGCAAGCTCAGTCCCCGATTCATAGGTCCTTTTGAGATATTGGACAAAGTGGGACCAGTTGCATATAGACTAGCCCTACCGCCAGCACTAGCCGATAGTCACAACGTCTTCCACATTTCGATGCTACGCAAATATGTGTCAGACCCATCTCACGTCCTCAAGTACGATACCTTAGCGCTCCAGAAAGACTTAAGTTACGAGGAACGACCGGTTAGCATCCTAGATAGGGGAATGAAGCAGTTATGGTCCAAGAGCTTTCCTATAGTTAAAGTCCTATGGAGAAATAGTTCTGAACGCGAGGCAACGTGGGAGTTGGAAGAGGACATGCAAGGCCGGTATCCGGAGTTATTTGGTAAGTAAATTTCGAGGACGAAATTCTTTTTAGTAGGGGAGAATTGTAGAGTCCATGAACTTTACTTAGCTAATTGTTTAGTAGTATTATAGTATGTTTAGTGTTATCTTTGTTACTATGGATTTTTGGTTCAGACCGGGAATTATTTGGACACTCATAGTAGTACTTATAGATTTTCTAAGTTTAACCTATAGTTTAAGAATATTAAGTATAACCTAAGGTTTGATTAATGTGACTGATATTAAGGATTATATTTATTATATTATAAGGTTTAGACATCAACCAATAGGATTTTAAGCACATGTTATGAATGGTAATTAAGGATTAAGATTTTTGAGGATTAAATATAATAAGGAGTAAAGTTTGAATGTTATAGGGTCAGTCAGCAGCTTTGAGTACGTTGAAGGCTTAGTCAAGGCTGTTTACTCCATTCAAACTTAGCTAAAAATGTGTAATTTCGTGTTTAAATATTCAGCGTATGCCGATATATCGCAGCTATAGGGGGCGATATATCGTAGCACGTAGATACGGAAAACACGAATCGATGCACGGTCGCCTCGGGAACAATGGTCCAGGCGATATATCGCCTATAGGGGGCGATATATCGCCTCCTCCAGCTTAAATTCAAATACTTTTGAATTCATTTCCTTTCAGCCATTCAAACTCCTTCAACAGTCCAGCATCTTTTGAACGAGTCTTCAGCCTCTGCTGAACGATTATTCAAATGATTTTCATCTAAAAAGCCATTATTTTTATTCAAGTAAAATCAAGATACTTTCATTCCCAAACTCTATAAATAGGACCTAGTACCCAGCCATTATTCACCATTTGCTCTAAGTTCAGAAGTTGCTAGTGTTAAGTGAGTGTGAGAGTGTAAACACTTGGTTTGGGAAAGAAATTATAAGCTTAAACATCATAAGCTTATCAAACACTTTGGGAAGTGAGTTCTATAGTATTTCGGTGGAGGTTAGATTGATCTTGCAAATCTTTGAGGTAAACCCGAAACTCTACTTCATTCATTTCATGCTATTTCCTTTCTCAAAACCTTCTACTCAGTCCCTTAACCTCATTCTTATTTTGGTTAGGGAATCCAAGTTCTTAAGCATATAAGTCGGTAAGTATGTTCTTTTATGGTTTAGTCTTTCCATCTCTTTCATTTCATCTCCTTTCTTTAAACTCACTCTTTCTTATGGTTTTAGGAGTGTTCCAAAAAGTCCCAACTCAGTCCATTATATCCCGGTAACTTTGGTAAGGAAAATAGGCTAGAATCTATATGTTTATGTTTATGCTATTTTATGTGTTATGTTTTCATATGTTATGAATATGTTATTGATGTGTATGTTGTAGGCTTGGGAATATGCCCTATTTGACTAACAAGACCCCAGAAAGATTGTGGGCATAAGCCTATTTAGCTGGTAGGACCCCACTAATCTCATGGGCATAAGCTTGTTTAGTCTATGGGACCCCAAGTAATAATGGCCATTATAATAAGTGAATTATGTGTTATGATATGTCTTTACGTTATTATGAAATTATGTTTATGTTTATGATTTTTCCTTGCTGGGCATTAGGCTCATTCCTTTCTGTTTATGTGCAGGAAATAAGCTTTAGAGGTGGAAAGATTTGTGACGCTTGGAGGATGTGTATCGATGGTGAATGGAGTCAAGGGGCCGAGTGTTATTCGATTCGAGGATGTAGTCTCCTTTTAAATTTTTATGATTTTATGTGTATTTTCCGCACCAAATATGTAATGTCTTTTATTTTTAAATCATCTTTTGTTTTAAAAACAATGGGATCCCATAATCCTTCTTAGTATTCTGTTTGTTTGTAAATAACTCTCATTTTGCAAGTTACTCACTAAATTATGGTATTTTCGTAAAAATGTAAGTTTTATGTATAGTTTCGTTAATGGTCCAAATAGTCTAGAGTAGTGGGTCATTACAGGACAGATCTTCTCTAAGATGCGCAATTACACCATGACCAATAGAGTGACTGTATGTATAGAACTCTTTGATATAATACCACTTTAGTTATCTTATGACAATAAGGATGACCAAAAGAAGTGTGATTATGGCCTTGGAAGAGGTGATATTTAGATTATAAAATATGCATTAGAGAGATTATGGGAAACATTTATAATGTGGGCAAGAATGAAAAGATTATTTAATTGCAATAAATTTGAATCTGGACAAGGAATCTCCTCTAACTATCACCATTGTTATTGCAGGGTGTAGGAAATACACTGAATAGACATTATGAAACTTACCTACTTGAATATGAATTGGCTCATGATTGATCAAAATACTAGAGAAATTAATTAATGTAATACAACATATAATTACATATATATATTTCTTGATGTTAAGCTGTTCTAAGAAAAAGCACGCACATGGAAAAATTGATTCACTCAGAATATTAAGTGGGGTTAACATCACATGCTACCACATTCTGTTTGTGCATACCAGCTGTTTGTTTAATTATATTTCTTTAGTATGAGTGCATATAATTTATATTATTAGTTCTAACACCCATTACAGAATCTTGGTTTCAGGTCACAACCTTAGAAGCCCAGCTGCTGAAAGTCTTTCGTCTCTGTGAGGTATAGCTTTATTTTTATTTTTTTCAAATTTCAATTTAATATGAAGAAAAAGTTTTGTACATAATCAATATGTGTGTGTGTATATATATATATATCTATTTATTTATTCGTGTTAGAATTTTTCAGATTTCAATTTAATATGAAGAAAACGTTTTATACCAGTTGCTTGTTTTATTGTTTTTCTTTAGTTTGAGTATCATGTTACACTTTTATTCCCACCATATCTTATTCTATGCTATAAAAAATAAAATTCATCAGTACTCTATACACACAACCTCCTTATCTCTCTGCGTATTGATTTCTCGTATTTTCTCTCCAAAAACCGAAACCATGGCTGAGTCAATGGTTGGGGGAGCTCTTCTCTCTGGTTTGTTGAATGTCCTCTTTGATAGGCTGGATTCATTTCCAGAGGAATGGCTGCTCCCACCATCTTTAAGATATCTTAAGATCTTTCAATTTAATAACCTCAAAGCTCTAAACAACAAAGGCTTCCAACACCTCACCTTCCTTCATCTATTAGATCTTCTTTATTTGGAAAAGCTAGAGTGCTTACCAGCAGCTGGACTGCCCCAGAGTGTTACTTATTTGTCGATAGAAGGATGTAGTCTATTAATTCCTAGGTGCAAGGAAGGAACAGGGGAAGATTGGTCCAAAGTTCAACACATTCCTAACATACAAACCGAAGAAACAGAAAGTAATAAGAGACTCTTGGGCGCAAGGTAATTTTCCTTGTCTCCTCTACTCGACCTACTTTTTTCTTTTTCCTTACATTTATTTTAGTAAATATATTTTAATTTACAGATTAATTCAACTAGATGCAGGTTTATATTTGTTTTCTTGGATTAATTAAAGAATCTAACATAATATTAATCAAATAATAAATATTATGTATAGATAACTAGCTAATGAAACTAAGAATTTGGTGTTTTCTTATTCTTTTGTCTAGACCGTTGTGACCTATATATTCACTTGTCACTCGTTTAGCTGAATTGTTCTTAAGTCATCCACGTGTCATTATTATTTCACACAGAGCATTTGAAACTTATGTACTTGCAATTGTACAAATAAATATATTACTTTCTTTTAATTTTGAAAAGTTATTCTTTATCACTGATTTTCTGAGTTTATATTCTCAATACTAACCAATATACTTGCAGAGGAGGATGGATACATCATGCGACGATAAGTGACAATCATGATTGAGTCTCAAGGATTTCAGCAAATGGAACAATTCCATCTCTCAACATTGTGGCCTATATAAATATATATATATATATTTATATACAAGTGATCCTTCTTTAATTTGGTTGGTATTTCTTCCTTTGCTGCTACTATAACATAGTTATGACTTGTGACTAAGATTGGTTGTAGAACATTATTGCTTGGAATTATCTTTCTTAATTTCATAATGTTTTGTGGGTGAGAATGTGAGTGTTTTAATCTTTATGATCATTTCATTTATTGTATCTGAAAACCTATAACTTAAATGTGTTAGTGTTTCCATAGTTTTCTTTTAGAGATGCAATAATATTCTATTGTCAACATAGTTATGATGATTTATTTTGCTATAATTCTAAAGTTTTCTAATGGAAATATTTTGTCTGTTGACACAGAGATGGCTTTGTAAACAAACCTCTTCAATTGTTTTATATATGTATATTACTATACAATACGTTAGACAAAGGAGTAATCCTTTTACTGGTTTCCCCTAAGATTTTCTTTCCTAATTTATCATCCAAGATCTAGAAATGACTAATAATTTCACATTATGAATGAGATGAGAATGTTATATATGGTTCTTTAACATAATTTTGTTATGAAAATACAGTTTTGACGAAAGTCTTTTAATTTTCATAAAGTCTTTTCTTGACCAAATAGTTTTTTTTTTTTTTTGAAAAAGAGAGGTCAAAGACTGGCCTCCTCTCAATAACATTGAGAGCCCTCACTTATGGCGGAGGAATACTGTGGTAACAAATATTTGGCCAATGAGAAAGGCATTATTTATGAGATGACAATATTATGATCCTTGTTGTTTAGTTTTACTTTTCTTACAAGGAAATATGACAATTATTTATTTTTGGCTTGTAGAGTATTTAGCCAATGAGAAAGGCAGTATTTTTGTAATCTTTCTAAATTTCTACATATAAACCAATCCTCATAGATGTAGTCATACATCAGATAAAACCATATATAAGGGGTATAATATGTATACTTTTCTTTGAATTACTCATACCTACTCAAAATTTTGTTGCTACTAAATACATTTGCATCGATCTACTATTTTTCTGTCTATATGCTCTTAGAGCAGAGAACTACATCGTCACATAGGGTGCATTTGGTATTTTTCAGTTCAACTTCTATATCTCTTGATGCTGGTGTTGCCTTCATTGGAATCCTTCTCGACTTTGCTCTTCAGTCTTATGATGTCTTTCGCTCTTTGGTCTTTCAATTTTGCTTTTGGCGAATAGCATAAACTCCCATTGTGGCTTGTGGAGTTGCCTTTCTTCTTCTCTTTACCAATTGGGATTATTCAATAAGGCACAACAAACATGGTAAAGTCAAGTCCAAATTGTTAACCTGAAAAAACAAACACGGGATTTTGATCTTGTTTAGCTTGTAAAAATGTATTAATGTGCAGCAAACCAAGGTTGAATGTCACTGTTTACAGAGTTCATCATTTAATTATATCTATATCTCAAAACCTCTCATGCTCCTGGGTGACTTCAAACTATATAGGTCCTTACATGAAGATTTGTACCAAATCCATGTTCCTTGTTCAGGTCATAAAAATCTTCAAGAACAACTTGTTTGATATTTCATGTCTTTTGTTCTTTTGGTCTAATATGATATCCTTTTTATTCTATATCAGGTAAATTTTAAATTAATAAAAATTATATAATTTACTTTCTTTTTAAGTATAAATATAATATCATTAACTTTCATGTATGTAGTATAATATATTTCGAGTTGTACGATAGAGAGATATCACACTTTTTTGGTTTCATTGAGCCATTGTGGTCATCGAGAATTGGAACAAATATGGATAATCGGGATGAAATTATCTCAGAGCATATCAATAACACAGTGATGGGTCAAACTTGGTTAGTGTCATACCATTTCTTGTAAGTTAAATTTTCATTTAATATTAATTTTACTTATACCTTATGATGTTTATTTTAATAACTTTGTTTTAAATACAGACGTCACTGGATGTTAGTGATCATTGATCTAGATTACCATACATGTTACTATCTTGATCCACTTAGAAAATCTCCTCCAAATGATTTGAAGAATCTTATGAACAGGTAATACATTTGAAACTCATTTTAGAATATAATCTGGTCATTTGTGTAGAGTCCAAGAACTTTACTTAGCTAGTTAAATAGTAGTATTATAGTATTAATAGTATTATCTTTATGACTGTGGATTTTTGGTTCAGACCGGGAATTATTTGGACACTCATAGTAGTACTTGTAGATTTTCTATGTTTAACCTATAGTTTAAGAATATTAATGTTAACCTAGGGTTTGATTATTATGGCTGATATTAAGGATAATATTTATTATACTATAAGGTTTAGATAAGAACCAATAGGATTTTAAGCACATGTTATGAATTGGTGATTAAGGATTAAAGTATTTTGAGGATTAAATTTAATAAGGGTAAAGTTTGAATGCTCTAAGGTCAGTCAGCAGCTTTGAATACGTTTAAGGGCTTAGTCAAGGCTGTTTACTCAATTTGAATTAAGCTAAAAATGTGTAATTTCGTGTTTAAATAATCAGCGAATGCCGATATATCGCAGCTATAGGGGGCGATATATCGCAGCACGTAGATACGGAAAACATGAAACGATGCACGACTGCCTCGGGCATACTGGCCCAGGTGATATATCGCCTACAGGGGGCGATATATCGCCTCCTTCAGCTTATTTTGAAAGTTTTTGAATTTGTTTTCCATTCAGCCAATCAACCTCTTGATAAGTCCAGCACCTTTCTGAACGAGTCTTCAGCCTCTGCTGAACGATAATTCAAATTATTTTCACTTAAAAGCCATTATTTTTATTCAAGTTAAATGAGATCTTTTCATTCCTAAACTCTATAAATAGGACCTAGTAACTAGCCATAATTCACCTCTTACTCTAAGTTCAGAGGCTGCAAGTTGCTAGGTGAGTGTGAGAGTTAAACACTTGGGTGGGGAAATCATAAGCTTGATCATCATAAGCTTATCAAACACTTGGGGAAGTAAGGTTTTATAGTATTTCGGTTCGAGATTTAGATTGGTCTACAAGTCTTCAAGGTATTTCTACACCTTAGTTCATTGGTATTATTTTATTTTAAGTTCTCATAGTCTTCTACTCAGCCCCTAACCTTAATCTTTATTTTAGGTAGGAAATCTAAGTTCTTGAGCAAAAAGGTTTTGGTAAGTATTTTTCTCAATGGTTTAGTCCTTCCATTCCTTTCATTCCTCTTTTTCTCTATACTCACTCTTTTTCAAATGGTTCTTAGGAGTGTTCCAAAGTCCCAACTCTGTCCTCTTATCCCGGTATTTTGGTAAGGAAAATAGGATAGAAATTCATATGTTATATGTTTTATGTGTTATCTTATGTTTCTTATGTTATGATAAGTGTTATGATATGTATGTTTGTAGGCTTGGGCATATGACCCATATGACTAACAAGACCCCAAATAGATTATGGGCATATGACCTGCTTAGCTAGTAGGACCCCTCTAATCTCATGGGCATATGACTTGTTTAGTGTATGGGACCCCAAGTAATAATGGCCATTATAGTATGTGTATGCTATATGTGTAATGTAATGTTATGTTATGTTCTTTTTATGTTTCTTATGAAATAAGTGTAATGTTATGTTTTTATGTTTCTTATGAAATTTATGTATATGAACTATGTGGTAGATTTTCCTTGCTGGGCATTAGGCTCATTCCTTTTTGTTTTTATGTGTAGGAAAATAGCTATAGTGGCGGTAAGATTCGTGGATGCTTGAGGAATGTGTATCGGTGATGAATGGATTCAAGGAGTCGAGAGTTCGATTTTCGAGGATGTAGTCTTGTTTTTATGGTTTTACATGTATTTTCCGCACTTGTTATGTAACTCCTTTTTATTTTAAATTATGTTTTGTTTTTAAAGACAATGGGATCCCATATCGTAGTTGACAATTTATGTAAGTAACTCTTATTTTTACAAGTTTCCTAATAAAGTTATGGTATTTTCACAATGTAAGTTTTATTAAGGATTCGTATGTTTAGTTTTCGTAAATGGTCCAAAAGTGTAGAGTAGTTGGGTCATTACAATTTGATATGAAAATAAAAAATGAATATGCTCTTCATATTGATGTATATATAGTTTGTCTTCACACATTAAGAAAAATATAGGAAGGAATGAAAAAAATTACAAGTGAAAAATAATCAATTGCCCTCGTCAAACATTGTCAGTAGAGTGCAGCTTTTATATCATAAGGATGATGAATGACTATTGCTTGAATGAGACACCCATGTGATGACTAACTAGTAATTTAAGTGTATTTATAATTATTGAACTACAATTCTATTGAATTTAATTTCTAAGTTAGTTTTTTATTCTGTGTTTTGTAGTGTGGTTGGAAGAATACATATACACTTGGTGAAATTAATTAAACTCAAAATGAATGGGCAGCCAAGCTTCTTGAGCGGATGAGTCATAGCTAGAGTAACTTTTGAAATCATAATTAAAAAATATACTAATGGTAGATTTTAGTTAGCACTTACATAGTTATTGCAAGTATATTTTTATCTTGTAATTTTTAGATTTGGAACATCCTGAGTTCTATTGATTTGTCTGCCTATTGATTCTGTTTGAACTATGTTCTAATTACAGAGGAAATTATAAATGAATATAGTGGTTGAAAATGGAATTTTTTTTTTCATATTCTACATGGGACGTCGATCTCCACAAAACTGTCGTCTTCTGTATTGCAGGGGACGATGCTTGCACATAAATTGTCATCTCGTGTACTGTAGGAGGATGACGCTTGAGTAGGAACTGTCGTCTCATGTATCACAAGAGACAACATTTGTATAGGAACCATCATCTCATGTGTGATAAGAGACGATGCTTTTTATTTAAACCGTCGTATCTTTCTTTACATGGCATGACATTGCATGGGATGACGGTATTAGAACCGACGTACGAGAGTCCATACGATGGTTTAAAACCATCGTCCCATGTCAATTTTGTAGTAGTGAGTGCTCCCGATATCTGTATAATGTCAAAGATGGTATTATGCCATGGGACATGTGATAAACAACATAAGGGTGTCGTACACAATATTTGTGCACAGGGCGCGGCTTGGCCACTGGTACCGAGGACAACTTAATATTCACTGAGCTTGGTTTAAGCGGGCCGGAGTCAGTGGGATAAACAGAGGGTGCGGCCTAAGGGCGCTAACCCTAGTTATCATTTGTCGATTAATTATTGATATGAATTGATATATTTGGTATGATGAACACATGATTGTCATGAATGCTTAAACTGATTAAGTACATGCTTATGCGATATGAGATATTTGACTGTCTGTTGATTGGTTGTGCTCTGTTATTGTGTTTTCTTGCTGGGCCTTGGCTCACGGGTGCTACGTGGTGCAGGTAAAGGCAAGGGCGAATTGGACCAACCTTGAGACGGAGAGCTATGGGGCTGAATGTACATAGCTAGTTGTTCGGCCGCCATGGCCGAGGAGTGGATCAGGACAAGGAATGCTTAACAGTCTATTTTGCCTTTGAGTGGCTAGCATTTAAATCTTGAATCTTTGTAAATGGTTTTAATCCTATTACTTTTGGGATCCCGTGTCAACAGAAAATGTTATTTATAAGAAATGCGGCATTTGAGACCAAAATCTTTTAACCCTAGTTCCACTATAGTTTCAGTAACACATTTTTAATTACATGACTTGATTAGAAAGTCTAGCACTTTTATAAACACAGTGTAACGATCTTGGCTATCCAGGGGGTTACAATGAAGGCATTGAAACTCAAACTTAAATCCAACAGATGTGTTTGTATGAATAAACAAACATAAAAGCAAACCTTTAATATCAAATTCATCTTTATACATCATAGCATCATCATAAAATTGGCATCAATATCATAAACATAAACATATCCATGTCAACATAATGCCACCATCATATCATCAACATCATAACAAAATCATAAACATCACCAAACATCATAATATAATCATAAACAATTCCTTGTGAACATGGTCTGCTAACTTATCCATGCAACCCTTTGAGGTAAACAAGAGTCTCTGGTCCTTGAATAACCTTGGCACGTCCGCCTATGGAGTTACGTCTACATATCCTTAGTAACTCGGGTTACGTCTTCTTTATTCTTAGAAACCAATTTTGATGTGTCGCGTTCATCACACTAACATCCATTCATATCATACAACGTTCATACAAGCCAACATATCATCACATTATGGCATTCATAATTCATAACATTTCATTCACACAACAGTCTTACCATTAATAATATAACAATCATAAATTCGATCTAACTTCCTTACCTCAGGTCCAAGCTAAGTAAAACCACAACTTCTCAACGAGTTTATACCATAATCAAAACGACATTCCTTAGCTTCACATAATTACGATTTTTCCCTCTCATATAACTCATGTGTGCATGGGCCATGCACACATGGTAGGAGTTACACACGACATACAAATATGCTTAATTACACATAAGGTCATAAAAGAATAATGCTCATTCTACCTATATTGCATGCATGATCTTTCTATAAAAACTACATGGTTGCATAATAGACATTATTTTGGACGTAAAAGTGAATTTGCATGTAACATGCATACATGGGAACATTGCGTAAAAGTGGCGTTTAAAACAATAATTCTATGCGTCTTACTTCTATCGTTTTGAAAATAATAAACTTGTAACATGCTTTGTTTACCATTGTTTATCTTCTTAAAATTACTAGGTTGATTAAATCTCCCAAGATGTTCTTTTTATTTCATAAAAACAATTTTATGTAGCCATTAAAAATATATAAAAGACCCATTTATTATTTTTAAATTACAAAGAAAAGCAAAGGCATTGGAAATTATTTTAAAAAGAAAATACCTATGATTATCATGTCTCCTTAGAAAATAACAATTTAATTTAAGTTAATAGAATTTCAAAATTTTAAGTGAGAAAAATAATAATTTTAAGTGTGGGAAAAATATATTTTGTTTGAATTATTTTTAATACTTAATTTTAAGTAACACAAATTCATATGTGAAAATTAAATAATTATTTTAAAAAATTCAAACTAAACTTTCAGCCATTATTTAAAATCATAGGTGAATTAAATCCAATATTTTCTTAATCCAATTAAAAAAATCATAACTTGTAAAATAACCACTCATATTATATTAAAAAATATCACTTTTAAATTTTACCGTTGTGTAGGTTATTTATTTATTTCAAAATACCAATCAGATTCCTTTTATTGAAACACACCTTACATTTTTAAACAAAAATTCCAGCAATCAAATTTATCATTAAAATCACCATCCTAATTTTTTAAAACTCATATTTTCTAAAAAATATAACAAAAATCTGTCGATAATTATTTGTGCAAAAATATCATTTTAATTGTGAATTAAAACACTATTTTATTTTCACAAACACCACATATCATTAGAGTCATTCTTATGCATACATATCATTATTTCATCAATCTTTTCACCATTTAATCAAAAAATAAGCAAGCATAATTCACCATGAATTTTATCTTTTACCTCATGTCTCATAAAATTCATACAAGATCACTCATGTTTCATAAACACAATAATTCACAAATCCTAACATGCTTTTATTATACAAATAATTCAAATAACATAACTAACATATATTCATATAAAACCTTTTTTTTTTCTAATGAGTTCATGCATGCAACTCAACAAAATTATAATACAACATGCATGAATAACATAACACAAATCTTCATATATGCCTTTATATTAAACCTAATATGTTCCTATTATTTTTCATGCATACCATAATTTATTGATACATAATCTCATATACACCCTATCATGTTTCTAGATTCTCAATTGATTTTAAAACATACAAGAAAAACAATCATGCGTGAACATCACCCCTAGGCCGAAACATACATATATAAAATCATAAAATATCATCAACACCATATTTCAATAATCATCTCAATACACATATTATGAACATACAACAATAAAAATGAAACCAACACCATAAACCCCTACCCACGCCTAGATCAATCTCCCATGCATCAACATATTGAAAAATATCCACTAATCCAATAAACAGAACACCATAGCATTAGGGGTAGAGATTCAATACCTCTCTTGATTGTAAAATCAAGAACACAACTTGATCAACACCCAAGTGATAATCACCCTTTAATACCCTAGGGTTTTTGAAACCCATGAAGAAGAAGAAAATAGAAAAAGACTTAAGATAATGAGGAAGATAAACCTAAATCTTAAAACAACAAGGAATCATAAGAAAAACCATACCTAATGTAATGCCCCGAATTTCCTAATAAGGTTTAGGACCTTGATTAGGAGGCCGGGAGGGCCATAATTGATTTATTATGATATTTAATGATTATATGCATGTTTATACGAATTATATTATTTTATGATGATGAATGCATGCTTATGGGCTTATATTTTAAATGCAAGGGCATTTTGGTAATTTGGCCACTGTGGGCGTAATTGTATATTTTGGGTGCATGGTTGAGATTAAATATAATTTTACCACATTGTATGTGGATTGGTTCGAGCTTTTCGACATGAGACGATCATGAGATGTAAGTGTTCGGTCTAGTCATAACGGGCTTAAGTTCGGGGCTCGGGGTGAGTCTCGGGGTGATATTAATGATTAGAGCATTACCGAGAATTAAAGGGTAATGGGATATGATTTATTGGTATTTCAGAATAGGGAGATTAATGGGAAAATGGGAAGCGTTAATTACAATTAACGATATTGGTTTGAAATGACGATCTTACCCTTGGAGGTGTTTAGAAGTTTTTAGTGACCTAGGGGCACTTAGGTCTTTTGGCAAGGGATAAGTATCAATTAGAAGGCTGTGGAAAAAATAGAACCAAAACAGAGCCAATCTTTATCCTTCTCCCTTCCTTCCCGTACAAGTCTTTCCTTCATCCTTCTCCTTGAATTTTGAGAGTCACCTTGAGGAGTTATGCATGGAGGTCAAAGAGAACAAGCTAGGAATTGAGGTTTGGGCTTAGGAACTTGTCACAGCCATTAAAGGAGGTTCAAGCTTGGGTTTAAGGTGAGCTTTATCCACTAAATTTCTGGTTATACCCTGTTTTAGTGTTAGATTTCAGCTTGTGTTTTATGGTGGCTTGTTTGGATTTGAGGAAGTTTTTATTGGGGTTTCCTTTGGGTTTTACTAAGGTTGTGGTATGGAACAAGTTTATGGATTGTATTGGAGGTTTGAGTGGTGTTTAAACTGGGTTTGATGGATTGGTTCTAAGAGAAATCGTAGGGGAAGAAAACCAGGGGTTTTTGCTGAACTGGGGGTTGCGCCGCGGCATGGCCAGGGAGTGCCGCGGCCCTTGGTGTGAATTGGGTTTTGGGCGCCTTCGTCTGGGGGGCGGGCCGCGGCATGGCCAGGGAGGGTCGCGGCCCTTAAGGTCATTTTTTCCATAATGGGGTTTTTAGCTTGGGGATTCAAGCTTTAGGCCTCGGGGTTGAGCCTACTACCCAGTTGAGTAGTGTTTGAGGTCCCGGAGGTTAGGTTTTGGTTTTGGGACATTTTATTATTCATTTTATTAATGATATCCCATATGTTTGGTTATGACTAGGTGACCGCTAAAGGATTAAAAGCATATCGTTCTCAAAGGTCGTTTCTTTTGTTAATTCTCGCTCGAACCCGAGGTAAGAAAACTGCACCCCTTATGTGACATGCATGGCTATGATTGATGCATGTTGGATGTTTAAATGTAAACATTGATAGCATAATGAATGCTTGGCGATCTTGCCCATTTGCATATGATTATTAAAGAAGCATGCTGGGTGATTAAGTGTGATGCATTTGATGCACGAGAAACATGTGATTAGGGCATGCCATGAATGATGAATACGAAATTGGCCAGAGCTTGAGTCTCTGAGTTTGTGCATGATCATGATTATGCTAGCAACTGTTTAGTAAGCATGCTAAATGCCCTATTCTTGGATAATTGGCATATGATACATATTGATAGCATTGCTTACTTGTGCATGGCACTGACTAATTAGTCAGGTTTGGCAAAGGTGCTAGTATCAGCTGTGAAGTCGTGACTCACTAGTCAGGTTCGGCAGTGGTACTGGGCACTGGTCACGTTGCACTGAATCGTCAGACAGAATTGGCAAAGGTGTTAGTATCAGCTGTGAAGCTGTGACTGAATAGTCAAGTTCGGCAGTGATACTGGACACTGGTCACCCAGAATTGGCAAAGGTGTTAGTACCAGCTGTGAAGCTGTGACTGATTAGTCAAGTTCGGCAGTGATACTGGACACTGGTCACATAGCGCTGACTGATTAGTCAGAATGTGTAGTGCACCAAAATATTTTTTTTTTATTATTAAAATTTTTGTGATTTATTTTATTTAAATGTTAAGTGTGATGAATTGTTTTATTTAAGTGTTGTTATTTTTATTTGGATAATTATTTGTTTTATTTGATTGTTTATTATTTTATTTAATTGTTAGAATTGTTTGGTTAATTAATTTAATAAGTGAATAATTGTGTAACATGTTTATTTTACTATTAGTGTTACATTTTATTTAAGTGTGACAATTGAGGTAATTATGTGAGCTATGGTGGAATGCACTAAGGTGCATGATAGATAGTAATGCACCCTAGTGATTTAGTGTGTGCTAGTGCATGGTAGCATGGTGCACATGTGTAGATTTTTCTACACATTTTATACTTCCTTATTTTAGATTTTAATTGGGTTAATTTATTTATAAAAAAAAAAAAAAAAAAAGGGAAGAAGAGTGTTGGGCGTGTGACCTAGTGGGAAAGGAAGGATTTCCTTAAAATGATAAAAATAAAAAATTGAAGACCATAATTATTTTGGGGATAGGCATGATCATTTTGTTCCTTTATATCTTTTTAAAATAAAGAGGAATTAAGAGAAAATAAATGGGAAATGGAAACTTACCTTATTGTGTTAGGGGAGACTTTATGGGAGGATTTTTGATAAAAGGGTTATGAAAGGAGAGAAGAGCCATTGCTCTTGTGTGTGGCTGCCGTGACCTAGAGAGAGAGAGAGAGAGAGTGGCGTGTAGAGAGAGAGAGAGAGAGAGAGGAAGAAAGAAAGAAAGGAAGAAGGAAGGAGAAGGTGAGGAGGAGCCCCTCCTAGAGTATGTCTTCTTGTTTTCTCGTTTGCATAATCTCTTTATTTGATAATATGATATTGATTTATGTTATTTTTTTGTGTGTGTTTGGGTTCTTCCTTCTCCTCATGGTGGTTTTCCAATAAAAAAAACCCTAGGCTTGAACAAGGGTGTGGAGTTTGGATATTGATCTTTTGTGTTCTTGATTTTACAATCAAGAGAGGTAATGGTCTTTTCTTAGCCCTTATATTGTTTTTGGTGGGTTGTCTATGAGGTTTTGTTAATAATGCTAATGGTTAATTTTGGTAGGATTGATGTATAGGTTTTGGATATTGTGAGAGTATGATTTGTGTTAAAGGGTTGTGATGTTGGTTTTGCTATGCATAAAAAAATTGTGATAATCTATGAGTGCATGTTTGGTGATTTCGGCCTAGGTACACCCAAGGGTGTTCATGATATGTTGTGTGATTTACAATATATTAAATCCATGTTTTAGGACCTATGTTATATGGGTAAGAGAATAAGTGGCAATCTTGATATCTTGATCATGAAATTTTGTTAGATGCATGTTATATTTTGAATGATTAAATTATAAGATGCATGAAATAATGATAGAAACATGTTAGGTTAATATAAGGCATATGTGAATATGGTGCTTATAATTACTATATGTTATTTTATTGATAGTGTTTTGTTGGTTTTCATGGAATTGCAACAAATGGTTTTTAAAAGGATTCATGTGAATATGTTAGTGATATTAGAATCATGCATATTATAAGAGTATAATGAGATTTTAAACATGTATGATTTTATGTAATTTTTGAGACAAAAGTTGAGTTTTATAAAGAATTAAGCTTGCTGTTTTTTTTTTGTAAATAATTGGGTAAAAGTTGATAAAAAGATGAGTTGCATGCATAAATAATGTTCTTGATGAATATGTTAATTTTTATGAAATTAAAAGAGGATTTTAAGTCTCATGTTATGATATTTTACTCAATTAATTTCCTACAGAATTTTTATTGAGTTTTGGGAAAATATGGGTTTATAAACTTGAATATGGTGATTTTTAATGATAATAATAGTTGCTGGAATTTTGTAATAAAATATGAAGTAAGTTTCACTAAAAATGAATTTGATTAATTTTTTGGAATAAATTATTTTTCCTAAGTTATGGTAATATTGAAAAATGATATTTTTAATGGTATGAATGCATATTTTGATAAGTAATGATTTTTCATTTATTTTGATTAAGAAAAATATTTAGACTCTACTTATTTGTGATTTTTGAATAAAATAATTGGTGGCTGAAAGTTGTTTTAAAAAGGTTAACAATTGTTATTAAATTGTCACATATGGATTTTTGCTACTTAAAAACTAAGTCTTAAGTAATTTAAATCAAAATGTATTATTCCACACTTAAAATATATTTTTCACATCATTTTTGTAACACAATGATAAAATATATTTCTAAAGAAACATATGAAAATAGGTATTTTAATTAAATCCAAGCTTGTTGGGTAATTCTTGGTAAATTAGTATTTATTTAATGAAAATGTCACATATTTTATTTTGAGCTAAAATAAAATAAATTTATAAAAAAATAAATAAATAAAGTTTTTGAGAAATTTAATCAACTTAGAAGTTTTAAGAAAATAAAGCGTGTAATATGTCTATGAATTTTAAAATAATAAAAGAAATGTAGAATTATCGTTTTTGAAAACGTCTTTATTACGCAATGTTCCCACGTATGCATGTTACATGCAAATCAACTTTTACGTCCAAAATCATGATTATTATTCAACTATGAGATTTTTATAAAACAATCATGTTAGTAAAATGGGTAGAACGAGCATTATTCTTTTGGCGATAATTGCATGTTTAGTGTAACTGTTTTCATGAGTGCATGGCCCATGCACACATGAGTTGTAAGGAAGGGCAAAATAGTAATTTTATGAACCTAAGAAACGTTATTTTTATTATGATATAGGCTCGTTGAAAGATTGTGAAATTCTTAGCTTGGACCTGAGGTAAGGAAGTTAGATAGATTTTATGATTTTATGCTATGAATGGTAAGGCTGTTATATGAATGAACTGTTATGAAATTATGAATGCCTTAATGTGATGATCTGTTGAATGTGGTATGTGTATGGATGTTAGATACATCAAACAGAATACGATGTTAGATACATCAAACAGATTACGATGTCAGATACATCGAACGAGTTACTAAGGACATTGAGACGTGACTCCTAGGGCGGACGCGCCGAGGTTATTCAAGGACCAGTGATCTCCTGTTTACCTCATAGGGTGACATGGACAACTAGCGTTCCATGCTCATCATGTATGCTGTATGTTTGTGATATGATTATATGTCACATTTATGTTATGATATGATGATATGTTACGTTATGTTATGATATGATGATATGTTACGTTATTATATGATGATATGTACGATTATGTTATGATATGATGATATGTACGATTATGTTATGATATGATGATATGTTACGATTACGTTATGACGTACCATGATGTCTTAGATGAATGTTCGTGTTTTGTTTTTTGTTGTTTTTCTTACTTGCTTATTTGTTTGTACTTCCTTACTGGGCTTTTAGCTCACCCCCTTACTTTCCTTCCAGGTAGCAAATAGGATTTCTCTATGGCACGCGTGGTGACGTGAGGAGTTCTTTCATCATGGGGTGTATGGCGTGGGGCAATCCTATGGACGATAAAACGATCAACGTAGAACGCCATTTAAATTATGTTTTGTTTTTAAGAGACTTTCCTAAATTATCAGCGAGACTCTGTTATTTAAATTATTTGGTTTTCTTTGAACTTTGCATAAAAACCTATGTTTTATTTTAAACTTATGGCGCCAACTTGCATGATTTTAAATAAGTCCCCCTGAGACTTTAATAATGGATGGTATTCTTTTATAAATTATGTTATGCGAATGTTTTGTAAGTATTAGTCTAGGGCGTTCTTTACAGAATGGTCTTAGCGTGGTTCACGCAAGCCAACGGAGATTAGATCTAATCGATTACTAGCATTGAATGACTCAAGGAGCATTAATGCCTGACCGACCCTGAGGGTCGATGAACTAACAAAGCTTGAAGGCTAGTGGCTTACCTATCATCCACTCTCTTGCTAGAAAACAGAGCTTGGAGCCTAGTGGCTTACTTAACAGCCACTCTCCCGCTGAAAAGAGAGCTTGGAGGCTAGTGGCTTACTTAACAGCCACTCTCCCTCTTGAATTATGTGATGTTTACTCATTGGTTTGGAAGCTTTATGCTCCGTTTGATTATAACGATAATCATTTAATAAAGCTTATGTATAGTGTTATGCTTTCTTGCTGGGCTTCGGCTCACGGGTGCTATGTGGTGCAGGTAAAGGCAAGAGGAAGCTGGACCATACTTGAGTTGGAGAGCTTAGGTGATGACGTGTACATATGCAGCTGCTCGACCGCCACGGCCGAGGTTTAAAGTGGAACTAGGGTTGAACCCTGTTTTTCCGCTTAGAACGGCTTGTTGTAAATATTTTCTGTAATAAGCTCTGAAATTTATATTTTTGGGATCCCAATGTATATATTAAACGTTCTAGTGAAACGTTACATCTTAACCTAAATGTTTAATCCCTAAACCGCTAATCATACTTAGATCGCGATTTTGCCAAATGACTCGATTAGCGAGTTTAGCACTGTTTACAAGGCACACCGTAACGGTCCCAGGAGTTGGGGCGTTACAACTTGGTATCAGAGCGAGCCAAGGTTTATGGTTCCTGAAGACAAGCTGGGCATGTACACTCATCACTGAAGATAGCTTCACTCAGGGAGTGGTAACTATTTTTGTAGCTATGTGTATAGCTGTTTGAATAAAATGTGAATGCTTTACCTGTACTTTGTGTTAGGGAGCATGAGATTCTGATAGAGCCTGGCTCTTGACTATATGATTATGTGCTCCATGGAAATGTTTATGAACATGATTATTTGATTGCCTGCTCCATGAATATATAATTGTGTTATTTGCATGCTGGGGTTTGAGGCATGGTTGAGTATTGGAAGAGCAAGGGTTATGAGTATGTATGAATGCCATGGGCATGTTTGCAGCACTGTAAGTGGTTTATGATTGTGGTGTGGTAAGATTTATCCCGTGGGAAAAGCCCTTGATATGGTTATTGTGACTAATGGGTCAAGTTATTGACTGCAGATTGAATCAGCAGGTTTAAATTCGAGGCAGATTATGAGGCCTGGTGATAGTTATACTGGGGCTGGGAGTTACAGCCAGGGTATTAGTTCTTCGTCTGCATCTTTGAATGTTCAGCAGACGCTTACAGATTTGCAATTAAGATTGCAGAGGCATGAGGAAGAGATCAGGTATTTGAAGCAACAGCGGAGTCTATTGGGTAGTACCCCTTCCTTTTCTATGCCAGGGGTGGCATCAGTTTCAGCTCAGCCTAGGGTTGAGAACAGATGGGAATTTCTCTGTGGAAGATTCCTGAGGTTTTATCCTCCAATCTTTGAGGGAGGCCTAGATCCATTCAGAGCTGAGCAATGGATGGGTATGATCAGCTCCATTCTTGATAGTATGGGACTGGTAGGTCATGATAGAGTGATCTGCGCTACATGTGTATTGCAGGATGATGCCCGGACATGGTGGGAGGTAGTATCCCAGACACGAGACACAGCTGTGATGGACTGGAAAGAGTTTAGGCAGCTGTTTAATGAGAAGTATTACTGTGACGCAGCTAAGACTGTCAAGATGAATGAGTTTCTGAATCTTGTTCAGGGCAATACATCAGTGACCGAGTATGTTACTGAATTTGATGGGTTGGCCAAGTTTTCCTTAGACATGGTACCCACAGATATAGCTCGGAAAGAAAGATTTATTCAGGGGTTGAATCCTGGAATAGCTCAAGGCATTGGAGTTGCCCCAGTGAATGAAGTCTCTACCTATGTTCAGGTGGTAGAGAAGGCTCTTGCTGTTGAGAGAATAGTATTTGGGCAGCAGAGTGCTGGAGAGCATAGAGCCCAGATAGTGGTACCTCCACTTATTGGAACAAGTAAGAAAGAAAGCTGGAAAACTCGTCCCATATGCGCACGGTGTAGGAGGCGTCATGTGGGAGAATGCCGAGCGAAGTCATGCTTTTCTTGTGGCGTGGTTGGACATTTCTAGAGGGATTGCCCAAGCCGAGAGGCAGAGCGTGAGCTAAGGGGGAAAAACAGCTCGATTCCAACTCGAGTGTTTATTCCAGGGCAATCAGAATCTGAGACCGAGACTAGCTCCTCGGGGATGACAGGTCAGTTTTCTAGTTCTGAGTTGTGAATTATGTTGTTTGGCTTTGGCGCCATGTTGCTCTTTTGTCAGTGTGTATATGGATGGCATATGTGGATCACATGGTTACGTTGTGATGGGAAATGTAATATGGTATTGGTAACTTAAGGAATAAGTTGGGTTATGGAAAGGACTCATCGTTGGTTTCATGAGTAGTTATGACTGACTATGATTGATCCAGTGTGTGGATTGGTTAAGTAATTAAAGAACAATCTTGAGTGGCAAGGAAAGTATGGTAATTCTTGAGTTTGTTATCGGAAAGTCTTGTGACAATTGGCGTTATGCATGAATTCGATATGTTTATGATACCGGATGTGAGGGCTGGAGTTTGTGCAGGGAGGTGCATGAAACTCTTAACCAGCGGGGTGGATACCACTTAGATTGTGCTAGTGAGATCAGGGCAGACTAGACTAGTCTGTGAGTTCTGAATGTGTTCCTAAGTGGTCTGTCAGGCCTTCTTTTTATTAAAAGAAGATTAGAATGGTGTTTGATCCAGTGCCAGAGAGGGAATCAGATGTAAACACTGTTTCGAGTGGCTCGGTGGGGTTGTAAGAATTAAAGAGTTAGTTACTGGGTAAGATGGAAACTCTTTAAGGTGGATCTTGGATCTGGTTAAAACCAGTTAGAGATCAGAGTGAGAAAATTATGTAAGGGATTGAGTTGATATCAGATTAGAGCACTGTGGGTGCCGAGTACATCTTGTGAATTGGGTTGATGCTAAGTGTTTGTGAATCAAATGAATAGTGCATTCAAGGGTAGACTCGGATGGGATTTGTGATCGTCTTGGACGATGGCATAGTGGGGTTCTCTCTGCGGAGAATTGCCAAGAGTGAAGAGTGCCTTGGGGACAGGAGTGTCCATGGATGGTAAAGTTATTGTAGGTGCCTTGGGAAAGTGCTGGGTCTTTTATAGACCAGGTTTAGTTTGAGGATTGTTATGACATCCTAGTGATAGAGAAAAGTGATTGCCTATGTAACATGTTGATTAAAGAATCAGACCAGGACTGGGTAAAGTTTCTGGTGGGCCGAGTGGCCAGTTTATTGTTTGAGATTATTATCTAAAGAAAGATAAAAAAAGAAAGATGGTTGAGTGAGCCACAGACGGGCAAGGTTGAATGGAAAGCTTTAGCTGGATTAGCTAAAGGTTGTACAGTGACAGACATGAACTTATGGTGATATAGAGATCGGACTTGGGATCTGATAGACATTGAGATTAACTGAGAGATTCTGGATGAATCTCATGCTATTCTTTAATTCATTTCATTAAGGAATTGTGAAAGGGTAACATAATATGGAAATTTTATAGTGATGGCCTGAGATGAAGGGACATATATTAAGGCATGTGTAAAGCTCTTACCTATTAATAGATTGAGACAGAATATCAGGAAACAGAAAGGACATTACAGCCTTTGGGTATTTCATAGTGGGAATATGCAAGCATCGCGATGGGTTTCGCGATGGGATTCCCAGGTTGATGGATTGAAATGATTTGGCATTAAGTTATTGTGGATTGGTAGTCCAAGTGAGTTTACTGTATCAGTAAGGACAGGTGAATAGTACAGCTGATCAATATTTGAATCTCCTTGTGAGAAGGATAGAGAGCCTTCGTGAACTCAAGGTCCATCTTATCAGATGAAGACTCTAATGTTACTTCCAGGTTATGGAAGGGTGAGAGAAGGCGATGAATAGATAGATGGAATTTTGTACAGATCGTTATTCTCGGGCTGATTATAATCAGAGGGAGAACTGTCCAATGTTGAAAGGGTACCTTATGGGATAAGGTATGGTAGAGCATGTTCATCACCTGTACGTTGGAATGTGATGGGTGAGATGTTACATTTGGATCATGAGATGGTTCAGGGGACCATAGAGTTTATTAGAGGTTGGAGCAGGAATGCTCATTTCTCAGATTAAATGGAAAGTGATACTAAATTGAAAAGCAGGAACATGGAGTTTCAGGTGGGAAGTTGTATCTTCCTAAAGAAACACCGTGGTAATGGGTGATGAGTAAAGGCAAGTTGAGCCTAGATTGGTATGACAGTTTGAGTCCTGGATAGGGCTAGTCAGATTATCTTTTGTTGGACCATAGTTTTGGTTCTGGTGGTTGTACATTGTTTTGTGCATTTCCATGCAGTGGACATGGGTTGAAAGAACTCATGAGTTGAGTTGTGAGGTTCTGAGGAACAAAGTATACCTTGATTTAAGGTATGTTGCAGGAACAGTGAGGTCGAGAAAATGACCTGGGAAACTGGAATCGGTTGTGCGTAATTCTTATTTCAGGCTGTTCAGATAAATTTTGAGGACGAAATTTCTGTAAGGAGGGGATAGTTGTAATGCCCCGAATTTCCTAATAAGGTTTAGGACCTTGATTAGGAGGCCGGGAGGGCCATAATTGATTTATTATGATATTTAATGATTATATGCATGTTTATACGAATTATATTATTTTATGATGATGAATGCATGCTTATGGGCTTATATTTTAAATGCAAGGGCATTTTGGTAATTTGGCCACTGTGGGCGTAATTGTATATTTTGGGTGCATGGTTGAGATTAAATATAATTTTACCACATTGTATGTGGATTGGTTTGAGCTTTTCTACATGAGAAGATCATGAGATGTAAGTGTTCGGTCTAGTCATAACGGGCTTAAGTTCGGGGCTCGGGGTGAGTCTCGGGGTGATATTAATGATTAGAGCATTACCGAGAATTAAAGGGTAATGGGATATGATTTATTGGTATTTCAGAATAGGGAGATTAATGGGAAATTGGGAAGCGTTAATTACAATTAACGGTATTGGTTTGAAATGACAATCTTACCCTTGGAGGTGTTTAGAAGTTTTTAGTGACCTAGGGGCACTTAGGTCTTTTGGCAAGGGATAAGTATCAATTAGAAGGCTGTGGAAAAAACAGAACCAAAACAGAGCCAATCTTTATCCTTCTCCCTTCCTTCCCGTACAAGTCTTTCCTTCATCCTTCTCCTTGAATTTTGAGAGTCACCTTGAGGAGTTATGCATGGAGGTCAAAGGGAACAAGCTAGGAATTGAGGTTTGGGCTTAGGAACTTGTCACAGCCATTAAAGGAGGTTCAAGCTTGGGTTTAAGGTGAGCTTTATCCACTAACTTTATGGTTATACCCTGTTTTAGTGTTAGATTTCAGCTTGTGTTTTATGGTGGCTTGTTTGGATTTGAGGAAGTTTTTATTGGGGTTTGCTTTGGGTTTTACTAAGGTTGTGGTATGGAACAAGTTTATGGATTGTATTGGAGGTTTGAGTGGTGTTTAAACTGGGTTTGATGGATTGGTTATAAGAGAAATCGTAGGGGAAGAAAAATAGGGGTTTTTGCTGAACTGGGGGTTGCGCCGCAGCATGGCCAGGGAGAGCCGCGGCCCTTGGTGTGAACTGGGTTTTGGGCGCCTCTGTCTGGGGGGCAGGCCGCGGCATGGCCGAGGAGTGCCGCGGCCCTTAAGGACATTTTTGCCATAATGGGGTTTTTAGCTTGGGTGTTCAAGCTTTAGGCCTCGGGGTTGAGCCTACTACCTGGTAGAGTAGTGTTTGAGGTCCCGGAGGTTAGGTTTTGGTTTGGGGAAATTTTATTATTCATTTTATTAATGATATCCCATATGTTTGGTTATGACTAGGTGACCGCTAAAGGATTAAAAGCATATCGTTCTCAAAGGTCGTTTCTTTTGTTAATTCTCGCTCGAACCCGAGGTAAGAAAACTGCACCCCGTATGTGACATGCATGGCAATGATTGATGCATGTTGGATGTTTAAATGTAAACATTGATAGCATAATGAATGCTTGGCGATCTTGCCCATTTGCATATGATTATTAAAGAAGCATGCTGGGTGATTAAGTGTGATGCATGTGATGCACGAGAAACATGTGATTAGGGCATGCCATGAATGATGAATACGAAATTGGCCAGAGCTTGAGTCTCTGAGTTTGTGCATGATCATGATTATGCTAGCAAATGTTTAGTAAGCATGCTAAATGCCCTATTATTGGATAATTGGCATATGATACATATTGATAGCATTGCTTACTTGTGCATGGCACTGACTAATTAGTCAGGTTTGGCAAAGGTGCTAGTATCAGCTGTGAAGTCGTGACTCACTAGTCAGGTTCAGCAGTGGTACTGGGCACTGGTCACGTTGCACTGAATCGTCAGACAGAATTGGCAAAGGTGTTAGTATCAGCTGTGAAGCTGTGACTGAATAGTCAAGTTCGGCAGTGATACTGGACACTGGTCACCCAGAATTGGCAAAGGTGTTAGTACCAGCTGTGAAGCTGTGACTGATTAGTCAAGTTCGGCAGTGATACTGGACACTGGTCACATAGCGCTGACTGATTAGTCAGAATGGTCTTAGCGTGGTTCACGCAAGCCAACGGAGATTAGATCTAATCAATTACTAGCATTGATTGACTCAAGGAGCATTAATGCCTGACCGACCCTGAGCTTCGATGAACAAACAGAGCTTGAAGGCTAGTGGCTTACCTATCAGCCACTCTCTTGCTAGAAAAGGGAGCTTGGAGCCTAGTGGCTTACTTAACAGCCACTCTCCCTCTTGAATTATGTGATGTTTACTCATTGGTTTGGAAGCTTTATGCTCCGTTTGATTATAACGATAATCATTTAATAAAGCTTATGTATAGTGTTATGCTTTCTTGCTGGGCTTCGGCTCACGGGTGCTATGTGGTGCAGGTAAAGGCAAGAGGAAGCTGGACCATCCTTGAGTTGGAGAGCTTAGGTGATGACGTGTACATATGCAGCTGCTCGACCGCCACGGCCGAGGTTTAAAGTGGAACTAGGGTTGAACCCTGTTTTGCCGCTTAGAACGGCTTGTTGTAAATATTTTCTGTAATAAGCTCTGAAATTTATATTTTTGGGATCCCAATGTATATATTAAACGTTCTAGTGAAACGTTACATCTTAACCTAAATGTTTAATCCCTAAACCGCTAATCATACTTAGATCACGATTTTTGCCAAATGACTCGATTAGCGAGTTTAGCACTGTTTACAAGGCACACCGTAACGGTCCCAGGAGTTGGGGCGTTACACCTAAGACCTCCTCCTTCTTCTTCCTTTCTTCTCCTCCTTCCTTGTCTTTCACGCCTCTCTCTCTCTTTCCTTCTCTCTCTAATTTCGGCAGCCACAAGCAAAAGAATGCCAAGGCTTCCATACTCTCCTGTTTATAGCCTCTAGTGACCTAACCTTAAGAAAAGGACTCAAGTGTGAAAAGCCAAATTCCTGTCCCATAATTTAAGCTAAATCCCATTATTTCCTCTCCTTACACCTCACCTAAACCCTTATCCTAATGTGAACCAAATTAAAAATAAACCTTGTCATCTTTTCCTACAAGATGACAACTTATATTTCTTTTCTTTTCTATTTTCTTTTCTTTTCATAATAAAAGGAAAAATGCTCAAGACTCACATTAGGTATAGATTCATACTACCCTTTCCTTTTCTATAATGGGAACAATAACTAAATAAATAAATAAAAGAAAAATAAAACACATTCACATACACACACACACACATTTCGGCACACACTTAAAATAAAAAAATAACATATTTTAATCACATCAATTGTCACACTTATTTAAAATGTAACACTAATAGTAAAATAAACAAGTTACGCAATTATTCACATATTAAAAATAAATAATCAAACAAACAATTAACAAATTTAAATTAAAAAAGATTATACCAAACAATTCTAACAATTTATTTAGATTAACAAACAACTAAATAAAGCAAACAACAACTAAATAAATTAAACTACATTTAAATAAAACAATTCACCACACTTAACACTTAAATAAAATAAAACACAAAAAAATTTTAAAAAAAAATGGTGCACTACAATATACCCTCCTTAAATTCAGGGTATCTTTCTCTCATGTCTTCCTCCAACTCCCATGTTGCTTCTCGTTCCGTACTATTCCTCCACAGGACCTTAACTAGTGGAATCCTTTTGGATCTCAATTCCTTGATTCCCCTTTCAATAATGCGCTCAAGTAGTTCATCGTAACTCAGGTCCTGCTTCAGTTGTAATGGCTCGTAACTCAACACATGAGAGGGATCTGACACATACTTACGCAACATCAAGATGTGAAAGACGTTATGTGTTTCAGCTAATACTGGGGGCAGTGCCAAACGGTACGCAACTTGCCCTACTCTGTCCAAAATCTCAAATGGACCAATACATCTAGGTCTTAACTTCCCTTTCTTTCCAAAATTTATAACACCTTTCATTGCCGAGACCTTCAAGAAAAAAATCTCGCCCATTGAAAACTCGATGTCCTTTCTCTTGAGGTCAGCGTAGCTCTTTTGCCTACTCTACGCGGTAAGCATCCTTTGGCAAATCTTCTCAATCGCCTCACTGGCTTCCCTAACTGCTTTAGGGCCTAAAATTTGTTTCTCCCCAACTTCATCCCAGTGCAAAGGAGATATATTATGCCCATATAACATCTCATAGGGAGCGATCCCGATAGTAGATTGGTAACTGTTATTATATGAGAACTCCATTAGAGGTAAATATCGGTTCCAAGACTCTAAAAAGTCCAAAGCACAGCACCTCAAAATGTCTTCTAAAATATGAATAGTCCTCTTAAACTGGCCATCGGTCTGAGGATGAAACACGATGCTAAACTTTAGTCTTGATCCTATAGCTCTCTGTAACCCTTTCGAAAAGTTTGATGTGAAAATGCCAAACATCATAACATGGCCCGCTAACTTGTCCATGCCACCCTTTGAGGTAAACAAGATTCTCTGGTCCTTGAATAACCTCGGCGGGTCCGCCCTTGGAGTTACGTCTTCATATCCTTAGTAACTTGGGTTACGTCTTCTTTATCCTTAGCAACCCATTTTGATGTGTCGCGTTCATCATGCTAACATTCATTCATATCATACAATATTCATACAAGCCAACATATCTGTAACGACCCAACTATTCTAGACCTTGGACCATTAATAACTACTGTACTAATCATAAGAAAACGTACATATGATAATATCATAACTTTATTATATATAGAAAAGGTTTGAATACATAAATATTTTACTTAGGATATGGGATGCCATTGTTTTGAAAATAAAGCAAAACATAACTTAAATAAATGGGTTACAAAATCTAGTGTAGAAAATAATACATAGAAATCATAATTTAAATACTTAAAGACTCCATCCTCTAATCGAATGCACAGTCCATCGATTTCATCTAGCCTCAATACACAACCCCAAGCTGCCAAGAACCTTTCCGCCGCCATAGCTATTTTCTTGCCAATATAAACATAAAGGAATGAGCCTAATTCCCAGCAAGGAAAACCTAACAACATAAATCATATGCATAAAATTATATCATAACATATGCTATATCATAAACATATACTATATCATAAACATATGTCATATACTACTACAATGGCCATTATACTACTTGGGGCTTGTTAACTAATCAAGTCATATGCACATTCGATTTGTGGGGCTTGCTAGCTAAGCAAGTCATATGCCCATAAATTTATTGGGGCTTGTTAGCTATGCAAGTCATATGCCCAAGTCTACCAACATACATAATATAACATTTCATAACACAACATATCATAAGATAACATATAACATATAAAATCCTATCCTATTTTCCTTACCAATATACCGGGATATGAGAACAGTATCGGGACTATGGAACACTCCTAAAAACCATAATAGAAAGGTGAAAGGATACTTACCAACAACAATCTTACGTTCAAGATCTTAGATTCCTAACCAAGAATAAAGAATACGAGTTAGGATTTTGAGTAGAAAAACTATAAGAATAACACAGAAAGGAACTACAAGAAGGAATACCTCGAATGCTTCTATAACCGAACTACAACTCGAATCAAAATATACTACGAACCTTACTTCCCGAGTGTTTATTAAGCTTATAAGGATAAAGATTATAACCCCAACCCAAGTGTTTATCACTCTAACATAACCTAGCAGCTTGCAGACTCTGAACTTAGCTTGATGAATGAATAAATGGCTGGGTACTAGGTCCTATTTATAGAGTTCAAGAATAAAAAGATCTTTATTTAGCTTGAATAAAATAATGGCTTTTTAATAAAAAATCTTTCAATAATCGTTCAGAAGAGGCTAAAGACTCGGTCAAAAAGATTATGGACTTATCAAGAGGTTAAGGAATAAAATAAGCTCGGTTAAAAAATGTTCAAATATATGGCACTATAGCCGATATATCGCCCCTAGTAGGCGATATATCGCCTGGGCTAATATGCCCGAGGCTCGTCGAGGTGGCCGTGCGAAGTTACGTGTTTTTTGTATCCCAGTATGGCGATATATCACCCCCCCAGTTCTGCGATATATCGGCATACACTGAAATATTATACACGTAATTACACTTTTTCAGCCTAATTTGAATTGAGTAAACATCCTTGACTAAGTCCTCTAACGATTTCAAAGCTGCTGACAGACCCTAGGATATTCAAATATTACTCTTAATAAATTTATTCCTCAAAATACTTAATTATTCATTAAACTTACACATGACAAGTGTCATTTCCTTATTGGGTTTATCTAAACCTTATATTATAATAAATATCACCTTCATAATCAGTTATATTAATTAGTCCTTAGGTTATCATAAATATTCTTAAACTATAGGTTAAACTTATAAAATCTACAAGTGTTACTACGAGTGTCCAACTAAATCCCGGTCTAAACCAAAATCCACAGTCATAAAAATACTACAACTATTACTATTATTACTACTATCTAACTAGCTAAGTAAAGTTCTTGGACTCTACAATTCTCCCCTACTAAAAAGAATTTCATCCTCGAAATTTACTTTCCAAATAACTCTGGATACCGGCCTTGCATGTCCTCCTCCAACTCCAACGTTGCCTCCTGTTCCGAACTATGACTCTACAGGACTTTAACTATAGGAATACTCTTGGACCATAACTGCTTCACCCCTCTATCCAGAATGATAACCAGTCGTTCCTCATAACTCAAGTCTTTTTGGAATGCTATCGTATCGTACTTGAGGACGTGAGATGAGTCTGACACATACTTGCGTAGCATCGAGATGTGGAACACGTTGTGACTATCTGCTAGAGCTGGCAGTAGGGCTAGTCTATACGCAACTGTTCCCACTTTGTCCAATATCTCAAATGGACCTATAAATCGGGGACTAAGCTTTCCTTTCTTCCCAAACCGCTTCACACCTTTCATAGGAGATATCTTCAAGAAGACTTGATCTCCGACTTTGAATTCCACATCACGTCGCTTGGCATTTGCATAGCTTTTCTGACGGCTTTTAGCAGAACGCATACGCTGTCTAATTAGCGCTACTGCTTCTTGAGCTTGTCTAACATCTTCGGGACCTAGAAGCTGCCTTTCTCCTACCTCGTCCCAGTGCAACGGTGATCGGCACATTCTTCCATATAGCAACTCATAAGGTGCCATCTCGATCATTGACTGGTAGCTATTGCTGTAGGAGAACTCTATCAGCGGCAAGTACTTATTCCATGATCCTTCGAAATCAAGCACACAAGCACGCAACATATCTTCTAAAATTTGAATCACACGCTCGGACTGCCCGTTTGTCTGAGCATGAAAAGTTGTACTAAGACTTAACTTAGTACCCATAGCTTGCTGTAAACTTCCCCAAAATCTCGATGTAAACACTGATCCTCTATCCGACACTATTGTCATGGGGATTCCATGAAACCCTACTATATCTTGGACATAGATGTCTGCGTATTGGTCTGCCGTGTATGAAGTCTTAACAGGAAGGAAATGAGCTGACTTGGTTAGTCCATCTATTACTATCTAAGCGGAATCATGCTACTTAGTCGTTCTTGGCAAACCTGTCACGAAGTCCATAGCTATATCGTCCCACTTCCATTCTAGTACGCTAAGCGGTTGCAATAAGCCTGCAGGTCGCTGATGTTCTACTTTCACTTGCTGGCATACTATACACCTAGACACAAACTCTGCTATGTCCTTCTTCATCCCTTGCCACCAATAGATTGCCTTGATGTCATGAGTCATCTTGGTCGACCCTGGGTGAACTGAGTACGGGGTACTGTGTGCTTCTTCTAGAATCGTCCTCTTAATCCTTTGATCATTTGACACGCATACCCGATCCTTATATCTCAATAATCATTTAGCACGCATACCCGATCCTTCTCTGACTGCATCCATGTGTGTCGCTAGTGTGTCGTCTTGTTGTTGCCCAATCCATATATCTTCTAGCAGCTTTGATTGGATAGACAAGTTAGCCAGTTCCCAACAACTACTTCTATTCCAGCATTGATCAACTCCTGCTGCAGTGGCTTTTCTAGTTCGGCTAATGCTGCTAAACTTCCATAACTTTTCCTACTTAGCGCTCCGGCAACTACGTTTGCCTTCTCCGGGTGGTATAAGATTTCACAGTCATAATCCTTCACTAACTCTAACCACCTGTGCTGCCTCATGTTGAGCTCTTTCTGAGTAAAGAAGTACTTTAAACTTTTGTGGTCAGTATTAATCTCGCACCTTTCTCCGTAAAGATAATGGCGCCAGATTTATAACACAAAGACCATCGCTGCTAACTTTGTATCATGCGTTGGATAGCGTTGCTCATACTCCTTTAGCTGCCATGAAGAGTAGGCTATCACCTTGTCATTATACATCAGCACGCAACCCAATCCTTGCTTCAATGCATCGCAGTAGACTACAAACTTATCGGTTGGTGTCAGTACACAAAGTAGTGGTGCTGAGCAAAGCTTATCCTTAAGCAACTAGAAACTTTCTTTGCATCTATCATTCTAGTTGAATCTTTGTTGTTTCCAGGTCAGGTTGGTGAGTGGAGTGGCTATCTTAGGAAGGCCCTCTACGAACCTCCTATAATAACCTTCTAACCCCAGAAAGCTTCTTACTTCAGATGCGTTCTTTGGTCTTGGCCACTCCTTCACGGCCTCTACCTTTGATGGGTCTACTGCAACTCCGTCTTTTGATATAATGTGCCTGAGGAACGCCACTTGCGAAAGCCAAAACTCGCATTTCTTGAACTTGGCATAGAGTTGATGCTCCTTTAGTCGTGACAAAATCAACCTTAAATCTTCCTCGTGCTCTACTTCATCCTTAGAGTATACTAAGATGTCGTCGATGAACACTACGACGAATTTATCTAAGTAGTCCTTGAAGACCCTATTCATCAAGTCCATAAACGCGGCTGGTGCGTTGGTAAGATCAAAAGACATAACTAAGAACTCGTAATGTCCATAACGAGTTCTAAAGGCTGTCTTAGGGATATCTTCTCCCTTTACATTGAGCTGATGATACCCGGACCATAAATCAATCTTTGAAAATACAGTCGCACCTCGCAGTTGATCAAATAAGTCATCGATCCGAGGTAGTGGGTACTTATTCTTAATCGTTACCTTGTTCAACTCGCGGTAGTCTATACACATTCGCATGCTTCTGTCCTTTTTCTTCACAAATAGAACCGAAGCTCCCCATGGCGAATGGCTCGGCCTAATAAAACCCAAGTCTAGGAGTTCTTGTAGCTACATCTTTAACTCCTTGAGTTCTGTAGGTACCATCCAATACGGTGCCTTGGAGTTAGGCTCGGTTCCCGGTACTAATTCTATCGTGAAGTCAATTTCCCGAGTCGGTGGCAATCCTGGCAAGTCATCGGGAAATACCTCTGGGAATTCTCTTACAATACGGATGTCTCCAACCTTGAGTGGTGTTTCCTTTACCACATATGTGATGCTGGCTGAGATTGATTGACATCCTTTTTCCATCATTCTTTGAGCTTTGAGAGATGATACTAACGCGGTGCATAATCCTGAAGCTTGTCCCATGAAGCATAGTTTCTGGCCGTCAGGAGTCTCGAACATCACCTTCTTGCATTTGCAGTCGATGGTTGCGCCATACCGTGCTAGACATTCCATGCCTAGTATCACGTCAAAGTCCTTGATCTCCAGTTCTATCAGGTATCCTTCTAGTTCTACGTCCTCAATCTTGATTGGTATTCGTGATGATAGAATTACTTTGCCCGAAGGCAACTCAGTTACAAACCTAGTTCTAAATCTTTCACAAGGTTTGTCTAGTTTTTCTATCATTCCTAACGAGATATACGAATGAGTGGCTTCCAAATCAAATAATACAGAGCATATATTATTGAGGATAGAAACCTGACCTGTGACCACCTTATTGCTAGCATCAGCCTCTCCTTGGGTTAAGGCAAAATCCCTAGCAGGAACCATCTTGTTGTCTTTCTTCCCTTATGGGTTGTGCTAAGGACAATCTCTTTTCCGGTGTCCTTCCTGACCACAGTTATAACATTCCTTGGTGTTTGCGCGGCATTCACCAGGATGTTTCTTCTGACACTTAGCACATGGCGGGTATTCCACATAACTCAACTTATTTCCCCCACTATTTGTCTATGCCCTCTTATCGTTGTCACATTGCCTATTATCAAGATGCCTTCTTTTCTAACTGAACTATTGTTGCCGGACTGATAGTTACTATTATGGTTGTTATTCCGACTGGTCTGAGGTTGACCCTGTTGTCTAGGCTCAGGCTTACTGGCTTCTTCTTTACTTACATTAGCCTGTAGCCTCTCTACTTCTATTGCCATCTCTAGAACGTCGGCATACGTAGTATTACCCGGGTTTGCTAGCTTAACCCCCAGCTCGATCTTTGGTCGAAGTCCTCTAACGAACTTGTTCACCTTCAGAAAATCAGTTGGAACAATCTCAGCTGCAAACTTAGCTAGGTGGTCGAACTGACGAGCATACTTTGCCGCTGATAAACTACCTTGCTTCAAGTTGGCGAACTCCTCAACTCTTGAAGTGAGTACAACTGAATTGTAATACTTCTTGTGGAACAGCTCCACAAATCGAGTCCATGCCATGGTGGTGACATTGTGCGATTGCTGGACCAAGTCCCACCATATTCTGGCATCCTTCTTGAGCAAAGACGAGACGCAGGATATACGGTCCACGTTATTAAGATTCATGTGCGTCAGAATTGACTCTACATTCCTTAGTCACTCTTCTGCCTCAAAGGGGTCTGTATTGCCTTCAAAGTTTGGAGTGTGCTGCTTACAAAACCTCTCATAAACTAGCTCCATGTGATGTACTGGATACGGCGCATAATTTACCACTGGTCATCCCCCATATGGACCAACTTGTTGGGGTGTTGTGGCCATTTGCTGTGGCTGCGACTACAGTGAAGGCGTAGGCTGCGTCTGGGGCTGAGCCTGTTGTTATTGTTGCTGCAAAAGTTCCTCGAATTGTTGTCGCAGTCTGGCGATCTCTATAGTATTGTCAGCTGGCGGTGCCGGCGCGTTGCGGTTGGCAGTAGCACGCACTCCCCTTCTGCGAACTGGAGGGGCTTCATTGTTCACTGGAGCAGTGTTGGAGGCATTTCCGTTGGTGTGTGCAGATCTTCGAAGTGACATCGTAGTAGAGTTCTAACAGTTGAAAGAAACATGTTAGAACTTTACCTAATAGGCTCTAAGGCAAAACTTATTCTAAAACAAACATATCTCAGACCTATTGATTATGACTTCTTATGAAGATTATATTTAAGTCTTCTTTATTTAGAGTGGGTTTCTATACTTAGAAACACAAGCCATCTTTATTTTCTAAGTCTATTTCTAATCATGCTATATGACTTAATTCTCAGGCTCGAAACTCATCTTTGTTCGAAAGATAACCATATTGAGGGAGGGTTGGGATTAGTAAAATCGTTCCGACTACTATGGCTCCCTAACTCTCAATATAGAAACTTGGTCCATTGATTTGTATCCACCCTTCATTATTTATTTTATTTATTATTTATTATGATTTTGAAAGAAATCAAACTCATAGATGATAACAAAATAACATGATATTAATTTGGAAAAGAGTTTTCACTGATTACAACCATAAAACAAATAATAAATAAAACAAACAATGAAACTAACTTTTCTAAAATTCAGGATCTTCTATATCCGATCCTTCATCTAGCATATCATCATCTAACTCCTCATAGTCTTCATTATCATGTGCCTCAAAATGCCCTCGAGGAAGGTTCGTAAAAATCATATGCTTTTGCTCATTTGTAAACTGAAATTCTGATTTTGTAGTGAACCTAATTAAGAGAAAATAATATCGCATTGCTACTGGCAGTTCATCTTCATCATCCATTGTTTCCCATATTTCCTCTAAGGCATTACGGTATGAAAATCTCTAAATAGTCTAATTACTAAAACGTATTGCTTTGTTGCTCTCATCATGATCTGCTTAGATTCTTGAAGGTGACCTATTTCTCTGTGGAACAAAAGCAGTCTCCGAGTGATTCTCTCTAGCACTCCTACGGTGTTTCTCGGTTCTCTAATTCTCTTTAAAGACTTAATGGCTCACATATCCTCATAGGTTAATGCTCCGTTCATTCTTAACTGAAAACATAAATGCCAAAATCGTTAACTATGCATATAAACATAATAACTATAACTTAAACACTTACTTGGCGGTCAGATTCGGAGCTTTGAGTGTGTGTATCGAGGAGAACTTCATGCGAATGAACCGATTCTCTAATACCAACTGTAACGACCCAACTATTCTAGACCTTGGACCATTAATAACTACTATATTAATCTTAAGAAAACGTACATGCGAAAACATCATAACTTTATTATGTAAAGAAAAGGTTTGAATACATAAAGATTTTACTTAGGATAAGGGATCCCATTGTTTTGAAAATTAAACAAAACATAACTTAAATAAATGGGTTACAAAATCAAGTGCAGAAAATAATACATAGAAATCATAAGTTAAAGACTTAAAGACTTCATCCTCTAATCGAACGCTCAGTTCATCGATTCCATCCGGCCTCAATACACATCCCCAAGCTGCCAAGAACCTTTCCTGCCGCCATAGCTAATTTCCTGCACATATAAACATAGTGGAATGAGCTTAATGCCTAGCAAGGAAAAACTAACAACATAAATCATATACATAAAATTATATCATAACATATGCTATATCATAAACATATACTAAACATATGTCATATACTACTACAATGGCCATTGTTAACTAATCAAGTCATATACCCAATAGATTTGTGGGGCTTGCTAGCTAAGCAAGTAATATGCCCATAAATTTATTGGGGCTTGTTAGCTATACAAGTCATATGCCCAAGTCTACCAACATACATAACATAACATTTCATAACACAACATAACATAAGAAAACATATAACATGTAAAATCCTATCGTATTTTCCTTACCAATATATCGGGATATGAGAACAGTATCGAGACTTTGGAACACTCCTAAAAACCATAATAGAAAGGTGAGTATACTAAATAAAAATGGTAAAAAGAATGAACTACACCATCGAAAGGATACTTACCAACAACAATCTTACGTTCAAGATCTTAGATTCCTAACCAAGAATAAAGAATACAAGTTGGGATTTTGAGTAGAAAAACTATAAGAATAACACTGAACTACACCTCGAATGCTTCTACAACCAAACTACACCTCAAACCGAAATATACTACAAAGCTTACTTCCCGGGTGTTTATTAAGCTTATAAGGATAAAGCTTATAACCCCAACCCAAGTGTTTATCACTCTAAAATAACCTATAGCAGCTTGCAGACTCTGAACTTAGCTTGATGAATGAATAAATGGCTGGGTACTAGTTCCTATTTATAGAGTTCAAGAATGAAAAGATCTTTATTTAGCTTGAATAAAATAATGGCTTTTTAATTGAAAAATCTTTGAATAATCGTTTAGGAGAGGCTGAAGGCTCGGTCCAAAATATTTTAGACTTATCAAGAGGATAAAGAATAAATTAAGCTTGGTTTCAAAAACATTAAAAAACATGGCACTACAGCTGATATATCGCCCCTAGTAGGCGATATATCGCCTGGGCTAATATGCCCGAGGCTCGTCGAGGTGGCCGTGCGAAGTTACGTGTTATTCGTATCCTCGTATGGCGATATATCGCTCCTACTGCTGTGATATTTCGGCATACACTGAAATATTATACATGTAATTGCACTTTTTCAGCCTAATTTGAATTGAGTAAACAGCCTTGACTAAGTCCTCTAACGATTTCAAAGCTGCTTGCAGACCCTAAGATATTCAAATATGTCTCTTATTAAATTTATTCCTCAAAATACTTAATTATTCATTAAACATACACATGACAAGTGTCATTTCCTTCTTGGGTTTATCTAAACCTTATATTATAATAAATATCACCTTCATAATCAGTCATATTAATTAAACCTTGGGTTATAATTAATATTCTTAAACTATTGGTTAAACTTATAAAATCTACAAGTGTTACTACGAGTGTCAAACTAAATCCCGGTATGAACCAAAATCCACAATCATAAAAATACTACAACTATTACTATTGCTACTACTATCTAACTAGCTAAGTAAAGTTCTTGGACTCTACAAATATTTAGATTAAAGGGAGCCTTTATTGAGCATATCTGACACTGATCTCTTAAAAATTTACACGCAAGTATACGTGGTCCAATCAAGTAATATATGATAAGTAAAGTATCGATCCCACGAAGACTGATATTAATTACCAATAATTAACCTCTAATTCTTATTGATTTAAATAATAATTTCTGAATTATGAATAAAATAATTATTACTAAAAATTAAGAAAACTATTAAGCACTTAGAGAAATGCAGAGATAAAAATTTGATTTATTTCAATGGATGTAAAAGTTAGAGCTTTAGCTTCATCAACCATCCACTTATGATTTCTAACCAATTCTCAATATTTCTTAATTCTACTGTGATAGTAGATTACAATTATATATTATTGTCTTGCTAGGATCTATAATTCTCTACAATATATTATTTCCTACATCTCTGTGGTAAATCCATATATTGCAGGCATTAAACACATAATCCCTAGACTACACAATTCATAGAAGTACTTTCGTCTAATATAAAATTGTGATTACTTACCTATAGCATAATTGGCCTTCTCTTTTCAAAGCATAGGGTCAAATCATATAAACATGTAAATGATGATCAAACATTCACAAGCATTAGGCATAAGATAAATAATCCACAACAGAAGAAAGAAATTCAGGAAAAATTCATTAAGAAATCAAAAGCTTCAAGAATAATCCACTAATACCCTCATAACAAGATTAGTTCAAAGCAAACATAATGGAATCAATCAAATTATAAATAAACATAAACTCCAGAAAGGAGAAATACAGAAGAGATCAAGAAATCAAACTATCAGGTCTTCAATGTTCTCCCAAGTCTCTAATAATTTCTCCACACATAAAAAATGAATTCCTCCCCTAATTAACTCTTAAAAACGTATTTAAATAGAAACCCTAAAATTGTTTAACGATTTTTTCCCTTCTGATAGCCGCGCAACCAATACACGCGTCGCGGTCCTGGCATTTAAGTGCCGCATCACGCCTCTTTGAATTTGCGCAACACGCTTTCTATTTTCAGCAAGCGCCGCAGGCCTTCTCCCATGCGCCGCGACCCTTCAAAACTCCAAAAAGTGGCCCTCTCTGTTTTTCCTTGCGCTGCAGCTCTTCATTCAAGCGACGTAGCCCTTTGTATTGACCCCAAAAACTTGTTCCAAAACACCAAAACGAACAATTATCTCTCCAATGAATCCTTGACTTTCTTCTTGTCAACTTTTAGCATAAATTTCCCAAATTAAGCTATTTTTTCGGTCTATTCCCAAACTTCATGTTTCCTTCTCCTATTTCCTGCAAACATACCAAAAGAAGCATAATACCGCATAACACTCCACCAAAATGACTCAAACTTACCATAAACACATGTTAAAACTATGCTAAAAACGGACTCATCAAATTCCCCCAAACTTGACTTGTACTCGTCCTCGAGTAAACCAAAACAAACAACTCACTAATGACAAAAACACACACATATGAATCAAGCCAACAACAATACTAAGCCTCAAGCTATGACAAACAACTCACTTATATAATCTTCACGGAACTCAACTTTTAATCAAAAATTTCAGTTGAAACATTTATTCCATTCAATTAAACAACAAAAATAACAGCTCTCAAAATCATGATTAACAAATAATATGAAATTGAATTCATGTATGCTCACTAAATTTCCACTTCAATCCAACAACCAAATAATATCCCATAAGCTTGCTACACTTGCTAATCTCCACTAGTGTAGACAAAACATGCTCAAAAATCAATAGGTCTTTTCAAGCTTATAATTGAATGGCTTAGGAAAAGGTGGATGAGAAAGTCATTTAAGCTCAACATGTACCATGAACATTAACCAACCAATTCAACCTTTAATACAAATCACAAGCCCAATCCCAAAGTTCCCAGTATCTTATAATTTCGAGAGAACTTGTCAAAATGTATTTTCTTCATTGTTGACACAACTTGTCATACATAACCCCCCTATTACAAATCAATCCCAGTTACTCCCAATTATCATTCCTATGTTCATGGTACACGCAAGGGAAAGACAAAATAATAGTTAGGCTCTCAAGTTATAAGCTCAAAGCAAAAGTCAATCAATAAAATAATCAATTTAGGCTCAACAATGGGTAACTAAGGATTAAATACATCAAGGTTGGCTTGAAAGGCTTAAACAGTCCAAAAAAAATTGCCTAAATCATTTTTCTAAGCATGCATGGTCTAGGATTTCACCTCAAAAAGCAAGCAAATAAGTTCTAGGATAAACCAATTTCAATCTTCCCTTCCTATTTTAAACTTAGCAAGCATAAATTTTATTCAATCACATAAAATTTATCAAAATCATGATTAAGCTCTCAATTATTTAAGTGTTTAAGAAAAATAGAACAAAATATTCAACCAAGCACACAGATTTTTTTCAGTTTTATTCCCATTCAATATACACAGTTCATCATTCAATCATATTATCATTGGCTAATCATTAGTAACTTGATTCAACTGACACCCTAAACAAAACACAACTAACACAACTTAGACATAATCAACACAAAACAACATAACACAGACACGACAAACGGCAATAAATCTCTTCCCCCAAACTGAACCTAAACATTGCCCCCAATGTTTGTTTGTTTTTTTCTTTTTTTCTTAAAAAAAATAAAAAAAAAACAAAAGTAAAGAAAAAGAGACTTACCATAAACATTCAAAATGGTGGAGGCGGTGGCAGTTGATATGGAAAAAATTTAGATGGTAGTGGAAATGGAGCTACATCTTCATTGTTTCGGAGAGACCACCGATTTACCAACGCATTGAGCTGGTCCACATGAGCGATTTGATACTCACTTTGCTGTGCCAAGTACTGCTGCATATGCTGATTTTGCGCAATCTAATAATTGTTCTGCTGCACCAAATATTGAAATTGATTCTGCATCATCTGCATATATGGATAAAAAGTACCAGTTGCAGGTTGAACGGGCGGCTGTACAACTGGTACCTCATCCGTAGGCTCCTCAGGAAGAGTACCCTCTAAGTCTGCTTCGTTATCCTCATCTTCGACATCATTTATTCGTTGTCTTTTATCAGTGGCACGCGGTCGAGGTGGTGGTGCTTCTAAGGATGGTGGTTCATAATTAAGCACTATATTTTGAGAAATAGCCGACATAGGCTTCCGAACTACATCACTTCCAAACATAACAACTCCATATGTACGGAATAAATCGGTGATTAACGAGCCATGTCCTAATCCAGCTGTAGTGGTCAACATACTAATATCTTTCATACTTTTTCTAATAATGCGGCCTACATCAATAGTCATCCCAGTCATAATGGCGTACACAAATAACAACCTCTCCTTCTTGATATCCGAAATATGAGTAGTCGGCATTAACCGTGCACTCACAAAATACACCCGAGCCCGAGCCACATGATTCAATTGATAACGCCAAAGGTATTTTAGAACACCACCAACAATAGTAAACCGAGCTCCTGGTATACTTAAAGTTTCTGCTACCTCTACCCAATTAATATCATCCCCATGAGTCCATTGATGATACTCATCATCCTCTTGTTCATAGGTTGGCATATTGTACAATACTACAATAGTATCTATACCGACAGGAACTTGGACACCTCTCACAAATACTTCCGTATTTCTCATCTCCACATAATTGGCATAAAATTCTAAAACCACCGAAAATTTTGCATGACTTACATCCTCCGCAGCAAACATGGCCCAACCCCTTTGTTGAATTTCTCCACGAATATCTTCATAAGTAGAAATTTCACAGGGTGTTTCAGTATACTCAAAACCCCGCTCACTTATCACCTTCCTCTTACGTATCCTTTTGTACCTATCAAAAGCTGCTTTACTTACAAATTTCGTAGCATCATATTCTGGTGGTTGTTCAGGTTCCTTAGAGGAAGATGGCCTATTTGTGTTCCTAGAGGATGATGCCCTAGAAGGATTTCTTTTAGGCCCCATAATACTCCATTAAAATTTTGACAACACCTCCCCTGTAATTAAATATTCCCCCAAACTTCCCAATGGCTTTTCAAAGAATTCTAAAAAAAATTCACCACAATGCTTCACAATTCTCACAATAATCTCAAAACAATAATCCCTTCTCAATGTCTTCAATATACTAAAATCACCCAAAAAAAAAAATTAAATATTTAGAGAAACACTTACTTGCCTGTGATATACTCCTCTTGAACTCTTCAATTTCACCAAGTAATCATTAAATCACCACTTGAACTCCAATGGATAAAATTAGAAAAATAACGGTTTGAAGAATTTTAGTAATTAGGGAATTCAATAACAGAATAGGAAATGGGAAGGAAAAAGAAATATTTGGAGGAATATATATATATAGATTCAAGATGTAATAGAGAATTTGAGAGAAAATTTCTGGGTAAAAGAGAGGAAAGCTAGAGAAAAAATTGAGAGAAAATTTTTGGAATTTTTCAAAATGGAGAGAAATGGCTGAAATGGAATAGGGAAAACCCTCTTAAGGCGTTAGATTCCACACGCGCCGTGGCGCGTACCAAATTTTTTTTCTCTGACCCTTTTCAGGCGTCGCGGCCCTTCTCCCATCCCGAGCCATCTTCTCTGTTTTTGTCAAGGGTCGCAACCCTTGCTCCATCCGCCACAACCCTCTCTTCAGGCTTAAACATTTTCATTGTTTTTATTTTCTTTTTAATAGTTTTCACTATTTCCACGGTTCTATTACATTCAAAAATACTTAAAAATAAAAACTAAAAGAAATTAATATGTCCAACCACAACTAAAAATAAATAAAAACTAGAATTGTTCATAAACTTTAAAATTTAAATGAAATGAAAATTAAAAACAATGAGATGCTTCTCAACTGCGCTATCGTTAACGTCATTTAGTCAGACGCTGCTTTATCTTCAGATCAAATTGGTTCCAACCCGACCACGGACCTGCATTTTTCCACCGGACCCTCCAAGTAATGCTTCAATCTCTGACCATTCACCTTAAAATGTCCCGTCTTTTCACTATGAATTTGCACTGCTCCATAAGAAAGTGATACAACTACCGTGTACGATCCTGACCATCGTGACTTCAATTTACCAGGAAAAAGTTTAAGCCTGGAATTAAATAGCAAGACTTTATCCCCTGTTGAAAATCCTTCCTTAATATTCGCTTATCATGAAAATCCTTCGACTTCTCCTTATAGATATTCGCATTCTCATAAGCTTCATTTCGGAATTCTTCAAGCTCATTTAACTCCATAAGCCTATTCTACCCTGCCGTGAAGAGATCAACATTTAACTTTTTCACAGCCCAATAAGCTCTATGCTCCAGCTCCACTGGTAGATGACAAGCCTTAGCAAACACCAATCGAGATGGTGACATACCAGTCGGAGTTTTAAATGCCGCGCGATAAGCCCAAAGTGAATCATCGAGCTTCTTTGACCAATCCTTCCTCGAAGTATTTACTATCTTTTACAATATACCTTTTATTTCCCTATTCAACACTTCAGCTTGGCCATTAGCAATTGGGTGATAGAATAATGACTTTCGATGATGAACATCATAGCGAGCACAAAGAGCAGTGAACCACTTATTGCAAAAATGACCTCCCCGGTCACTAATAAAGACTCTGGGAGTACTAAATCGAGTAAAGATGTTTTTATGAAGGAATTTAAGTACTTCCTTCCCATCACAAGTAGGAGTTGCTGTGGCTTCTAACCATTTAGAAACAAAATCCACCGCAAGCAAAATATATTTGTTATTATACGATGATGGGAAAGGTCCCATAAAGTCTATCCCCCATACGTCAAATTGCTCAACTTCCAAAATACCAGTCATTGGCATTTGATCTCTTCTTGATATATTCCCAGTCTGTTGACAACGATCACAACTTTTGACAAAATCATTAGCATCTTTAAATAATGTAGGCCAGTAAAACCCGCTTTACAAAACCTTCGCTGCTGTTCTTGTTCTGCCAAAATGACCGCCGCAATGCAAACTATGACAGTGAGTTAAAATTGACAACATCTCCTCTTCTGGCACACATCTTCGAATAACTTGATCTGGGCAATGCTTATACATAATAGGCTCCTCCCAATAATAATGCTTCACCTCCGAATAAAATTTCTTCAATTGTTGCCTTGTCATTTCAGGAGGTATAACCTTAGCAGCCAAATAATTAACATAATCCGCAAACCATGGAACATCCTTGCAAACACTTACTTCGAACAACTGCTCATCCAGAAAAGCATCATTAATCTGAACTTCTTTATCAAGAGAATCTTCCTCAACCTCTAAATGAGACAAATGATCAGCCACCAAATTCTCAGTACCTTTCTTATCCTTAATTTCCACATCAAATTCTTGTAATAACAAAATCCACCGAATAAGACGAGGCTTGGAATCTTTCTTACTCATAAGATACTTTATTGCCTAATCATCCGTATAAACAACCACTTTATTCCCAATCAAGTATGGCCGAAATTTATCAAAAGCAAACACTATGGCCAACAACTCCTTTTCGGTAGTTGCGTAATTCATTTGAGCATCATTCAAGGTACGACTTGCATAATAAATTGTTCTAAATACCTTGTCAACTCTTTGTCCCAACACTGCCCCTATTGCATAATCACTGGCGTCACACATCAATTCAAATGGTAAATCCCATTGAGGCGCAACAACTATAGGTGCCGAAATCAATTTCTCCTTAAGTGTCTTAAAAGCTTGTTGACACTTCTCATCAAAATCAAACGTAACCCCATTCATTAACAAAGTGGACAGTGGCTTCGAAACTTTAGAAAAATCTTTGATAAACCTCCTATAAAATCCCGCATGACCTAAGAAACTCCGTACTCCTTTTACTGAAACTGGTGGTGGCAAATTCTTTATCGTTGAAATTTTTGCCCTATCCACTTCAATGCCTTTCTTAGAAATCTTGTGCCCCAATACAATTCCTTCATTTACCATAAAATGGAACTTTTCCCAATTAAGCACCAAATGCGACTCTTCACACCTTCTCAACACCATCTCCAAATTCGTCAAACACGTGTCAAAAGATGATCCATAAACCGAAAAATCATCCATAAAAATTTCAATCCCCTTCTCAACCATGTCAGAAAATATTGCCATCATACACCGTTGAAACGTGGCTGGTGCATTACATAACCCAAATGGCATCCTTCAAAAAGAAAAAGTCCCATAAGGACATGTAAACGTTGTCTTCTCTTGATCCTCCGGTGCAATTACGATCTGGTGATAGCCTGAGTACCCATCTAGAAAACAATAGTAGTTATGCCCCGCCAACCTATCCAACATTTGATCAATAAAAGGCAAAGGAAAATGATCTTTCCTCGTTGCCTTATTCAACTTTCGATAATCAATACATATCCTCCAACCCGTCACAATCCTAGTTGGAATCAGTTCATTACTTTCATTCTTCACCACAGTCATACCCCCCTTTTTAGGCACTACTTGTACTGGACTCACCCAAGCACTATCAGAGATAGGGTAAATCACTCCAGCATCTAACCATTTCAAAATCTCTTTCCTCACCACTTCTTTCATTGTAGGATTAAGTCTTTGTTGAGCATCAATAGTCGGTCTCGCCTCATCTTCCATAAGAATTCTATGCATAACTGTCGATGGGCTAATTCCTCTTATATCAGCCAGAGTCCACCCTATAGCAATTTTATGAGCTCTTAATACCCTCAACAACTTCTCCTCCTCTACTTCTAAAAGAAATGATGAAACTATAACTCGAAGAGTCTCTTTTTCCCCAAGATAAGCATAACGGAGATGGTCTGGTAAAACTTTCAATTCTAAAACAGGTGGCTTCATAATTGATGGTAATGGTCTTTCTGGTCCCGCACCGAATTCTTCAAACTTCTTATGCTTCCACTGCTCAGCTGATTTTATCCACTTCAAATAACTCATTGCTTCTTCATTTTCCTCACCATCTACATCATCAACTGTAAGACTTAATTGAAGAGGGTCCTCACTTAATTTTTTTCTCCCACTACTTCTTCAACCACATCAACTGAGAAACAACTATCACTTGCTTTAGGATAAGTCATAGCCTTAAGCACATTAAATAGTACTTTTTCCCCTTGAACTCTCAGCTTTAACTCTCCCTTTTGCACATCTATCAATGCTTGCCCAGTTGCTAAAAATGGTCTCCCCAAAATAATAGGAACATTCTCATCCTCCTCCATATCAAGAACTATAAAATCAGCTGGAAATATAAACTTATCCACCTTTACCAATACATCTTCTATAATACCGCGGGGATGCTTCACAGATCTATCAGCCAGCTGCAATGTTACTATGGTTGGCCTAGCTTCCCCTAAACCAAGCCTACGGAATACTGACAAAGGCATTAAATTAATACTCGCCCCCAAATCACAAAGTGCATGCTTGCATTCAAACTCCCCAATCGTGCATGGAATAGTAAAACTCCCCGGATCTCGTAACTTATGAGGGCTTTCTTTGCAAAATCGTCCTACATTCTTCTGTTAACGCCACTGTTTCGTAATCACCCATCTTTCTCTTATTAGAGAGAATCTCCTTCATAAACTTTACATAGCTTGGCATTTGTTCTAATGCTTCTGCGAACGGTATATTTATATGTAGCTTCTTGAATAACTCTAAAATCTTTGCAAACTTTTTATCCAAATTATGCTTACGAAGTCTTTGTGGATATGGAATTCTAACATGATGCTCAATATTCACAGGTGGGGTCTCCTCTTCTTTCTTAAGGTCTTCAGTAACCTTTTTATCATCCAACTTCTTCTATTCTTCTTCTAACTGACTCTTCTTTAGCCCTTCATATCTCGTTCCACTCCTCAAAGTAATAGCTTGGCACTGTTCTTTAGGATTAACTTCTGTAGTGCTAGGAAAATTTCCTTGAGCTCTATTAGTCATTAAAGTAGCCAATTGTCCTATTTTAGTCTCCAAACTTCTTATGGATGCCCTAGTTTCAGTCATGGATTGGTTAAGTACATCAGGTTGGGTTTCAGCTGGTTTCATTGGCATTTGGTGAGGTTGTCTATTTTGTGGTTGATTCTAGCCAGGTGGAGGATTTTGGTGGGCATATTGATGTGGATAAGGTGGTCTATTTTGTGTAGGTTGATATGGTGGCTGAGGTGGAAGATAAGGTTGGAGGGTGTTTTGGTTATTAGACCAGGAAAAATTTGGATGGTTCTTCAATGCTGGGTGTAGGTCATGGAATTGGGATTATTAGGCTGTCTTTGGTAATTTCCTATTGCTTGGACTTCTTCCATGGGCATGTTATTCATATCTATAGCAGGACATTGGTTTGGTTGATGATTTGTACCACACACTTCACAAAGGTTTTGAGCTTGCATAGCTTGAGATGGGAGTGTAGTCTTTTGTAATTGCTTTGTCAAGGTCGCTACTTGAGCTGTAAGCATGGATATAGCATCCAATTCCATCATTCCAGCCACCTTCTTTGATTGTCCCCTTTCAGTTGTCCATTGATAATTATTCATTGCCATCTCCTCTAATAGCTCATATGCCTCATTAGCACTTTTACTCATAAAGGCACCTCCCGCTGCAGCATCTATAAATGTTCTAGTCGTTCCATTCAACCCATTATAAAAATTATGCACCAGCATCCACTTTTCTATTCCATGGCGTGGACACTTCCTTAACAACTCCTTAAAGCACTCCCAAGAATCATACAGTGACTCTCCATCCAACTGATAAAAGTTATTAATCTAACCCCTTAACTTTGCAGCCTTCGCTAGAGGAAAGAATTTGGCAAGGAATTTCTGAGCTAACTCCTCCCACGTAGTGATAGAATTTTCCTGTAAAGATATTAGCCAACTCTTCTCCCTATCCCTTAGTGAAAAGAGGAATAACCTCAGTCTTATAGCATCATCACTTACCCCATTCATCTTGAACGTTGCACATAACTCTAGAAAATTAGCTATGTGTAAATTGGGGTCCTCCGTTGGCATACCTCCAAACTGAACCATCTGAAGGATGGCTGGCTTAATCTCAAAATTGTTGGCAGCTATGGTTGGCGGTCTAATGCATGAATGCACTCCTGCAACAGTAGGAAGTACATAATCTCTTAATGTTCGTGCTCCTTGCTCCCTTGGAATTTCTGGAGCCCCTTGACCATTATTAGCATCATTTCCCAAATTGTCAGCCATGGTAAATTCCAATTTCCTTTTTATTTTCCGGTTTTGTTTGCATAATCTATGGGTATAATCTCCTTTTTTCAATTGCTTCGCATATACCAACAAGTCCTAAAACACCAAAGAACCTTGATCCGAATAAATTTTAAAAAAAATAATAATAAAAAATAAAAAAATAAAAATCAAATTAGGACGAAAATTAACTGTATTGATATTAATAAAAACAGTTCCCGACAACGGCACCAAAAACTTGATCTCTTAAAAATTTACACGCAAGTATACGTGGTCCAATTAAGTAATATATGATAAGTAAAGTGTCGATCCCATGAAGACTGATATTAATTACCAATAATTAACCTCTAATTCTTATTGATTTAAATAATAATTTCTGAATTATGAATAAAATAATTATTACTAAAAATTAAGAAAAATTTTAAGCACTTAGAGAAATGCATAAATAAAAATTTGATTTAATTCAATGGATGTAAAAGTTAGGGCTTTAGCTTCATCAATCATCCACTTATGATTTCTAACCAATTCTCAATATTTCTTAATTCTACTGTGATAGCAGATTACAATTATATATTATAGTCTTGCTAGGATCTATAATTCTCTACAATATATTATTTCCTACATCTCTGTGGTAAATCCATATGTTGCAGGCTTTAAACACATAATCCCTAGACTACACAATTCATAGAAGTACTTTCGTCTAATATAAAATTGTGATTACTTACCTGTAGCATAATTGGCCTTCTCTTTTCAAAGCATAGGGTCAAATTATATAAACATGTAAATGATGATCAAACATTCACAAGCATTAAGCATAAGATAAATAATCCACAACAGAAGAAAGAAATTCAGGAAAATTTCATTGAGAAATCAAAAGCTTCAAGAAGAATCCACTAATACCCTAATAACAAGATTAGTTCAAAACAAACATAATGGAATCAATCAAATTATAATTAAACATAAACTCCAGAAAAGAGAAATATAGAAGAGATCAAGAAATCAAACTATCAAGTCTTCAATGTTCTCCCAAGTCTCTAATAATTTCTCCACACATAAAAAATGAATCCCTCCCCTAATTAACTCTTAAAAACGTATTTAAATAGAAACCCTAAAAATGTTTAACGATTTTCGCCCTTCTGATAGCCACGCAACCAATACACGCACCGCGGTGCTGGCATTTAAGTGCCGCGGCGCGCCTCTTTGAATTTGCGTAACACGCTTTCTATTTTCAGCAAGCGTCGCGGCCCTTCTCCCATGCGCCGCGACCCTTCAAAACTCCAGAAAGTGGCCCTCTCTGCTTCTTCCTTGCGCTGCGCTTTTCATTCAAGCGATGTAGCCCTTCGTATTGACCCCAAAAACTTGTTCCAAAACTCCAAAACGAACAATTATCTCGGCAAATGAATCCTCGACTTTCTTCTTTTCAACTTTTAGCATAAATTTCCTAAATTAAGCTGATGTTTCAGTCTTTTCCCAAACTTCATATTTCCTTCTCCTATTTCCTGCAAACATACCAAAACAAGCATAATGCCGCATAACACTCCACCAAAATGACTCAAACTTACCCTAAACACATGTTAAAAACTATGCTAAAAACGGACTCATCAGACACCTTGAATTTAGTGTAGAATTACAAATTTGACACAAGTATACTACAGTAATACTAAATGCTTACTTGAAAACTAGTAGGTCGAAGGACAGAAACTCAGTTTGTTATAATATAACAAAATGAGGAACATTGTCTTTTTACCTTCATAAAAAAAAAAGTAAGAAAAAGTCGGTACCTCTGCAAATTTTATATCAGCATCACTATGATCATTTTCTCTTCCAGCAACATCACCAACATAAAAGGATCTAAAAAGCAAACACATAAATCCTTTGTTAGCTAGTATTCTTGAACATATAGGTTCTCAACCATAAGCATTACAGTGACAAAAAAAGATATGTGAAAGGATGAAAAGTTAAATAACTTATCCATATCAATAGAAATGCCAGAGTTGAAGTGTTTTTCCAAAAGATGCCACATCCCTGGTTTTGGTTTGCGGTAGGGATCATCTGCTTGACCATTAGATTTACTTACTCTACAAGCAATGAAAACCTACATATTTGTAATTGCAGTGCAAATCATTCAGCAAATTTTGATTAACAAACAAACACTTTTTCACAGAATAGTTGAAGCTGCCAAATTTGAAAAGAATTTGCATGAACTTAACAAATGTAAACAACTCAAAAATTAAGAAACAAAATCTGGGAATAAGAAACTAGAACTACTATTATTGCATCAAAGAGTTAAAACTTTCAGAAGCCCCTAAAATATACAAGCAATCAAAGTAATCTAGGTAGCAACAGAGAAAATAGCTCAAGAAGCATTTTATAGGGAATCACGATAGTAATGCCCTGTTCAACATACAGTAAGAATTCACCAAATTCCACAACCCCATATCTTATATCTACTATACTAATATGAAATAAATTATACAAAAACCAGTAACCACACTGAAAATTTATCACATTACAATAATAAACAAAAAACAGCTTGTGGGTTTATCGTCATAAGACTACTACATACTATTATATATATATATATATATTCACTGCTTGTAGTTATTATCATCATAATAATAAGCTTATTATAAATATATGGTGAGAATCATAGCATTGTTTTTCATCAAATGATATTTTTTTTTTGGTATATATCAGCCGCAATATACATGCGGTACTCATATTGAACACGATTGGACATGATCATATCATTACAAGGTTTCAGGGATCTTTTGATTATATATGCAATTTGTATAGTGAGGAGAACCCATAGCACTAGGCACATCCATACATAAATGCCAGAATTGATGGAAAATAGAGAAATTACAAAAGTTTAAACATTCAACTTAACATATATATATATAACAATATTTATGATCACAAGAAGTTTAGTATTAAGCTTGAATTTCTCGGACCCTTTCCCAACATGGTTATTAGGTGGCACAAATCTTTCTTAATTGTATCTCTCTACCAACAAAAACAGTGGAAACCTTCCAAAACATTATTGCTGATAACATGGCTAGTTTGACGACTCTACTTCTTGGCAACAACTTGATAAATGGTACAATTCCAGACTCATTATGCAAACTGCACAATCTAGAATTTCTACACTTTTCTCATCTCAATGTTGGAGGGGCTTTAATAACCTTTATCTCTTAAATTTATCATTCAACAAGTTATCTGGGACCATTCCTAGGTCAATTAGGTACCTGTCGTCACTGATATGGTTGCACTTGAACGACAATAATCTCCATGGAGAGCTCCCTCAAGCCTTAAGTAATTGTGGGCAGTTTGAACTTATGGATCTCGGAGGAAATAATTTTTCTGGAATTATACCAACTTGGATTGGAAAAAACTTTTCTGCACTGCAGATTCTAAGAATTCAAAATAATAAATATGTTGACTAGTAGTATTCCTTTACAACTATGTCAACTCACTAATCTACAAATTTTGGACCTTTCTAAAAATAGTTTGGCTGGAGAAATCCCTTGTTGTTTTAACAAACTCTCCAAAATGATTAAAAGAGCTATGGGACCAGCTACAAGTCTCAATAAAGATTATCCCTTTTTTCTAATTGGTGAAGCACTACTTTGTTCAATCCAAAATCCTTTCATTTTAGAAATTAGTGGGAGCATTTCTACAAACACATAGAGTGAATTCATCATAAATATGAAATGAACAATTTTAATTCATGAATCAAACACAAATTAAGTGAAAGCACATCCAGAAAAAAGAAGGATGAAGAAAATGTGTAGACCCAGATCTCACCTCTACCAAGACCAGCCATGACACCCACGCATCTCACCTCTGTCGAGACCATTTATGTAACGACCCAAATTCGCTAATAAGGCTTAAGGGCCTTAATTAGCATGCCTGGAGGGCATAATGGAGATTACGTGTGATTTTAGTGATTTAGATGTATAATTATGATTTAAAGCATGTTATATGATTACTTGAGTACTTGAGATGCATGACTATGCGTGTTTGTATGCATGTAGGCCCAGATTAGGGTAGAAGGGCATAATCGTAATTTTGGCCATTAAGGGCATAACTGCTTTGATATATGTGATAATTGTTGAGACCACATTATTATGTGGATATATCTGCGATCTGTGACTCGAGACGATCCTAGTGAGCTAAGTAGTGGAAAAGTCATAGCGGGGATTTATACCCGGCTTGGGGTGAGCTCAGGGGTGTAAATGGGAATTTAGTGGATGAGCTGGAGATTATTGTAACATTGAGGAATGCTATTGGTGATTAATTTGGTATCGGGAATTAAGCGGGAAATAATAGAGACATTCGAGGAAGTAGCGGGAATTAGGCAAAATGACTAAAATGCCCTTAAGTGGACTAAAGGATTAGAGTTAATTGGGAGGGCATAAAGGTCATTTGACTCTTAAGGATGGGTATTACTGAGGTTTTAAGTTAGTGGAATTTATAGAATATCAAGGAAGTCTGAAAAAGAAGGGAAAAGAAAGAGGGAAAACAGAGAGAGTTTCTCTAAGTCGGTTTACACTTTCCTTCACCTGTTTCTTGAGAATTTCTGGAGTAAAGCTTAGAGGAGAGCTGGGATAACTAAACATCAAGGATCTTGACCTAATACTAAGGAATTGACAGAGGTTTAGCAGGGTTTCACCAACACTTGAGGTAAGATTCTAGAGTTCATCCATTTCTGCTTCTGGTTTTTAAGTTGTGGTACTTGAGTTGAATTGAATGGAACTTTGGGGAATTCAGGCTTAAGGCTGAGGAGTAGCAAGCCAAGGGAGCCTAGGGATAGCTTGTGGGAAAAATTCTATCAAAGGTATGAATTCTAAGCTCTAGTTCTGATGTTCAGCTGGTTTATGATGGGTTTTGGAGTTTGGAGGTGGCTATGGTGAATTTTGAGTTTGTGATTGCATGTGCTTGGGTTTTAGATGTTTAGGGTACTTGGGATGGGTGGAGTGTGGTCATGAAGTTGTTTTTAAGTTTGGGTAAGAGTTGGAAGAGGTTTGGTTGAGGTTGGCTCGAGAAAATCGCATAAGGGAAAAATTTGGTGTTGGGCTGTCTGTGACTAGCGCTACAGCGTTAGCCTTTGGGCGCTGTAGCGCTAGGCCATTTTGCTGGAAGGGTTTTGGTTTATGTCTGTAGCGCTATAGCGCCCTCCCAAGAGCGCTGTAGCGCTACCCTGCCTTCTGAAGGGGATTTTAGGGTAATTTGCAAGGGTTTTTGACCTAAGGTTTGGGGTTTGGTTCCACCACCTTGTTTAGTGGAACTAGGACATCCCGGGGGCTCGGGATTGGCCCTGGGCTAGGTTTTGATCTTGAGGGTTGATGTTGACTTTGGCCATGATTGTGTTTAGGTGAGCGCTAGGGCTCGAGTGGGATCGTGCTCAAGGCGTCGAGGGATTAAAGCTATTAAATTGAAAGGTAAGAAAACTGCACCCGAATGTATGGCTGTGAATGGGACTAAGTGCTCCCGAAAGTTATATTGTGTAATCGTTGGTATTATGCCAAGGGACACGTATAAGCGGTCTAAGAGTACCGTTCATGAGTTTAGCGCACGGAGCGCGAATTGGCCAACGAGTGCCGGAAATAATAGGATAACAGAGGGAGCTGCCTGTGAGCGCTAGCCCTGGTTATCGTCTGTGCATTATGTATTTGAGTTGAGATGCTTAGTATATGAAATACTTGATTGATGGTACACTTGAGTTGATGAGATGATATATGTGTAATTGATTTGTTGCTAGTTGTTCATGCTCTGTTGTTTCTGTGTTTTCTTGCTGGGCCTTGGCTCACGGGTGCTTCGTGGTGCAGGTAAGGGCAAGGGCAAGCTGGACCAGGCCTGAGGTGGAGAGCTCCGAGGTGAAATGTACATAGCCAGCCGTTCGATCACCACGGTCGAGGAGTGTGTCAGGACAGAGATTACCTAACAGCTCGCTTTTGCCTTAGTATGGCCAGTCGATGTATCTAAACGTTGTAACTTTTGTAAATGGCTTTTAAACTGTCAATTTTGGGATCCCATGTACGTAAACAATGTTTAATAATGAAAACGTACTTTTGAGACCAAAACACTTTTAACCCTAGTTCCTCTACCATTTCAGTATCACGCTTTTACTTAAATGACTTGCTTAGCAAGTCTGGCACTTTATAAACACACAGTGTAACGGTCTTGGCTATCCAGGGCGTTACAACTTGGTATCAAAGCGTCCTAGGTTTATGGGTCCTGAAGACTGGCTGGGTATGTACATTCGCTGCGGGAGACAAGCTCAACTCAGGGTTTGGTAGCTGTATATGCATGATTATGTGTTTAAATGATTTGAGTGAGATATGAATGTTGATATCTGTCTGATGAATAGGGAGCATGAGATTCTGATAGGGTCTGGCCCTTGACTATTGCATGATGTTATTGAGGCGTGCTTATTAGCATTGCTGTGTCTGTGGATGAATATTTGGATAAATTGCTATACTTGTTTGTTTGTGAATGATTGGAGTTTCGGTGGTGGATTATGGAGAAATTATTACCCTGTCATCATAGCCTAATTGCCGAGTCGTTGATTGCAGATTGACTTGAATAGGTATGCGTTCAAGGAAATCCACACGACAAGCCGGCAGGTCTGGGGCTAGAGAGGATGACCAGGGCCCAACCCCTCCGCCAGTCCCTGAGAACTGGCAACAGTTAATGGCAGAAATGCAAGCTAGGCTTCAGAGCCAAGATGAGTTGATCAGAATTCTGCAGCAGGCTCCATCTGGGAGTGTTGCCCCTGCTGGGCCACCGGCACTGGTACCTGTGGTACATCCCGTTGATGTTGGCAACAAAGTGGAACCATTGCATGAGCGGTTCAGGAAACAGCAGCCCCCGATCTTTGAGGGTGGACCAGATCCACTAAAGGCAGAGCAGTGGATGACCTTGATTACCACCATACTTGATTTTATGAAAGTGGAAGGGCATGATAGGGTGGCCTGTGCCACTTATATGCTGAGAGAGGATGCCTTAATCTGGTGGGAGGTGGCATCACAGACTAGAAATGTTGCTGCAATGACATGGGAAGAGTTTAGGGATTTGTTCAATCAGAAGTACTATAACGTTGCCATCAGGGCAGCGAAGGTGAATGAATTTGTGGGGTTGGTTCAAGGCAGTATGACCGTTACAGAATATGCCCTTAAGTTTGACAGACTTGCAAAGTTTGCACCGGATCTTGTTCCTACCGATGCGACCAGGTTAGACAGATTTGTTAGAGGGCTAAATGTCATGATAGCCCGGGATGTAAGGATTACTACAGTTCCTGGAGTGACTACCTATGCCCAGGCTGTTGAGAGGGCTCTGACTGCTGAGGAAGCAGAGAATAGGATATGGAGGGATAGTGCAGCAAGAAGGGAGGGCCGTAAGCCAGTGCCTCCATATTCAGGTTCTAGTAGAGGTGGAGGTGTCAGTGATTTGAAGAGGAAGACTCCTGATGCCCCAATTGCTCCTAGTTTTGATAGAGGAGGTCGGGGTACTCAGGGTGGCCGTCGGGGAGGCGGTGATTCGTGGAGGACTTACCCAGAATGCCTGAGGTGCAGGAGACGTCATCTGGGCGAGTGTCAGGCTAAGGCCTATTATGTATGCGGGGTGGTGGGACACCTCAGAAAAGATTGCCCGACCACGAAGAAGGGGGAGACAGGGAAGGTGGACAGCTTGACTCCAGCTCAAGTGTTCACTTTGACGCAGGCAGAGGCCGAGGCTAGTCCCTCGGTAGTGACAGGTCTGCTTTCTAGTGCTGGCACTTCTTTTACTGTTTTGATTGATTCTGGTGCTACGCATTCATTTGTATCTGATAGGGTGATTGATAGATTGTGTAGACCTAGTGAGTTTAGTGCCTCAGGGTTTGGGACTATTTTGCCTACGGGAGAGCTGGTGGTGTCTAAGAGATGGGTTAGGGCACTGCCAGTGTTAGTTGATGGTAGAGAGTTGTCAGTGGACTTGATTGAGTTGGGTATGGAGGACTTTGACATGATTTTAGGTATGGATTGGCTAGTTAGGTATGGGGCTACCATTGACTGTAGGAAGAAAATGGTGACTTTCGAGCCAGAGGGTGAGGATCCCTTTGTTTTTGTGGGAGCGGTGCGTGGACCCCGCGTACCCAGGATATCTGCATTGAGAGCCAGAGATTTGTTACAGGGTGGATGTATAGTCTTCTTGGCTAGTGTGGTGGATACCACCAAAGTTTCACCAGTTGGACCGGAGGAGACAAGACTGGTTTGTGAGTTCTTGGATGTGTTCCTTGAGGATTTGCCTGGGTTGCCACCGCGTAGGGAGATTGAGTTTGTTATTGAGTTGGCACCGGGGACAGAGCCAGTGTAGAGGGCACCATACAGGATGGCACCAGCGGAACTGAAAGAGTTAAAGATACAACTGCAGGAACTTCTGGATTTAGGGTTCAACAGACCTACCTATTCGCCATGGGGTGCACCAGTTTTGTTTGTTAAGAAGAAGGACGGGACTTTGAGAATGTGTATTGACTATCAGGAATTGAACAAGTTAACTATTAAGAATAAGTATCCCCTACCGAGGATTGATGACTTGTTCGATCAGCTGCAGGGTAAGACGGTGTTCTCAAAGATTGATCTTCGATCTGGTTATCACCAGCTGAGGATCAAGGATGAGGACATACCTAAGACGGCCTTTCGGACGCGGTACGGGCACTATGAGTTCTTGGTCATGTCTTTTGGTTTGACCAATGCCCCAGCAGCTTTTATGGACTTAATGAACAGAGTGTTCAAAGATTTTCTGGATCAGTTTGTTATAGTCTTCATTGATGACATTCTAGTGTACTCCAGTTCAGAGGCAGAGCACGAGTTTCATCTTCGGTTGATTCTTCAGAGGTTGAGGGAGCATCAGTTATATGCTAAGTTTAAGAAGTACGAGTTTTGGTTACCTGAAGTGACATTCCTTGGACACATTGTAGGTGCAGATAGGATTAAAGTAGATCCGTCTAAAATAGGAGCAGTTAGAAATTGGCCGAGGCCAAGGAACGCCTTAGAAGTGCGGAGTTTTCTTGGTTTGGCAGGCTACTACAGGCGGTTTGTAGAGGACTTCTCGAAGATAGCAGCACCGATGACGGAATTGACAAGAAAGAATCTAAAGTTTATTTGGTCAGAAAAATGTGAAGGTAGTTTCCAAGAATTGAAGCGACGACTTATTATAGCGCCAGTGTTGAGTTTACCTTCAGGGGAAGGAAAGTTTGTTGTTTATTGTGACGCATCGAGGTTGGGCTTAGGCTGCGTGCTGATGCAGAATGAGAAGGTGATAGCTTATGCATCACGACAGCTGAAGGAGTATGAGCAGCGATATCCTACTCATGACCTGGAGCTGGCAGCAGTGGTTTTTGCCTTGAAGATTTGGCGGCATTATCTTTATGGGGAGAAGTGCGAGGTATACACTGACCATAAGAGCCTGAAATATTTCTTTACACAGAAGGACCTGAATATGAGACAGAGGCGTTGGCTGGAGCTGGTGAAAGATTATGATTGTGATATTCTTTACCATCCAGGAAAAGCCAATGTGGTGGCTGATGCATTGAGCCGCAGAGGTCCAGGTCAGTTGTATAGCTCTGTTAAGATCTCAAGGGAGTTAGCAGATGAGATGGTTAGAGCGGGAATAGAATTGGTTGTGGGCCGATTCGCTAATATTACTCTACAGTCAACCCTGCTAGAGCGGATCAGAGAGGGGCAGTTGACAGACGCTCAGTTACAGAGTTAGAGAGGATGTTCTAGCAGGAATAGCTAAGGACTATTCTGTTTCGGAGGTTGGTTTACTTCGGTATCAGGGGCGGATTTGGGTTCCAGCTGACGAGGAGATGAGACGAGAGATATTAGATGAGTCTCATACGACGCCGTACTCGCTTCATCCGGGTACCACAAAAATGTATCAGGATCTACGGACTTTGTATTGGTGGCCCGGGATGAGGAGGGATGTGGTAGAGTACGTTGCCAGATGCTTAACCTATCAACAGGTGAAAGCTGAGCATCAGCGACCAGCAGGGTTGCTTCAGCCTTTGGGTATTCCTGAGTGGAAATGGATATTACTATGGATTTTGTAGGAGGTCTACCCAGGACAGTAGGGTTTCATGACTCAATATGGGTTATAGTGGATAGATACACCAAGTCAGCCCATTTCCTTCCAGTGAGGTCGACTTATACTGTGGATCAGTACGCTGAGTTGTACGTGAAAGAGATCGTACGTCTCCATGGGGTTCCTAAGTCGATTGTGTCAGACCGAGATCCTATCTTCACTTCCAAGTTTTGGGGAGGTCTGCAGAAAGCTTTGGGGACTCAGTTGAAATTTAGTACAGCTTTTTATCCTCGGACTGATGGACAGTCTGAGAGGACAATTCAGGTATTGGAGGATATGCTCAGAGCCTGTGTGATTGATTTTGAGGGTTCATGGAGTAAGTACCTTCCGTTGATTGAGTTCTCGTACAATAATAGTTATCAGTCAACAATTGGAGTGGCTCCCTATGAGATGTTATATGGGAGAAAGTGTAGATCACCCATTCATTGGGATGAGATGGGTGAGAGGAGATATTTGGGGCCAGATATGGTTCAGAAGACAAGTGAGGCCATAGAGAAGATTCGGGCTAGAATGCTCGCTTCACAGAGTAGTCAGAAAAGCTACGCTGATCCTAAGCGTAGAGACGTGGAGTTCCAGGTTGGTGACCACGTTTTTCTTCGCGTTTCGCCTCTGCGAGGGGTGAGGAGGTTTGGTAAGAAGGGCAAGCTAAGCCCTAGGTTCATTGGACCATTCGAGATCTTGGAAAGGATTGGTCAGGTGGCTTACAGATTAGCTTTGCCGCCATCATTGTCTGGAGTTCATGACGTGTTCCATGTCTCCATGCTCCGGAAGTATGTCTCAGATGTTACTCATGTGTTGAGGCATGAAGATTTGGAGTTACAGGCAGATTTGGCATATGAAGAGCAACCGGTTCAGATCTTGGATCGGAAAGATAAAGTATTGCGGAATAAGACGATCCCTCTGGTTAAAATACTATGGAGGAATGCTAAGGTCGAGTAGGCGACCTGGGAGCTTGAGACAGCGATGCGGGATCAGTATCCCGAGTTGTTCAGGTAAATTTCGAGGACGAAATTCTTATTAGGAGGGGATAGTTGTAACGACCCAAATTCGCTAATAAGGCTTAAGGGCCTTGATTAGCATGCCTGGAGGGCATAATGGAGATTACGTGTGATTTTAGTGATTTAGATGTATAATTATGATTTAAAGCATGTTATATGATTACTTGAGTACTTGAGATGCATGACTATGCGTGTTTGTATGCATGTAGGCCCAGATTAGGGTAGAAGGGCATAATCGTAATTTTGGCCATTAAGGGCATAACTGCTTTGATATATGTGATAATTGTTGAGACCACATTATTATGTGGATATATCTGCGATCTGTGACTCGAGACGATCCTAGTGAGCTAAGTAGTGAAAAAGTCATAGCGGGGATTTATACCCGGCTCGGGGTGAGCTCAGGGGTGTAAATGGGAATTTAGTGGATGAGCTGGAGATTATTGTATTATTGAGGAATGCTATTGGTGATTAATTAGGTATCGGGAATTAAGCGGGAAATAATAGAGACATTCGAGGAAGTAGCGGGAATTAGGCAAAATGACTAAAATGCCCTTAAGTGGACTAAAGGATTAGAGTTAATTGGGAGGGCATAAAGGTCATTTGACTCTTAAGGATGGGTATTACTGAGGTTTTAAGTTAGTGGAATTTATAGAATATCAAGGAAGTCTGAAAAAGAAGGGAAAAGAAAGAGGGAAAACATAGAGAGTTTCTCTAAGTCGGTTTACACTTTCCTTCACCTGTTTCTTGAGAATTTCTGGAGTAAAGCTTAGAGGAGAGCTGGGATAACTAAACATCAAGGATCTTGACCTAAGACTAAGCAATTGACAGCGGTTTAGCAGGGTTTCACCAACACTTGAGGTAAGATTCTAGAGTTCATCCATTTCTGCTTCTGGTTTTTAAGTTGTGGTACTTGAGTTGAATTGAATGGAACTTTGGGGAATTCAGGCTTAAGGCTGAAGAGTAGCAAGCCAAGGGAGCCTAGGGATAACTTGTGGGCGAAATTCTATCAAAGGTATGAATTCTAAGCTCTAGTTCTGATGTTCAGCTGGTTTATGATGGGTTTTGGAGTTTGGAGGTGGCTATGGTGAATTTTGAGTTTGTGATTGCATGTGCTTGGGTTTTAGATGTTTAGGGTGCTTGGGATGGGTGGAGTGTGGTCATGAAGTTGTTTTTAAGTTTGGGTAAGAGTTGGAAGAGGTTTGGTTAAGGTTGGCTCGAGAAAATCGCATAAGGGAAAAATTTGGTGTTGGGCTGTCTGTGACTAGCGCTAGCCTTTGGGCGCTGTAGCGCTAGGCCATTTTGCTGGAAGGGTTTTGGTTTCTGTCTGTAGCGCTATAGCGCCCTCCTAAGAGCGCTATAGCGCTACCCTGCCATCTGAAGGGGATTTTAGGGTAATTTGCAAGGGTTTTTGACCTAAGGTTTGGGGTTTGGTTCCACCACCTTGTTTGGTGGAACTAGGACATCCCGGGTGCTCGGGATTGGCCCTGGGGCTAGGTTTTGATCTTGAGGGTTGATGTTGACTTTGGCCATGATTGTGTTTAGGTGAGCGCTAGGGCTCGAGTGGGATCGTGCTCAAGGCGTCGAGGGATTAAAGCTATTGAATTGAAAGGTAAGAAAACTGCACTCGAATGTATGGCTGTGAATGGGACTAAGTGCTCCCGAAAGTTATATTGTGTAATCGTTGGTATTATGCCAAGGGACACGTATAAGCAGTCTAAGAGTACCGTTCATGAGTTTAGCGCACGGAGCGCGAATTGGCCAACGAGTGCCGGAAATAATAGGATAACAGAGGAAGCTGCCTGTGAGCGCTAGCCCTGGTTATCGTCTGTGCATTATGTATTTGAGCTGAGATGCTTAGTATATGAAATACTTGATTGATGGTACACTTGAGTTGATGAGATGCTATATGTGTAATTGATTTGTTGCTAGTTGTTCATGCTCTGTTGTTTCTGTGTTTTCTTGCTGGACCTTGGCTCACGGGTGCTTCGTGGTGCAGGTAAGGGCAAGGGCAAGCTGGACCAGGCCTGAGGTGGAGAGCTCCGAGGTGAAATGTACATAGCCAGCCGTTCGATCACCACGGTCGAGGAGTGTGTCAGGACAGAGATTACCTAACAGCTCGCTTTTGCCTTAGTATGGCCAGTCGATGTATCTAAACGTTGTAACTTTTGTAAATGGCTTTTAAACTGTCAATTTTGGGATCCCATGTACGTAAACAATGTTTAATAATGAAAACGTACTTTTGAGACCAAAACACTTTTAACCCTAGTTCCTCTACCATTTCAGTATCACGCTTTTACTTAAATGACTTGCTTAGCAAGTCTGGCACTTTATAAACACACAGTGTAACGGTCTTGGCTATCCAGGGCGTTACAATCTATGACCGTGACCCAAAAGTACCTTGATCGAGACCACTGTCGCGACCCCTGGGAGGCCACCGCTCCACCAGCTACGAGAGATTGAGGGGCATACCTGAAATTTTTCAATGCCCCAACAGTCATTTACTTGTCCGAAAGTATGAGCCTGGAGGCTTCTGCTCGCGGCGGAGAATAGCAACGAAGGGCTCGCGAGACCGGCGACCATCGGAGGGTGGCCGTTCGGGCCTAGCAGAGCAGAGAGCATGTGAGAGAGAGAGATGGAGAAAGGCAAGTATGATCGGGTAGGGTGGGAGAGAGAAGGGATTTGGCACTTATATTTTATTTATTTTATAAATAAAAATAAGAGTATATTATTCAGATTAAAAGAATTTGACTATAAAACTCCCAATTTTATATTCCGAATATTATAAATTCAGCCAAGTTCTTTTTAGGACTCCCAAAGAAAGTCCTTAAAATTGTTAAGTAAAACACTCATTTTTTAGCCCAGATTTTTTTAGGACTCGCATATTTTTTTAGGACACTCATTGGGAGTCCTAAATTATGTTTTTTCAGGACTCTCAATGAGTGTCCTAAAAACTCCATAAATATTTTTAAGGACTTTCATTTATGTTCTTGTCCTAAAAAGTGTCTAATAAAGGGTATTTTGTAGTAGTGTCAGTACTACTGCCGAACATGACTAATGAGTCACAACTTCACAGTCAATACTGACACCATTGTTGATTCTAACTAATAGGTCAGTACCATTCACAGATAAGCAAGACTGCTAATATGCAAACAATTTCCACATATAGCGCACTCAACATGCCTCATTAATAATCATGCATGTCACATACTGGGTGCAGTTTTCTTACCTATGGTTCGAGCGTGAAACAGGTTAAAAACAACTGTTGAGAACAATCGATCCTTTGATCCCTTAGCGGTCACCTTGTCATAAACAAATATGGGATTCCATCAATAAAATGAATAATAAAAGGTTCCCGGACTAAGACCTAGCCTCCGGGACGTCGAATCCTACTAAACCGAGTAGTAGGAACGATCCCGAGGCCTGAGGTTTGAGTTCCCATGACAAAAATACATTTCTGGCCAAATAGGCCCTTAAGATCCGCAACCCTACTCCACTATGTCGCGACCCGCCTCCTAAACAAAGGCGCTAGCCTTTTCTCTATCTACACCTTGCGCCGCAGCATACCAACCTAGCGGCATGGCCCTACCTGCCCATCAGCCAAAAACCCCTGTTTTCTCCCATCAAATCCTCATCAAACTCTTATCAAATAAACCTAGAAATCACATCCAATCACCAAAACATCATGTCCACTAGTTTAACCACAAAACCCAAGCTTTAAACCATTTAAAACCTCATCAAATTCCCACTTCTATGATCAAAACTTCAAGCTCAAAATTAACACAAAAATAGAGCAAGGAACCAGAAAAAGACCTGAAACCTTACCTTAAACTCAGGATTAAACCATCTTCAATGGTAGAACACAATCCTAGACCCTCAAGACTTGATTCCCTAGGTTGAATCTTCAATTGGAGCTTCAAAATTCTAAAGGAAAAAGAATAAAAAGATGATCGTGGGTGAGGAGAAGGAAGGCTCTGTTTTACTTCAGCTTATGTCCTTCTACAACTTTCTATGGTTGAATATTTCCCTTCGTCAAATGACCAAAATGCCCCCAGGTCATATTTATTTCCTTAATAGCCCCCAAGGGTAAAATAGCCATTTCCCATCTATCTCGTTAATTATAATTAACATCCTCAAATTCCCATTATTCTCAAATACTAATAAATCATATCCCATTACCCTTTTAAATCCCGGTAATGTACTAATCATCAAATCACCCTGAGATTCACCTCGAGCCCCGAAACAACCCCATTATGACCAAACCGCTAACTTGCATTGAAAGATCGTCTCATGCCAAATAGCTCGAAAAAATCCCCATTATAATGTGGCCTCATCATAAATTACCTACATGCATGAAAATATACAAATATGCCATCAACGGGCCAAATTATCAAAATGCTCTTATAATGAATTGGGGACCCACATGGATGCATTTTTCATCATATAATAATATAATTCACATAAACATGCATATAATCATTTAATGGCATAATAAATCAATTATGGCCCTCTCAGCCTACTAGTCCGACCATTAATCCTCATTTGGAATTTTGGGGCATTACAATTGAATTTACTAGTGAAGGTTGTGTCACAACAAGTTTATGACATGAGCGCTCATAGCCTTTTCAGTTCCAAAAATCAACCCAATTAGGAACCATTATTCAATCTATAAGATGGTATAGATTCCATATCTGTTAAACTACATCCCCAGCCATATATATCATTAAGTCCCCAAAACAATTGTTATTAGCCTGATCATTATGACAAACCTTAACGCATGAATCAAATGATCAGATGACATAAATAGGAGTTCATAGCAACCTTAGGATTAGGTCATCGTGTATATGATAATTGTTTCATGTGTTTGATTAATACTATGAAACAACGTTTAAACAAGTATTAACAAATCACATCTGGTCCAGTTCTACATACTCTTAGCATGCAAAGTACCTCCAATAAAGTGTCCTACTACACTAGTAACCCAGATCTAGGTCACATGTATTCATAATACTAGTGGATCATACTAGCAGTAATTAATTCAAAGATTCCATAACTTTATTTTACTGCGAACTGTTTTAAGTTTATTGTCTTAGTCTTGATCCTCTCATATCGATATGAGACTAAGACCACATAAATAAACTTTGGAATTTTATGATATTTACTTAATATTATCAATATAATATCGGACATAGTCTATATATATAATAATTCAATTCAATTATTTATTTCATTTAAAATATTTTTCAACTACAATTGCTTTAAGGGCATTATTCCCGACATTGGATTGGTTATATATGAGTTTCAAGGGTTAGAAACATGCTAGGTTGACTGATTTTGTGAATTGGGGTTGAAACTTTGCGATTTGGGGTTGAAACCTAGGTTAAAATCGCATCTTCAATTTCTTTATTCTGGGACTAATGCGACCGTGCCAAGCCCTGGCGCGATCGCTATTCGGCTGGTTAGCCCTAGCACTCTGTGGGCGCGATCGTGCTAGCTATCCAGAAATACATATTTTTTAGACTTTGTGCACCCATTCGATACAATTGATTCCTTCTTCGATTGGGGTTTTATGCAATAGAGTTTTAAGACCTTCTTAAGAATATTTTGAGTATGAGTTATCTTTAAGAAGGATAGGGGTATATTTTTAATATGGTTTTGTTTGGCTTGAGTTTGAAGCTTTCGATGTTATATGAAATGTTAGGCTCGCTAAGGATAATTGAAGGGATGTGTTAATGTGTGTGGAGCGCTACTGGACCTGAGGTAAGAAGAGTGGACACTTGCACACAAGGTGTATGCTCGATGTGCTAAGTGTGGTAACTTTGTATGATATATGACAAATTATGTTATAAGCTATACTATGAATTATGTTAGGCATTTTGTTATGAATTATGTTAAGAACTATGGTATGAATCATGTTTTGAATTATGTTAGGAGCTATGTTATAAGTGATGCATGTTGTGTGTGATTGAAATATGTAAGAATATGTGGTATGTTTGTGTGCCATGCTTACCATATGGAAATGCATGCTCACGTTACGATAAATTGCATGCTTATGTTAATTCGTGCTCGGTTACACAACTAACCAAATTAGCATTGGTTTACGGCCGGAACAACACCGATTATACTTGTTATGGATTGAATATGCTATGCTAAGATAGGTTATTTTATTATATGTTTACATTATGCTATGTTTACGCTATGCTATGGTTTTGTTGATAGATTACATTATACTATGGTTATGCTACTGGCAATATGTTTGATTATGGAACTTTGTGTGATAAGGTATCAACTAGGAGTTGTTTATGTTTTAGGTTGTGAAGATATGAGTTAGTTTATGTTTATGTTTTACGTTTTATGTGTTAGGATAAATAGATTGCCACAATGGAAAAGGTAAGATAATACAACTCTATGCAATATATTACAAATAAATAATGATTGATTAAAAGGAGTGTTACAACTCTATAACTGAAAATACAAACAAACAAAGAAAGGAAGAGGAAGAAAGAGAAGAAGAGAATGGTGAAAGATACAACTCTAAACAAAAGATTACAAGTAAAGGAAGGTGTTTGAAACAAAAGAAAAGAAGATTACAACTCTAAACAAAAGTTACAAGTAAATAGAAAATGAAAATAAGAAGAAAAGAAATAGAGAAAATGCAAGAACAAAACAATAGTAAACTCTCACTTACACAACCTAAGTGAAGAGGGTTGGGGATAACAAACCTGAACAAGGTTTAAGACCATTGTCCAAAAGCTTATTTCCCCCTAACTCAAGCACTAAGGGATCTCTCACAGATTTTTGGAAATGCTCTTTGGAATAATAAAGCCTCAAGGTGTATTTTCCAGCCAAGTGCTTTGTGGATGGAAAATGGTGTGTCTTACAAGTGAGCATTAGGCTCCTATTTATAGAGTTTGAGATACCCCTTTGAATTTCAAATTCCACCAACCCCCATGGTTGTTACCAATGTTTAATTGGATGTTTATGGAATTAAAATGGAGATTTGGGAGTTATTTGGGATGTTAGAACCGTTCAATTTGGAAAAACCTGAAAATTCACATAAGCCGTTAGCCTCACTGGCCGCGGCCAGGATCATCAGTGGCAGTGGCCTCTGGCCTTTGTCCCCTAGGCCGCGGCCAAGGAAAGACAATGGCCGCGGCCACAGCCTAGTTTCAGCAGAAAAATTGTCATTTTCCAAATCGTTCCAAAACGTCCCAAATCCTTTCCCACATGATTTTGTAACCTCCAAACACCTATTAGGAGTTAAAATCATGTCTCCAACAGCCATATTTCATTATGGCTTTATGAAATCCAATCTCAAATGTGTAACATATAATATACACATTATTGGGTAATATTTGGGAGTTACAAATTTGTAACTGATTTTGTAACTCCAAAATATGTCACATTTGGGCACACACATGTGTCCAATTTTGTGACTCTCAATAATATGTTACAAGGTGTGACAAATCACATTTTGTCACATTATTTAATATAATATTATAATATATGAAATAATATAACATTCCCCCAATAGATTAAATATGCATTTTTTATAACACTTATTTAATCAATCAAACATTATATTAAAATATAATATTCCCCCACTTGATTAAATAATCACTCTTTATAGAAACCTTTGCATTGGTGCATAAAGTAAAATGTCTTTCGACTTGAATTTTACCTTAGTGTAATTATCACAAAGTTTGTTGAAATTTTTGTTGTCGAAGCATTGAACCACAATCCCTTGATAACAAATCGGTGATAACACACACACCTTTGCTATGTTCACTTGAGACCTCAATGTCTCGCTTTTGCACCGTTAATGGCCATGTGCATATTCCATTCATAGAATTTTCTTGAGAATGACTCCCAATTCTCATGAGGGGCGGCACCACCCCTAGGTCTATATAGGTAGAACTCTTACAGTATTTTGTTATCCTAAAATACTTGTCTTTTTAAGACTGAGTTCTATTAAAAAACCTTTCGGTTTCAACCCTCATTTTGGTAACACACTAGTACTCATATCTCAAATGGGACAAAATTTGAGTACTACTACTATTCAATTGATTGACTTGTTATTACCTATTGAACCTAATACTAGTCTGGTTGCTAGTATTAAGATAGGTTACCATCAACCGTGAATCTCTTTAGGGAGTCTAAGTTTCATCCCTTGAGATGTAGAAATGATTCCATTTGAATCATTTATTTTCTCATGTATTCATACTTAGACACTCTCATTATTTTATTCAAACTTTGTTGCTATCCATAGTTTGATTAAAAGAGTTACCCCTTTAAAATAGTGATTTTGACCATAGTCAACACCCCGACTATTTTATAGTTTTAATATCCAAGATAAACATTTGAATATTAATTCTAGAAACCTATTTGTTTCTAGAATTCTCCTTTATGTTTTAAATTGATTCCTTCTTGAATCAAAATATGACAAACAATAACTTTAGACACCAAGCATGTCTAGATTTGTTCATTCTATACACATATAGCCAATGTGATTTAGAATGTGGAATTCCAAATCACTTATTTGATAAGATGACCGAATTAATCAATTATTATCAACAAAATAAATTGATTAACTTTTGGAGAATCACCCCCACATTTCTCACATAGTGATAATAAATATCACTTTAAAATAGAAATCTCTTTATTTCTATTAAGTCCTTTATCCTCCAAGATAAGTCTAGACCTATGATTCTCAAAATTCATCATGAGTCCTCTATGCCACATGATAAACTCTCAAGATAAAACCTCAATTTTTATCTTGATTTATTTACTTGCTAAAGCAAGGCACACTTATTTGAAAGTAACTTTCACTTGGTTTCTTTCTTTTATATATTTCACAAAATAAAATGTGAACACAAGTGTAATGTGAGAATTTTTCAAACAAATAATCACATTATGAAATAATAGGTCTACACACTTACCTATTTTTTTAACAAGTTCATTTTGAAACTTTGTTAATGTCTCACACAAATATCTCATAGCAAAATAAAGAATTATCATAGAATAATACTTTAATTGTATTGATAGCTTTCAAGAGTACAAGCTTTATTACAAAATAACAATTTTCCCAACAAGGCACATAAACATGGTAATCATGATAGGATCTCTTCTTCCTTTTCTATAGCATTTACCTCATTCTCATGTGGGTCCTTTCGGTACCTACATACAGCATAGTGCCCGAGTTTTCCACAAACAAAACAATGACCTCTCCCGTCTTTGAATTGTCCGTGATCTTTCTTTGGACCTAAAGGGTTCCCACTACCCTTTTTGTGGTTGTTGTTGTTGTTGCCCTTGGGATGCTTGTGTGAAACCGCATTGGCCTTGAAAGTCTCATCTTTAGACTCATTCACACCCTTGTCTCTTATTCTCGATTCCTCTTCAATTCTAATGTATTTTTGGATCTCTTCCAAAGTGTAATCCTCATTCTTATGGAGGATTCTTTTCCTATAGCTCCTCCAAGTTTGTGGTAATTTTGCCACTATTGCACCAACTTGGAAGGCCTCGGGAAGCTCAATCTTGAGAACTTTCAAATTGTTCACAATCACTTGTAACTCATGAATTTGAGGTAAAAGAGTTTTCCCATCAATGAAAGAAAAATCAAAATATTGAGAAATTAAGAACTTTCTTGTACCTTCTTCCTCAGCCTTGTACTTACTCTCCAAGGCATCCCAAATCTCCTTCGTGGATTTGGTATTGGTATAAAGGTCATATAGCCTATTGGATAGGGCATTAAGGATATGACCCCTATAAAGAAGGTTTTCCTCTTCTCTCTTCCTTCTTTTCTCCACCTCTTCGGGAGTGTCTTTGTCAGATGGCTCGACTAGAGGTGCCAAGGATGACTCAAGGACGTAGGCTATCTTGAGTGTTGTCAAAAGGAATTTCACCTTGTCTTGCCACCTAGTGAAATTGGATCCATCAAACCTATCCAACCTCACTAGGTCTTGGTTCATGATTTTGATGGCCTCCCCTTCCATTGATACAAAGAGGCATAAGCTTTTGATTGTTAGGAAAAATAGATTGCCTCAATGGAAAAGGTAAGATAATACAACTCTATGCAATATATTACAAATAAATAATGATTGATTAGAAGGAATGTTACAACTCTATAACTGAAAATACAAACAAACAAAGAAAGGAAGAGGAAGAAAGAGAAGAAGAGAATGGTGAAAGATACAACTCTAAACAAAAGATTACAAGTAAAGGAAAGGTGTTTGAAACAAAAGAAAAGAAGATTAAAACTCTAAACAAAAGTTACAAGTAAATAGAAAATTAAAATAAGAAGAAAATAAATTGAGAAAATGCAAGAACAAAATAATAGTAAACTCTCACTTACACAACCTAAGTGAAGAGGGTTGGGGATCACCAACTTGAACAAGGTTTAAAACCTTTGTCCAAAAGCTTATTTCCCCCAAACTCAAGCACTAAGGGATCTCTCACAGATTTTTGGAAATGCTTTTTGGAATAATCAAGCCTCAAGGTGTATTTTCCAGCCAAGTGCTTTGTGGATGGAAAATGGTGTGTCTTACAAGTGAGCATTAGTCTCCTATTTATAGAGTTTGAGATACCCCTTTGAATTTCAAATTCCACCAACCCCCAGGGCTGTTAACAATGTTTAATTGGGTGTTTATGGAATTCAATTGGAGATTTGGGAGTTATTTGGGATGTTAGAACCGTTCAATTTGGAAAAACCTGAAAATTCACATAGGCTGTCAGCCTCACTGGCCGCGGCCACTGGCCTCTGTCCCCTAGGCCGCAGCCGCAGCCACAGCCTAGTTTTAGCACAAAAATTTTCATTTTCCAAATCATTCGAAAACATCCCAAATCCTTTTCCACATGATTTTGTAACCTCCAAACACCTATTGAGAGTTAAAAACAAGTCTCCAACAGCCATATTTCATTATGGCTTTATGAAATCCAATCTCAAATGTGTAACATATAATATACACATTATTGGGTAATATTTGGGAGTTACAAATTTGTAACTAATTTTGTAACTCCAAAATATGTCACATTTGGGCACACATATGTGTCCAATTTTGTGACTCTCAATAATATGTTACAAGGTGTGACAAATCACATTTTGTCACATTATTTAATCTAATATTATATTATATGAAATAAAATAACATTATGTCTTATACTGTTGGGCTTTGGGGATAGTGTCATATATAGCTCTTCTTGCTGGGCGTTAGCTCACGGGTTCTCTGTGTTGTAGGTAAGGGCATAAGCGTAGTGATGAGGCAATGAGTTAGAGCAGGCTCGGTCAGATGTGTGCATGTCGTGATCGGTTGACCTGAGAGTAAAAGGGGTTGCTATGTATGCATTGTTTTAAAAGTCTTGAAGTCTTGGCTATATGTTAAGTTTTATTAACTTGTATTTTACCTATTATATGCATGTAAGGAAACAATTTATTTAAATAACAAGATCTCGAATTGCATATTTTGTAAAATATATTTAATTCATGTTTGTTTTCAAATAAGTTTCGATAAATGTTTTGTAATAAATTATTTAGATTATTTCAGGTCGTTACACATATGAAGGTCGAAGATTGGCTCAAGTTAGTGGAGGATATATTTGAACACATGGAATCATATGACCAGGAGAGGATATCCTGTTCATCCTACTTACTGAAAATAGATGCGAGAATCTGGTGGGATGTCATCAACCAGACTCGAGACTTAGCCACTATGACTTGGAATGACTTTGTTTTTTCCTTCAATAAGATGTATTATAGTTCTGCATTCATGGCCATAGGGTTGGCGAGTTCGTTATGTTAGTTCAAGGGAACCGTACTGTCATAGGATATTCAGAACAATTTGACAGATTGGTTAGGTTTGCACTCAAAAAAGTTCCGACAGAAGCCATGAGGATCCAGTTGTAACGACCCGGATTTTCAAGACTCGGTAATGCAAAAATATAAATGTTTTCATTTAACAAAATGTCTCAAAAACCCATAGAAAAAAAAACTTTTAAAAAAGTCGTATGGCCATACTTAACATTTAGTTACAAACATGTTTTATAAAGATTAGAGTGAGCCTAGTTTAGGAAAATTACACGACATTTCCAAAAATAAAAAGGCTTCCCAAAAGGTCGGTCCACATGTACATTTGCAAGGAAGACTCCAGCGCTCACTGCTCTGCCTTGCCCTTGCTCTTACCTACAACATGAAACAACTAGGTAAGCGAAAACGCTTAGTAAGATCAACTTTCAAACAAAGCATGTAGAGAATTAGGGATCCGGACCCATCCGGACTCTACACAATCAATTTCAAGAACGCTAAAGCGTCCTGGCAAACTTATGGTCATGCCTAATAACCAAGGATAAATTAATTCATATCTAGATAAAAATCCTGCACTCAGAAAATCCCAGAACAAGCAGATATATTATATCGCAACTAATTCTTATCAACAATTATATCCCTGCACTCAGAAAATCCCAGAGCAAGCAGATATATTATATCACAACATAATTCGAGACCAACGCTCGACAATTTCCAACAATTCATGCGTAACGCGCCCTCCAACATAATTGCTAATCTGTAAAAGAGAACCGAGTCTCCACACTAAGATCTAGCCAATAAATATTCTCATCAAGGGTAACTATTGTGTTACCTAGGGCATCGCTACTTATTCAAGAGTGTAATCCAATTTACATGATTTTACGAAGACTTCTATGTTAATCAGTGGTGCTGGTGAGCAGTTGCCCCTAGGGTGTTCAGCCTCACTCAATCTTGGCAACCCCTAGTATCTCTAGGCACTCTCACTGAATGGCCAATATTCATGGCTGCTATCCGGGAATAACTTATCAGAGCACTTGCTCGGATTCTAACCGTCCAATGATTAAGTAAGCATGAGGGCCCCTAGGTCCCATTTATCTTGGCGCCCCTAGGTTTAACCAGCTTATCCTCATCTCATGGCCACTCGTCACGGTAATGAACCGGACATAAATAAAATCAAGCAGTGTGACGGGGATCAACCATCTAGGATATGACGGACTTCTACTGTTCATATTTTCTAAATCAGCACTCACTAGACTAACGTCTCTAAGCAACTTTCTATGACAGCCTATATATGTGCATGTATCCCTATACTAACATACAAGACAATAATCATTTCATGTTGCAGCCATACAATATAAGTTGACTTACTTGGAGTCCTTAGCGCTCAGCAGGTTTTCACCCTCCAACGTTCAGTCCAGTTACTCTTAGCCAATACTGTAGTTATCCATACAGTATACTCGGATTAATTATGGCACTCATAATTCATTATTATTATTTTGGGCAGTTTGGTCATTTTTATAAAAGTCATTTGTAAGGATTTATAATCCTTATTTGGTTTTAAACCTATTAAGGAAAGTCATACAAAATATTCGAGACTAAACCCTAAGTCTCGGGGAGGCCTGTCCTAAGGTCTCGATACCTAGGCTCGGGTATCACAATGGTATTTCCCCACAACCCGCTAAAAATCTTATTCTTTCAAGGTATCGCTATTAACCCGCACCTTCGACTAGTCGGTTCAAATATGTAAGATTTTAGCCGGTATTATATCCAGAAAATACAAGTAAATTCCTTAATTATTTTTAAAGAAAATAAACTCTTTAAATTTTCCTTTTAGTTTTCTTAAGGTTTTAATATCTAAAAACCGATTTAAGAAAATTGCCTAATTTGTCTTAATTAGGAAAACCGTTATAAATTTCTCATCTTGTCTAATTAATTTTCCAAAATCAATTAATCAATTTAACTTACTAGAAAAATAATTCATTTAATTATTTTCTCAAAATATAGGGTTTTAAACCCTCTTTTAATTTATTAACTATTAATAAATTAAATCTCATATTTTTAGAAAAAATAAAAACTCTTTAATAAAAATAATTCATTTAAACTCAAAGGGGTAATTTTAGTGAAAATATGATTTCAAGACTTACCAATTTATATCTTGAAATAAGCAAAATTTTACTTTTTACCTTATGTTCCAAAATCTCATTTTTACACTAAGTGTGAAAAGCCTATTTTTCACATTTTTAACTACATACTTCATTAGTTCATAACTTGAAATTTACTTACCCAATTGTTACCAAAATTTCCCAATTCCATTTTTGTTATGTCATTTAGGTCTTTGTAAAATCTTAGGTCAAAATGAACATTTTTGATTGGTGAAATCATTTTCCAACAATGAGGTAAAAATGACCTTATTTTCAAGTCCTTATTTTTTCCAAACTTTGACAGTTAATAACTTTCAAACCGTTCAATATTTTCTTACCAAATTTTACATTGGAATAATAGGTTATGCCAAAAATATGTACACAAAATTTTAGAAAAAACTGGGTTCATTTGCCCTATACAGTGGCTGTCCAAACTTGGTTCCGAAAATAAGAATACGAAAAAAAACTGTTTTTACCTAAACTTTGAAATTGCATAACTTACTCATTTCTAAACATTTTTTAGTGTTTCAAAAGCTCAATTTTATGTACTCAATCTCAACAACATCACAGTACAATTTAATTTTACAAAACTAATATACAGTTGCTGCTTGACCCCTTGGAAGTCACAGCTTAAAACATGTTTTGTTTTAGGGTGTTCTACAAAACCCTTGGGGGTTTTGGTTCCCATTTTCAAAAATCAATACACATGCATCATAAAAATTATTAAACAACTATCATAACCTTATTACATCACCAACAAGAAACTTTAAGCATTAGATATACAAAATAATGCTTAAAACTAAAAACCCTACAACAAAATCATCAAAAGTAAACTTTTTACCTCTTTGGTGTTCTTGCTTAAGGTTTTGACCTTCCTATTAGCTTTGGCTCCTCCAAAACCTTTCAAAAACCCTAACCAACTTCCCCCAATCACATAGGTAATTAGCTATTTGAAACTCTATGATTAAAACTTGACAAAAGTCTAGATTAATGAAACTTTACCTTAGGGAAAACCCTTCCTAGACCAAGACTTAGCTTCCAAGTTTCTTTGGTGTTCTTGGGGTTGAAAATGGAGAGAACACTTGAGAGAGTCTTCAAAAATCAGATGAGAGTGAATGAGGGAGGGAGAGTGGTCGGATTTGAGGGTTAGAATGGCTCACACAACTCTTCAAAATATCACAAAACACTTGAGTGCTTTTCTACCCACTTGCCCACTTGACTTCTTAATTAAATGGAAGTTAAACTTTATAAAATTGGGTTCACACCACTCTAAAATAGCACATGGCCGGCCACCCTTTTCCATATATGTGATCATTAAATTTTTTTTTTTTTTTTAAGGTTAATAAAGGTTTCATAAGAAGAAAAGTCCAAATTGGCTTTTGACACCTTTTTTCACTCTTATTAAGTTTTAGTCACCAAACTTAACATTAATTAATTAAATTTAATGTCTCTCACATTTAATTTAATTAATCACATAATAAAATTTAACCTAAGGTTCATTCATAGAATAAAATTCCCCATTTCGGCAAAATTAGGCATTTAACACAAAATGCCTTAAAATTTCCATTTTCTTTTAGGTTTATTATTTTTTACCAAACTTTAACTTTTATGAATGTATTTTATGCCCAAAATATAATTGCCATGATTTTTCGTTTTATTTTCCGAGATTTTTACCCGATCAGGGTTTTTGTGTCGGTCCAGGACCGAAAGTCTTATCTTGACTTTTAAAATCACAAAATTCATATTTTGGCTAGCAATAACTCATGGAATACTTACAAACAAAATATAATATTATTTAAAAAAATATTCTTAACCCGGGGGAAAAATCCCGACCCGAGTCGTTTAAAGGTACCCAAAAACGTAGGACGTTACACCAGTGCTTCATTAGGGGATTGAAACCGATGATAGCCAGAGATGTCAAGTTGACTAATGTGGTGATAGAGAGTTATGATAAGATCCTCAATAGAGCCTTGGATGGAGAGTTCATGGAAGACCACATTTGGAAAGATGAGGCAACTAGAAGAAAGGTAAGGAAGAATCACTCAGGTCAGGGTGACAACAAGAGAAATTTCATGAGGGTCAGGGCAGTGGGTCAGACAAGAAGCCCAAACCAGCAGCTCAGAGCAATGGCAACGGTAACTAGTACGACTGCAGAGTCGAGTTCCCATTTTGTCAAAAGTGTAACCGTAAGCACTCGGGTAACTGCAAGGAAAAAACTATAAAATTCTTCAAGTGTGGTCAATAGATGGGGCAGGAGCAGGACATAGAGGCAATGTGAATCTTGTACCAGCCCGAGTCTTCGCATTGACAGAAGGAGAAGCTAAGACCAGTAACACTGTTGTAACAGGTCAGATCTCTATAGCTGGTAAATTATGTAAAGTTCTTATTGATTTAGGAGCTACCCATTCTTTTATTTCAGTGGAAATGATAGATAGCCTAGGAGTGCCCTATAGGGATTTTAGTGAGGGATTTTCCACAATGTTACCCTCAGGTGATGTAATGATGCCAACTAGATGGATACCGACAACCCCAATAGAGATTGAAGGGAGAATATGTCCAAGAGATTTGATCGAGTTAGGCATAACAGACTATGAGATGATTCTTGGTATGGATTGGTTAGCTAAGTAGCAACCATCCACTGTCGCAAGAAGGCAGTGAACTTTATGCTAGACAACGGGGAACAGTTCACCTTTGTGAGCGACGTAGCAGGACTTTGTACACAGATAATCTCAGCCTTAAAAGCACACAACATGATTCCCAATGGATGTCAGGCGTATCTTGCAAACGTAGTGGATAAGAGTTAATAAACTAAGCTAAGTCTTGAGGACGTTCGTGTAGAGTCCCAAAATATTTACTTAACTAGCTAGATAGTAGTAGTAGCAGTAGTTAGTATTAGTTTGTAGTATGTTAGATTCCGGGGATTTTGGTTCAAGTCAGGACTTAGTTGGAAACTCATAGCAATAGTTATGAATTTTATAAGTTTAACCTATAATTTAAGAATATTAATTATAACATAAGGTTTGATTAATATTGCTGGTCCTAGATGTATTATTTATTATAACCTAAGGTTTAGATAGAGCCAATAAGAATATGACACTTGTCGTAAGCATGATTATTAGGGAATTAGAGTTTGTTATTTTATGGTTAGTTAAGAACTTTGTGGATTAGGTTGTTATTTAGATAATTAAATAGATTTTCCCGTAACTTTTGGGTACTGTAACTTTCGACCTATTTTTGACCCAGTTATATAATGAATATCGAAAAATAGTATTTCTAGAAAGTATTAGATAATTGAATTAGCTTTCTAACGGTATTGGAGTTAGACCAATCCATAAGGTCAACTAAGGTACTCCTATTCTTTTAAGTCCAATTCTTTAAAACTCTTTAGTTTTCTTTAGTTCCTTTTATTCAGATCCTAACATTCGTTATTGGTTCTTGATTAGGTTCTTGAAACTTAAGTTCTTTCTTGGTAAGTTTATTCTTGATGGATTAGTTTCCACATTCATTCTTTATTCTTTAGAAATACTCACCATTTGTATTGTTGGTTTTAGGAGTGTTCCAAATCCCGTCTTTGTTCTCATATCCCGGTGTTGGTAAGGAAAATAGGATAGATTTTATGTGCTTATATGTTATGTTATGTTTATGTTGTGTTATGTTATGATATGTTATGTTATATGTTTATGATATGATATGTGTATGTATGATATGTTTTAGTTCTTGGGTATATGATTTGTTTAGATAACAAGCATATAATTTGTTTAGATTACAAATAACTTGTTTAGATAACAGGCATATAATTTGTTTAGATAACAAATAACTTGTTTAGATAACAAGTCCAAATAGTATATTCCTTGGCCATACGATTTGTTTAGATAACAAGCCCCATAAATTTATATGGCTTGTTTAGATAACTAGCCATGTAGAATTATGGGCATATGATTGCCTAGCTAGCAAGCCCTAAGATGTATGATGCCCATTGCAATAGATGTTTTTGTAGCCATATGTTTTTGTAGCCTTATGCTTATGTTTACGATGTATGTTTTGATTTTAGTAGATTTTCCTTGCTCAGCATTAGGCTCATTCCTTTATTTTAGTGTGATGTAGGAAAATAATTATGGAGGCGGAAGGATTCTTGGTAGCATGGCTTGTGTGTTGAGGATGAATGGAATGGATGGGCTGCATGTCGATCAAGGATGACGTTTATTTTAGTCTTTTGAAATGTCTCTTTTGTAATTCTTCATTCAACTTTTTTTTGAACTTGTTTTTAAAGCTATGTTTTATGTTATGTAAACAATGGGATCCGATACCATATCACATTATATTTTACATTTTTAATAAAGACATGCTATTTCTTATATTTTGGGTTTTCAATAAAGGCATGTAATTTCTTATGTTTGTATCGAAATAGTAGCTATGTCTAGTAGTTTTAATGGTCCAAGGTCTTAGAAATAGTTGGGTCATTACAGTTCACATGGTGTGTGAATTCCCAGAGGTGTTTCCAAAGGACTTACCCGGCCTACCTCGAGACAAGGATATTGAATTTGTGATTGATTTGATTTCAGAGACTGCACCCATAACAAAGGCACCCTACAGAATGGCATCGACAGAGCTAAAGGAAATGAAACTACAACTATAGGAGTTGTTGGAGAAAGGTTTCATAATACCAAGTTATTCGCGCCATGGGGCGCTCCAGTATTGTTCGTTAAGAATAAGGATAGGAGCATGAGGATGTGTATTGATTATCGAGAACTTAACAAAGTCATAGTCAAGAAAAAGTGCATGCTACTGCGAATCGATGACCTCTTCGACCAGCATCAGGGAACGGTAGTATTTTCTAAAATTGACTTGAGGTCGAGATACCATCAATTGAAGGTGAGGGAAGAAAATATCCCAAAGGCTGCCTTTTGGACCCGATATGGGCATTATGAATTTCTAGTAATGTCTTTTGGACTAACAAATGCTCCAGCAGCTTTCATGGATTTGATTAACTTAGTCTTAAAGAACTTTCTGGACAAATTTGTGGTAGTGTTTATTAATGAAATTTTGATATACTCCAAATTTGAGATGGAACATGAAGAACACCTGAGATTGACACTAAATAGGCTTCAAGGGCACCAGTTGTACACAAAGTTTATGAAGTGTGAATTCTAGTTTGATAAGGTAAGATTGTTAGCCCATATAGTGTCTAAGGAGGGAGTAGCGATAGACCCAGCTAAAATTGAGGTTATTCGAGATTGGCCTCAACCTTAGAATGCAGTACAAGTTAGAAGTTTCTTAGGATTGGTGAGGTATTACAAAAAATTTGTTGAAGGGTTTTCTAAGATTGTTGCACCCCTAACAAATTTGACAAGAAATAATCAGAAATACAATTTGACTGAAAAGTGTGAGGAGAGCTTCCAGAGCATGAAGAATAAGCTTATATCAGCACTAGTGTTGTGTGTACCACACTACTCATCCAAAAATGGAATTTTGATTAGCTTATTGTTTTGGGTTTTGATTTTCGTGTCTCCGATTAGGGGTTCTATGTAGAATGGTTTTGAGACTTTTGTGAGGAAATTTTGAGTATAACTCAGCATTAAGAGGGGCATGGGTGCATTTATATCAGATTTTTGCTTTGATATGAAGCATTTTATGTTATGACTAGGGCTCGATAAGGGAACTTGAAGGGAATGGAATTATTGTTGTTGCTTGGACCTGAGGTAAGAAGAGTGGACACATGCACGCAAGGTGTGCGCTCAACGTACTTAAGAATAGTTTCATTTATATGTCGTAAGTATGATTATGTTTTAACTTATGCAAGTTTTGTGTATTTGTGAGATGTATGTGTATGTAGTATGTTTTGCGTGACATGCTTACGGTATGTTTTGCGTTTTGCATTATTACGTTATGATAAACTGCATGCTTATGATATGTTAAAATGGATGCTTACATTATTAGTGCTTACTTGCACACTTGACCAAAATAGTATTGGTCTATGGCTGGAGTGATTCCAGTATGGTATAATATGTTATTCTAGTTATATTCTTGAATTGATTTTTATTGGATTGTGAATATGTTATGTTATAGTTACATCTTGTTTGATGGATAGATTGTGTATGATTAGTATTGCTATGTATATAATATATTTGTTATATGTTGTTTTAGAATTGGTTGGAGGGTTGTGTCCTACACAGCTTTTCTTACTGGGCGTTAGCTCACAGGTACTCTGTGTTGCAGGTGCCATATGTTGAGGTGTTTTGTGGCGACAGGCCAAGTCTAATCCAGAAACTAATATATATCATGAGAGCCCTACAACCTTGTTACGATCAAAGGGGTGCTATCGCCAAAGTTTTACTTTACATTGTTATTCATATGGTTTTAAAGATATTTTCATGTGAATTGAGACCAAAAATAGTTTTGCTGCTTACTGAAATATAAATTAATGTTTTATTTTAAGTAAGAATGCTTTAACGAAGTTTTATGCATTATTGATGCTATCATTTGGTTTTCAATTTGTAAAATGATTTGAAATGGATAGTACCCTGGTGTAGTCTTGGGGTTAAGATTACAGGACGTTACATTACAACCAACACTCGCTGAGACGCATAATTGGTTCCATATTTCCATGTTGAGGAAGTATGTACCCTTTCCCTCCCACGTTTTCAGTTATGAACTGTTGGAAATGAAGCATGACCTGAGTTATGATGAGCAACCAGTGCAAAGCTTAGAGCAGGACTCAAGGAACTGAGGTTGAAGAAGATTCTGCTAATGAAGGTCCTGTAGAACTGTTCAACTATAGAGGCAACCTGGGAGTTGGAAGAGGACATGAGGGAGCGCTACCCCGAGTTGTTTGGTAAGGGATAATTTCATAGACGAAATTCCTTTTATGGAGGGTAGATTGTAGTGATCCAATTTTTTTATTATTATTTTATTTATTTAACTGTTATGTTTCAGTTAATTGTTTGATTTTTATAAAATAATTGAAATGTTTGTTTTGTGTGAATTTGGATTGAATTGATTATTTTGAATAATTGTAATGTTTGTTTAATTATTAGTGTTACATTTTTTTTAAGTGTGACAAATTTATGTGATAAGAATAGGTTGTATTTTTATTTATTTAGTGTGTGTGTGTGGACTTGTTTTATTTTTTTATTTCATTTAATTTAAGAAAATAAAAAGAAAAAGGAAATGGGTTGTCATCTTCTGGGATAAGATGACAAGGCTTATCTAATAGCTTGTGTTTACATTGGGATAGGGTTTAGATGAGGTGTAAGGGGAGGAAATAGTGGGATTTAGATTATTTTGTGGGATAGGATCATAGTTTTCACACTTGGGTTTTTCCTTAGGTTTAGGTCACTAGGGTATAATAAATAGAAGAACATGGGAGCTTTCAAAAACCATTTGGTGGTTGCGGAATTGTGGAGAGAAAGAGGGAGAGGAAGGCACAAAAAAGAGAAAGAAGGATAAGAAAAATGAGTTTTAAAAATCTCTAGGCATGTGTTCTCTTCTTGATTTTAGTTTTAAATTTTTATCCCCTGAGATTAGGTTTCCCCTTCTAAATTCTAAGAAGTTTGTTCATCTTTTCTTTTGTTGGAGTATTTCGAAATCCCACGGTGCCTAAAGATTTATTTGCTTTGTGTTCTTGAACACTACAAAGGAGGTAATGGGATTCTCTACCCTTTTATTGAGTTGATATTGATTTAATTCTTGTTTATGGTCATGGATTAGTATTTGATATTTTTGAGAAAATATGTCTATGTTTGATCATATGGTTTTGATAAATATGTGTATGCTGGTGATCTCTTGATTAGAAACATTGTTAGGTTTTAATTAAATTTTGGAAAGAAAAAAAGTGTATTGTTGGGTGCATATGTTATTTGATTAATGTTATTTCTCTTGAATTTTTAATAATAATGTTTCTTGTTTAGGGAGTGTGGTGTAAAATTGAAGCACGAGAAAGTTAACGTTGTATTGTTTATTGCATTATTAGAAAAGCATGTTAGTTTTGAAATGATGAATCATGTGGGAAACAAAAATGGAAATTCTTCAATGGAAATGGTGTATAGGGTTAGAAATGGGTTGAATAAATGGGTTTATACCTTTTTGGACCCTGTGTTTTGTTCCATTACCTGTTTGGACCCTATGCTTTGACAAATTACTTTTTAGACCCTATGTTTTGTAAAATGGTTCAAATATAACCCTAAACTTGATTTTGGTCAAAGTTTTCTCAACTGAAATCACAAATAATTTACCAAACTAACAATTTAGAACAAAAATAAAATCATTCTACTTAAAAGCGGTGTAGTTATATTCAATTTTTTCTTAATCAAAATTGAGGAGGGGTCTATTTGAACCATTTTACAAAATATAGGGTCCAAAAATGATTTTTTTTAAAACACAGGGTCCATATAGGTAATCAGAAAAAACAAAGGGTCCAAGAAAGGTATAAACCCTAAATAAAATGTTATAATTATTAGTCCTTTTACCAAAATTTAGGTCCTTAGAAATATTTTAAAACAAATTTGTTTCAAACATGTTATTAGTTTTAAGTAATGTGAAACATGAGTTTGGGTCAAAAAATTTGTAAAACAAAGTGTCACATTTTTGTACATTTAGGCTAATTCTAGAATTTCAAAGTTAGGGTTGCTTAAAATTCTTATGTGATTTAATCCATGATCTTATGTATAAATGTTAGCATGATAAGTGGTATTTCATGTATTATGAGTTTTGTGAAATACTTGTAATCTATAGGTTTTGTCATAGGAGTATAAGTTCATGCGAACTAACCATACTGTACAGAGAATACAAAGTGATGTTAAATTTTGAATATATCATGTAATGCCTAAGAAGGCCAAGATTGTAGATAGAGATTGGTTTGAGCATATTTGTAGTTATATACATGGGAGAGATTAGTTCTAGGGTTCAAGGGTTTTTGTTTTTTTGTTAGACTTGGTTTGATGTGATTGTGTTTTGAAATCAATACAATGATTCTTGTTCACCAAAAAAAAAAAAAAGCTCATGCAAACTTTTGTCATATGCTTGTGTGAGTATGAATTGTGATTGAGACGAAATTGTACTTTAGGCTTTTGAGGAAGAGGTCATGTACTGTTTGGGTTTTGTGCTCGGACCTTAGGTAAGGAAGTTATATAGTATTTATTCTTGCTTTAATGTTACTAATGTTTTATGATATGGTATATGTTGTGTGATTGATGTTAAGACTACAACGAATAGGGCGTAAAAAATGTTGATAAAAAAAAGGTGTTATGAATGTTTTTTTATGAATGTAAGAAAAGCTACATTTCAGTTTTGTTTTGAATGGACTGTAGTTATGCGATATGTATGGATTTGTTTGTGTTTGTTTAACCTAGTGTTGTAGCATTATTAGTGGCAGACATGCCTAAGATTCTAGCACAAAGGCTAACAGGGAAATTCATGGCCAAAAGGGTGCGAGGTGAACTATGGCCAAAAGGTTGCCATGGAGGTGACCAAAAGGGAGTCACATGTGATTATTGGACAATAGGGGAGCCATGTCTTATGTTGTATGCTTACGATTATGCTGCTTAGTATTTTACATTGAATGTTTATGCTCATGTTAGAAATGATCTTCTGATTATGATGTACGATTATGCTTATGTCATAAATAGTATCATGTTGATGATTATGACTAGTGTTGATAGCGATTGCTATAAGAATGTATGGAATATGTCACTTATTCTTGTATGTCTTGTTTGTTTTTTCTTACCGATCATTTAGCTCACCCCCTTACTTTTTCCCATTGCAGGTAGAAAATAGATAGACTTGTTTTGGCATGTATGGTGAGCTAAGTCAGTTTTCCATAAGTATGTACGTATGCTACGGGGAGGCAATGAACGAGGAAACGATCCAGAATACCATATTGCCTTAGAGAATTTCTTATGTTAATCTACCAGTGAGATGTATTTGTTTATTTTTAATAGTGCATCAAATTCTCTTTTGTTTTGAACATTGGATCAAAACTCTTCATGTACACTACTACAAAAATAGGAATTAACTTCGGTATTTATACATAGAATTGTTGGAAAATACATAAAAAGTGAAGTTAAAGCTTTTGATGGACTTCTAACTTCGCTGTTTGGTTTAGCACTCATAGGAATTAATCTACTATTTCGGTTATTTACATAAAGTGAAGTTAAAGGGTAATAGGCGAAGGGGGAAAAAATGACGGAACCCTTTAACTTCGGTTTTTTGCTAAAAACCGAAGTTAAAGGTGCTTATTTCCTAAGCCATTCGACTTCTCCCTAATTTTTGAAACCTTGAAACCCCCCAAACAGATAGCAGAAACCTCCATTTCCACCGTGAGAAAAATGAGGGTTCTGTCATTTAGGACCATTTTCCCTCATTTTCTTCAATTTTCTTCCATCAATCTTGCTAGAAAACTCAAATATATCATATAAACTTGGTTATTTTCAGTTTTGAGTGAAAAAAATGGTGTCTTGACAATTGTGACATGTGGTGGTTGGAAATACCCATTGTTTTGGGGGTTTCAACAGATTTTATGCTTCTATACAAAGTTTTGAGGTTTGTACTATGTATTGATCGTTAAATAGATGTTTACATGACTTTATATATATATATATATTATTTCAAATTTTTTTATAATATATTGATAATGTATATATGTTTATGGTTGATAATAATGTTTTAGAGTTGTATTTGAGTATATTAAGAATGTATGAATCTTAAAAAATGTGTTTGTGATAATTTTTTTTATTAATCTGAATTTAATATTACTGTATTATTAAATTTATAATTTATTTTATTTATTTTTGTATTTTATGATATGTTTTTATTTAGAAAACTAATGAAGTTAATATTTTGTTGTTGTTAAAAAAAGTTAATATGTTATTGTTATAATATTAAAAGATCAAGTTAATATTATGTTGTTGTAAAAAACATTCAAGTTAATATTTAGTTAAAATAAAGTTGTATTTGTATAATATGCTTTAATGTTTGGTGCTAGTTATTATAAACTCAATAATTATAATATTAATTTTGTTTATTTATTATTTTTAGGAAGATTATTGTTTTGGAGGTAATTTGGTTTTTTATTGGTGGTTACTAGCTTAAAGATTAATTTTAAGGTGAGTGAGAATTTTATTTTTATTTATTACTATTGTACATATTTATAGAATTATAGTTATAACATATTGACTTTAGTGGAAATTAGGTTTGCAAAATTAGTGAAGCAGGTTCTGAGAAATTTATGTATTGTGGTGGTATAAGGATGAAATTATGCATGTTGATTATTGTGTTTGTTTGTGTTGAATTAATAGGTACTTGTGAAATTGAGATATATTATAGAAACAGAGGAAACTCTGCCCAATTGTTTAGGATTTATTAATTGAACATGTTTTTAAATATGTAGTATTTATTCATAGAGTTATAATTTAAACTTTTTAGGTTTGGCGATAGGTTTTGAATAGGATATCGGGAATTTGTGTGCTGTGGTGATAACCATAAGTCCCTAGTTTGAAGTAACATTATCATGCCTCTTGACTAGATAAGGCTACTTTCAACTAGGGGGCTTATGGATACCGTCAAAATTCAAGATGAAAATGGATTAACGTGAGTTCTATTGTAATTGGAGACTAAGCTTCGCCTTTCGGTATGAGGTATTCCTCCAATTTCTGATAAACTTGACATGATTATGCTTATATGCTCTGTCAAGTGTTGCAAATTTTAGTTGTAAATTGAATGTCAACAAGTTTGGGTAGTCCTATTTATAGGGGGAATTCTGCTAAATTTTTTGAAAAATATTTAATTCTTAAGAAATTTGAATATTTCAAATAATTACTTAGGTGAACTTTCATATGTTTAGTTGTATGAACACATTAGATTTTTATGGGGTACTTAACTTTTATTTTTGTTTATATATATGTACATTAAGTCTATATAGTTTATGAATTTTATTTTATTTTAAGTTTATTGAAATGTACAAATATATTTATTAATATTAAAATAATTGCAAATTAGAATTAAATAAATAATTATTAAAATATTTTATCAAAAACCAAATTAATAATACAAATAAAATAAATATATTTTTTTAGGAAAAAAGACATTTCATTTCGATTTGTACATAATAACCGAAGTTAAAGGGTACCTTTTAATTTCGATTTTTAGATACTTTTAACTTCGCTCGGATTAACTTCGGTGAATATTTTTGCGAGATCCGAAGAATGACAAGCGAAAAACCGAAGTTAAAGCATATTTCTTTAGTAGTGGTATTTCCAATAAGACCCCACTGTGTTTTCAAACATAGTTATGAAATCGTTTTGAGCTATTATGAAAATTATTATTTTAAGGAAGATAGGCAATTAGGGACATTATACTCCCACTCAATTATACTACTAAATTTCCAATATGTAAGTATGATGAGCTAGACCACAGGGTAAGCTGGTAACGTATAAGTCAGAATATTTAATTAATAACAGAATATTATCACTCAGAATTAAGATCGACTAGACTTATGGTCAACGTTGTGGTATTGATTAGATTCGATAAAATCGATACTTATTTAATTATCAATAATCAATATCGGTCCTAGTCCAATATAACCAAATACATCTAATCTTATATCTACTTGATCAATGTCTTGGACAAGACATAACACCCCAAATGTGTAAGTAGATCATATCGTAGATGACCAAATCAATAAAATTCAAATGCACTGATTTAATCTTAGGACTCATACTTTTGAACATATAATTACAACTACAATTCACTAAGACCTAGTCATTATAATTGTAACTATCCATATGTTCGAGATTTTATGAATGTTTGTATTAATTGAATAAACATGTAATAAAACAAGCGAAGAATGCGATTGAACAAACAAAATGATTTCTACTTCTTTTATTGATAATAAAACGTGTTACATGATAAATATGGTTTTATTAAGGGCATAAAACCCAATACAACTTGGGATGTAAGGAATTCTAAGCATAGAACTAATTTGTATTAACCTAGGTAGCTCGATCTAGATAATACATTACACATGAACTTTTCTTCTTCATTTTTCCAAATATATATGAATTAAATAGTACTATTTTATATGTTTTTGTTGTGAACTTGCTGATTATTATAAGAGTTTATATTATTTTGGAACTTGAATTTTGGTTTATTACTTATTTTGGGTCCTGTATTTTAGTCTATTACCTATTTGAACCCTTCACTTATAGAAAATAACTTTTGGACCTTAAGTTTTGTAAAAAGTTAAAATTAGAACCCTAAAACCAATTTGGTCAAAATATTTTCAAATATGACCAAAATATCCTTGCATTTATAAATTAATTAATTAAAAATTTTAATTTAATATTACAATTAATTAAAAATAAAATTAAATGTGATTTAATTAAATTTTTACTTAAAATCTTTACTAACTAAAAACATACTCTAAAACCAAAATATAAACCAAAAAAATTAAATTAAACTCAAATGAAATAAAACGTTGGTATTCATCATCATCATCATCATCATCATCATCATCATCATCATCGTGTTTTCTAGTGTTATCACCAAAAGCACAAAAATCAAACCTATCACAGAATTGAATCCATACAAAAATCAGAATCAATACAGCTTTTCATCAACAATCCTCATTGAATCTTAAGAACACCCAAATCAAGTATTTATGCTCAAACCCATGCATGGAGAGCCTCTTGTGGTAGGTGCTTAAGCTCGGCCCCCTCTAATTACTTTTAAATTAATTTTTGTTTGTAATATGTAAAATATTTTTAATATGGTCCCTTCTAAAATTATTAAAGTAGAATTAACCCTATATAAAATTTTCGCTCCGTCCCCTTATATATACTATTTCACCAAAAGCACAAGGATAATATTATATCATCTCCAAGATGTATATTTTGTGTCAAATATGACCAAAAAAAAAAGAGTCAATGCTCTATTTGACCCAATATTTACAATTATGTTCCAATGTATGATATGCAAATTAACTCTAAAGTCAACGATGCATTTAATATTTATTTAGAATATACAAAAAAAATTATTGTCCAAATTATGTTATCCAAATAATTAGTCATTATAAAAATTAATAAAAAATGCAATATGAATAATCATTAATTATCAATTAATAAATTATAAATTGATGAAAAATAATAAATAAAAAAATTAAAGTTATTTTTCTTCCAAATTTTTTACTCATAGTATATTTTGTGCCAAATTTAAAATAATTTTTAGCATATGCTATATTTAGCACACTTTTTAGATCACCATTGAGAGATATTATTATTTTTTTATTTCTAAAAGGTGCTAAATATATATAGAGTGCACTATTTTTTGGCACTCAATTTAGGATTGTTCATAAAATCAGTAAACTGCGGTTCCGAACCCCAACCAATTCGGACCAAACAACCAAAATTCAGACAAAAAAATTTGACGCCAGTAGTTCGGTTATTCAGACCATTTTCTTCATTTATGTTATGGTTTTGGTTTGGTCAATATTTATGCTGGTTCAAAACAAACTGGACCAACTAAGTTTTATTTTTAATAAATACAAACTTTAAATGAATATTAAAAATAAAACTTACCCTATTAATAATAATAATAGTTGATGATATTGATATTAGCTTGATGATTTTTTTAGATTAATTATATGTTTTGTAAAAATAATTATATTATTGAAATAATATTTTTTGCAATACTTTATGTGTTATCAATTTAGTATTTTAGGTTGTTGGTTTTTTTATTTGGTATATTTATATGTTGTCATTTTTGTATTTTTTTTTAATACTAGTTCGTGTTTTGTTAACCTGGTGTATTAGTTTTCTAATTTTTTATTTTGTTTTTTTATTTTGTATTTTATTTTATTGTATTCTTGTTAATGTTTGAGTTAGACTAAGGACTATGAATACTAAACAATTGTGAACATTATGTTATGTTTTGAGAATATTTTTTTTATTGTTATCATGTGTTATTGACTTGTTGTTTGTTAAGCTAAATAAATTATTTATTTTGAAAAGTTAAAAAAAAAATTCAAATAAAAAAATAGAACAATGATCACTTAAAATAAATTAAAACAATTATAAAGTCTAAACCATGGTTTCAAACCAAACCAATCTGTTTCTAATTGGTTTGGTTTGGTTCAACATTTAATTGGTTTGGTTTTTGTTTTACATTTTAAAAGACCACTATGCACTTGTTTGGTTGAAAAGAAAAGTGAAAATACCTGAACATCCTATAACTCCATTAAAGATACACTACAAGAATAATAGTATGTAGCGACTACACCACTAGCGACGATATGAAAAAAATCGTCGCTAGAGGTTATTTTATATGCGCGGCAGCTGTTCGCGCGAAACCCAATTTATTTCCTTCTTTATCTTAACTTTTGTCTCTCTCTCTCCCTTTATTTTCAGACCCAAACCGAAACCCCCAAACCCCAAAACAAATTCAGCTCTCCCTTCTCCTCTCAGACCCCAAACCCCAAACCCTTCTCCTCTTAGACCCCAAGTCTCAGACCCAAACTCCTCCCAAACTCAGACCCAAACTCCTCTCAGACCCAAACTCCTCTCTCTCTCCTCTCAGACCCAAACTCCTCTCTCTCTTCTCTCAGACCTCAAACCCCAAACCGTGAGAACCCCAATCGCACAAAAGCCCATCCTCTCGAGCATCCTCCAAGCTCCATCTATGGCTCTTCCAAGCTCCGCCGGAGACGTACGGTTCCTCCAAGCTCCATCGGAGAATCTCCATCTACGGTACATATATATATAAAAATATTTAGTTCTACGATACATATATATATAAGTATTTAGTTTTTTATTATTAGTATTGTTCAGTTAATTTATATATATATTTATATATATTCTTTTGTGACAGTGAAGTATCTCTCGACTCCCTCTCTGTTTTGTATGTATATGTCCTGTTTTGGACTTGTTTGGGTAATATTTTCGGCTCTGTAAGAAACTCACCGATCGTGCAATCCCAAGAAGCCAAGTGAGTAAACCCAAACCCTTTTATTATTATTTTTTCTGTCAGAAAAATTAGAGACTCAGAAAAATATGTGTTGTTTTGTTTGTTTTATTTCATAACTCTGATATTGCCGTTTATGGAGTTTTTATTGGGTTTGCTCATTCTATTGCTGATAAGACTCTAAAGTCTGCAGAAGTTATATTGGCACAATTTGATATTCCTCATCAGGTTGGTATTTATCCTTGTTTTACTTTTCTGTAGCTTTTCTATTTGCTTGAAGTTTTACTTGCTGGTTTTGTGCTCTTGCTTGTTCTGTTTTGTGTTAATATCAGGATTAAAAAATATATTTTTGCTCTGTGTTTTCTGTTAAGTGTTTTGAATCTTGCTGGCATTTGTTGAAATTTCAGAGACCACTCTCAGGCATTTGCTGAAATTTTTCCTTGGATTCCAAGAACCACTGGGCGCACATACATATAAACCCTCTTCTTATATTATGCATTATATGGTTTTTGCTATAATTTGGTGTTGCAATTAACTTTAAACAATATACTTTTGTTGAATATATATCATATATATATATATAAATATATATTATAAAAGAGCTGTAAAAGGTGAAAGGGCAATTAATTACCTGTTTATCATTGGATTTGACACAGTTAGGGCCCATAATGTCCATTCCATGGCTACCGGCATAATAGAGCTCTGTTAGTCCTATTAATTCAAAAACCTGAACACAATGAACTTTATATTAGTAAATTAATTAATTAAAGTGTAATTAACAACATCTTAGAATAAAAAATCTAGCTATATATATACATATAAATACCTTGTCACGGCTCCTTCCAGTTATGATTGCAGTGGGAAAATACTTTGCAACATTTTTCACAGCAGAACGCATCTGATGAGACAATGGATTTTGAATTAGTACATATATATATATATAAATATAAATATAATTAGATAGATACATATATGATAAGTACATATTTTCATACTGAATTAGACATAACTGCACGGTCAGGGTCGTCTACTATGGGAGAGAGAGTCCCATCATAGTCAAGAAAAATTGCTATTCTCTTGTTCTCTGCTTGCTTCACAATTTGACTAAAACATTTCAGTGCAGATGGATACTTAAGCTGCAAACACACACACACAAGAGTAACACATCAAAAACATATTAGAAACATTAATTCATTTTTGTTTCTAATATTAGATAGGGATCTTTTAGCAATTAAAATTTGCAATTATTTTTATTTAAGACCCTAATATCATTTTATTGAGATTGAATATATAAGAGAGAGGGACTGTATAAAAGTTCATTTTTGTTACTCCAATAAAAATAAAAGGGGGACAAGTATAGTTTAGTACTGTGAGAAAATGCAATCTCTTACTGATTTAAGTCTTTACATTAATATATATATATATATGATGGTCAATTCAACTTGGGCTTGTTGGAGAAGTGAACTGGTAGAGCTTGGTTGGCCAATTGTAGGACTATCATTAGCAACAGCTACTGTGAAGACAATTAATGGTTGGAGTGTAGTTAGCTTGTGTGGAGGTTTTCATTTTTCTGTTTGTTTTTTTGGGTCTGTTTTGAGCTGCTTATTTGTTTTTTAGACTGTTTTGTTGTTTGTTTTCATTGGACTGGTGCTAGTTTCTTCCTCTGCTAGTTAGTTTGTTATTTTACCTCTAATTAATGAATTGTATGTCATTGTCTCTATTGAGAGATGGGGTTCACTTCAGAAAAAAAAAAAAAAAAGGAAATAGAAAGAAAAAAAAAAGTGGAGTTTATTTTTTTGGTGTTTGGGGTTCAATAAAAAGTGGGGGAGAAATTTATAAAAGGAGTAAGGAAAGAATTGTAAATAAATGTGAAATTTATTAAGATATATATATATATAAAAGAACTGGTGGCATCCATGGTAAGTTTAAAAAAATTCGATGCTTGTTCATAATTGAAAACCATGTTTAAAAATATAATAAAAGATAAGCTCTTATTATTCTGACCATAATGGAAAATCAAATGCAATCCCTAAAATCAAGCCTAATGTCCTCATATCTCTAATAAATCGATGTTTGGGAAAATCAATTAATAATATTTATGTTTTATTGCTAGCTGTATTTTTTTATCAACTAATAATTTTTGTGGTGAGGACTTGAAAGTTATTATTATATATCATCTCTGTTTAATATTAGCAGGAATTGCATATTTTGAGTCATTTCAAGAGAGCTTTCCCTTGTCATTACTTGCAGCCTCTAAAACAACACCAAACCACATAATAAATCACTACTGCATTACTCTTCTTTTTATTAATTTGTACTCTGTTGACTAACCACTGCATTTTTAATTTTCAGGATTAATTGTTGATTGTAATTTGAGCAAGAGCTTGGTTTTGCAGGATTTTCTATAACGAAAAACTTTAGATTTTGATTGATTTATTGAGGTATTTACTCTTCAAATGTGTTTATTCTCTGTATTTAGGATTGTTTATTTTGGTTTTTTTTTTCATTATGTGCTATAAGTTTAAGAGAATACATGTTTCAACTGAATTTTTGTAAAACTTTAATGTATGTAGAAAAATATATGCTGTTCTAATAGAACCCAATATAGAGTTAAGTGGAGGTTAATCCAATTCCATGTAATTAATACAATATGTTTAAGCTATAGCTACCTATAACTAGATTGATATTTACACATATTTAGTCCTATTTAAAATAGTATATTTGTTTTTTATCAATAAAAAGAAGTCTTACTATTTTTACAAGTTTTGAGTTTCTCAGAATAATATGTATATTTGTTGTTCTTTGTGATGTTATTTTTCTTTAATTACTTCCCATCCTTTTGTAATAGTCTATCCATTTTCTTGATGCAACTATTTTTCCTCAAGAAATATGGAGTCAGGTTTACCCAAGAAAAAATATGATATATTTCTAATTAAGATGTATGGTACATGTGTGTGTTTTTTTAGGGAAATTTATGTATATATGTACCATACATCAACTCTGAGCAAGCAATTTGCATTCATTAAAAAAAATAAAAAGAAAAAAGTAGTAAAGAGTGAATCAATAAAATTATACAATAAATAATAATCATAAGATTTATGTTATTCATTTTGTGGTTTTTTCTTTCATAAATATTTTATAAATGGTCAATATGCATAAACTTATAAATTTTTTACTAAATTTAATAACCAAAGGTAATAATTAATAAAATAAGTATAATAAAACAAATAATTAAATCAAATAAAAGTAATTACTAAATTATATATAAAATTGAAATTAAATTGATTATTAATTACTCACTTAATTTATTAATTAATAAACTTTAATCTAATAAGTTATTGATGATTTATTTGTAAAACATGATAATTCATTGAAAAAATAATAATTCAAATAATAATTTCTTACACTGTGCAGTGTAATAATTAATAATTCAAATAATAATTTCTTACACTGTCCAGTGTCCTATAGAATGTCGATCGACAAGACTTGGATTAATAATTCAAATAAATTTTCTGATGAGTATGTTGGTGGAGCGTTTGCATTTGTTGAGAGAGCTCAACAATTTGTGGATACAAGGGGACTAGTGAAGTGTCCTTGCAACAAGTGTCTTAATATCGAATTGCAAACGATTGGTGTGCTAGAAAGTCATCTTTTTTAGAATGGTTTTCTACGAAGTTATACAAATTGGTACTGGCATGGAGAGGAGGAAATAATACCGACCAATAGAGTGGTCCACCAATGTCACGAGGACGAGATGATGGATGTTCTTAATGATATAGCACAACCTAACAATTGTGAAGATTATGAGAATGAGGTTGATGATGAGATACCACCAGCATCAGAATGCAGAGGTACTAGCCAATATTATAATGACTTATTTGCCGAGATGGAGTCTCCGTTATTCCCAGGGTGTGAAAAATACACATCTTTGAATTTCGTAGCTAAGTTGATGAATTTCAAAGTGTTGGGGAAAATTCCTAACAAAATTTTTGATGGAATCTTGGAGTTGTTAGAAGATGCATTCCCATCTCCAAATAAGATACCAAAGTCACATTATGCGGCGAAGAGGTTGATGAGGAAATTGGGTTTGGGTTACGAGTCAATCCATGTTTGTAAGCATGATTGTGCATTGTTTTAGAAGGAAAATGCAGGAAAATACAAGTGTCCAATTTGTGGGGAGGATCGTTGGGTGGATAAAAATACCAAGGGGAAGAAAGTGGCCCAAAAAGTTATGCGTTATTTTCCATTGACCCCTCGGTTGATGCGAAAATACGCGTCAAGGCACATTTCTCAACATATGAGATGGCATCATGAAGGGCGTGTTAAAGAAGATGGTATCATGCGTCATCCTGCAGATGGGAAAGCATGGAAGGATTTTGACCGTAGCAATCCAGCGTTTGCAATGGAACCTAGGATGTGCGTCTTGGATTGGCTGCTGATGGATTCAATCCTTTTGGAAATATGAGTTTGTCTTATAGCATGTGGCCGGTTGTGTTAACGACTTACAACTTGCCACCGTGGTTATGCATGAAAGAGACTAACATTATGTTGACTTTATTAATTCCTGGTCCACATTCACCTGGAAAAGATTTTGATGTTTTCTTAAGGCCATTGGTTGATGAGTCGAAGGAATTATGGGTGAACGGTGTTCAGACTCGAGATGGTGTTGATGGTAGTTTTTTTATGCTTTGAGCAGCTTTATTGTGGACTATAAATGATTTTCCAGCGAGGAGTAGTCTTTCTGGATGGAGTGGTCAAGGTTACACTGCTTGTCCTACTTGCAATGTATCAACACCATCAGTTCGTTTGCAAAATAAGGTTGCATTTTACGGTCACAAGCATTTTTTACCAATGGGACACCAAATTAGAAAAAAAGAAGAAGTTATATGGTTTAGTTGAGAAAAGACCACCTCCAGAGGAATTTAGCACTGAAGCTATTTTCACACTAATGACTTTTATGCCTGAATCTCTTCCTGGTAAGCATGTTAGCTACGGTGGACAAAAAAGGAAACGCACAAAAGAGCAAGTTGGTTGGCGTAAAAAAAGCATTTTCTTTGAGCTCTCATATTGGGCCAATATGAAGTTGCGACACAACCTAGACGTCATGCATGTTGAGAAAAATGTATGCGACAGCTTAGTTGGCACAATAGTCGGGTTGGAAAATAAGACCAAAGACACAATTAGCGCTAGAGTAGATTTGGAGAAGATGAAGATAAGACCAGAATTGCATCTGAGAATGGTAAATGGTCGAATGGAAAAGCCAGCAACGAAATACACATTTATTCCTGAAAATCGGCATAAGTTTTGTCGATTTTTTAAATCAGTCAAATCTAAGGAAGAATGTGATTGAAAATGACAATAAGATTACTGGGTTGAAATCCCACGATTGTCATGTCATATTGCAACGTCTTTTGCCAATTGATGTTCATTCATTCCTAGAAAAAACTATTGCCAAGACCATTATTGACTTGTGCACTTTCTTCAAGATCATTTATGCTAGAACTCTGATTGTTTCTGATTTGGAGAAAGTGAAAACATCAATTGTTGAAATTTTTTGCGGACTAGAAATCATTTTTCCGCGAGCGTTTTTTGATGTTATGGTTCACCTAATGATACATTTGCCTCAAGAAGCAATAGATGGAGGTTCAGTACACATGAGGTGGATGTATCCCTTTGAGAGATACATGAAAAAATTGAAACATTATGTGCGTAATAAAGCTCGTCCTCAGGGGTCCATAGCTGAGGGTTATGTCGTCGATGAAGCATTGACATTCTGTTCTATGTACTTCAAAGGGGTGGAAACAAGGTTTAATCATCCAGATAGAAATGTTGATGCAATTCCATCACCAAAGAAGTTGTCTTTGTTTCAATCTCAAGGTCGTCCGATCGGTAAGAAGACATTAACAACTTTGGACGATGAACTTAAAAAAACTACTGAGTGGTACATTCTCAACAATTGCATTGAGATTCTCCCATATATTCAGTAAGTAATTTGATCACACTAACAATATAATTATCTACTCTTCCATTTATCTTTCAAATTTTTTAATCTTTCATATTTTATATGTGTAGAGAGCACAAGCAGATCCTTTTATCTAGTGGTGTTGAAAACCTAGATCAATTACAGAAAAAGGAGTTCCCCATGTGGTTTTACAATAAGCTTTACAATCTTCGACAAGCGGGATCTGCAGAAGCTTTTGAAGAGTTATTCTCCTTAGCAAGCGACTCCTCTAATCTTGTTTCTTCATACACTGGGTGTATTGTCAATGGAGTTCGATTTTTGTGCTATGATAGAGATAAAAATTTTAAAACTCAAAACAGTGGTGTCTTATTACCCGGAGTAGACAACAAAAATTTCTACGGGCAATTAGAAGAGGTTATAGTGATGTCATACCTTGCTGGTTGTTCTATTGTATTATTCAAGTGTAAATGGTTTGATACAGATCCTACCAAGAGTTGGATGAAGCATGAAAATAATATAACCAGTATATTTACTAAGTTCGAGTGGTACAAAGATGAAAAGTTTATCTTAGAAACTCAGGCAAAACAAATTTTCTATCTTGATGATTTGAAAAATGACCGAGATTGGAAAATTGTAATGCCCTGGTTGCTCCAGAACAGTTACGGTGAACGGTGGACCAGAAATTTGACTCGCTACCCGAGTCCTTTGGTCAAAAACGTGCTCTATTGTAATTAACAGGTTAAGGTATAAAACTAATAAAAAGGAAATGGATATTTTCATTACAAACTGCTCTGCAGAGCTAAACAAAACGTTTACAAGTTGTTCTCAGTACAAAATGGTCATTACAGTTTTAAATTTACAATCCCGCCGACCTAAGTGGCAAAAATAGGGTAAACCCCCTAGTTCTTCTGAGAACTCCTTGGCCGTGGTGGTCAAGCGGCCGCATATGTACACATCACCACATCAGCTCTCCACTCAAGGCTAGGTGAGCTTTTCTTTCCCTTTACCTGCCCCACATAGAACCCATGAGCCAAAGCCCAGCAAGAAAACATAACACTTTACATGAACGTTATCAAATGATTATCATTATAATCACACTGAGCATAAAGCTTTCAAACAAATGAGCGAACATCACATGGGGTCTTGATAAACCATACTGAGTGACTGGTAAGCACATCACTGTTTCAAGTGGGAGAGTGGCTGCTAGGTGAGCCACTAGCCTCCAAGGGCTTATTTCATTCATCGACCCTCGGGGTCGGTCTAGCATTAATGCTCTTTGAGTCATTCAATGCTGATAATTGATTAGATTTAATCTTTGCTGGCTTGTGTGATACACGCTAAGGCCGTCCTGACTCATGAGTTAGCGCAATGTGACCAGTGCCCAGTACCACTGCCAAACCTAACTAATAAGTCACAGCTTCACAGTTGATACTAGGACCTTTGCCAAATCTGACTAATGAGTCAGTACCATGCACAAGTGAGCAACATATGATAAGCATTCTATATTCAGTCCATGTCCATATTTACACAACCAACATGCCTCATGAATATCCATGCATATCACACTTGGGGCGCAGTTTTCTTACCTTTGATTCGAGCTAGAGTGAACAAAAGAACGACCCTTGAGATCGGTTTAGCTTTTAGTCCTTTAGCGGTTACCTAATCATAACACATATAGGATACCATCAATAATCATGATAATCAAGGGTTCTCAAACCATTATCTAGCCTCCAAGAGATCAATCCAAACTAATCCAAGTAGTAAGGACACTCGCGAGGCCTAAAACTAGGTTCCCGGGGTCAAAACGAGCAAACGGGGCGAAAACAGGGCAAGGGCTGCGGCCCTAGCATCCTGGGCCGCGGCCCCCAGGGTTCTCTGAGGAAAGGGCCGCGGCGCCCTCCATCAAGGGCCGCATCGCCTAGCAAGCACAAATTCTCCACCTGCTTCTTCAGGGCAGGGCCGCGGCGCCCCAAGAACAGGGCCGCGGCCCTTCACCCTGGGCCATTCCCAACTGCGTTTTAACACTTCAAAACCTTCTAAATCATACCTAAACATTCCCCAATCATCAAAACAATGTTCCCAAGCTTCCCCATGCATCAAAACCCTCAAAACCCAAGGTTCAAATGAATCGAAAACTCAACAATTCACAAAATCAATTCAAAGCTTAGAAACTCGGAAAAACTCAAAACTTAAACTTCGATTACCTTCAATTGGGTTTTTTTCCGTCGAATCCTTCAGTTAAGAAGCTTCTAATCTTTCCTAGGATCGCTATGCCTCGATCCTCACTCGATTCCGACTCCTAGAACTCAAGATTTCGTCAAATATGCTCCGGGTGGCGAAAATGAACTACCGAAGGGTAACGAGAGGTTTTCTATCGTATGTTCTATCTGATAAGCTACTTCAAGCTTAAGTAACCTCAAATAAAACCTAATGCTCGGGGTCCCGAAAACACCCCCGGGGACATTATAGTCAAAACCTCCAGAATTTCACCCTGATCTCAAATATTCCCAATTTATCATCAAATGAACATTTCTATTACCCCAGAATTGACCCCGTTATGACAAAACCGCTAATCCACTAAAAATAAGCGTCTCATGTCGAATAGCTCAAATATATCTCCCTAATAATGGAATCTCATTCACAAATCACATCATGCACCCAAGTACACAAATTACCCTCAACAGGCCAAATTATCATCACACCCCTGTAATTAGAAATATGGACTCACATGCATGCATTTCACATCATATTATAATATAATCAACATATACATGCATTTTATCAATTAATAACATAATTAAGCAAGTATGGCCCTCCCGGCCTACTATTCACGCCGTTAAACATATCAGAGGATTCGGGGCATTACAACTATCCCCTCCTTACTGAAATTTTGTCCTCGAAATTTACCTGAACAGCTCGGGATACTGACTCTGCATATCTGACTCCAGCTCCAAGGTTGCCTCCTCGACCTTGCTGTTCCTCCACAATACCTTAACCAAAGGTATTGTCTTATTCCTAAGGACCTTGTCCTTCCTATCAAGTATCTGAACTGGCTGCTCCTCAAAGGAGAGATCTGGCTCAAGCTCCAGATCTTCATAACTCAGAATATGGCCCACATCAGATACATTCCTCCGAAGAGCTGACACATGGAACACATTATGCACGGCGGACAACGCCGGAGGCAAAGCCAATATGTAAGCCACCTGACCAATCCTCTCCAGGATCTCAAATGGACCTACAAACCTAGGACTCAGTTTGCCTTTCTTCCCAAACCTTCTCACCCCTTTCCATGGCGAGACTCTGAGGAAAACATAGTCTCCTACCTGGAACTCCACGTTCCTGCACTTGGGATCTGCATTGCTCTTCTGTCTACTCTGAGAAGTAAGCATTCTAGCTCTAATTTTCTCAATAGCCTCACTGGTCCTCTGAACTTCATCAGGACCTAAGTATCTCCTTTCTCCCGTCTCATCCCAATGGATGGGAGATGTGCACTTCCTACCATATAGCATCTCATAAGGTGCCACTCCAATGGTAGATTGGTAACTGTTGTTGTAGGAGAATTCTATCAAAGGCAGATACTTACTCCAAGATCCACCGAAATCCAGCACACATACTCTCAGCATGTCTTCTAATATCCGGATCGTCCTCTCAGATTGCCCATCTGTCTAAGGATGATAAGTTGTACTGAACTTCAACTTTGTCCCCATGGCTTTCTGCAAACTTCCCCAGAACTTGGAAGTAAATGTGGGGTCTCGATCTGACACGATCGACCTAGGTGCACCATGGAGCCGCACGATCTCTCTCACATAGAGATCTGCATACTGATCAACTGTATATGTAGTCCTCACTAACAGAAAGTGAGCTGACTTGGTGTAGCGATCCACTATCACCCAAATAGAATCATGATGACTAGTAGTCCTAGGTAAGCCCACCACAAAGTCCATTGTGATGTCTTCCCACTTCCACTCTGGGATATCCAGAGGCTGCAATGACCCTGCCGGCCTCTGATGCTCAGCCTTGACCTGTTGACATGTCAAGCACTTAGCCACATATTCTACTACATCTCTCTTCATCCTCGGCCACCAATATAATGATCTCACATCCTGGTACATCTTCATGGTGCCTGGATGCAAAGAGTAAGGTGTAGTATGAGATTCATCCAGAATCTCTCGCCTCAATGCAGTGTCTAACGGAACACATATCTGCCCTTTGTATCTCAACAAGCCTACCTCAGACACCGTATAATCTCTGGATGCTCCAGCCAGAACATCCTCCCTGATCTTAATCAGCTGTGGATCACTCAACTGACCCTCTTTGATTCTCTCCAACAACGTAGACTGTAGCGTAAGGTTAGCCAACTGGCCCACCAGCAACTCTATACCAGCTCTGGTCATATCATCTGCTAACTCTCTGGCTATCAGCCTCATACCATGAATTTTCCCCGGACCCTTCCGGCTCAAAGCATCAGCTACCACGTTGGCTTTTCCTAAGTGATACAAAATCTCACAATCATAATCTTTTACTAACTCCAGCCAACGCCTTTGCCTCATATTCAAGTCTTTCTGGGTGAAGAAGTACTTTAGGCTCTTGTGGTCTGTATAAATCTCGCACTTCTCTTCATAGAGATAATGCCTCCATATCTTCAAAGAAAAAACCACAGCCGCCAACTCTAGATCATGAGTAGGATACCTCTTTTCATACTCCTTCAACTGACGAGAAGCATAAGCTATTACCTTCTCTGATTGCATCAAAACACAGCCCAAACCCTGATGAGAAGCATCACAGTAAATCACAAACTTCTCCTGATCTGTTGGAAGACTCAGAATCGGAGCTGTAATCAATCTATGCTTCAGTTCCTGGAAGCTGTTCTCACATCTATCTGACCACACAAACTTCTGGCTCTTGCGTGTCAGCTGAGTCAAAGTACTAGCAATCTTTGAGAACCCTTCCACGAACCGCCTGTAATAACCTGCCAATCCAAGGAAACTTCTAACCTCAGAAGCATTCTTTGGCCTTGGCCAATCTCTGACCGCTTCGATCTTTGCTGGATCTACCTTAATCCCATCCTTATTGACAATATGCCCAAGAAAGGATACCTGAGACAACCAGAATTCACACTTCTTAAACTTTGCAAACAATCTGTGTTCCCTCAATCTCTATAGAACCAACCTCAGATGCTGCTCATGCTCTAACTCAGTCTGAGAATATACCAGGATATCATCGATGAAGACGATCACCAACTGGTCTAAGTAATCCTTGAACACTATGTTCATCATATCCATGAAAGCAGCAGGGGCATTAGTCAATCCAAATGACATAACTAAAAACTCATAATGCCCATACCTGGTACGCAAGGCAGTCTTCGGTATGTCCCCCTCCTTGACCCTCAACTGATGATAACCAGAACGAAGGTCAATCTTAGAGAATACCTTCATACCTTGCAGCTGATCGAACAGATCATCTATCCTTGGCAAAGGATATCAGTTCTTAATTGTCAACTTATTCAGTTCCCTGTAATCTATACACATCCTCAGAGAACCATCTTTCTTCTTTACAAATAGAACTGGCGCACCCCAGGGTGAGAAACTAGGTCTAATAAAACCCATATCTAGCAGCTCTTGCAACTGCACCTTTAATTCCTTCAACTCAGCTGGGGCCATTCTGTATGGTGCTCTAGACACTGGCTCCGTCCCTGGTGCCAGTTCTATAACGAACTCAATCTCTCTGTGTGGTGGCAATCCTGGCAAATCTTCTGGAAACACATCCAGAAACTCACATACAAGTCTAGTATCCTCTGGTCTCACTGGCATGACCTGAGTGGTGTCAACCACACTGGCTAAGAATCCAATGCAACCTCTCTGCAGTAGATCCCTGACCCTCAATACAGAAATCATAGGAATACAGGATCCATGCACAGCACCCACAAATACAAAAGGATCCTCACCCTCAGGCTCAAAGGTGACCATCTTCCGTCTGCAGTCAATGGTTGCCCCATACTTTTCCAACCAATCCATACCTAGTATCATATCAAAGTCAGTCATAACTAACTCTATCAAGTCCACTGATAACTCTCTGCCCTCTACTGTCACTGGCAAAGATCTGACCCATCTTCTGGATACCACTAACTCCCCAGTGGGTAACAAAGTACCAAACCCCACAGCATAGAAATCACAAGGTCTACACAACCTATCAATAATACTACTAGAAACAAAGGAATGTGTAGCACCAGAATCAATTAACACATGATAAGGGGTTCTTGCACTAAGAAGCTGACCTGTAACAACTGAGGGGGAAGCCTCAGCTTCTGCTTGAGTCAACGTGAACACTTGAGCTGGGGCCGAGCTGTCCACCTTTCTGGGTTCTTCTTTCCCTATCTGAGGGCAATCTTTCTTAAGATGACCCACTGCTCCACACAAGTAGCAGGCCTTTGCCCTACACTCTCCCAAATGGCACCTCTTGCACCTAGGGCATTCAGGACGTGTCTTCCAGGCTTCGCTGCCCCCAGGACGACCCATTGTAATACCACGAGGTCTCCTGTCAGGACCTGGAACTGGGAAGGTATCAGGAACCTTCCTCTTCTAATCACTGGGGCCAACACCCCTACCAGAACCAAAAAATGGAGGAACTGTCCTCCTGAAATCCTTTCTGGCTACACTGTCACGCCAGATCTTGGTCTCTGCACTCTCAGCTGTGAGTGCCTTCTCCACCACCTGTGCATAAGTAGTGACTCCTGCCACAGTGGTGATGCGAACGTCACGGGCTAACCTGGGCTGTAGCCCTTGGAGGAATCTCTCTCTCCTGGCCCCATCAGTGGGCACCAGCTCTTTGGCAAACTTTGCCAAACGGTCAAACTTTAAGGCATACTCAGTTACTGATAAGCTTCCCTGAAATAGCCTCATAAATTCATCGGCCTTCGCTGCTCTAATAGCGTCATTATAGTACTTCTCATTAAACATAGTCTGAAACTCCTCCTAGCTTAGGAGATTAACATTCTTGGTCTGGCCAACCACCTCCCACCAAATCCGGGCATCATCCCGAAACATATAGGCAGCACAGGCCACCCTCTTACTACCAACTACCCTCATGAAGTCAGGAATAGTGGTAAGCATGCTCATCCATTGTTCAGCTTTGATAGGATCTGCACTGCCTTCAAACACAGGAGGTTGTTGCTTCTTGAACCGCTCATAAAGAGGTTCCAATCTGTTTTCAACCCCAGGCAGCTGCCCAGTAACTGGCACTGACACAGAAGGTGCCTCTGATACATTAACCACTGCAGGCACTTGTTGCTGTCTCAGGAGACGAAGCTCCTCTCCCTGTTTCAACACTATAGCCTGCAGATCATTAAACAACTGCTGCCAGTTTGCAGGTGCTGGCTGTGGAATCTGAGACTGGTCATTCTCTTGACCCTGACTATAGTCATTATTCTGACCCTGACCACTCTGGCCAGATGTAGTGTCTATCTGTTCTGGGTTCATTCTGTCACTGATACCTTACTGAAACGATAACCAATACGGCCAGTCAGGTAGTAATAACTAAACCTCTTGCCGCCTCACGGTCCAAGAACAAGCAGACAATTATCATATTCCACAGTCATTCAGTATTCTCAAACAGAAACATGTTTATGGCACTTAGCACTCAGCATGTATCACATAGCTGTTCATAATATTTCAGGGGCACAAGGCCAACACAGTGTCTCATGCATACAGGTAAAGCATTTGCACCACATTTAGGCAGTTATGCACATAACTACGTAAAGAGTTACCAAACCATGAGTCGAGCTTGACTTCAGTGATTTGTGTACATGCCCAGCCAGTCTACAGGAACCTTAACCTTGGCATTGCTCTGATACCAAGTTGTAACGCCCTGGTTGCCCCAGAACAGTTACGGTGAACGGTGGACCAGAAATTTGACTCGCTACCCGAGTCCTTTGGTCAAAAACGTGCTCTAATGTAATTAACAGGTTAAGGTATAAAACTAATAAAAAGGAAATGGAGATTTTCATTACAAACTGCTCTGCAGAGCTAAACAAAACGTTTACAAGTTGTTCTCAGTACAAAATGGTCATTACAGTTTTAAATTTACAATCCCGCCGACCTAAGTGGCAAAAGTAGGGTAAACCCCCTAGTTCTTCTGAGAACTCCTTGGCCGTGGTGGTCAAGCGGCCGCATATGTACACATCACCACATCAGCTCTCCACTCAAGGCTAGGTGATCTTTTCTTTCCCTTTACCTGCACCACATATCACCCATGAGCCAAAGCCCGGCAAGAAAACATAACACTTTACATGAACGTTATCAAATGATTATCATTATAATCACACTGAGCATAAAGCTTTCAAACAAATGAGTGAACATCACATGGGGTCCTGATAAACCATACTGAGTGACTGGTAAGCACATCACTGTTTCAAGTGGGAGAGTGGTTGCTAGGTAAGCCACTAGCCTCCAAGCGCTTATTTCATTCATCGACCCTCGGGGTCGGTCTAGCATTAATGCTCTTTGAGTCATTCAATGCTGATAATTGATTAGATCTAATATTTGCTGGCTTGTGTGATACACACTAAGGCCGTCCTGACTAATGAGTCAGCGCAATGTGACCAGTGCCCAGTACCACTGCCAAACCTAACTGATAAGTCACAGCTTCACAGTTGATACTAGCACCTTTGCCAAATCTGACTAATGAGTCAGTACCATGCACAAGTGAGCAACATATGATAAGCATTCTATATTCATTCCATGTCCATATTTACACAACCAACATGCCTCATGAATATCCATGCATGTCACACTTGGGGCGCAGTTTTCTTACCTTTGATTCGAGCTAGAGTGAACAAAAGAACGACCCTTGAGATCGGTTTAGCTTTTAGTCCTTTAGCGGTTACCTAATCATAACACATATAGGATACCATCAATAATCATGATAATCAAGGGTTCTCAAACCATTATCTAGCCTCCAAGAGATCAATCAAAACTAATCCAAGTAGTAAGGACACTCGCGAGGCCTAAAACTAGGTTCCCGGGGTCAAAACGAGCAAACGGGGCGAAAACAGGGCAAGGGCTGCGGCCCTAGCACCTTGGGCCGCGGCCCCCAGGGTTCTCTGAGGAAAGGGCCGCGGCGCCCTCCATCAAGGGCCGCAGCGCCCAGCAAGCACAAATTCTCCACCTGCTTCTTCAAGGCAGGGCCGCGGCGCCCCAAGAACAGAGCCGCGGCCCTTCACCCTAGACCATTCCCAACCGCGTTTTAACACTTCAAAACCTTCTAAATCATACCTAACCATTCCCCAATCATCAAAACAAAGTTCCCAAGCTTCCCCGTGCATGAAAACCCTCAAAACCCAAGGTTCAAACGAATCGAAAACTCAACAATTCACAAAATCAATTCAAAGCTTAGAAACTCGGAAAAACTCAAAACTTAAACTTCGATTACTTTCAATTGGGTTGTTTTCCGTCGAATCCTTCAGTTAAGAAGCTTCTAATCTTTCCTAGGATCGCTATGCCTCGATCCTCACTCAATTCCGACTCTTAGAACTCAAGATTTCGTCAAATATGCTCCGGGTGGCGAAAATGAACTAACGAAGGGTAACGAGAGGTTTTCTATCGTATGTTCTATCTGATAAGCTACTTCAAGCTTAAGTAACCTCAAATAAAACCTAATGCTCGGGGTCCCGAAAACATCCCCGGGGACATTATAGTCAAAACCTCCAGAATTTCACCCTGATCTCAAATATTCCCAATTTATCATCAAATGAACATTTCTATTACCCCAGAATTGACCCCGTTATGACAAAACCGCTAATCCACTAAAAATAACCGTCTCATGCCGAATAGCTCGAATATATCTCCATAATAATGGAATCTCATTCACAAATCACATCATGCACCCTAGTACACAAATTACCCTCAACGGGCCAAATTATCATCACACCCCTGTAATTAGAAATATGGACTCACACGCATGCATTTCACATAATATTATGATATAATCAACATATACATGAATTTTATCAATTAATAACATAATTAAGCAAGTATGGCCCTCCCGGCCTACTATTTACGCCGTTAAACATATCGGAGGATTCGGAGCATTACAAAAATTGTTGAAGAAGTTCATCATAGAAATGTGTGGGACACCCCAGCAGCTGATGAACAGTTGGATCCCATTCAAATAGATGTTATGCATGACACAATATCATCTGATTTCCAATTGTTTTTCGATCTTGGTCCGTTGCCATAAATCAATTTTTGCCGTAGAGATCAACCGCCATCTATTGTCAATGTAGATACTCATGTTGATCAAGAGGAAGATGAAGAGGAAGAGGAAGAGGAGATGGTCGATGAAGAGGAAGAGGAAGAGATGGACTTAGAAGAAGATAATGTAGAAGAAAATGAGAATGATAGTGATAATGAATATTATAGTGATGATTAAGTTGTAATTTTTACATTCAAAGATTGTTTGCACTTATTATTTATGGATAACCAGATTATTTATGTTTATCTTTATTTGTCAACATTTTATTATATGCACACATATATATATATATATATCATTATATTTAAATTTATTAGATGTCTTCTGCAGTAATGCGACATCACGGAGGTGATGGCGGGGCAGATCCTCCTCAAGATCCAACACATGTAGAGGCTGACTGTGAGAGAGGTAATTCATGCACTATCTACTATTTTTATTCATAAATTAACCTTATAACTATAGATGTATAATTTAATATTATGCAATTGTAAAATAATAGTGTCTGCAATAAAAAGGCGTGGCATCAACAAAGGGATATCAACCCGAGAGGCTAGGGCTTCCTTAGGTAGACCATTACCCCTTGAGTGGGATGTTCGAGGAAAGACGTACAAGGAAATTGGTGAATATTCTCACCATTTGTCTCGGGAGATCGACCTTCTCATTCGACAATATGTTGATCCCGACTATGATCGATGGGATAAAGTACCAAAGGAAGTTAGGGATCGAATATTTCCTCATCTACAGGTAATTTATTTCTTATCTTTTGTATTTTGTTGAATTTAATGTTAAATTTGACTAATTAACTTAATTTATTTTAATTTAGGATGATTTATTCGATATTGGTCTCACTCGGTATGGGGCAGAACATCGAAGTGGCATTCTTCTCGGCATTCAACGATCTTGCGCTGATCGTTACTCAGAATGGAAGAATGATATATCTACTCACATAAAGAAGCATGGTCAGAGACATGCTCCTGCTGGTTTGGTAGAAGAAAAATGGAAGAAGGCGCTTGATTATTTTGATTGACCTGAAGTGAAGGTAAATTATTTTTTTTTAATTTTGTTTTGTTAATATAACATATATATAATTAACACAATGTCATTTTGTAGAGGCGCTCTGAGATTAATGCTGCGAATCGAGCAAAATAAAAAAAAAATAGCTTCCAAGGATCGCAGTCTACACCAGCTCTTCGTTATAAGAAGGTATTTTTTCTTATTAAATTTTTAAAAAAATTCATATATTTTTATTAAATTTCTAAATAATTTTTGTATATTAGCGCAATATGCAAACTGGCCATCTCTCAGGCGTTTCAGAAACTTGGATGGATACTAAATATAAAGAAGGGAGAGGTTGGGTCAGTCAAATAGCGCGTGATACCTATCTAAGTAATTGTATATTTTTTATATTTTTCTTACTTTGTAAATTTGCAATAGTTGTATTAAAAATTCAATAATACAGGAAAAGTTGCTGGAGGTATGTCAAACTCAGCAGACACAATCTTCTACGACCACCTCCAGTGCGAGTACTCCCACAACTGAGATGGATGACATTGCCCTTGTTGAGACAGTCTTTGGACGCCGTCGGGGCCATCAGACAGGACTTGGTCGTAGGATTCGCTCGAGCGCAGAACGTGAAGTGACTGACACACTTCAACCACCGTCACCGCCCCCTACTGCACAAGAGATGCGGGATGTGGTCCAACGTCTCCGAATTGTTGAGGAGTACATGGCTAGACTTGGTGGAGCCTCAGGTTCTGGATCTTCTCAGCCAAGTGATGGTCAGGATCCGACACCTCCTACTCAATAGGATGCTGGAGAACATTATTTATGACTTTATACTTTATGTAATTTGACTTTAGGAAAATATTATATATCACATTTTACTTTATTTAGACTTACTTTGTTTTATTGGAACATTATATTTATAAAATTTTATGATTATTAAATTTCATTAGATTTATTTATGTTTCAATAAAAAAAAAATCAAATAAATTATTTAATAATTATAGGATAAAAGCAAATTAAAAAAAAAAAGTGAAATCTCTAGCGACGACATATGAGGCCTCTAGCGACAACTTAGGGAAGAAGTTGTCGCTAGAGAAAACGCAAATACGGAAATAAGAAGCCATCCAGCGACGAATTTTAACGGGTTCCAGCGACAACATTGGTCGTCACTAGAGCCTCTAGCGACGACAATTCTAGAATCGTCGCTAATAAAACCCAATTAGCGACCGGGTTCTAGCGACTACAACTAGCGACGACCATGTCATTGCTGGAGCCTCCAGCGACGACAAATCCCCTTCTAGCGACGAAAAAAATCGTCGCTAATACCCCTTTTTCCTGTAGTGATACTCTATTAAATAATATAATGTCTAAATCAAATCTAATTAATTGACTCATTCAATATATATGGATCTTAAAACCAGATCCAAACAAATCAGATCATGTATATGCATCTTTAAACCAACTCCAACGACTTGACCCTTTGTTATAAAATACTATCAATATTCTATCTCATCCCAACCAGAAATTAGTGAATTCTACCTTCACTATTCCAAATTTAAAGAATCCCTTTTATGTACATAGATATATATTTGAAATAATAATGCTTACCACATAATACATAGCTAAGAATATATTCGAAATGAAATAATAATTAATTATAATAATCTCAATATCCCTTATATATACGAAGAATTAACATATATATCTCTTCTATATGATAAGTGTGTAGATAACGAATTTTTTTATTTTAATGGTTTTTTATTTATTTTTTAATGTTAACTTTAACAGAATATTTTTATATTTAACATAATATTCTTATATTTAACTAAAATAAAATAAAATAAATAATTAAAAAAATTAAAATAAGATATTTTTGAGATATTTTACAATGATAATTATTTAAAAATAATAAATAATTAAAAAAATTAAAATAGCATATTTTTCAGATATTTTACAATGATAATTATTTTAAAATAATAAATAATTAAACAAAATAAAATATAATATTTTTGAGATATTTTACAATGATAATTATTTAAAAGTAATGAAATCATATATTTTATATTTTAAATAAAATTTAATTAAACTTAAACTCACTTATTAGAATAATATTATATTAAACATATAATATAAACTAATGTGAATTAGCAACAAATTGTTTTTTTTTAAAAAAAAACTAGCAATAAACTTAAATTTAAATCCATGTATAATATTTAATATTATATTAAACATATAATTTATAATCTCTTGTTGTCATTCCAAAATTCAAAAACTAGAACAAACATAAACTTTAACAAAAATAAATAAATTATTTAATTAAAATAAGATATTTATTTCAAAATTTATATGACATTAATATAAATTTAATAAAAATAATTAATAAATTCTATAAATAAAACTAAGCAAATGTGCATATTGCACGTTGCTTGTATCTATTCTATATAAAAACTGTACAGATAACGAAAATTCTTAGTTTTAACGATTTTTTATTTTTTTTCCTTTAACTTTAACGAAATATTATTATATTTAACACAATATTATTATATTTAACAGTAGATTGTAAACATGACTTAAACTTAAATAAAATAAAATAAATAATTAAACAAATTAAAATAAGATATTTTTGAGATATTTTACAATAATAATTTATTTAAAAATAATAAAACCAGATATTTTATAACTTAAATAAAATTTAATTAAACTTAATCTTAATATTATATTAAACATATACTATATATAATCTTTTTTTGTCATTGTCAATTCAAAAACTAGAACAAACATAAACTTAAACAAAAATTAATTAATTAATTAAGTAATTAAAATATGATATTTTTAAGATATTTTATCATAATTTAAATAATTACATCATATATTTATTTAAAATAGTAAATCCATACATATCATTTTTTTATCTTATAAGTTTGTGTGATAGTTTGTTATTTATCCAGTGATTGGAGCTATTTTTTTTCATCAAATTCACCAAATGACATTGTGAAATACATTAGAAACTAAAAATAATTGATGCATGTATACTATTATCTACACTATGATTTTTTCTTTTCTTATTTTATTTCTATTATTAATTTTTTGAAATATTATTGTATATTATATATATGTCATGTAGCGAGACAAATATATATTCATATGTTGTATTTAGATGTCATATATGTAAAGATTATTGATATAAATATTTTTATATACTATAGAACTATAATTCATTCTATTTTATTTATATATATTTTTAAATAACAGTGAATTAATTTTTATTAAAATTATATCTACAACATTTAAACTAAATAAATATGCATTTCACGTTGCTTCTACCTAGTATATATATAAATTGAAAAGTGATCACTAACATATAGAAAAAGAAAAAAATTCTAATGTTCTTCTTATATTTGGACCTTTAGCCTTTAGTCCTAATTTGATCATCCTTAAATACTGTGTGTTTTCTTTTGGACAATTTATCATGGCAACAAATTTTCCTGTGAATCGAATACTGTTTGTCAAAGCTTTCGGTTAATAATTTCACACGTACGTACGTTTTTATATTATTTTTTTCGATCTTCGAAGCTATCCCATTATTTATCTAATATAATACTCCGATTCTGATATACTACAAAATTTAGTTATGATCAATAATTAATCATAATCCAATTTATAAAAAAATAGTAAAGTAAAGTAATTTTGTTCACAACAAAAATTCAATGAAAACGGAGAGGAAATTTTAACTAAAATATTTCAGATCCCTGCATATCTTAATAAATCCAACGTTTTTTCTTTTTGTTATAAAGACCCATGTCTAATTTGTGACTAGAATTTATTTTTCCTCAAAACATCGTTTATTTATTATATCTTAGTTCCGAAATTGCATGTGTATTATATTATACTTGATTGTAAAATGCTTCTATAGGAAATAGTGTGCCTACTGCGCACTGTTTCATTTAATAGTATTCATTTAATTATGTGAATATATATATATATATATTTATATATTATCATATTTAATAGAACCGGAGTTGCCGAATAAGATCTACTTTTTTGAGAAGGGAGCGAGTCGAGTATAAAACAAACTAAAATCTCAGTAATAATATGTGAGCTTTATGGAAAATTTCTGCCAAAACAATTCTTTCTCTATTATTGACCAGAATAATAATTATTTGCTTCCTAAGTTCACACTCTTAGCCACATCAAAATAACTGATTACCCTTAAACATTTCTCAAGGCACCACCATAATATCAGCCTTAGCCGCCCTGTGTAGAATATATTTTTCTCTTATCTAAAATATCAGAGATAAGAGAGAAAATATACTCATGTTCTACAAAGATTTTATCTCCCCTTTTCTTTTTCTAAAGAACCCAATAATGACAATTCAAGATTCCCAATCCACAAACATATATAATTTCAAAGACAAAATACCAATTAAATGAATTAAACATCTCCACATGTCATATTCCTTTCAGTCTTTTAGAAAGACAAGCAAATGCCTTCATCCTCCCTTTATTCCTTTTTTACAAGTGTCATATATAATATTTGTGATATGGCGGACCAGTAGTGATATTTTTTTTCCTATATAACAATGCTTTATAAATGAATTTGTCCAAAAAGTGTGATAGATATGTAACTTACCAATTACTAATTAATTGATCAGAAAACTAAATAATATGATATTCCTTTTTTTATGATTTCTAATTTAATTATTCAAATTAAATAATTAATTACTGAACTGTTATAGAAATATTTAAACGGACACAAAGTTTGAACAGAAACCAGATATGTTTAAAGAGTTTTATCACCAGAAGATGAAAACGAACATAAAGTAAAGAACACACGAAATTATACGTGGTATCAGCAATTTTTGCAGATTGCTACTAGTCCACGGAGCCACGCCCAGAGAATGAAATTTATTAGAAGAATATTTAAACGATTACAAAACCAAATTGACTTATACAAATAAAGACTCCCTTTTGAATTTGTCGCAACTGTTGTAATCTAAACTCCTAATCAAATTTCTAAAGTGCTAAGATCTTGAACTCCCTTCAAATCATAACACTTGCACTTTTCCTTTCGAAAAGTGACACGAACATGACTTCTCCTGAAGCTTGATGAACAATGTCCAAGTGTGTTCAACCTGCACAATTAGCACAAAGAAAACAATACATAAATACATTGTAATAAACCACTAAGAACTTGCTGAACTCAAGTTCTTTCACATAATAAAAAAGTTTCTCTAAAACTTGAAAATATTTGGAAAATAATATACCTAGAGAGATTATCAAAAACCAACAATCTAAGGATGATTATATACCCTTTAGAATCCCTTTAGGTCGTGGAAAATAAATCAAAAACCAATCAGCCAATAAATGAAAAATCTTCTCAAACAGGAAGTCAGAATTTGTTCAAACAGACTCACGATCCGTTCAAACAGTTCATTGAACCTAGACAGTTTTTAAACCCAGTTTCCTTAAATAAATAAGCAAACAAAATATACATTATCTCTGCAAGCTGTATACGGTTTCTAGACAAATAAATCAGATCGAGAAATACAAATAAATACCAACAATTTCCATATAAACAAAATTCAAGAAAATATATTCTTTTATAGGAAATTATATATTTATTTTATTAACATATATATAGAATAATCTAATTAGAAAATATTTCACAACAAACACAAGAAACTACTCATTTCGAAAACACCACACAATATATTTTGAAAATGCACTCCATAATTAATTTTGTCAATTTTATCAAATATGCCAATAAAGGATTTTACATAATACATTAGAGACCACAAGTTCGTAAATAAGTGTATTATTAAGATATTAAGTAAGTGATTAGATTCTTTGTTATGGAAGCTCCCACTGTTACTATATAAAGGCGTGTGTTCCCTTAAGCCTGTATATCACCAAATAAAGACTGAAGAGTTCCTTATCAAAACAAACTCTCTTTGCGTTTTTCTAGTAGGTTTCAGATAGCAAACTTTGTCGTGGGAGAAGAGCCCTAGCCCTAGCTATCATATGGCGCCAGGAAGGAAAGTAGTAGAGTGCCCTTCGAAGATGATCATCGTGGAACAAATCTGTAATAAATGGTCAGATCGTCATCATCTTCACCATCACCAAGGAGCTTATTATATGCAAGAAGCTACTCATGTTGTTAATCATCAGCAACCTTGTGTAGCTTACAAAGGGCCGTATGTGAAAACCGTAATAGTTCCTCAAGTGGCTGTGCAAGGATATATTAGTCATCACCAAGTTCCTCAAATGATGAAACAAGGCATGGTTTCATAGACTGTAATAAGGCAGCAAAGCCTTATGTGGAGTAGTATTACAGAATATGGTAGGAGCAACAATGGCCTCTTACCTGGTAGAGCAATGTAATTATTCAATATATATCTTTTTATATTATTAGTTTGGCACTTTGTGTTATTAAGACTAAGGACATGGTTTATATGTTCCTTTCTTTTTAACTTAGGAGTGGGAACTGTTGACCTATATGAGACTTGTACTTAAGGGAAGCTGTAGTTGTTATATATATATATATATATATATATTTATATATGTTTATATAGCTATCCTCATACGGGAGAGAAGTGTACTGTGTCTATTTGTGATATACAATAAATGTAATGTTAAAGTATGGCCATGTTATAATTTGTAATAAATAACAGCAGTGTATGCTATAAAACATTTATTTGTATATGACCTATAGCTAAACAAAATTATAGGATATTTTCATCTTAGTGATATGCATTCTATATATTTATAGATAATAGATAAATATACTTTATTTATTATAAAGTTTTATGGATTTATATCAAAATCGATATATACATTTTTATAGTCTGAAAATTTTGGTTAATTCCACCCTGCTATAATCTAAATCCATGGAAATTTAATAATAGGAGTAAATAATACTATATATATATATATCTCTTCTATATAATAAGTGTGTAGATAATAAAAATTCTTGGTTTTAACGGTTTTTTATTTTATTTTTAATATTAAATTTAACTGAATATTATTATATTTAATAGAATATTCTTATATTTAACGGTAGTTTGTAAACACTTAAATTTATAAATAATAAAAAAAAAATTAAAATATGATATTTTTTTATATATTTTACAATGATAATTATTTAAATATGATAAATAATTAAACAAATTAAAATAAGATATTTTTGAGATATTTTACAATGATAAATATATAAAAATAATAAAAAATTAAAATAAGATATTTTTGAGATATTTTACAATAATAATTATTTAAAAATAATAAAATCATACGTTTTTTTAACTTAAATAAAATTTAATTAAACTTAAACTCACTTATTAGAATAATATCATATTAAACATAATATAATCTACTGTCAATTAGCAACAAATTACTTTTTTTTTTTAAACTAGCAATAAATTTAAATTTAAAATGCACGTATAATATTTAATATTACATTAAAAATATAATCTTGTTGTCCCTCCTAAATTCAAAAACTAGAACAAACATAAACTTAAACAAAAATAAATAAATTATTTAGAGAATATTTATTTTAAATTTATATGACATTAATATAAATTTAATAAAAATAATTAATAAATTCAATAAATAAAACTAAGTAAGCGTGCATATTGCACGTTGCTTGTATCTAGTATACTATGATATACGTGTACATTTTAATTCTTTCTAGACTCGTTTGCTCTAGCACACATAATAGTACTAAATTAAAAATATATATGAGTTCATTATTTACTAATAATAATTTATGAGAAAATGAGTTTGATCATAAAAGAAAATATAATTATTTTGATCTAAGAATTCATGTATTAATATAAATATACTGGGAAAATTCTTAGGTAGCATTTTTATTTTTGGCATGTGAAAAAATTATAACCCAATTTTTTTTATATGAATATGTACATTGTAGTTATGGCAGGTGTTCCACCAATTTTTGAGAAATTTTGAATAATTTATGATGTCGAAATCATGGTTCAAACAGTTAGTTATACACTTACGTACCTCATTTTTTAGATACAGGTGTAAAATAGACTTTTTGAACCCTGATTTCGACACAGTAAATTATTCAGAATTTTCTGAAAATTTGTGGGATATCTACTATAATTATCATATACGCTGTCATATAAAAAAATTGATTATAATTTTTCCACTAATGTATCATTTCTCGGCACAAAATAAAACGTGCCAGCAAAAGTTGTTGTAACGCCCTAATTTCTCATAAATTATCAAGAGCACAACGTTGGATCATAATCATAAATATTGTTCTTTTATTGAATAAAAACTTGAAAATAAATATATAGATCCATGGTTTTACAAAAAATAAAATATTAAAATGAGCAACATTTAAATAAAACTTCAAAAGAACACATTCTTTAATAATTAAATAAATATGCCCGCTTGATCTTCTTCGACTATATGGTCCCCACGAGTACATCACGAAGCTCCTAGGTCCCCCTTGCCACTGGCCTTTCTATCTTTAATTGCCTATAATAATAACATCATAAGGGGTGAGTTTCTAAGCCCAGTAAGGAAAATACAAACAAGAGTTTGTCATATAATCATTTAATCAACACATCCTAAATTACACAAAAAAAAACTTATTTATACTAATCATATATATCACAAAACCATAGGTCATGTCATAGCCTAAGTCATAATCATAAATCATAATCTAAGTCATAACCATAGTCATAAATCATAGGTCATAAGTCATAATCGTAACTATAGGTCATAGATCATAAGTGCTTATATAGGGGTGGCAATTAAGCCCTGGTCAAAAGTCTGTCATACACCAGACATCAACTTAGGTCCGTCATAAAATTTTGGCAACCAAGCCTACCGAACATAAGTCCGTCATACATCATTGGACACTTTAGGTCCAGACACACTTACCCCTTTATTGTACCTGAAATGTTAGGTCATACAAAACATAAACTAGATCATAAACTAAACTACCTAATTTTCCTTACCAAAAACTGGAATATTGTAGACAAGAGCGGGATTGGAAACTCCTAAAACCAAAAATAAAGAAACCATAAGTCCTCTAGAGAAAAGAAGATGAATAGAAGATCTAAACCATTGGAATAAAGACTTACCAAAAACCTTAAGTTTCAAAGAAATTGAACACCTAACCAAAAGTCATTATAACAAGTTAGGATTTAAAAAAAAAAGGAAAGAATAAGAAGAATGGAAATGGACTAAACCTGAAGATTAAAAGAACCTTAGACAACTTAGGGCTTCGTTCTATACCTCAAACACCAAAATCACTCCAACATCTTACTTCCCAAGTGTTTAGAAAAGCTTTAGATTTGAAAGATTTAACCCCAAAACCCTAGTGTGTTCTCTCTAGAATGAACTTAGCAGCTTGGAGGCTCTGAACTATGCTTGAAAGATGATGAAAAATGGCTGAGTAAAGGGTCCTATTTATAGAGTTCAAGGAGTGAAACTAACTCCTTTGAAAATGAATAAATAAATGGTTAAATATACATTTTTCGCTCAATAGATACCCAAAACTCGTTCAAAAATTTTCAGGAACAAGCCAAAGTTGTTGAGGGCTGTTTCTAGTTTCAGATTCTAGGAAAATTAAAAATTGGTCACTGGAGTCGATATATCACCTCCTATAGGCGATATATTACCTACACCATAATCCCGAGGGTCCGTGGTTTCGTTCGTGTGTTTCGTATCAATTATAGGCGATATATCGACCCCTATAGCTGCAATATATTGGCATATGTTGATATTTGAAACACATTTTTGCACACTTTCAACACACTTGAATTTTTTTAAACCACTTTGACTGAGTAAAACCTAATCTTAACAACTGAGGGAAGGTTCTCGACTTCCTAGACTTATTCATGATTATTTTTATTCATCAAAAACCTTATATCTTTAATAAACATATATGTCACAAATGTCACATTCTTAATTATTTTGTCTAAACCTTAGGTTATAATAAATAATATTCTTAGGACTATCTTTATTAATCAAACCTTATGTTTAAATTAATATTTCCAAACTATAGGCTATACTTATAAAATCCATAACTAACTCTACAAGTTTCCAACTAAATCCCGGCTTGAACCAATAAACACGAAAACTAAAATACTAAGCTACTACTACTACTATCTAGCTAAGTAAAATTTTGAGACACTACAATTCTCTCCTACTTAAAAGAATTTCGTCCTCAAAATACGCTTAAAAAAATATTGGGATATTGCTCCCTCATATATTCCTCCAATTCCCATATTGCCTCTTTTTATGTGCTATTGCTCCACAAGATTTTATCCATAGGGATTGTCTTGGACCTTAAATCCTTAGTTCCCCACTCTAGAACACGTACTGGCCGTTCTTCATAACTGAAATCTTGTTTTCACTCCAGAGCCTTGTAATCAAGCACATGGGATGGATCTGATATGTATTTTCTCAACATCGATACATGAAAAATGTTATGTGTTTCAGCTAATGATGGCGGTAAAGCCAACCGATATGCTACATGCCCTACTTTGTGAAATATCTCAAAAGGACCTATAAACCTCGGGCTTAATTTTCATTTCTTTCTGAAACGCATAATCCCCTTCATCGAAGAAACTGTGAGAAAGACTTGATCGCCTACTGAAAAGGAAACAGTTCACCTTTTAGCGTTAGCATAGCTCTTCTGGCAACTTTGAGTGGCAATCATTTGTTGTCTTATCTTTTCTACTGCCTCAGTTGCTTCTCTTACAGCCTTAGGTCCTAAATATCATCTTTCACCAACCTCATCCCAATGAAGTGGTGATCGCCATTTCCGTCCTTATAGCATCTCATAAGATGCCATGCCTATTGTTGCCTGATAATTGTTGTTGTAAGAGAATTCTATCAATGGAAGATACTTGCTCCATGATCCTGAAAAGTTTAATGCACATGCCCTCAGCATACCTTCTAATATTTGTATGGTATGTTTTGACTGACCATCGGTTTGAGGGTGAGATGCCATACTTAGTTTTAACTTAGTTCCCATTGCATGCTGTAGACCTTCCCAGAATTTTGATGTGAAAACCGATCCTCTATCGGAGACTATCGTCTTTGGAACTCTATGTAATTTCACTATCTCCGCCACGTAAAGCTCTGCATACTGCTCAACGTTATAAACTATTCTTATAGGCAAGAAGTGAGCAGATTTTGTGAGTCTATCTACTATCGCCCAACACAGAGTCATGCTCCTAGGTGGTCCAGCAGTTCTTTGATGTTCGCTCTTGACATGTAAGGCATTCTGCTACAAATTCTGCTATGTCTTTCTTCATCCCCGGCCACCAGTACATTGTCTTGACATCGTTGCATATCTTTGTCGATCCCGGGTGAAGTGAATTCAGAGTAGTGTGCACTTCTTTCATAATACTTTCTCTTAATTCACCACTTTCAGGCACACATACTCGGTTCCTATATTGTCACATGCCTTATTTTGTCAAGGAGAAATTAGCTTTTTCTCAGCTTTGTAGTCCTGTCTTCATCTTAAGAAGAAACTTGTTCTCTTCTTGTTTCTCCTTTATTTCCTCCATTAGTGTTGACTTGATCATGAGCTCAGCTAGTTTTCCAATTATTAGCTCAATTTCAGACCTCTTGATATCATCTTGTAAACGTTGATCTATCCCCTTAAGTGTTGATATGTTTCCGTAACTCGTCCTACTAAGTGCATCTGCCATAACATTTGCCTTTCCCGGATGATACAAGATCTCACAATCATAGTCCTTTACAAACTCCAGCCACCTTCGTTGCCTCATATTGAGCTCCTTCTGCGTAAAGAAGTACTTTACACTTTTGTAGTCCGCATAGATTTCGCACTTTTCTCTGTACAGATAGTGCCGCTAAATATTTAGAGCGAAAACCACTGCTGCTAATTCTAAGTCATGGGTCAGGTACTGCTGTTCATACTCCTTTAGCTGTCTCGAGGCATATGCAACCCTTTTTTCGTCTTGTATCAAAATGCATCCAAGTCCATGCTTCGACGCGTCGCAATACACTACAAATTTTCCCTTATCGTTTGGGATGCATAGAACTGGGTCTTATATAAGCTTGTCCTCTAACGTTTGGAAGATTTCTTTGCACTTCTCCATCCATGCAAAATTATGTTGCTTCTGTGTCAAATTTGTTAAGGGTATAGCTATTTTGGAGAACCCTTCAACAAATCTCTATAGTATCCTGCCAATCCCAGGAAACTTCTCACCTCCGTGGAACTCTTGGGTTTGGGCCAGTCCTTCACTGCTTCAATCTTGGCTGGGTCTACTTCTACGCCATTTCTAGACACAATGTGTCCTAGAAGTGCCACCTTCTCTAGCCAGAATTCATATTTATTAAAATTAGAGTATAATTGATGGCTTTTGAGTCGTTCCAATGTCAATCGCAGGTGCTTTTCATGCTTGGCCTTTGTCTTTGAGTAGATCAACATGTCATCTATAAACACCACACTGAACTTATCCAGGAAGTCCTTAAATACTATATTCATAAGATCCATGAATGCAGCTGGTGCATTCGTTAATCCAAAAGACATTACCAGGAACTCGTAGTGTAATGCCCCGAATTTCCTAATAAGGGTTAGGACCTTGATTAGGAGGTCGGGAGGGCCATAATTGATTTATCATGGCATTAAATGATCATATGCGTGTTAATGTGAACTATATTATTATATGATGATAAATGCATGCATATGGGTGTATTTATAATCATAAGGGCATTTTGGTAATTTGGCCTGTTGAGGGCATATTTGTAAATTGGGTGCATATTGTAATTTGTGAATGAGATTTTATTATTATAGAGATATATTCGAGCTATTCGGCATGAGACGATCATAGATTATGAGTTAGCGGTTTTGTCATAACGGGGTCAAGTTTGGGGTAATAGAAATGTTTATTTGATGATAAATTGGGAGTATTTGAGATCAGGATGGAATTCTGGAAGTATTGACTCTAATGTCCCCGGGGGTGTTTTCAGGACCCTGAGCCTTAGGATTTATTTGAGGTTACTTAAGCCTGAAGTAGCTTGTCAGATAAGAACGTATGTTAGAAAATCTCTCTCTCCCTTCCCAATAGCCTATTTTACCGTTCGAAGCTTTCTTAGAGGAATTTCGAGTTCTAGGAGTCGGAATCAAGCGAGGGTCGAGGCATAGCGATCCTAGGAAAGATTAGAAGCTTCTTAACTGAAGGATTTGACAAAAAACAACCCAATCAAAGGTAATCTAAGTTTGAAGTTTTGAGTTTCTAAAGATTTTAAGCTTAGAATTGGACTTTGTGAATTGTTGAGTTTTTGGTTGGTTTGAACCTTGAGTTTTGAGGGTTATGGAGCTTTGGGAAGCTTGGGAACTTTGTTTTGATGATTGGGGAATGTTTGGGTATGATTTTGGAAGCTTTTAAAAGTTGAAAAAACGTTTGGAAATGGCCTAGGGTTGGGGGCCGCGGTCCTGTTCTTTGGCGCCGCGGCCCTAGCTCGATCAAGAAGGAGAAGGGTTCTGACTTGGCTGGGCGCCGCGACCCTTGGTGTTGGGCGCCGCAGCGCTTGCTTCAGGAAATTCTGGGGGCCACGGCCCAAGGTGCTAGGGCAGTTTCCCTTGCCCTGTTTTCACCCCGTTTGCTCGTTTTGACCCCGGGAACTTAGCTATAGGCCTCGGGAGTGTTCCTACTACTTGGATTAGTTTGGATTGTTGTCCTAGAGGCTAGATTTTGGTTTGGTAACCTATGTTGATAATTTTATTGATGGTGTACCATATTTGGTTATGATTAGGTGACCGCTAAGGGCTTAAAGGTTGATCGTTCTTATATTGGTTCTAGCTCGAATCTGAGGTAAGAAAACTGCACCCTGTGTATATGTGACATGCATGGCTATTCTTGATGCATGTTGGTTGATTATTAAGTATGCCATGCATGGCTATTATTGGTGCATGTTGGATTGTTGAATATAATGCATATGATGCACAAGAAACATATGAATAGGAAATGCTTTACACATTGAGTATGATGTTGTTAAGAGCTTGAGCCTTTGTGTTCGTGCATAGTCCTAATTGTACTAGTACTTGTTAGGATAGCATGCTGAATACCTTGTTATGGATATTGGATATGTGATACATGTTTGGTGGCATGGCTTCCTTGTGTGTGGCACTGACTTATTAGTCAGAATCGGCAACGGTGTTACATCCATCTGTGAAGCTGTGATTTACTAGTCAAGTTCTCAATGAGTTGAACACTGGTCGTGTTTTACTGACCTAAGAGTCAGAAATGGCATAGCGTCAAGAACACCGAGCCAAATGAAGATTAGATTTAATCGATATCAGCGTTGAATGACTCATATGGGGTATTAATGCTGGACCGACTAGAAGGTCGACGAAAATTATAAGCGCTTGTCTAGTCTAAGACTAGTTATTCAGAGCCAGGGCATATGGCCCAGGTGACTGCTTGTCACATGGCTAGGGAGCAATGTTCAATAGTTATGACTCTAGAGTCATGAGGAAGGTTATGTTGGTGACTAATCACCATGCACCTATCCTGCTAAATCTAGTGAGATGCTCACCTATCTGTTAAGCCTTGGTGATCCTATCGTCACATGGCTAAAGGGTGCTGTCCCCATATTAGTGACTTTTGAGATTGTCACCTATTTGTTCAGACTGAAAGTATTGAGTGACTGTTATGAACATTGTTGATATTATATCATGTTATATTGTGTTTTCTTGCTGGGCTTCGGCTCACGGGTGCTATGTGGTGCAGGTAGAGGCAAAAGAAAGTTGGACCATCCTTGAGTTGGAGAGCTTAGGTAATGAGGTGTACATATGCAGCTGCTCATCCACCACGGTCGAGGTTGAGAAGGAAACTAGGGTCAAACCCTGTTTTGCCCCATAGAACGGCCTGTTGTAAATATTTTCTTGTAGTAGACTCTGAAATTATAATTTTGGGATCCCAATATATATATTATACGTTTTATTGAAATGTTACATCTTAACCAAGATTTTTAATCCCTAAACCGCTAATCATACTTAGTACACGATTTTGGCCAAATGACTCGATTAGTGAGTTTAGCACTGTTTACAAGGCACACCGTAATGGTCCCCAGAGTTTAGGGCATTACATGTAGTGTCCATATCTAGTCCAAAAAGACATATGTGGGATATCTTCTTCTCGTACTTTTAGCTGATGATATCTTGATGGCAAATCTATCTTCAAGAATACCGTAGATCCTTGTAGTTGATAAAAAAGATCGTCTATTCGAGGCAAAGGGTATTTGTTCTTGATCGTCACTTTATTTAATTCTCATGCACATCCTCATACTTCTGTCCTTCTTCTTGAAAAAAAGCACTGGTGCTCCCAAGAGCGAATAGCTCGGTTGGATGAAACCCTTGTCTAAAAGTTCTTGTAGTTGTATTTTTAACTTCTTTAAATCGGTAGGCACCATTCTATAGGGAGCTTTTGAGATTGGTGCTGTCTCAGGTGCCAATTCTATTTCAAACTCGATTTCCCTACTCGGAGGTAATCCTAGTAGATATTCTGGAAACACCTCAAAAAATTCGCATACAATATGTACATCCTTTGGTTTGAGCTACGTCTCTTGTGTTTTGTCCACCACATTGGCTAGAAACACTTGGAAACCACTATTGATTAACCATTGAGCTTTGAGAGCTGAGATAGTCGGTATGCGAGTTCGGGAAACTTCTCCTTTGAAGGTGAACTGTTCTCTGCCTTCTGTTTGGAAGTTGGCTGTCTTACCCTTATAGTCTATTGTTTCCCCATATGTTGCTAACCAGTCCATGCCTAAAATTACATCATAATCCTTAAGGTATAACTCGATCAAATCTACTGGTATTTATTTTGTTATGATGCTAACTACAACGCTATGCACCCCTCTATTAGATAACATTCTTTTCCCTGAGGGTAACTCCGTGACAAACTTAGCTCTAAAAAGTTCGCATGGTCTATCTAAGCTATCAATCGTATTCATAGAGACAAAAGAATGCGTAGCTCCTAAATCGAATAAAACATTGCATACTTTACCAGAGATAGTGACCTGACTTGTTACCACTGTTATTACTAGTTTCTGCTTCACCTCTAGTAAGAGCAAAATCTCTGGCTGGCACAAGATTGTCATATTTCTTTTGGTCTTTCATCTTTGGGCAATCCTTTTTAATGTGTCATTATTCTCCACAATTGAAACAACCTTTCATCTTATATCGACATTCTCCTTAATGCTTCCTCTTGAAGATAGGGCACTAGGGAAATTCCACATAGGGCTTCTCATTCCCGTTACCTTCTGATGTAGTCTTGTTCTTCTTGTTGGCTTTTTGATTTTGACCACTGTGATGTTTTCATTTGTGGTCGTTCTATTAATTGTTATTCTTTTTGGCGTCCCTTCTGGCTGCGCCTTCCTTCCAGATTCTTAATTTTGCCTGCTCAGCTTACAAGGCTACCTCTAATGTTTTCGCATAAGTGGTTATTCTCCGAATCAACATTACGCCACGAGCTATCATAGGTTTCAGTCCCTTCACGAATCTTTGAATTCTTAGCGTCTCGGTGGGTACCATGTCCGCCACGAACTTAGCCAACCTATTAAACTTCCTGGCATACTTTGTCACAGTCGAATTCCCTTGAGTAAGCGCGATGAATTCGTCCACCCTTGTGGCTAGAATCGCAGAACTGTAATACTTCTTGTTGAACACTTGGATAAACTCATCCCATGTCATAACGTTCACATCTCTAGTCTGCTTCACTATATCCCACCAGATGCGGGCGTCTTTCTTTAGAATGCTTGAAGCGTAAGAGACTCGATCTTTGTTTCCTAGCCGCATATGTTCTAGAATGTACTCCACTCATCGAAGCCATTCTTCTGTTTCTATTGGGTTAGATCCGCCGTCAAAGTTTGTTAGTTGCTGCTTTCTAAAACATTCATACACTGCCTCGTAGCAAAGTTCAACCGACTGTAGTAATTGTGCTAAAGGAATGACTTGTTGCGCCACTTGTTGTTGTTGCCCTGAGTTTATTTGGAACTCTTCTTACCATCTCCTTATCTCTGCCCTAAGGCGGATATTTTCTCTTTCAAAATTTTCTTGATTAGCAACAACTTTCGGTTCTTTCACTACATTGGGTGCTTCTGGCACTCCCGGGGCTGCTGGAAATTCTTCATATGTGGGGGTGGTGGCTACTCCTCTTCCTCGCCCCCTTCCCCTTCCTCGTCTTCTACATCGGCCACTTCCTTGGCGATTTAGTCTTTCAGATCTTCTTGGTTCCTGCTCCATGTGTCTTTTATGTTTCCCCAAAAGAGAAAAGTTTGAAAAAGCTAAGACAAACAAAACACGTAGAGGTTATAACTTAGCCTATCATACCACTGTCTATTAGGTCCATCTATCTATTAAAACTAACATATTACAATTAAGTCCAACTCGAGTAAATTGACCTTAACAATTGAATCTTCCATGGAGGAGGGTTGGGTTCAGTATATCGCACCCACTACTAAGGCCCCCTAACTTCAACTTGGACCCAAAAGACAGGAATTTAAACCCTTACTTTATTAATTGTTATTCATTTTAATTAGATCCAATATAACAATGCAAAGCAAATGGGCCTTCACAAATGGGCTAACCCATAAGAGAGGAATTTAAACTTTACACTTTCAATTGAATCCAAAACTCTTAAAACTTACTAAAAAATGAAAAATAATAACAAAAACAAATAATATATTTTATTAAAATAAGAAATTAATTACAAACTAGTGAAAATTTTCTAAAACAGCATAAATAAAATTTTAACCATGTGCTCTTATATACATCTAATCCTCCACATCAGATCCTTCTTCGAGCATATCTTGAGTGAAGTCCTCATAATCCTCTTGAGTGTAGATAAACCTTGAAGTAAAAGGAACTTGTTTAAGAAATCCTTCCCTAAGGTTATCTGATAATTGATCAACCCTTTCTTCTATTTCTCCATTTGGTAATATAATATCCTCGAATATCATAAAATTTTGTGCAAACCTATCCATAAATATGTTATATTTATCTTCAATAGGTACATCATTATCAAATAAAGCTTCATTCCATGCTATCCTTAAGCTTGGTTCTGCTAACGGTAGTTTGATTGAGTGCATGAGAACTATGAACTTCTCATGTGATTTTAAAAGGGTTGTATGCCTATCAATAATCTTTTCTATTTCTTTGTGAATTCAGTTGATTCTAAGAAACACTCTCTCGAACTCATTATCACACTCATGGTTTGGTATTCTTCTTATAGCTTTAGCCTTTCTAACCACCCTTGAATCCATTGAGCTAATTTATGAAAATAACTCAAGAAAGACGTTACAAACATATTTCGAAACAATGTGCATACTTTTTTTTTATCAAGAAAAGGATAGTATATTGATCAACCAACAAATACAAACAAAGGTCGAAGCAGATAGCTCCCCCTCAATTACATATTAGAGAAAAAATTTAACATTAATTTCTCCCTCAAAGTCAGATTTTTCCTCAAATAGTAAAGATTGATTACTCTAGTCTGTACTGAATTTCTAATAAGATCATTAACATGAGCAACTGAAGAACATCAGCTATCCACCCAGCATTTGTTCCTATTTTGCCATATGATGTAGACTGAAGCAGCCAAAGTAGCTGCCACAACCCGAGCCAGACCAACTTTACTTGGCTCTTCCAGCCAACAACGCTATTCCTGGTGTAACGTCCTACGTTTTCGGGTACCTTTAAACGACTCGGGTCGGGATTTTTCCCCCGGGTTAAGGATATTATTTTAAATAATATTGTATTTTGTTTGTAAGTATTCCATGAGATATTGCTAGCCAAAATATGAATTTTGTGATTTTAAAAGTCAAGATAAGACTTTCGGTCCTGGACCGACACAAAAACCCTGATCGGGTAAAAATCTCGGAAAATAAAACGAAAAATCATGACAATTATATTTTGGGCATAAAATACATTCATAAAAGTTAAAGTTTGGTCAAAAATAATAAACCTAAAAGAAAATGGAAATTTTAAGGCATTTTGTGGTAAATGCCTAATTTTGCCGAAATGGGGAATTTTATTCCATGAATGGACCTTAGGTTAAATTTTATTATGTGATCAATTAAATTAAATGTGAGAGACATTTAAATTAATTAATTAATGTTAAGTTTGGTGATTAAAACTTAATAAGAGTGAAAAAGGTGTCAAAAGCCAATTTGGACTTTTCTTCTTATGAAACATTTATTAACCTTTATAAAAAAAAAAAAATGAAATGATCATATATATATAGCAAGGGTTGGCTGGCCAAGTGATGTTTTGAAACCCCATTTATTAACTAATTTAGTTTAAATCCCATTTATTTAAAGGTTTGAGATATAGTCAAGTGGGCAAGTGGGTAGAAAAGCACCCAAGTGTTTTGTGATATTTTGAAGAGTTGTGTGAGCCATTCTAACCCCCAAATCCGACCACTCTCCCTTCCTCATTCACTCTCATCTGATTTTTTAAGAGTCTCTCAAGTGTTCTCTCCATTTTCAACCCCAAGAACACCAAAGAAACTTGGAAGCTAAATCTTGGTCTAGGAAGGGTTTTCCCTAAGGTAAAGTTTCATTAATCTAGACTTTTGTCAAGTTTTAATCATAGAGTTTCAAATAGCTAATTACCTATGTTGTTGGGGGAAGTTGGTTAGGGTTTTTGAAAGGTTTTGGAGGAGCCAAAGCTAATAGGAATGTCAAAACCTTAAGCAAGAACAGCAAAGAGGTAAAAAGTTTACTTTTGATGATTTTGTTGTAGGGTTTTTAGTTTTAAGCATTATTTTGTATATTTAATGCTTAAAGTTTCTTGTTGGTGATGTAATATGGTTATGGTAGTTGTTTAATAATTTTTATGATGCATGTGTATTGATGTTTGAAAATGGGAACCAAAACCCCCAAGGGTTTTGTAGGATACCCTAAAACAAAACATGTTTTGAGCTGTGAATTCCAAGGGGTCAAGCAGCCACTGTATATTTTTTTTGTAAAATTAAATTGTACTGTGATGTTGTTGAGATTGAGTACATAAAATTGAGCTTTTGAAACACTAAAAAATGTTTAGAAATGAGTAAGTTATGCTATTTCAAAGTTTAGGTAAAAAACTGTTTTTTCGTATTCTTATTTTCGGAACCAAGTTTGGACAGCCACTGTATAGGGAAAATGAACCCAGTTTTTTCTAAAATTTTCTGAACATATTTATGGAATAACCTATTATTCCACTGTAAAATTTGGTAAGAAAATATTGAACGTTTTGAACGTTATTAACTGTCAAAGTTTGGAAAAAATAAGGACTTGAAAATAAGGTCATTTTTACCTCATTGTTGGAAAATGATTTCACCAATCAAAAATACTCATTTTGACCTAAGATTTTACAAAGACCTAAATGGCATAACAAAAATGGAATTGAGAAATTTTGGTAACAATTGGGTAAGTAAATTTCAAGTTATAAACTAACGAAGTATGTAGTTAAAAATGTGAAAAATAGACTTTTCACACTTAGTGTAAAAATAAGATTTTGGAACATAAGGTAAAAAGTAAAATTTTGCTTATTTCAAGATATAAATTGGTAAGTCTTGAAATCATATTTTCACTAAAATTACCCCTTTGAGTTTAAATGAATTATTTTTATTAAAGAGTTTTTATTCTTTCTAAAAATAAGAGATTTAATTTATTAATAGTTAATAAATTAAAGGAGGGTTTAAAACCCTATATTTTGAGAAAATAATTAAATAAATTATTTTTCTAGTAAGTAAAAATTGATTGATTGCTTTTGGAAAATTAATTAGTCAAGATGAGAAATTTATAACGGTTTTTCTAATTAAGACAAATTAAGCAATTTTCTTAAATAGGATTTTAGATATTAAAACCTTAAGAAAACTAAAAGGAAAATTTAAAGAGTTTATTTTCTTTAAAAATATTTAAGGAATTTATTTGTATTTTCTGGATGTAATACCGGTTAATAGCGATACCTTGAAAGAATAAGATTTTTAGCGGGTTGTGGGGAAATACCATTGTGATACCCGAGCCTAGGTATCGAGACCTTAGGATAGGTCTCCCCGAGACTTAGGGTTTAGTCTCGAATATTTTTGTATGACTTTCCTTAATAGGTTTAAAACCAAGTAAGGATTATAAATCCTTACAAATGACTTTTATTAAAATGACCAAACTGCCCAAAATAATAATAATGAATTATGAGTGCCATAATTAATCCGAGTATACTGTATGGATAACTACAGTATTGGCTAAGCGTAACTAGACTGAACGTTGGAGGGTGAAAACCTGCTGAGCGCTAAGGACTCCAAGTAAGTCAACTTATATTGTATGGCTGCAACATGAAATGATTATTGTCTTGTATGTTAGTATAGGGATACATGCACATATATAGGCTGTCATAGAAAGTTGCTTAGAGACGTTAGTCTAGTGAGTGCTGATTTAGAAAATATGAACGGTAGATGTCCGTCATATCCTAGACGGTTGATCCTCGTCACACTGCTTGATTTTATTTATGTCTGGTTCATTGCCGCGACGAGTGGCCATGAGATGAGGATAATGTAGAGTCCAAGAACTTTACTTAGCTAATTGTTTAGTAGTATTATAGTATGTTTAGTGTTATCATTGTTACTTTGGATTTTTGGTTCAGACCGGGAGTTATTTGGACACTCATAGTAGTACTTATAGATTTTCTAAGTTTAACCTATAGTTTAAGAATATTAAGTATAACCTAAGGTTTGATTAATGTGTCTGATATTAAGGAATATATTATTATATTATAAGGTTTAGACATCAACCAATAGGATTTTAAGCACATGTTTTGAATGGTAATTAAGGATTTAGTATTTTTGAGGATTAAATTAAATAAGGGTAAAAGTTTGAATGTATAGGGTCAGTCAGCAGCTTTGAGCACGTTGAGGGCTTAGTCAAGGCTGTTTACTCCATTCAAACTCAGCTGAAAATGTGTAAATTCGTGTTTAAATATTCAGCGTATGCCGATATATCGCAGCTATAGGGGGCGATATGTCGCAGCACGTAGATACGGAAAACACGAATCGATGCACGGTCGCCTCGGGAACAAAGGTCCAGGCGATATATCGCCTATAGGGGGCGATATATCGCCTCCACCAGCATGAATTCAAATACATTTGAATTCTTTTCCCTTCAGCCATTCAAACTCCTTCAACAGTCCAGCATCTTCTGAACGAGTCTTCAGCCTCTGCTGAACGATTATTCAAATGATTTTCACCTAAAAAGCCATTATTTTTATTCAAGTAAAATCAAGATATTTTCATTCCCAAACTCTATAAATAGGACCTAGCACCCAGCCATTATTCACCATTTGCTCTAAGTTCAGAGGCTGCTAGTGTTAAGTGAGTGAGAGAGTGTAAACACTTGGTTTGGGGAAAAACTATAAGCTTAAACATCATAAGCTTATCAAACACTTGGGAAGTAAGTGAGTGCTATAGTATTTCGGTGGATGTTAGATTGATCTTGCAATCTTTGAGGTAAACCCAAAACTCTAGTCCTTTCTGTATTCTATGTTATTTCTTTTCTCAAAACCTTCTACTCAGTCCCCTAACCTTATTCTTATTTTTGGTTAGGGAATCCAAGTTCTTAAGCACTTAAGTGGTGGTAAGCATATTTTCGTTTAATGGTTTAGTCTTCCTATTCTCTTTCATTTCATCTCCTTTCTTTAGACTCACCCTTGTTCATTGTGGTTTTAGGAGTGTTCCAAAAGTCCTAACTCAGTCCATTTTATCCCGGTAACTTTGGTAAGGAAAATAGGCTAGAATTAATATGTTATGTGCTTATGTTATCTATATGTTTATGTTATTAAAAGTGTTATGATATGTATATGTGTATGTAGGCTTGGGCATATGACCCATATGACTAACAAGACCCCAAATGGGTTATGGGCATATGACCTACTTAGCTAGTAGGACCCCATTAACCCCATGGGCATATGCTTGTTTAGTCTATGGGACCCCAAGTAATAATGGCCATTATAATAAGTGTATGTTATATGTATTATGTTAAGTCTTTATGTTTTCTTATGAAATTGTGTATAATAATGGCCATTATAATAAGTGTATGTTATATGTATTATGTTAAGTCTTTATGTTTTCTTATGAAATTGTGTATATGACTATGTGTTAGGTTTTTCCTTGCTGGGCATTAGGCTCACTCCTTTCTGTTTATGTGCAGGAAAATAAGCTTAGAGGCGGTAAGATTCGTGATGCTTGGGAGGATGTGTATCGATGATGAATAGAGTCAAGGGGCCGAGCGTTATCGATTCGAGGATGTAGTCTCCTTTTATGTTTTTTATGGTTTTACATGTATTTTCCGCATTATTATGTAATGTCTTTTATTTTAAATCTTATTTTGTTTTAAAGACAATGGGATCCCAAAATCCTTCTTAGTATTCTGTTTCTTTGTAAATAACTCTTATTTTCAAGTTACTCAATAAATTATGGTATTTTCGTAAAATGTAAGTTTTTATGTATAGTTTCGATAATGGTCCAATTAGTCTAGATTAGTGGGTCATTACAGATAAGCTGGTTAAACCTAGGGGCGCCAAGATAAATGGGACCTAGGGGCCCTCATGCTTACTTAATCATTGGACGGTTAGAATCTGAGCAAGTGCTCTGATAAGTTATTCCCGGATAGTAGCCGTGAATATTGGCCATTCAGTGAGAGTGCCTAGAGATACTAGGGGCTGCCAAGATTGAGTGAGGCTGAACACCCTAGGGGAAACTGCTCACCAGCACCACTGATTAACATAGAAGTCTCCGTAAAATCATGTAAATTTGATTACACTCTTGAATAAGTAGCGATGCCCTAGGTAACACGATAGTTACCCTTGATGAGAATAGTTATTGGCTAGATCTTAGTGTGGAGACTCGGTTCTCTTTTACAGATTAGCAATTATGTTGGAGGGCGCGTTACGCCTGAATTGTTGGAAATTGTCGAGCGTTGGTCTCGAATTATATTGTGATATAATATATCTACTTGCTCTGGGATTTTCTGAGTGCAGGGATAAAATTGTTGGTAAGATATAGTTGTGATATAATATATCTGCTTGTTCTGGGATTTTTCTGAGTGTAGGATTTTTATCTAGTTATGAATTAATTTATCCTTGGTTATCAGGCATGACCATAAGTTTGCCAGGACGCTTTAGCGTTCTTGAAATTGATTGTGTAGGGTCTAGATGGGTCCGGAACCCTAATTCTCTACATGCTTTGTTTGAAAGTTGATCTTATTAAGCGTTTTCGCTTACCTAGTTGTTTCATGTTGTAGGTAAGTGCAAGGGCAAGGCAGAGCAGTGAGCGCTGCAGTCTTCCTTACAAATGTACATGTGGACCGACCTTTTGGGAAGCCTTTTTATTTTTGGAAATGTTGTGCAATTTTCCTAAACTAGGCTCACTCTAATCTTTATAAAACATGTTTGTAACTAAATGTTAAGTATGGCCATATGACTTTTTAAAAAGTTTTTTTTTCTATGGGTTTTTGAGACATTTTGTTAAATGAAAACATTTATATTTCCGCATTATCGAGTCTTGAAAATCCGGGTCGTTACACCTGGAACTGCCAAGGCCAAATAAGATTACCCAACCACTTCTCAACTGCCTGAAGCACTTTCCTTGAAAAAAGACAGTTGAAAAATAGATGAGCATCGCTCTCCATTTCAGTATCACAGACCGGGCAGCTTTGAGATGAAATTGGTATATTGCAATGATAAAGGAGATCTCTGGTTAGTAGCTTCTGGTGATAAGCTTGCCAAAGTATGAATCTGTGTTTAGGCATTGAGAGCTTACACCAAATAAACTTCAGAACTTTGCTAGGGGAACCAGAAATGAAATTAAGATATAATGAATTCAGCCTTATTTTCCCCTTGGAAACAGCTGTAATTAACTCAGTTTCAGACAGTAATTTGCTAACCTTAACTAGAATTTTCCAATACCAGCTTGTGTCTTGATGAATATCATAATCCCAGATTCGGACCCCTTTTAAATAAATGAAATTAACCCATTTAACCCACAAGCTGTCTTGCTTAGAAAAGATCATCCAAACGTATCTCGTAAGATTAATCTTATTCCAAAGAACACTCTCTTTAAATCCTAAACCTCCATAAGATTTAGGCCTGCAAACATGATCCCAAGATGCTAAATGAAATTTGCTACAAACTCCATTGCCACCCCATAAGAAACCTCTACATAAACAGTCTATTTCTTTGATAACTTTCTGAGGAAGGAGAAATATGCTCATCCAAAAGTTCCTTATCCCCAAGAGAACCGACTGAATTAACCGCACACGCCCAGCATAAGACAGGTTTCGACTAGCCCAACCATGAAGCCTTTGACGAATTTTCGAAATTATTATATCGCAATCCATAGCTTTCCACTTAGTAGGCCTCAAAGGAACTCCTAAATACTTAAGAGGAAACTGCCCTTCTCTCAACTTAGATAAACACAACAGCTTCTCCTTCTCAGCTGAAGTAATACCTCCAAAGTAAATGCTTGACTTAGCTTGATTAATGCTCAGACCTGACGCTGATGAAAACTCCTGGAACGCCTGCTGCATAATCTGAATTGAACTGAGATGAGCTTTGCACATTAACAACAAATCATCTGCAAAACAAAAATTAGTAATATTTAAAGCTTTACAGAGCAGATGAAATCTGAAATGCTAATCTTTAGCAGCCCCATGAAGAGCTCGGGTGAGATAATCCATAACTAGGACAAATAGAAGGGGGGAAATAGGGTCACCTTGTCGCAGCCCCTTACCGCCCTTAAAATCATCATAAAGCTAACCATTCATAAGAATACTATATGAAGAACCTCTCAAGCAGACCATAACCCATTTGATAAACCTGCCAGGGAACTTATACGCATTTAACAGACTTTCAAGGAAATTCCAATCAATAGAGTCGTAGGATTTGCTCAGATCGATTTTCATTAAGCACCTAGGAGACACTCTTTTCCTGTTATAGCCTTTGAGGAGGTCTTGGAGAATTAGAATATTATGAGCAATACTCCTATTCTTAACAAAAGCACCTTGGTTTTGATTAACCACCTTAGGAAGGATAGGAATTAACTTGTTACAAAGCATTTTAGAAATGCATTTGTATAATGTATTACAGCAGGCTATTGGGCGATATTCTGAGGCATTGGAGGGTTGAGTGACTTTGGGAATAAGGGCTAAAATTGTACTGTTCAGCCTCTTCGGAATGTGGCCTAGATCAAAAAATTCTAACACTGCTGAAGCCACTTCTTTCCCTATATTAGACCATAAACTCTTATAAAAACCAGCCCCAAATCTGTCCGGTCCCGGGCTCTTTATTGTCTTTATATTGAACATAGCTGTTTTAACTTCCTTGAAAGTAAAAGGTTTGATGAGGAAAGCTTGGTCTTCAATGAATAGAATGGGACCTGAGAGAGCTACAGAGGTATCAACCAGCCCAGTTGTTGCACTAGTTTCATCTAAAAATGATTGAAAATGCTGAGTAAAGTGATTAACAACTTTCGGATAATCCACTTCAACACTACCATTTTCATCTACAAAAGAAACAATCCTATTGAGCTTCTTTCATTTCTTCATGCTGGAGTAGAACAGAGAAGAGTTCTCATCTCCAAACCTCAGCCAATGAACCTTACTCTGCTGATATAAGAAACTAGCATAGGCAGCCTCTTTCTTTTTAAAATCCAGGTGAGAAGCTCTCTCTTTATCGCTCAGAATTTGGTTTTTCGGATCAGAAAATAAGTTGTTTTTAGCTTGCTAAAATAACACCTTGCTTTCCTCATACTCCTTAACTATATCACCAACAACCCTCCAATTGAATCTCTTCAATATAAACTGAAGGCGATGCAATTTCCTCAATATCTGTTGCAGTCCATATCCCTCTGATGGTAACTCTTTATTCCAGCTATCTAAAACAGTAGGCTTGAAGAGCGGATGATTAGTCCACATGTTGAAAAATTGAAAGGGTCGCAGTCCATTTTTAATAACAGAAATATGCTTCAAAACGATGGCACAGTGATCCAAAAATACCTCCCAAATAGCTATTGCATTGACATTTGGAAACATATCAATCCAATCCTTATTTATGAAAACTCTGTCTAATTTGGAAAAGATGCGATTATTTCCATCTTGGATATTCGACCAAGTGTAATACGAGCCCAGCAATTTCATTTCTTCCACATTCCCAAGATCAAGCCAATTCCTAGCATCCTCAACTTCTTTAGGAGAAATGACCTTACCCCCAATTCGATCTTCTACATCAAAAACAGAGTTAAAGGCACCAAGAACTAACCACGGTTTGACAGGAAGAGAGATTGAGGCCAACTCAGACCATAGACCTTTCCTCAATTCTAACTGATTTAAACCGTAAACTATAGTGAAGCAGAAAGATTGTCCTGTAGCCCATATCAGAACCTTGCAATGAATAAACTGAACATGGTCAACCAGAATATCAACTTTGACCCAGCTACCTTTCCAGATTAAAAGGATCCTACCTTCCAAAGCCTTGCTACTGTAATACTCCTAGTTAACAAAGCTAGTGTTCATTACCTCCTCTACTCTATCACCTTTTATTTTGGTTTCCAAAAGAGCCCCAATACCAATCTTATTTATCTTGCAAATATCATTCACTGCTATTTGCTTATTCCTCTTATTCAAACCTCTAACGTTCCAGCTCATTAAGTTGAAATTGTCCATTCAAATTCAATAATGGAGAGGGATCATGAAGAAACTATTGCTGTTCTTGAAGAACACTAAAAGCATTTTTTGTATTCTGGCCAATATCAGGGGATTTCACCTTCATGGTTCCTAGTTTTTTCGGTGTAGTCCAATCTTTCTCCTTCTGAAGTTCCCCACTCTGGGAATGCAATTCCTCTACTGTTACCACCTGATCTGTAACATCTGTCTTGTTGTTGTTCTTCTTGAAACAACAGTCTTAATGTTGTTTTCGGCAATAGCAACTGGGACCTATTTTCTCCTCCAAACCAAACCTTCCAATTTCTTGCAAGATGAAGCTGTATGTCCTAACTTTTTACAGTTAGAACACTTAGTAGGCAGCCACTCATAGTCAATCAATTGATCCATAACTTGGCCTCTCTCATTGATGTAGTTGATGAACTTTGGAAGAGTTTCTGATATTTCCATATCAACCAAGATTCGAGCAAATTTAATCATCGGACGATCCTTTGTGACTTTATCAATCATGATTGGTTTTCCAATGGTACTAACCAATGCACTTAAACATTTGGTGCCCCAATACTGTAAACCCAGATTAGGCAAACGAATCCAAACAGGTACCGATTTGATCGATTTCAGATTTTCTATGTCAGTCGTCCAAGGTCTCAAGATTACAGGCTTCCTATCAAAGTGGATAACCCCCGCTTCTAAAATCATATCACGTGTAGCTTCATCTCTGAACTTGACCATCGTATACCCAGAGTTCATCCGTGCTACTCGTTCGATCCCAAACTTTCCCCACATCCTGTTGATAAAACCTTCAAAAACTGGTAATGGTGGATTAGCCCCAATGACAACACAAATCAAAGCCGAATTCCAGAATGATGCTTCAACTTCTATCTCCTCAATATCCAGCTGAGCTATCTTTTTTCCATCCTTCTGAAGAGGCTCCGTGAATTCTAATTTCGAACCCCCCTTAAACGGAAGAGATTCCTTGAAACGTGACCATGTAGCCTTTGCCTCTTCTTGGAACTTTTGGGTCTCTACCTTTTTCGCCCACGAACTAGATCTATCCTTTGACAGTACCAGAGCTTTAGGAGAAACAACTTCCTTCGCCTTATCAGGAAACTCAGGGGTTGCTGAGGGCACTTCCTCATCTGCTCGTTTTTCACACACAGGCTCAGACGATGGAGCCTCCGATTGTAACTCTGTGGATGAAGGGAGCTCTTGACAAGGGACAGCCTGAACTAGCTTCTGCACCACCTTTCTTCGCCACGCCATGGCAGAGAGAGAAGGAGGAGCTCACGCTTCAAAAACTTATTTTCTCTCTTTTTTTATGTTGTTAACAATGTGCATACTTACTTGATAACGAGTTGGTCCTTCTAACTGTAGTGTGTATTTCGTGGAAACGTTCATGACCAATACCACCTGTAGTCGTGGCTCTAATACCACCTGTAACGCCCTAATTTCTCATAAATTATCGAGAACACAACATTGGATCATAATCATAAATATTGCTCTTTTATTGAATAAAAACTTGAAAATAAATATATGGATCCATGGTTTTACAAAAAAAAAAAAAAAATTGTCTTTGACATATTACAATGAGCAACATTTAAATAAAACTTCAAAAGAACACATTCACTAATAAATAAATAAATAGGCCCGCTTCATCTTCCTCGACTATATGGTCCCCACGAGTACATCACGAAGCTCCGAGGACACCCTCGCCACCAGCCTTTCTATCTTTAATTGCCTGTAATAATAACATCATAAGGGGTGAGCTTCCAAGCCCAGTAAGGAAAATACAAACAAGAGTTAGTCATATAATCATTTAATCAACACATCCTAAATTACACAAAAAAAATCTTATTTATACTAATCATATCACATCACAAAACCATAGGTCATATCATAGCCTAAGTCATAATGATAAATCATAATCTAAGTCATAACCATAGTCATAAATCATAGGTCATAAGTCATAATCGTAACTATAGGTTATATATAGGGGGTGGCAATTAAGCCCCAGACAAAAAGTCTGTCATACATTGAACATCAACTTAGGTCTGTCATAAAATTTTGGAAACCAAGCCTACCGGACATATGTCCGTCATACATCATTGGACACCTTAGGTCCAGACACACTTACCCTTTTATTGTACTTGAAATGTTAGGTCATACAAAACATAAACTAGATCATAAACTAAACTACAAAATTTTCCTTACCAAAAACCAGAATATTGAAGACAAGAGCGGGATTGAAAACTCCTAAAACCACACATAAAGAAACCATAAGTCCTCAAGAGAAAAGAAGATGAATAGAAGATCTAAACCATTGGAATAAAGACTTACCAAAAACCTTAAGTTTCAAAGAAATAGAACACTTAACCAAAAGTCATTATAACGAGTTAGGATTTGAACAAAAAAAAAAAAAAAAAAAAAGAATAAGAAGAATGGAAATGGACTAAACTTAAAGATTAAAAGTACCTTAGACAGCTTAGGGCTTTGTTCTATAGTTCAAACACCGAAAGCACTCCAAAATATTACTTCCCATGTGTTTAGAAAAGCATTAGATTTTAAAGCTTTAACCCCAAAACCCTAGTGTTTCTCTTTTAAATGAACTTAGTAGCTTGGAGGCTCTGAACTGTGCTTGAAAGATGATAAAAAATGGCTGAGTAAAGGGTCCTATTTATAGAGTTCAAGGAGTGAAACTAACTCCTTTGAAAATGAATAAATAAATGATGAAAAATACCTTTTTCGCTCAAGAGATGCCTGTAACTCGGTCAAAAACGTTTAGGAACAAGTCAAAGTTGTTGAGGGTTGTTTCTAGTTTCAGATTCCGAGAAAATTTAAAAATTGGTCACTAGAGTCGATATATCACCTCCTATAGGCGATATATCTCCTACACCATAATCTCGAGGGTCCGTGGTTTCATTCGTGTGAAGTCAACGTGTTTTCTGTATCATTCATAGGCGATATATCGACCCCTATAGCTACGATATAGTGGCATACGCTGATATTTGAAACACGTTTTTGCACACTTTCAGAACACTTGAATTTGTTTAAACCATTTTGACTGAGTAAAACATGATCCTAATAGCTGAGGGAAGATTCTAGACTTCCTAGACTTATCCATGATTATTTTTATTCATCAAAAACCTTAAATCGTTCATAAACATATATGTGACAAATGTCACATTCTTAATTATTCTGTCGAACCCTTAGGTTATAATAAATAATATTCTTAGGACTATCTTTATTAATTAAACCTTACGATAAAATTAATATTTCCAAACTACAGGCTAAACTTATGAAATTCATAACTAGCTCTACGAGTTTCCAACTAAATCTCGGCTTGAACCAAAAACCACGAAAACTAAAATACTAAGCTACTACTACTATCTAGCTAAGTAAAATTTTGAGACGCTAAAGTTGTTTTTAGTGACGAGTAAACACAACGACAAAAAACCCAATACTCGATGTTGTCAAAAGGACGTTTCTTGGTGGATTTTTGCGTCGACAACGGTAAGAATTTTTTTCGGTGCATTTTTGCGCTAGCAGAAAGATGTCCTTTTCCAACGCGAAAATGATTTGGCAAAAAAGTCACTTTTTACTAGCGTAAAAATGCGCAAGTAAAAGTTTGTCCAACTAAAAATAATATTGGCTTTTCCCGGTGAAAAAAAGTTGTGGACAAAACTTTTTATATATATTTTTAATAATATTAATTTATATAAAATTAAATTATTTAAAAATTATAATTAACAATTGAACTAAATAAAATCAGTAAATTATTACATTATTTTAATTGTCTTTGAAACATTAAATTAAGCTATAATCTTGAAACAAACTAAAGTAAAAAAACTTCTAGAGTTTTTATCTCGCACGAGCCGAGCAATAGAGTTGTTAAACCACTTCTCTTAAGTCATTTAGGCTTTTCTAGTATGTGGATAAAACTGGACTAGAAAATGGGGAAGCTTCTTCTTCCCAAACTCTTTCTCTATGACACCGCCATTGTACGCTTCTCTACTCCTCTTGCTACTAACACTCCCATGTCTCAATGCTTCCGTACTACATATATTCAACTTTTCGTTAGAAATTATATAAAAATAATATAATATAATAAGAGGTTTTAACATTTATAAACAATTTAGTTCATTAGATTAGAAAACAAGTTACAATATGTGTTAATTGATTTTTTTTATAATTATTAGTAATTGAAATATATTTAAATTAAGTTTTATGTATTCAGTTTGTATTACGAAAATTTTGCAGCATAATGGTTTAAATTTTACTCACCCAAAAAATTTAAACCTGCAAATAGCAAATCTAGAACATCCAGAATATTCACAACATTCATAAAATTTAATATACACTTACTAATTCCAACCAAATGTTTATTGAAAAATATCACAAAATGAAACAAAATATTTTAACATAAACTAATACATATCACATAATTAACTAAAAAATTATACTCATTTTCAAAATTTAACATAAATAATCTATTTTATAATTATTTATTCAAATCAGGTTTTCTTTCTTAAATATTCAATTTCTATTTCATCTTTTCACTACTACAAAATACATCTTTTAGGACACTTTTTAAGGACATATATCTAAATGTATGTCCTTAAAAAAAGTCTCCTGGAGTTTTAAGGACTTACATTGAGTTTTCTTACAAAATAACTTTTTAATACATGCTTTGTAAGGTCTAATAAATTATGGGAGTCTTTATAACCTCCTTAAAAAACAATACTTTAAAACAACAGTTATTACTTCTCTACTTTTATATTTTTTATTTTCAAAATAATAGAAAAAATATATATTTTTCCCATTTCCCTCCAAGCCCGACCCCACATTTCCTTTCCCTCTCTTTTCTTTCTTCTTCCCTAACCTAACCCCTCCACTCTCTCACTTCATCTATCCCAGTTGCCCCCACTCTCTCTCATATCTTTCTCTCTCTCTTCTCATCTTACCACCATTCAATCCCCTCATCTTCTTCGCGATGGCCACTACAAGAAAAAGACTCTACAGTGACGACATCAATTGCGACGATTCTAAAGTCATCGATGTATGTAGTCGAAATTCACAAAAAAATATTTTTTTTAATTGATTAAAATAAATAAGCTAGTCGTCGCTATAGCACTACACCAAATACCCCTTTCCATAACATATGAATATAATAGTATTGAAAAAGTATTATGATACATCAAATAATAAAATAATAGGTGGGAAAAAAAATTAGCGATAACAAATTTTGGAGCCCAGCGTATCAAATTTTGGAGCCCCGCGTATAGTAAAGTTATCTTCTATTTTTTACTTTTTCATTTGCCTCTACTATTTTATTTCCAAACCTGTAAACAATTTTCTATCGCCTACCATCATCGACTGTGTTTCCAAGGTGAAAATTGTTCAACTCATACAATCTGAGCAACCATGGCAACGGCTAACGCTCCTATGCTCAATCAGTTTGATCAAATGCTTACATGGAAATTATGAGTAAGTCATTTTTTTTTATCATTGTGGCTCTTCATATATCTTTCCAGTTATGAAAATGGTAATTAATTTTATATTTATTTATTTGTCTAATATTATCTTTATTATTTATATTTTTGAAATAAATTTGAGAGTGATCTAATTTTTTAAGAAAACCACAGATATGTGATATTTGGAAGGTCTCTAAGTTGCGTCAAAATTTTTTGGGGATTGTTTAGATCTTAGGACATGGGTTTTTTATTTTTTATTTTCATGGAGCTTGGTTGTTTAACAATGGAGGTTGGGCTCGCTTGGCCTAGTCCAAGGACCTTATGGGTGTTTATCATTTACTCTATTTCTTATATCAAATATGCTAATCTTTTTATACACACTGATTTTTTTTATAGAGTCATTGGGTTTTGTAGCAATGCCTGCTAGAAACTCTCCATCCACTACCATTGCAAGAAGATATCCATCCTAAATGAGACAGTGGGAAATTTATGCAAGGTTATACCATATAATTTTGTAATTTATATGGACTGTAGTATTATGGAGTAATATGAATTGGTATAAAAAATCTTTCTATGTTTTATTTTTGTTGTTTGTATCCTTATGTATGATCTCATGATTTGGGTGAGTTTCTTGATTTCACTTGAATAATTTTCCTTATACACATGGCAGTTTGTGGAATAAGTCTTTTTTTTTTCTTTGTTTACAATTAAATGATTAACTAAGTTTTCAAATCTTTTTGTATGTGTGTTAATCCTCAATATAGTATCAAGTGTTTGTGACTGTGTTCCTTTGACTTCTTTGCTCCACATTGACTTGTGGGTGTGCTTTTCTTATATTCTTCTTGTGATTGTGTTATAAATGGGAAAATAATTTGATCATGATTATTACCTGTATCTTAGTTGGACACTTTGATTATGATTTTGATCATGAATTAAAAGATTAAGATGCTTATGTTCAGCAAAATACTTCCAAGAAATATGATTAGTACAAGTACATAATGAAAATAGTTGGTAGCATTTGAGGGATTAAACTATAGCAATGAAAGAAAAAAAATATATATGGGATAATATAGCCTCATCAGTCATCAACCTTATGCAGGAACACAGCATAATGAAAATTTCATCTGTTTGCCATAAAAATATTGCTAAACAATTTTATTGTGACAGTCTTGTCTCCATGAAGTTTAATAAAAAGGTCCAATTATTATTAGACATGTCTAGAATTCATTCTTTTTTGTTTTTCCTCTTCTTTTTTATATAATTCTTTTGGCAGCTCCTTCTCATGATTAATTCAGTATTGATTATATTTTTTAGCTCATTACAAGTGTTGAATCCCAAATATTCAACACTTGCATATATTTAGATAAAGTTTAGTTCATTAATTCTCTATTCTCTTTGATGAATGTGGTGCTATTTGGAGAGACCAGTGATAAGGAACATAGCATAATGAAAATTTCATCTGTTTGCCATAATTGAGTTGTATTGTATTGTATGTATTTGGTTTTGATTCATGTTAGGGTGATTGGTGCAGGATAATTGGCCTTCTGTGATGTTTGCAATGGCAGGAGGGGTGGTACTTAGCCTTGGAAATCTCTCAACTCAGTATGCTTGGGCTTTTGTTGGCTTATCAGTCATAGAAGTGATCATTGCAAGCATAACAGTTGTTATAGGTCCTTTCTTTCATTCTCTCTCTCTCTCTCTGACCATTTCTAAATATTGATGTTTGTCTGTGTTGCTCTTATAGATACTAAATTTTTTGCTTCTGTTGCGATCTTTAATGGTGACAAGAACAACCTTGAATTACTTTTTAGACAATAGAATTAATAGAGCCAAGATCCTTTTCCCTGGCAATGGCTGCTTCTTGGTTGCAGTTTGCCTTGCTTCTACTGTCCACTCATCTAATGCAGCTGATAATAAAGAAAAGCTTGAAGGTTTTTCATCTAAAGAGGGGTATGTTTCATTCATTAAATGTTAAGGTTATCAAAGAATTATCTTTTTTTTTTCATTTTTAAAAATAAAATCATCGAGCTTGTTGAGTGATGCAACTTTTACTTAATTGTTTTGTTTGATGGTGCACGTAAGGATAATGAGAATGAGCAGAAAACTAGTTGTACCATTATAGATGGCACTGTAAAAGACAATAATTTTTAGTATGGAAAATCAATTAAAATTCTCACATTTAGATGAAAAGTGATAAACTTGTGTTGCAAAAATACTACACAACAATATTTGGACGTTCATCACCTGACATTCAAATCCAAACATCTCAGATTCTCTATCACATTTAATAATTATAACTCTTGCTACAGGTATTTGGGAAAAGCACTCTCATTGGACTGTCTGTATGTTTCTTTGCTGGTGTTTGCTTTTCTCTATTCTCACCAGCATTCACCTTGGCAACAAATGATCAATGGCATACGTTGAAAGATGGGGTTCCTCACTTGGTTGTCTACACTGCATTCTTTTACTTCTCAGTATCTTGTTTTGTCCTCGCTATAATCCTCACATAACATTCCTTTACTACCCTGTGCTGGACTTACCGAAATCATCATTCAAGGCTTATATGTTGAATATTTAAGACTACTTGAATACTTTAAGAACATTTTGTTGTTGATGACAGTGTTGAATGTTTTAAACTAATTTGTGGACTTTTCATATAATGTTGAATGTTTTTACTATTTGTTATTTGAAAATCAAGTTCATTTGATGATGTTAGTATATATATATTTTTTGGGTAAATAAGAAATTCATTGATACCAACACAGAACCTTACAAATAAACAACACCTAAAACAGGCCTGGATATGTCAACTCTTTACAATATATGTCTTTATATTTACAAAGCTTCAAACCATTCCCAATCTGTACATGTAACTTTTCCCGGCTTAATACTGTGTATTCTACTCTTAACATCATTAAGTATAGCCTGTATTACCAATTCCACTCTCTTGACTTGTTGAAGCCATAACACCTCATTCCTGGCTTTCCACACCTGATACACAATGGTAGCACTAAAGGCAGCAAGAACTTGCTTCTTGAACCTACTCAATTTAGCTCTCGAAATCCATCTCAGTAGGCTATAAATCGTCTCTGCTTTAGCTCTCTAACGCAGCCTTGCTTTGAGACTTTTAATACACCTGTTACTAAATGGGCACTTAAAAAATAAATCCTCAATATGTTCTTCACTTTGTCCACATAATAAGCAGCTGCTGTCTGATACAATGCGAATTTTATGGAGCCTCTGCTTCGTTTTCAACCTGTCCAGCCAAGCCAACCACAAAATAACACTGTGTTTTGGTAAGTTAAGCCTCCCCCAAACCTCATTGCTCCATGAAACACGAGTATGAGAAAGACACAACATCAAATACCCTTTTTTAATACTGTAATCAAGTTGAACAAATTGACCAGCAGCTATGTAGCTTTTAAATTGCTCTTTGATAGCCACAATCTTCTTCCAATACCAACTACTTTGTGTCAGGGCAGTATATGTCCACCAATCCGCATCTTTAATGTACACATTGTGCCCCCATTTTACCCAAAGGTTGTCTTTCTTACTAGCCACAGCCCAAATGTATTTCCCAGTGGCAGCAATATTCCAACTCAAAATGTTCTGAAATCCCATTCCTCCCTCACTTTTTGGTTTACAAAGCATGTCCCAAGCCACATTTCCCGGACCCATATAATCTGAAGTACCCTTCCAGAGAAAAGCTCTACAAATAGAGTTAATCCTTTTCAAAATCTCCTTAGGAATTATCATGATCTGAGACCAATAAGAATGGATTGAAATGAGCACTGAGTTCATCAACGTTATTCTTCCAGCATTAGACAAATTACGAGAGCTCCAAATTTGAATTATAACAACCATTTTCTCCAAAATACTTTCACAATCCTTGGCTGAAATTCTTTTGGCACAAATAGGGATCCCCAAGTATTTGAAAGGTAACTCACTTCTACTGAAACCAGAAGCTTCCAAGACTCTTTCTACCTCTTGCTCTGCCATACCACTGCAGTATACAACTGATTTAGCCTCATTTGGATGAAGACCAAATGTTCTTGAGAATAGCTTCAGACCTTGCAACATATAGCATATGGATTTAAAATCCCCATCACAAAATAAGAGCACATCGTCTACAAAACTCGGGTGGTTTAATTGCAAACCTTCACATCGTTCTTGAAATTTAAAGTTTTCTTTCTGTCCTATTTTCATCATGATACGAGAAAGATACTCCATCCCCAACACAAATAGAAGAGGAGACATTGGATCCCCTTGTCTTAATCCACGTTTTGTTGAGAAGAAACCGTGCAGTGATCCATTGAACATCAGAGAAAACTTTGGTGTAGTCACACATTGTATAATCAAATTTGTGAACTTTCTTGGGAACTGGAAAGCAGCTAGCATTTCTTTCAGAAGTCCCATTCTATTGTATCATAGGCCTTTCGTAAATCAAGCTTGATCATACAATTGGCCTTTGTATGCTTCCTCCTGTAATGTCTAACAATGTCTTGACAAACCATGATATTGTGGGCTATAAATCTCCCATGAACAAACCCCCCCTGATTTTGAGCTACTAGATCAGGAAGGATAAGCCTTAGTTTGTTACAGATCATCTTCGTGGCTGCTTTGTAAATAACATTACAGCATGTTATCGGCCTGTAATCACTCACCAAATTTGGGCATTTACTCTTAGGAACAAGAGTCAACACAGTACTGTTTACTTCCTTCAAAAGCTTCCTAGAATGCAAGAAATAAAGAATGGCTTCACTTACCTCTTTACCAACAATTTCCCAATTATCTTGAAAAAAGGAATACTATAGCCATCTGGTCCTGGAGCTTTGCTAGCAGGAATAGAGAATATTGCTTGCGTCACATCCTCCTCTGTATAGTCTGCCATAAGCATTTGAGCCTACCTTTCCATTACAACAGCCCCTTGCATCATAATATCTTTTATAACACGTCTTCTATCACTCATTTTAGTTGCCAGCAACCCTTCATAAAAATCGAGAAAGGCTTCTTGAACCTGTTCAAGTTGATCTAACCACCTTCGAGATGCATCTGTTATAGAGTAAATTCTGTTTTGAGCTCTTCTTTCTCGGATACTGATGCTAGTATATATTAGAAAGATAATTTTAATTATATATATATAAAAAAAAATAATAGAATAAATTAGTGTTATATAAATGAATATATAATGAGAATTTAAACTTATCTAAATATTAAAATTATACCAAAAATGTGTTATAATATCTACTACAATAACACTTTTTATAAGTAAAGAGTTTTGTTATGCAAACTTCATTATATAACACAAATAATGTGTTATACTAAAGTGTAGTATAACACAAATTTATAAGTATTGAAATGTGTTATATAATCGACTATAAATAATATAATTAAACACTTATCTATTTATTAAAATAACACAGAAAGTGCGTTATCGTTGACAGTATAATAACATATATGTATAACAATGATAAAGTGTTCTGTAAATTACCCTGACCTACGATAACATAGTCGGTCTTAACATATCAAAAAGTGTTATGGTATATTTTGATAACACATTTTTGGTGTTATTAAAAGAATTTTTTCTTGTAGTGTAGGGTCGTCAACAACACACGACCAGACCATCCAAATTCCTGATACCCTACAGCGATGACATGTTATCGCTGTAGGTTACCAAAAAATTAGAGGGAACAAGAGGCGAGAACTGACTCTACGACGACGACGACATGTCGTCGCCTTAGATTCCTTGTCGAAAAAAAAGAGGGAAATATCTTTGTCTATAGCGACGACATGTCGTCGCTATAGGATACGGAGGGAACTTGACAGCTAAAAGTTGGTTGTCAATTTTCACTCCCTATAGCGACGACATGTTATTGGGTAGTTATAATTTTAGTGTATAGCGATGGCATGTCGTCGCTATAGGCTAAAGAAACGGAAGGAAAGTGGACTACAAAAAATTCTGTCACTTTTCGTCATCTATATCGACGACATGTCGTCGCTATAGGGTCCAAAAAATTTGGAGAAAACATTACAGTTACTGTTTATAGCGACGACTTGTCGTCGCTATAGATCCCTCAAAAAAAGGAGGGAAAGTTGACCGCCAAGAATCAGATATCAAATTTCATTTTCTATAGTGACGAATTTTTCGTCGCTATAGGATCCATGTTTGATAAATGAAATAGTGTGTGTATTGTTTCGTTGTTTATAGCGACGATATGTCGTCAGTATAGGTTACAACTCCTTTACTGAAACGATGCATCTTGGTTTTAGCGACGACACTCGCTACCACTATAGCAATGACATGTCGTCGCTATAGAACCCTTCGATTTATCCCTCAACCCGAGCCCTTCTTCTCCATTTTCTCAAAAAATCTAATCTTTTAGAGCCATTCCTCCACCTCAGATTGCCGCATGCCACTGCATGATGCCTCCCCATCCCATTTTTTGCCATTTTATCGTGAGGTTCATGAATCTATACAATATTCTCTCTATTGTGACCTTAAAATTGTTGTTTTTTTAATATCTATGTTGTATTTGGTATAAATGGGTTTTTATTTTTTTTAAGATTCCATTGGAGCCCGAGCCCAAGCTCTTGCGTTTGGATAACTTCCCAACATGAGCCTCCCCAACTTGAGCCCATAGGTATTGTTTTTTGCTTTGTAATTGATTGATGTATCGATAAATTGTTAATTTATGTTCTCAAATTGTGTAATTAGTTATTCTAGAAAGTGTTAATTTATTTTTTCATTTCATATTTGTATGTTTGTTAATTTGATTATATATATATTTTAAATATTTTGTGATTGATTAATGGTTAAATTCTATTTTTAATTGGGTAATTGGTTATTTTAGATAGTGTTGAATTTATTTTTCATTTTAGATTTGTATTGTTAATATAATTATACTTGTGATTTTTAATTTTGTTTTATGTTAATTTAATTTAATCAAATTTTATGTTATAAAAAATGTATGATAGGTTAGATATATGTATATAAATGTGAATATGTTTATATGTATATAAATGTGAATGTGAATTATATTTTTAAATTGTGTGGTAGGTTAGATTAATATGATTAGATATTTATAATATATGTATGTTATGAGACTGATTTATATGTTTTTATGCAGATTTTAAATTTTGGGATAGGCTAGATTACAACTGTTATGCTGCCAAAATTTCAGTAGATTTAGAAATACTAGTTATTACAAAGTAGTTTTTAAAACTAGTGTGCTTAAAATTTTTAATCAATACATTTTAAAGAAATTAAAAAAATTATAAAGTGTAAATTAAAATAATAATTTTACAAGTATAAAGCTTTATTAATATTTTTTTATAAAATAAGTAGAAATTAAAATATTAATATTTAATGGTAAATTAATAATTTTATAATTAAATATTTTTTTATTTAATTAATTTTATAATATATTCATGAAATTTGATAATATATGTAGTTAAAATTGGTAATTAAGTTAACTTTACTCTTAAAATTAAGTTAAAATTAAAATAATAAAACTTTATTGTTAATTTTTTGAAAATAAAAAGTGAAAATTATATTAAGAATTTTATAATTATTAAATAACATAATAATAATTGTAATTAAATATTTGATTGTATAATGAAACTTTATAATACATGACTTTTCTCAACAATGTTTGTTTTTCAATAGTTTCAAATGCATTATTGAAATTTTATTGACAAATGCTCTACATGTTAAGTTATGTAATTAACCTCCAACTATAATTTATTTTAAGATAATAATTATATAAACTATAAAGATATGTCTGCTGCTGTTGCTCGTTCTCATAGTGGTGATGGAGAGGGTGATCCTCCTACCGTTCCTATGCGAGTGCCTACTTCCTATGAGACAGGTAATATACTTTGATAAATCTATGTTTTATCAATAAATGACAAATTGTTATTATTTTATTCAATTTAATTTTTTTTATTTAATTAAAATATACAGCGGCTGCCACGAAAAGAAGAGGTCCGTCTTGATCCAAAAATTTGCAGCAATTCGTCAATGACAATAAAGGTCTGTTGACTCTACAATTTGATCTGAAGGAGAGATCCTACAAAGCAGTTGGTGATTTCGAGACATTGTTCACGAGACTTATTGGTAACCTTATTGGTCACAATGTCCCGTTATATTATGACTCGTGGCAGAGTGTTCCGGATGAGCACAAGATATGATTGATGCAAAAGATTGATGTAAATTTATGAACTTATTCACATGTAATGTTTTTTTTTTATATAATTTCAAAATTCTAACAAGTTTAAACTTTTTTTGAAGGAATTTTTCATTCTTTCCTGAGCTCTCCTTGAGTGGCGACTGATAGAGATTGGGGTTGAGCGAGAGTTTCAAGATTGCTACAAGGATAGAAAAGGTCGTAAGAAAAAACACTTCGATGAACATGGAGGGTATGATGATATCGAGACAGCCATAAAGAATCCACCAGAGGACATGGACAACGGGAGTTCCTAGAAGTTGGTTGACCTTTTCACCACTGCACAGTTCATGGCACGCTCAAAGGCAAATGCTACCAAAAGAGCAAAACAGAAGTATTCAAGTCTCCATAGATCGACCTCTTACGCTTCTTCTCGATTCAAGAAGGTAAATAAAAAAAATATAGATAATTTGAAATATTTTCAGTTATCTTAATAATAATTTCAATATTTAACTGATATTTTTTTATGTTTTGTTTTCTAATGATGAATCTTCAGACTAATGAACTGCCCAGCATTATTGTTACGTTCCATGACATGCACAATCATCCGACACGTGGATGGGTGAACACGAATGCTAAGTATGCATATGTAAGTAACTTTCTACGTTTTGTATATATGTTTATTATTTAATTATACTATGTATTTATTTCTTGTTTCTAAACAGCAGGATGCCTTGTAGCAAGAAGTCCAGACACAATCCCAATCTGAATCTTCAGCAAGATGTGCCTCTGTCGATGAGACACAAGTCGTCTCAAAGGTACTTGGTTAACGTCATGGTCACAATAGAGGTATTTGACGAAAGTTAAAGGGCACTAGTACCGTTGCCTAAGACGCCACCAAATCCTCTTCACAATTAGAGGCATCACCATTTCCATCCACCATAGCCGGCTCTCCAATGGTACTAGCTGAAGTTTTCTAGTCCATGGTTCAATACATCAATCAAGCCATTATGACCCAGAACAACAACTTCCAGAAAATGCAAAAATTTATGCAATCTACAAATCCAAACTTCCAAGCTCCACAATTCAGCCTGTCAGCTTGGACATGAATATGATGCAGTCCATGATGGCGAACTTTCCAGGCTCGAGCGAATTTCCACCATAACATCCACAACACCCACAACCACCATAGTAGCCACAGCCACCACAACAACCCGACGATGATGTTGTTGGATTAGCTTATACAGGATCTTTATTTATTTTCATGTATATCTAATATTAAACAAATTATACGAGATAGCCTAAAACATGTTTCTAAAATTGAATTCAAAGATAAACAATGAATAGAATACTTACAGTATATGCAGCGGAATGAAAGAGTCCTTCCTTCAGTTTCTCTAACTCTTGTATCCTCTCCGTCGCAGAGTATTATCAAGAAATAGAACCGATCTTCTATTTTCTTCACAGCCTTCCAATGTATCCTTAGAATCACCTAGACTAGTGTGGAATATTCTCAACACATGAGATAGATATAGAAAGAAGAAGAGAAAATAATCAAAGAGGCTTAGAAAAGGACTTGCGTTTAGAGATAATCTAAAACTATCAGAAAACCAGTGATTAAACTTCTCTATTGTATCATAAATCTTCACTAATGACTTCTCTATAAGCACTCCTTTTATAGACTCAATTAGGCAATTTGATTTTATTAAAAAATTAATAAAATCATAGCAATTTTAAAGCCCTAGGTCGAAATTATCATGGGCTTTAGGCCCGTGAAATTTCCTATTTGATTATAAGGCAATTAAAATCAAGTATTATTTTCAATTGATTTAATTAATTAAATAATTATTTAAATTCTTTATCAAATTAATTATTTATATTTTGAACCTTGATTTAAACTTATTTATTAATTTAGATACCAATTTATCTTAATTAATAAATCTGCCATAATTTCTATTTTCTTCTCAAAATTACACAACTCTGTGAAACTATCCAAAATTGACCTGGTCAACTTCATAATTCAAATTGTTAATTAAATCAATTAATTGAGACTATCTAGATGATTTTATCCAAGGTACAATGGGGACCATGGGCCTATGAAATCAAGCTCCAATATGTTATCATAAATCTAACAAATAAATTTACTAACTTATTAATTCCTCGTGACTCACTATAGACTCGGAATTGCACTCTTGAATTCATAGAACGCTCTATAACAAATATAGATACGCTATTTATTATCCATTGTTACAACCATAATTGTAACTCAATTCTCTATAGACAGTCTACAATGAGATAGGACTAAAATATCGTTTTACCCCTCATTGTACTTTATCCTTAAAACACTTAGTTCCTTGTAAATGATATTTCAGTAAACTAATTTAATTACTGAAATAAGATCTCTATCATTTAACACCTTGAACCAAACTAAAAGGAAACCATTGTTTCACTTCTTCATCAGAAGCTATAGATGTTCATATCTATGATTAACACTCCCACTCAATTATACTACCGAGTTCCCAAGATGTAAGTATGTGCTAGTCCGTAGGGTAAGCTGGTAACGAACAAGTCAAGGAACTCAAATAATACAATCAGCTAGAATACTAACCACTCAAAATTGAGATTGAATTTACCTATGGTCAACTATATGATATGACTAGAATAGATAATAGCGGTATGTTTACTTATCTTATCAACTGTCAATATCGGTCTTGTCTGATGTAACAAATACATCCGATCTTATCTACTTTGCTAGTGTTCTGGAAAGAACAAAACACTGTAAGGTGTAAGTAGATCATATCATAGATTGACAAGTCAGTGTAAATCCTGTGCACCGACTAATCTTATGACTAACTTATTTTGAACATATAATCATATTTATATTCCACTGTGATTACATCACTATAAATAAGATTAGCTATATGCTCGGGATTTAATAGAAGTTTATATTAAACAAATAATAATGAAAATAAAACATGTGAGCAAAGTGATTAACCAAGTCAAAAAATTATTTCTATTCTTTTATTGATAATAAAATAAGATTATAAAGAACTTGGGGTTTAATTATGACATAATATCCCAACAAACTCCCACTTGCACTTATTGAAACTAATGCCTTAATTCTACTAATATCATTTCCTTGATATGCTTATCAAATGTAGCTTCTGGTAGTGTCTTTGTAAACGGATCTGCAAGATTGTCTTCAATTGCAATCTTCATAACCTTCACATCTCCTCTGGCCACATATTCTCGAATAATGTGATACTTCCTTTCTATATGCTTACTCCTCTTGTGACTTCGAGGTTCTTTCGAGTTGGCTATCGCTCCTGTATTGTCACAAAACAACACAAGTAGTTTATCCATTTCTGGAATAACACAAAGATCTGAATAGAATTTCTTTAGCCAGACTATTTCCTTAGCTACTTCTGACGCGACTATGTACTCAGCCTCCATGGTGGAATCTGAGATTGCAGACTGCTTTACACTTCTCCAAATCACAGCTCCACCCCCATGAGTAAACATCATTCCAGAAGTATACTTCCTGTCATCGACATCAGTCTGAAAATCTGAATCGGTGTAGCCTACAGGGTTCAGAACACCGCCCTTGTAGACTAACATATAATCCATAGTTCGTCTCAAATACTTCAGGATATGCTTAACTGCTATCCAATGTTCCGGTCCTGGGTTTGACTGATACCTGCTCACTACTCCCACTGCATAGCAGATATCTGGTCTAGTACACAACATGGCATACATCAGACTTTCAATTGCAGACGCGTAAGGAACTTTTCTCATTGCATCTTCCTCTTCAGGAGTCTGGGGAGACTGCTTCTTTGAAAGATAAATTCCATGGCGGGATAGTAGACGCCATTTCTTGGAATTTTCCATTGAGAAACGTTCAATCACTTTATCTATGTAAGCTGCTTGAGATAGAGCTAAGAGTATGTTCTTTCTATCCCTGATGATCTGGATACCTAGAACATACCTTGCTTCAGCCAAATCCTTCATATGGAATTGAGTGCTCAGCCAATTCTTCACATCTGATAATTTCTTAACATTGTTTCCAATGAGTAAGATATCATCTACATAAAGAACCAGGAATATTACTATTTGATTTGCCTTCAGTTGGTAAACACAGGGCTTATCAATATTTTGTTCAAAGCCATAGGTTTTGATTATTTCATTAAACCTAAGATTCCAGGAACGAGAAGCTTGCTTAAGTCCATAGATGGACCTATTGAACTTGCAAACTTTTCCTTCTTGTAAAGATACTTTAAATCCTTCTAGCTGATCCATATAAATGACTTCGTCAAGCTTTCCTTAAGAAAAGTTGTCTTGACGTCCATTTTCCAGATCTCATAGTCGAGAGCGGCTGCTATGGATAGGAGGATGTGAATGGATTTGAGCTTGGTTACCGGACTAAAAGTTTCCTCATAGTCCATGCCTTCTCTTTGGGTATAACCCTTTGCCACTAATCGAGCTTTATAAGTCTCAATATTTCCATCAACACCCGTTTCTTCATGTAGATCCACTTGCACCCAATGGCCCTAAAGTCACTAGGTGCTTCCACAAGATCCCAGAAGAAATTTGAGTAAATGGACTCCTTTTCCTATTTCATGGCTTCGAGCCATAGTTCCTTTTCAGGGCATCATCATCACTAGTGTCACTAACAACCATATTGTTTTCGCCATCCAAACCATAGCGAACTGGGTTCCTAGAAACCCTCCCACTACGACGAGGTTCTGTGACTATTTGCTCAGGAACAGTGGTACTTTCTTCATTTAAATCGACTCGCTTTGATGACGATGGAACATTGGTTGGATTCAATTCTTTAACCATCTCCTCTAAAACTACTTTTGTACGAGGTTTAACGTTCTGGACATAGTCATTTTCCAGAAAAGTAGCATTTGTAGAAGTAAACACTTTCTTTTCTAAATGAATATAGAAAATTCCACCCCGAGTACCTTTAGGATAGCCAACAATAATGAAAACTTCAGATCATGTGTAACGCCCCGGATTCTCTGTTATGGTTAATGGCTGGATTAGTAGGCCGGGAGGGCCATAATTGTTTAATTATGCCATTAAATGTGTTTATGCATGTATATGTGAATTATACTATGATATGATGTTATATGCGTGCATGTGGGTCCACATTTAAATAATTATGCTATTCTGATAATTTGGCCCACTGAGGGTGAATTTGTGTGTTTGGGTGCATAACTTGATTTGTGAATGAGATTCGATTATTATGGAGATATATTCGAGCTATTCGGCATGAGACGGTCATATATGATGGATTAGCGGTTTTGTCATAATGGGGTCAATTTTGGGGTAATAGAGATGTTCGTTTGATGATAAATTGGGAATATTTGAGATCAGGGTGAAATTTCGGAGGTTTTGACTATAATGTCCCCGGGGGTGTTTTTGGGACCCCGAGCACTAGGTTTTATTTGACGTTACTTAAGCTTGAAGTAGCTGTCAGATAGATCGTACGATAAGAAAAACCTCTCGTTCTTCCTTTTGTTAGCCCGATTTACCGTTTGAGCATATTCGAAGATATCTCAAGTTCTGGGAGTCGGAATCAAGCAAGGATTGAGGCGTAGCGATCCTAGGATAGATTAGAAGCTTCTTAACCAAAGTATTTGACAGAAAACAACCCAATCGAAGGTAATCGAGGTTTAAGTTTTGAGTTTTTCGAGTTTCTAAGCTTTGAATTGATTTTGTGAATTGTTGAGTTTCCGATTCGTTTGAACCTTGGGTTTTGAGGGTTTTGATGCATGGGGAAGCTTGGGAACTTTGTGTTTATGATTGGGGAATGTTTAGGTATGATTTTGGAGGTTTTGGAGTGATAAAATCACGTTTGGGAATGGCCCAGGGTGGAGAGCCGCGACCCTGTTCTTGAGGCGCCGCGGCCCTTCTTTGAAGAAGCAGGTGGAGGCTTTGTGCTTGCTGGGTGCCGCGGCCCTTGATGTAGGGCGCCGCGGCCCTTGCCTCTGGGAACCCTGGGGGCCGCGGCCCAAGGTGCTAGGGCCGCAGCCCTTGCCCTGTTTTCTCCTCGTTTGCTCATTTTGACCCCGGGAACTTAGTTATAGGCCTCGGGAGTGTTCCTACTTCTTGGATTAGTGGGGATTGATCTTCTGGAGGCTAGATATTGGTGTGGGAACCTATGTTGATCATTATTATTAATGATGTCTCATGTTTGGTTTTAATTAGGTGGCCGCTAAGGGACTAAAGGCTGATCGCTCTCACGGGCCGTTCTTTTAATCTTTCTAGCTCGGATCTGAGGTAAGAAAACAGTGTATGAATACAGTTGCACCCTGTACAGGTATATGACATGAATGGTTGGATATTTCAGGCATGTTGGTTGGTATATGTGGACATGGATTGCATATTAAATGCTAGTGAATGCTGATTACCTGCTTGAGACACTGACTAGTCAGGGACCGACTCTAAAGTCGATGATCACGCATTGAATGGCTCTATGGCATTAATGCGGGACCGACCCTAAGGTCGAAGAACTTATAAGCGCTTGCCTGGTCTACGACCAGATGACTATAGCCAAGGTATATGACCCCGGTGACCGTTTGTCACGTGGCTAAGGGACATTGTCCATAGTTTCGACTCTAGAGTCGTGAGGAAGGTTATGTTGGTGACCAATCACCATCCACCTGTCCTGAACAAGCTTATGAAAGAAATCACCTAGCAGTTAAGCCCTGGTGACCCTATCGTCACATGCCTAGAGGGAGCGATGCTCATTATTGTGACTTTTGGCTATTGTCACCTATTTGTTGGACTGATAGTCCTGAATGGTTATTATGATCGTTGTTGATATTACATCATGTTTTATTATGTTTTCTTGCTGGTCCTTGGCTCATGGGTGCTATGTGGTGCAGGTAAAGGAAAGGAAAAGCTTGGCCAGCCTTGAGTGGAGAGCTTGGGCGATGTGATGTACATACAGGGCCGCTTGACTGCCACGGTCAAGGAGTTCTCAGAGGAACTAGGGGTTTACCCTACTTTTGCCGCTTAGGCCGGCGGGGATTGGAAATCAGAAACTGTAGCGACTCTTTTGTATTATAGACATCTTGTAAACGTTTTAAAAGGCTCATGAGCAGTTTATTTACTTAATGAAATGTACCCTTTCCTTTTTATTGGTTTTTCACCTTAACCTGATAATAATACCTAGATCACGTTTTTAACAAAAGGACTCAGGTAGCGAGTCAAATTTCTGGTTCACTGTTCACCGTAACTGTTCTGGGGTAACCAGGGCGTTACATCATGGTTCTAGCTCTCCCTCCTTTTTCCTCAGGACGTGAGCAGGACACCCCCAGATTCTATAATGGCGTAAATTAGGTTCACGACCATTCCAGCGTTCTAAAGGTGTTTTGGGGATTATTTTGATGGCACGACATTGAGAATATCGTTCGTGGTTTCAATTGCATGTCCCTAGAATGAAGTTGGTAGAGTTAAGTAACTAAGCATGCATCTAACCATTTCCAATAAATTTCTATTCCAGCATTTCGCTACACCATTTTGTTGCGGAGTACCTGGGGCAGTAAATTGTGATAAAATCCCAAGTTTAGTTAAATGATCTTGGAACTGCATATCCAAATATTCTCCACCCCTATCAGATCGCAAGATCTTTAATGTTTTACCTAATTGGTTCAGAGTCATTCCTAGGAATTCCTGAAACTTTGAAAATGTTTATGATTTCCTATGCATTAGGTAAAGACATGAGTATCTAGAGTAATCGTCAATGAAAGTGACGAAATACTCAAAACCACCCCTGGCTTGCACATTCAAAGGTCCACAAACATCTGAATGCACAAGACCAAGTGGTTCTTTGGCCCTATCACCCTTTGTAGAGAATGGATGCTTGGTCAGTTTGCCTTCTAGACAAGATTCACAGACAGGTAATTCACCTATGGTGAGTTCCCTCCCTCAAAGGTCCATCCTTTATAAGTCTTTGAATCCTATCATAGCCAATGTGACCTAGTCTCAAGTGCCGTAAATACGTCATATTAAAACTTGTGAAAGTCATAACAAATCGTTCTAATTGCAACATGGAAACTGAAATTTAATTTCTACTAAAATTCGGAATAAAAAATACATATTTTAAAATTAAAAATTTATTTCCGAACTTCAGACGAGCTCTTCCTCTAGCTAGGACCGCAATGAACGCTCCATTCCCAACTCTAAGCTTTAAGCCACCTTCGTTCACTTCCTCCCACGATTCAAGAAGCTATAAAGAGTTACAAACATGGTTGGTAGATCCAGAATCAATAATCCAAATGAATTTATCATTCTCTAAACACACTTGTTTCTAAGATAAATGAACTTTAACCCTTACCTTTGTTTTTTGCTGCTAGAAACTTGGGGCAATCCTGTTTCCAATGCCCCTTCTCTTTGCAGTGAAAACATTTACCATTACTTTTCTTGTTTTTCTTGTTTTTTGCCTTAGGCGTCTGTGCACTTGGTTGTGCACTTGCCTTTGCAGCCTTTGCAGGCTTAGGGTTGTTTATTTTTCCACCTTTCCTCTTGTTTCCAGCTTTCGAAGACGAAACTTGGTTAGCTTCAACCTTAGCTAGATCAGCAGCAACATCAGTAGTCTTATTTTCACCTCCTTTACTAGGTCCACCCATGACAGGTTCAATAATCTGAAGCTCGTTCATGAGCTGCGTCAGACCATAGTTGAGTTGAGCATGAACGTGCAGACACGGTGCCATCTAGGAATTTACGGTGCCATCATGAACGTGCAGAGTCCGTGCTATCCAAGCATTTACAGTACCATCACGAGCATTGACGGTGCCATCACGAACGTGCAGACACAATGCTTGTTCTGGGGATTCCTCAATCATGACGAACTCGGAGTTGTCACCTATCAACTCTATGTTGATATTCTACTTCCAATTATGGAAGTTTTCTCTAGCGAGTTTCTCCATCAAAAGTTGAGAAAGGATGGAAGTAGACACAGACACTACTTAACTTAAAACTACAAATTACCAATAAAATAGAAATCAATCACATTTGCTCAATAAAACTACTATTCACACATATTTCAAGAAATAGCACAACATATACCAAAAATATGTAAGATATGAGAAAAAATACTAAAAACAATCATATCTCTATTTCTTTAGGTTTTTAACTAATCTATGATATCCTTGTCCTGATAGGCGAGAGTAAAAAATACCACTAGTTAAATAGAGTTGTAAACTCATTTAATAATGGACACCACTATTAACAACCTACTATTTGATCAAAATAAGAAAACAAAATCTCTTATTTTATGAGCTAGACCCACGGTTTCGTTAATCATAGATTTAGTCCTAGTAGTCACCGTAGGGGTGAGTCTAGTAGAATTTGACCTATAATTATATATCTTTCGAAATCTAACCATGTCAAAATAACTAATGAACACCTTCTGTAGGGGGACGAATCAAAGCGCCTCGAGGCCCCATTAAGCTATTGACTATGTTAAACCAACGGTGGAGATCGAATAAAATTCTTAAAATAAGCTCATTATAAAATTAAAAATAGTATTTTTATTATTTATTTTTAGAAAATTAATGACTATGCTTTTCCAAAAAAATAATTAAACAAATTAATTTTTTTAAAACCAATGTCTTATAATTTCCTATTAATTCCACTACTACAAAATTGTACTTAGACGACATGCATGAGATGATGTTTGTAGTAAAACTGTCGTGTCATGTTAAAAATATACATGACACAACAGTCGCTCACAAACTGTTGTGCCATGCAAATTAAAACTCACATGAAACGACAGTTCTAATGAGACTGTTGTAACATGCCTATTTTTAACATGAGAAAACATTTCTACTTAAACTGTTGTCTAATGCAATACAATTTTTCTAATCAAGTACTAATTTAATTTGTATTTTTTTTTAATATAATTTAATATATTTTATGTAAATATATTAATAAAAAGTATTAATTAATAATTTGCAACACACAATACCTACTAGTTAAAGATTGAGTTTTATTTTTAAAAGAGTTATTCAAATAATTGTTTATTTTTTTAATACTTTTTTTGTAATATTAATTTCTAATTGAATTACTTATTATATATTTAATGAAGTAAGATTTCTTTTATTAAAAGTTCATTAATGATTGTGTTCTTTGGTAACACTTAAAAAATAAGTTTTTATTTAGTTAATTAAAAAATTGAGAATTAAACATAAAACAGTGTTTGGTAACTTTATTTTTATTTATTATTTTTAAAATTTTAATTAAAATTCATTAAATTTTGAACTAGAATTTTTTTCACTTTTAATTTTTTTTTCAACCGTTAGGACTTTTTTTTTTCTTCTCTTCTTCAAATCAACACCCAATTTCATATTGTTAAAGAAAAAATAAAAATAAAATTTATCAAACGCGTTTATTGTTTTTAAAAACAAAAAATAATAAACGCATTTGATAACTTTTATTTTTATTTTTTGTTTAACAATATGATATGTTGATTTGAAGAATAGAAGAATAAAAAAAAAAGTAAAAGTTAAAAACAGTTTAAAAAATTTTGAAAGTGAAAAAATTCTATTTTCAAAATTTAATAAATTTAAACTAAAATTTTATAAAATAACAAATAAAAATAGAGTTACCAAACATATTTTATGTTTAATTGTTAAATTTTTTAATTACTTAAATAAAAAACTATTTTTTAAGTATTACCAAACAATATAAAAGTTTTTACCAATTAAACACAACCCATAATTATTAAAAATTTGTAGTATTAATTTTATTTTTTTCTTTTAAAACTAATAAAAACTATTTTTTAAAAAACAGATTATTTTTTCACTTCTTTATTTTTTAAAGAATGACTTATTTCTAGGTTAAAAAATTTCCCCAGTAATCTTGACCCCCTCCACCCTCGTTTGACCTCGCGCGCAGCACCTCCTCCATGACGGCGCCTCCCACCTCCGTTCAACAACCCTAGACATCACCCCAAGATAGTAGCCCAACCGCCGTTCGACCCCAGGACAGAAACCTCGCCATTGCTCGACATCAACAACAATTCGTGTGACTGGAGTCAACCTCTCTTCTACGGTGACTGGATCCTTCCTTCTCTGGCGACAACACCTCAGGTGCACTACGGATTCTCCAGGTATGGACCTCCGTCCTCTCTCATATATGTTCATAGCTCACACACGATTAGAGCAATCACTGGAGTCCCAATTGCTTTCTTTCCCTTTTCTTTATTTTTTTTCCTCTCAAAGTTCAAACTCCCAATAATTCTTCTCAACTTTCTTTCTTTTGATTTCTGGGATTGAAGATTCAGAATGTCTAATTGGGTCTATTTGTAGAGTTTTGTGTTGTTAAATCTTACCTTGATTTGTTTATAAAACTATAGAAATTGTCCTGTATTGTAGAAGAGCTACTATTGGTTTGATTCTTCTTTTGCTTCTTGTTCATGTTGCAGTCCAAGTTTAATTTGATTGATTTGGTTCTCAAGTCTTGCTATCTTACCTTCCACCATAGCTATTAATCGAACTTTTCCTAAATTTCTTTTGACAGCTAATTATGAAGTTCTTTCTTTTGATAGCTTCTTTGAAGTGTTCCACATTTTTGTAACTAAACTGTAAAAGTTTTCTGCATCTTTTAAAGATAGACTGTGATAATTTTTTGTTCTTAGTATGTTGCTTGTGACAACAATAATTCTGACTGCAATTTTGTTGCAGTAATTTGTGCAGACCATCATGGTTAGTAGATGGTAACATAATCTCTACAAAGATCAAGAGTGCATCTAGCAACCATGATCTTGAAAGAATTAATTGGAAAAGCAACCCAGCTAGAGCCTGTCCTAATTTTGAATTTGTGATTGACAACAATGAAGTAAGATTTCCATTATTTCCTTATCCTCTGTGTACTTGGGAGAATTAGAAAGATGACAGAGAAAAGGGAATCACGGGGGCAGAGAAACAAGCTCTGAGGTCCCAGCCTCTCATGGGCATCCACATAGTGATATCTACAGTTTTCTGGTGCTGGGGTTAGGCGGGGAGCCTAGTTTCATTAAATAAAAAATCTAGACGAATTTTTATAATGGCATATTATTGTCTGGTGAAGTAGAATTTTATTGAATAACTTGCTAATAGTAGGGCTAACTACTTAAATCATAGATATAAGCTCTTTTAATGTAGACTACGGGTTCTACTTTGCATGTATTATAATTGGGTTATAGGATGGCTACTCATAATGAGTGCGAAGACTTTTCATAATACTGTCTCATTTGTCAGACGAAGTAGAATTTGCTAGTGTAACTTTCTTACAGTATGGTTAAATACTTAAATTCTACTTATAAAGCTCTTATAGACTATGAGATCTCCATCTCGTCTATTATAATTGAGTAGCAGCTTGTTTAATTATAACGAGTGCAAAGCATTTTTTGAATGCATCTTATATGTTCTGGCAAAGTAGAGTTTGGTATGGCTGCTTAGTTCCCTGCATCTGTGATTTAGCAAAAATATATTTCCCTTAGTGGCCTCCTGGACATTCTCAAGGATCAAGGTACTGGATTTGGAAATTTCTGTCATGTTATTTGTGTGCTTACTGTATATTTCCTGAGCTGTTTCCTAGAGAGAGTTTTAATTGGCTGGGTGAGGAGAGAGGGAGAGGCAAGTTCTTGAAATCCTATTTTGTTTGTAATTTTTTTGATACATTCTCATAATACAATCATTCTCCCTAATGATCCCTACGAGTTAATGAGTGGAAAGATGGTAGATGGTTATGAATTATATTGGGAAGTGAAAATTGATTCAAAAATGTTTTTTTTTTTTTTTTTGCAATGTGGTATACTCTACACTAGTTGTGCAATCCAAGATGTTGAACTTAGAGAGCTATTACATAGCTACTATGGAGCCAGTGAGAAGAAATATCACATTAATAATTTAGACGAAGATAAGGTTATGGTGTTTTATAATGTGGCCGTAATTAATGACATTAGCCTTCAGCCACCTCAACAAATTATTGCAGTAGTTTGAATAGCTGCGTGGCACATCTTGGTCAATCCATGCTAAAATTTCTCTTGATTTTGCTCATTTATTATTTAGAAAGAATGTTTACCCAATCTGTCAGTGTTCTCTCACATTATTGATTGCTAGTTTTACTTGTATATATGTTTCTTACATATTTTCTAACTTCCATGCTCAATTTTGATCTTTTCATACGATCCTCTACTTGAGAACTTTTATTTATTTATTTTTTAATGTTTTCTGGAGGATAGAGAGCCTAGTTCATTATTTCATCTTGTTCTGGGAGAATTAGGCCATTTGGATTCTTATTGATGTTGCTGTCTAATAATTTTTTTTCATTTTTCATGCTGTCCTCCTAAATGTTGGTTTCTGAACATCTTGCAGAGCTTTACACAAAGAAAATGTTTCAGTTGCTACAGTCTGCTTATTCTACAATAAGGATCCAAGACACTGCTCTTTTTCTAGGAATGAACGAGGATAATTCCACAAATTGTAAGACTCTTTTTCTTTCTTATATGGAAAAAGCTAAAAACCCTCCAATGTCCAAAATGATTCCATAGATGTCTTTATCCTAATGCTCTCTTGATCAAGTATTCAATTTTTTCTAAACACATTTAATAAGTGCAAATAAAGAAACTTTAGATGTGAAAAGTACTTGCAAAACTGGGAAAGTAAAACTTACTATGTATGACTATGCAATAGAACTATCATTACTCCTACTAAGGTTCTTCCAAAACACAATAGCCTAGAACTATGTTACTTCAATGTATGTAGTAGTAAGGATTTCCTGATCAGTCGATCGTGAATGAACTGAGATTCCTGAAGAGGCTCTAGCTTCTCTTAAACAAATATCATATTGTGGTCTCAGCTAGCCTTAAAGTTTTGTTAAGACTTTGCTAGTTGCAGTCGTCCAATGAACTCCCACAATAATTGTCAGATATAAACATTTTGATGTATGATACTAGCAAAAACATTGATCCCTAAGATTATAAAGTAGCTGTGATGATTTTGCTATTTCATTCTATCTTTTTGTTTTTGAGTTGCGTTTATACTTTCCTTAGCAGTAGATATTATTTTTAATGTATGAGCATTGCTAACTCTGTTAGGAGTTCTTTCATCAGCATATAATGATTGAAAATTAATGATTTTGTTGAATATGTGTTTCTTTGAATGTGGTTATGTGGGCAATGTTTCAATCCCACTTCTCTGTGTCAGTGTATTGGATGATCCTGTCTGTACTAGGGAAGCCATTCCATTGGACGAATGTAGGTTAAGTTGCTTTTAGTATGTGAATACGCACATGCTTTATTGATTTGACAATGTGTATTGATATCTGTCTTTTATAGGACTAATAAAAATGTGGTATTGGCTTCAACAAAGCATAGAGGACATCTTGCATTTTTTGAAGGGTTAACTGCAGCTCGCTTGTGGTACTTCATATTTTCATGTTTCATATTTGGACCTAACTGGAATTAAGGTTGTTTGGTTGGGAGACAACAATTTTGCTTTTCAGTATGGTTACAGGCCATGCTAGAGTTCATGCTAATACATATGCTCCAATTTTGTCAGTCTTTCGCCAGGCATTGGCATGGGGGTCTACTTGCACTGGAGTTTAGTCAACTAACCTAGCAATCCTGATAGGATTGTAAACTTCATATCATTTTTTATCCACTAGGCTAGCAAGATAAAACAATTTTAGTATTGGACTGGTTTGATGAAACATTCGGAACAGCTATCCTTGGGTTTAGGTATTTCTTGGAGTGCCTTTTCCATAATTTTGTGGATATAGCCTGAATCTTAAGTGCACTTCCAATTTTGGTGTGCTTTTAGATATGGAAGGAATTCCCTTGATGTTGTCAAGGTTTCCTCGTGGATTTCAATTTGCGTGCATTTCTAGGCAGCATTGTCTTTAATTACCTGATTCTGAATTCTTCATTCTAATTTGGTTTGTTATATACTTTTCTTTTGCAGGTGGGTAAGGGCAACTGGTGAATTTTTAAGGGTTCTACATTCTAGCCAATATATGCATGTACAAAACAAGGTGCAGTTAAATCAGTCTACATTGATGATAAGCTTGTATTACTATTACGATGGATTCTTCTGTTCGTTTGTAATGCTATCAATAATCAGAGACAACACCAATGTTGAATCTTAGATGCAATTAATTATGCAAACTAATACTTCTCTTTCCCATGTATTTTTAGATCCTGAATAGTGGCCCTAAGTCCTCATTGGACTCTACAATTGATCAGGGCCCCTTTGTAAGCGTTGTGGAGGATGGTATGGTGGTTGCAGTGGGAAATGAACAAACAAACAATAATTCGATGGAAGAATTATCGGAGACTCAGAAGAGTCATTGTGAAAATACTGAAATTGTTTCTGTTGCAGACTGTAATGACCCACTAATCTAGACTTTTGGACCATTAACGAAACTATACATAAACTTACATTTTTGCGGAAATACCATAATTTTATTGAGTAACTTGTAAAAATAAGAGTTACTTACAAAATAAAATACTAAGAAGGATATGGAATCCCATTGTCTTTAAAAACAAAACATGGTTAAAAATAAAAAGACATTACATTTATAGTGCGGAAAATACATGTAAAAGACATAAAACAGAAACTACATCCTCGAATCGAATAACGCTCGGCCCCTTGACTCCATTCACCATCGATACACATTCTCTAAGCGTCCACGAATCTTACCGCCTCTTAAAGCTATTTTCCTGCACATAAAACAAATAGGAATGAGCCTGATGCCCAGCAAGGAAAATCTAACACATAGTCATAAACATAATTTCATAAGAAACATAAAGACTTAACATAATACATATAACATACACTTATTATAATGGCCATTATTACTTGGGGTCCCATAGACTAAACAAGCATATGCCCATGGGATTAGTGGGGTCCTACTAGCTAAGTAGGTCATATGCCCATAACCCATTTGGGGTCTTGTTAGTCATATGGGTCATATGCCCAAGCCTACAAACATACATGCATACATATCATAACATATTTATAAAACATAAGATAACATAAGCATATAACATATTGATTCTAGCCTATTTTCCTTACCAAAGTTACTGGGATAAGTGGACTGAGTTGGGACTTTTTGGAACACTCCTAATAATCATTAGAAAGAGTGAGTCTAAGGAAGAAAAGAGATGAAATGAAAGGGATGGAAAGACTAAACCATTTGAAAAACATGCTTACCGAAACTTATGTGCTCAAGAACTTAGTTTTCCTAACCAAAATAAGAATGAGGTTAGGGAACTGAATAGAAGGCTAAGAGAAGGAAAATAACATAATACAGAAATGAACTAGAGTTTTGGTTTACCTCAAAGACTTGCAAGACCAATCTACACCACAACCGAAATACTATAGAACCTCACTTCCCAAAGTGTTTGATAAGCTTATGATGTTTAAGCTTATGATTTTCCCAAACCAGGTGTTTACACTCTCACACTCACTTAACACTAGCAGTTTCTGAACTTAGAGTAAAAGGTGAATAATGGCTGGGTACTAGGTCCTATTTATAGAGTTTGGGAATGAAGGTATCTTGATTTTACTTGAATAAAAATAATGGCTTTTTAGGTGAAAATAATTTGAATAATCGTTCAGCAGAGGCTGAAGACTCGTTCAAAAGATGCTGGACTTATGAAGGAGTTTGAATGGCTGAAAGGAAAAGAATTCAAAAATGTTTGAAAACATGCTGGAGGAGGCGATATATCGCCCCCTGTAGGCGATATATCGCCTGGGCCAGTATGCCCGAGGCGATCGTGCATCGTCTCGTGTTTTCCGTATCTACGTGCTGCGATATATCGCCCCCTATAGCTGCGATATATCGGCACACGCTGATTAATTAAACACGAAATTACACATTTTTAGCTAAGTTTGAATGGGGTAAACAGCCTTGACTAAGCCCTCAACGTATTCAAAGCTGCTGACTGACCCTATAACATTCAAACTTTACCCTTATTTAATTTAATCCTCCAAAATACTTAATCTTTAATTACCCATTCATAACATGTGCTTAAAATCCTATTGGTTGATATCTAAACCTTATAATATAATAAATATTATTCTTAATATCAGCCATATAATCAAACCTTAGGTTATCCTTAATATTCTTAAACTATAGGTTAAACTTAGAAGGTCTATAAGTACTACTATGAGTGTCCAAATAATTCCCGGTCTGAACCAAAAATCCACAGTAACAAAGATAATACTAAACATACTATAATACTACTAAATAATTAGCTAAGTAAAGTTCTCGGACTCTACACAGACCAAGATGAACTGAGATCCAAACCAGAGTCTGGTTTTGTGCCAGTCATAAAAGAAACCTCTGGGCAAGCTACTAGGGTCCAGGATGCAAAGCCACTTGATACAACTCCTATTAAAAGATGCTTGGATGTGTTGCATCGACAGAATAGGTTTTCAATATGGCTGCTTGCTTATATTGCTATTGCTACGAGCTAGCCATTGTTAGGTTCTGCCATGCGAACACTTTCTAGGAAGAAGCTCAGAAATGTCTTACTTGCAGCTTTGTTCAGAAAATAATCCCATGCTCATAAATTCCTTGTTGTTGTACTCTCCTTATAACTTATTATTTATTCTCATTTAGAGATGTCGATGACTGTATTTAGGTAATACTTGCTCAAATAAGTCCTATCCATTTTTCTTTTCTTTCCTTAAATTCCAATAATAGACAAGAATATAATATTACAAGTATACACAATAACCATCATATTCCTAAGTTGCTAGGAATCCTATCATGTTCGTGTACTGATTTATATCATATGATTCAGTAATCTATAGATATTGTATTAATGCAAATAATTATTTAAAGTTGGCAGATGTAGCCAAATATACGTATCTTCTTGTTTTGATGTCCAGTCGTTTTCCTGGGATTTTCAAATAGCCTATCATATTCTCTCAAGATTTTGTGGTCAACCTCGCATCTTTTATACCTATCTTTTTTTTTGGTCGTACTGGCACATGACCAAACAACCACTACCGTTTACTCATCAAAATATAATTCTTTCACATTATTAACTTTGATGAGTATAAGTGTTATTATATAAGAATGCATCTCAATATGATTGGTTGCTTCTAATACTCTTTATATTGTCGGTGTTTTTCTATTTTATTTTATTTTTTATTTTTAATATGATCGTGTATGGGTACGTACATTACAAACTTTACACATCATTATATTGCTGGATGTTTTAAGGTTAAAAGGTAACAATTATTATAATTTTTATTTAATTTTTCATGCTGTCCTCCTAAATGTTGGTTTTTGAACATCTTGCAGAGCTTTACACAAAGAAAATGTTTCAGTTGCTACAGCCTGCTTATTCTACAATAAGGATCCAAGACACTGCTCTTTTCTAGGAATGAACGAGGTTAATTCCACAAATTATAAGACTCTTTTTCTTTCTTATATGGAAAAAGCTAAAAACCCTCCAATGTCCAAAATGATTCCATAGATGTCTTTATCCTAATGCTCTCTTGATCAAGTATTCAATTTTTTCTAAACACATTTAATAAGTGCAAATAAAGAAACTTTAGATGTGAAAAGTACTTGCAAAACTGGGAAAGTAAAACTTACTATGTATGACTATGCAAAAGAACTATCATTACTCCTACTAAGGTTCTTCCAAAACACAATAGGCTAGAATTATGTTACTTCAATGTATGTAGTAGTAAGGATTTCCTGATCCGTCGATCGTGAATGAACTGAGATTCCTGAAGAGGCTCTGGCTTCTCTTAAACAAATATCATATTGTGGTCTCAGCTAGCCTCAAAGTTTTGTTAAGACTTTGCTAGTTTCAGTCGTGCAATGAACTCCCACAATAATTGTCTGATATAAACATTTTGATGTATGATACTAGCAAAAACATTGATCCCTAAGATTATAAAGTAGCTGTGATGATTTTGCTATTTCATTCTATCTTTCTGTTTTTGAGTTCCGTTTATACTTTCCGTAGCAGTAGATATTATTTTTAATGTATGAGCATTGCTAACTCTGTTAGGAGTTCTTTTATCTACATATAATGATTGAATATTAATGATTTTGTTGAATATGTGTTTCTTTGGATGTGTTGTTTTATTACTTGTTATTTATTTGTGAGAGTGGAAGTGTTTACTTGTGGTATTTGTGAGAGTTTCAAGATTTTAGAAAATTACAACAAGAAAGGCGTAATCATTTAAAATACCCTCATAGGATTTTACGCCATAGCTATACTGAATTGGAAGCTGATTTAGTAAGTACATATATATAACGATTTATGCCTGGTTTTATGTTTTCTTCATTTCATGTTAAAATTCACCTAATTCTATTATATGCAGCAAGCTAAGTGGGGCACAACAGAGCAGATAGATCGATCTATACTCTAGAAGGTGGCCAGAAAAGATTCTTCTGGAAACTATGTCACCGAGTGTAACAAGGTCATGGGAGAGGCCATCGTAAGTTGTAAAACTGTTGACGCCGTTTTTCGTCAACAGTGAAAGAAGAGCATGTAAACAATAATTAGCAATGGCCAATAAAGATATGATAATACAAACACGAGTTTTACATGGTTCAGCAGTTAATTCTGCCTAGTCCATGAGTCTTTCTTATTAAGACTTAAGAGTATCTCTGAAAATCCCTCAAGGGTGAATTCTCCACAGTTTTCCTCAAGATCCCAAAAATTATGTCCTTTACAATGATGCATGACCTCTCTATTTATAGAGAAGAATGCTGAATACTATCTCACATATTTCGGGTAGTTACTCTATATTTGCAAATAGAATAAATGGCATTAAATGCCTGAAATCCGGTGTAAAAGGAAACGTCCCCTGAAGACCAGGGGGCGTATAACTAATCGAATAATAACCCCTGATTGTAGGGGATTTCCAGTAATAGATGTAGACCGCGTCTTGCCATTGATGATTCATTAGGATATTCAAAGTTATTATCCTATATCACCAAGGCCATATTCTCCCAGGTTTCTAACTGACTTTCGAGCTATGACATTTCCCGAGGCCACACGGCGTCGATCACGTACGTGCATCAGGCTCGGAGCCCCAGATCTGAGATCATCCCAGAGAACAGATGCACCTCGGGCTTATCCTTCGAGCTCGTGAGGATTTTGAGACTACCATCTCTGAAGTCGTCTCTGTAACGACCCAAATTCACTAATAAGGATTAAGGGCCTTGATTAGTGTGCCTGGAGGGCATAATGGGAATTATGTGTGATTTTAATGATTAAGATGCATGATTTTGATTTAAAGCATGTTATATGACTGTGTGTATTACGTTATGTGATAATTATGCTATATGATTTGTACAGCGTGGGTGTGGTGGTATCAATGTGATGTACGTGCCGAGACGGTCCTAGAAAGCTAGATAATGGTAACTGGTGATTTGGTAACCTGCGTAACCATTAGTAACCATAGAGAGTAACAAGATTTGTTGGAGAAGTGGTAGAATTGTAAAGCTAGTGAAAGGACAAATATGCCCTTGAGGTTTAGTTAGGAAGGGATATCAGTGGAGGGCTAAGGTAGTCTTTTGGCAGTGGTATAGGTGGTTTTGGCTAAGGGAAAAGGATGTATACGATTCTTTTATGCTAAGTATAACTGAAATTAAGACTTGGAAGGCTAGAAAGATCAAGAAGGAAAGGGAGACTCAAGAACCTTGAAGGCAAAGTGGAAGAGGAGTTGAACTGTGTTCTTTCAGGCTAGTAAAGGGCTTAGGGGTGTGGAATCAAGCACATATAAAGGTTAATACTGAGGTAAGGATTTAGTCCCTGTTTTGTTAAGTTCTGAATTGATTTTTGGAAGAAATTGAAAGATAGCCATGGCTTGTTTTGCATGAAAAACTCAGCTAGTTTGTCAAGGGGAAACTCAGTTTAAAGCTTGGATTGGAGGAAGCTCAAGTTGAATTTTTTATTGAGGTAAGGGTATTAAACATGTTTGTAATCTTGTAGCTATTACGATTTAGGGATTTAGAGGTGTGGTTTGTACTTTTCTCAAGTTTTGGTTTAAGTGCTTGAGTCTGAAATTTAAGTATGAATTCTGTGAATGGTTGTGTAACTGAGCTAGATTATGATGTTTGTAGGTCTTTGAAAGGTTTATTTGGGGTTTTGAGTTGGTTTTGGGGTTTAGGTATAAGTTTGGGGTGATTTGGAGTGATTTGGGTTCGAGAACATGCAGGGGAAAAACCCAGAATTCTGGGCTCGCGAAGGAGCGTCGCGGCGTAAGGCTATTTCTGGGCGGTGTATGCTGTCTGACTTGCTGGGCGCCACGGCCCTATGGGATATGTCATAACGGTCTAAGAGTGTCGTACATGAATTTAGCGCATAGGGCGCAGATTGGCCACTGGGAGCCAAGAACAAATGGATAACAGAGGGAGCAGCCTGAGGGCGCTAGCCCTGGTTATCGTTTGTGAATTATGAATATTATGAACTGAAATGCCTAGTATGTGGAATACTTGATTATACTGACTGATGATATATCTGAGTATATGTGATGCAATGTGAGATGTTGACTTGTCTGTTAATTGTTCATGCTCTGTTGTTGTTGTGTTTTCTTGCTGGACCTTGGCTCACGGGTGCTACGTGGTGCAGGTAAAGGCAAGGGCAAGCTTGACCAAGCCTGAGGTGGAGAGCTCCGAGGTGAAATGTACATAGCCAGCTGTTCGATCACCATGGTCGAGGAATGAGTCAGGACAGGGATCTACCTAACTGCTTGTTTTGCCTTAGTATAGCTGGTTAATGTATTTGAACCTTGTAACTTTTGTAAACAGCCTTTAAACTGATATTTTTGGGATCCCGTGTATATAAACAACATTTTTTTAATGAAAATGTGGCTTTTGAAACCAAAACGCTGTCAACCCTAGTTCCTTAACATTTTCAATAACACGATTTTATTTAATTGACTTGGTTAGCAAGTCTAGCACTTTATAAACACACAGTGTAACGGTCTTGGCTATCCAGGGTGTTACAACTTGGTATCAGAGTGTCCTTGGTTTATGGGTCCTGAAGACTGGCTGGGTATGTACATTCGCTGCAGGAGACAAGCTCAACTCAGAGTTTGGTAATTGTGTAAGCATGTTTGCGTGCTTAAGTGATTTGAGTGAGACATGATTGCAGATATCTGTTTGATGAATAGGGAGCATGAGATACTGACAGGGCCTGGCCCTTGACTTTTGGATGATGTTATTGAGGCGTGCTGATTAGCATTGCTGTGCATGTGGATGAATATCTGGATAAATTGTTATAATTTGATTGCTTGTGAATGAGTGGAGTTTCAGTGATGGATTATGGAAAGATTATTACCCTGTCATCATAGCCTAATTGCCGAGTCGTTGATTGCAGATTGACTTGAATAGTTATGCGTTCAAGGAAATCCACACGACTAGCCGGCAGGTCAGGGGCAAGAGATGATGACCAGGGCCCGACCCCTCCACCAGTCCCTGAGAACTGGCAGCAGTTAATGGCAGAAATGCAAGCTAGGCTTCAGAGCCAAGATGAACAGATCTGAATTCTGCAGTAGGCTCCATCTGGGAGTGTTGCCCCTATTGGGCCATCGGCACTGGTACCTGTGGTACAGTCAGTTGATGTTGGGAATAAGATGGAACCGTTGTATGAGCGGTTCAGGAAGCAACAACCCCCGACCTTTGAGTGTGGTCCAGATCCACTGAAAGCTGAACAGTGGATGACTTTGATCACTACCATTCTTGATTTTATGAGAGTGGAAGGAAATGACAGGGTGGATTGTGCCACTTACATGTTGAGGGATGATGCCTGAATCTGGTGGGAGGTGGCCTCACAGACTAGAGAGGTTGCTACATTGACTTAGGAAGGGTTTAAGGATTTGTTCAATCAGAAGTATTATAACGTTGCCATTAGGGCAGCGAAAGTGAATGAGTTGTTGGCCCTGGTTCAGGGCAGTATGACAGTTACAGAATATGCCTTGAAGTTCGACAGACTTGTGAAGTTCGCACCAGATCTTGTGCCTACCAATTCAGCCAGGCAGGACAGGTTTGTTAGAGGGCTGAATGTTATGATAGCCCGAGATGTAAGAATTACCATAGTTCCTGAAGTGACTACTTATTCCCAGGCTGTGGAGAGGGCTCTTACCGCTGAGGAAGCGGAGAATAGGATATGGAGGGATAGTGTAGCAAGAAGGGAGGGCCGCAGGGCGGTGCGTCCATACTCTGGGTCTAGTAGGGGCAGAGGCCCTAATGATTTTAAGAGGAAGACTCCTGATACTCCAATTGCTCTTAGGTCTGATAGGGGAGGTCGGGGTACTCAGGGTGGCCGTCAGGGAGGCGGAGATTCATGGAGGACTTATCCCGAGTGCACGAGGAGCAAGAGGCGCCATCCGGGCGAGTGTTGAGCTAAAGCTTGCTACGTGTGTGGGATGGTGGGACACCTCAGGAAAGATTGCCTGACGGTGAAGAAGGGAGAGACAGGAAAGGTGGATAGCTTGACTCCAGCACGAGTGTTCACCCTGACGGAGGCGGAGGCCAAGGCTAGTCCCTCGGTAGTGACAGGTCAGCTTTCTAGTGCTGGCACTCCCTTTACTGTTTTGATTGATTCTGGTGCTACTCATTCATTTGTATCTGATAGGGTGATTGATAGACTATGTAGGCCTAGTGAGTGTAGTGCTTCAGGATTTGGGACTATATTGCCTATAGGAGAACTGATAGTATCTAGGAGGTGGATTAGAGCACTGCCAGTGTTCGTTGATGGTAGGGAGTTATTAGTAGACTTGATTGAGTTGAGTATGGAGGACTTTGATATGATTTTAGGTATGGATTGGCTAGTTAGGTATGGAACTACCATTGATTGTAGGAAGAAGATGGTAACCTTTGAGCCAGAGGGCGAGGATCCCTTTGTTTTGGTGGGAGCGGTGCATGGACCCCGCGTACCCAGGATATCAGCATTGAGGGCCAGAGATCTATTGCAGGGTGGATGTATAGGCTTCTTGGCTAGTGTGGTGGATACCACCAGAGTTTCACCAGTTGGACTGGAGAACACCAGATTGGTTTGTGAGTTCTTGGATGTGTTCCCTGAGGATTTGCCTGGATTGCCGCCACGTAGAGAGATTGAGTTTGTTATTGAGTTGGCACCAGGGACAGAGCCAGTGTCGAGGGCACCATATAGGATGGCACCAGTGGAATTGAAAGAGTTAAAGATACAGCTGCAGGAGCTTCTGGATTTGGGGTTCATCAGACCTAGTTACTCGCCGTGGGGTGCTCCAGTTTTGTTTGTTAAGAAGAAGGATGGGACTCTAAGGATGTGTATTGATTATCGAGAATTGAACAAGTTAACAATTAAGAATAAGTATCCCCTACCAAGGATTGATGACTTGTTCGATCAGTTGCAAGGAAAGATGGTGTTCTCAAAGATTGATCTTCGATCTGGTTATCACCAGCTGAGGATCAAGGATGAGGATATACCTAAGACGGCCTTCCGGACACGGTACGGGCACGATGAGTTCTTGGTCATGTCTTTTGGTTTGACCAATGCCCCAGCAACCTTTATGGACTTAATGAACAGGGTGTTCAAGGATTTTCTAGATCAGTTTGTTATAGACTTCATCGACGACATCCTGGTGTATTCCAATTCAGAGGAAGAGCACAAGTTCCATCTTTGACAGGTTCTCCAGAGGTTGAGGGAGCATCAGTTGTATGCTAAGTTTAAGAAGTGTGAGTTCTTGTTACCTGAAGTGACATTCCTTGGACACATTGTTGGTGTAGATGGGATTAAGGTGGATCCGTCTAAGATAAAGGTAGTTAGAGATTGGCCGAGGCCAAGAAATGCCTCGGAGGTGCGGAGTTTTCTGGGATTAGCAAGGTACTACAGGCGGTTTGTAGAGGGCTTCTCGAAGATAGCAGCACCCATGACAGAATTGACAAGAAAGAATTTGAAGTTTATCTGGTCAGACAGGTGTGAAGACAGCTTTCAGAAGTTGAAGCGACGACTTATTACAGCGCCAGTGTTGAGCCTTCCTTCGGGGGAAGGGAAGTTTGTGGTATACTGTGATGCATCGAGGTTGGGCTTAGGCTGTGTCTTGATGCAGAATGAGAAGGTTATAGCTTATGCATCACGACAGCTGAAGGAGTATGAGCAGCGGTATCCTACTCATGACTTAGACTTAGCAGCAGTGGTGTTCGCACTGAAGATTTGGCGGCACTATCTTTATGGGGAGAAGTGCGAGGTGTACACCGACCATAAGAGCTTGAAGTATTTCTTTACATAGAAAGACTTGAATATGAGACAGAGGCGTTGGCTGGAGCTGGTAAAGGATTATGATTGTGATATTCTTTACCATCCAAGGAAAGCCAACGTGGTGGCTGATGCATTGAGCCGCAGAGGTCCATGTCAGTTATATAGTGCTGTTTAGATCTCGAGGGAGTTAGCTAATGAGATGGTTAGAGCAGGGATAGAGCTGATGGTGGGCCGGTTGGCTAATATTACTCTACATTCGACCCTGCTAGAACGGGTCAGAGAGGGAGAGTTGACAGATGCTCAATTACAGAGGGTGAGAGAGGATGTCTTAGCGGGAATAGCTAAGGACTATTCAGTTTCTGAGGTTGGTTTACTTCGGTATCAGGGATGGATTTGTGTTCCAGCAGATGAGGGGATCAGACGAGAGATACTGGATGAGTCTCATACGACGCCGTACTCACTTCATCCGGGTACCACGAAGATGTATCAAGATCTACGGACTTTTTATTGGTGGCCCGGGATGAAGAGGGATGTGGTTGAGTACGTTGCCAGATGTTTGACCTGTCAGCAGGTGAAAGCTGAGCATCAGCGACCAGCAGGGTTGCTTCAGCCATTGGGTATTCCTGAAAGGAAATGGGAGGACATTACCATAAACTTTGTGGGAGGTTTACCCAGGACAGTAGGACTTCAAGACTCAGTATGGGTGATAGTGGATAGATACATCAAGTCAGCCCATTTCCTTCTAGTGAGGTTGACATATACTGTGGATCAGTATGCTGAGTTGTATGTGAGGGAGATCGTACGTCTCCATGGGGTTCCTAAGTCTATAGTGTCAGACCGGGATCTCATCTTCACTTCCAAGTTTTGGGGTAGTTTGCAGAGAGCTTTGGGAACTCAGTTGAAGTTCAGTACAGCCTTTCATCCTCAGACTGATGGACAGTCTGAGAGGACGATCCAGGTGTTGGAGGATATGCTCAAAGCATGTGTGATTGATTTTGAGGGTTCATGGAGTAAGTACCTTCCGTTGATTGAATTCTCGTACAACAATAGTTATCAGTCAACGATTGGAGTAGCTCCCTATGAGATGCTATATGGGAGGAAGTGTAGATCACCCATTCACTGGGATGAGATGGGTGAGAGGAGGTATTTGGGGCCGGATATGGTACAGAAGACAAGTGAAGCTATAGAGAAGATCCGGGCTAGGATGCTTGCGTCTCAGAGTAGGCAGAAGAGCTACGCTGATCCTAAGCGTAGGGACGTGGAGTTTCAGGTTGGGGACCACGTCTTTCTTCGAGTTTCACCTCTGTGAGGGGTGAGGAGGTTTGGTAAGAAGGGCAAGCTAATCCCTAGATTCGTTGGGCCATGTGAGATCTTGGAAAGAATTGGTCAGGTGGCTTACAAGTTAGCTTTTCCACCATCGTTGTCTGGAGTTCACGATGTGTTCCATGTCTCCATGCTTCGGAAGTATGTCTCAGATGTGACTCATGTATTGAAGCATGAAGATCTGGAGTTACAGGAAGATTTGGCTTATGAAGAACAACCAGTTCAGATCTTGGATCGAAAAGATAAAGTGTTGAGAAATAAGATGATTCCTCTGGTTAAAGTGCTGTGGAGGAATAGTAAGGTCGAGGAGGCGACCTGGAAGCTTGAGACAGCTATGCGGGATCAGTATCTGGAGTTGTTCAGGTAAATTTCGAGGACGAAATTCTCATTAGGAGGGGATAGTAATAACGACCCAAATTCACTAATAAGGCTTAAGGGCCTTGATTAGTGTGCCTGGAGGGCATAATGGGAATTATGTGTGATTTTAATGATTAAGATGCATGATTATGATTTAAAGCATGTTATATGACTATGTGTATTACGTTATGTGATAATTATGCTATGTGATTTTTACCGCTTGGTGTGGTTGTATCAATGTGATGTACGTGCCGAGACGGTCCTAGAAAGCTAGATAATGGTAACTGGTGATTTGGTAACCTGCGTAACCGTTAGTAACCATAGAGAGTAACAGGTTTTGTTGGAGAAGTGGTAGAATTGTAAAGCTAGTGAAAGGAAAAATATGTCCTTGAGGTTTAGTTAGGAAGGGATATCAGTGGAGGGCTAAGGTAGTCTTTTGGCAGTGGTATAGGTGGTTTTGGCTGAGGGAAAAGGATGTATACGATTCTTTTATGCTAAGTATAACTGAAATTAAGACTTGGAAGGCTAGAAAGATCAAGAAGGAAAGGGAGAATCAAGAACCTAGAAGGCAAAGTGGAAGAGGAGTTGAGCTGTGTTCTTTGAGGCTAGTAAAGGGCTTAAGGGTGTGGAATGAAGCACATATCAAGGTTTATACTGAGGTAAGGATTTAGTCCCTATTTTGTTAAGTTCTGAATTGATTTTTGGAAGGAATTGAAAGATAGCCATGGCTTGTTTTGCATGAAAAACTCAGCTGGTTTGTCAAGGGGAAACTCAGTTTAAAGCTTGGATTGGAGGAAGCTTAAGTTGAATTTCTGATTGAGGTAAGGGTATTAAACATGTTTGTAATCTTGTAGCTATTACGATTTAGGGATTTATAGGTCTGGTTTGTACTTTTCTCAAGTTTTGGTTTAAGTTCTTGAGTTTGAAATTTAAGTGTGAATTCTGTGAATGGTTGTGTAACTAAGCTAGATTATGATGTTTGTAGGTCGTTGAAAGGTTTATTTGAGGTTTTGAGTTGGTTTTGGGGCTTAGGTATAAGTTTGGGGTGATTTGGAGTGATTTGGGTTCGGGAAAACGCAGGGGAAAAACCCAGAATTCTGGGCTTGCGAAGGAGCACCGCGGCGCTGTTCTAGCTCGCAGCGGCGCAAGGCTTTTTCTGGGCGGTGTATGCTCTCTGACTTGCTGGGCGCCGCGGCCCTATAGGGCAGTGCCGCGGTGCTAGGCCAATTTCAGGACATGGGAATTTGTAATTTTGAGCCTTTGCTCCGGGGGTTCGAGGGATGCCTTCGGTGCATTGTTTTAGGGATTTGGGGGTTCCGAGAGTGTGGGATTGGTTCCGGGAAATAATTTTGGATTGGTTAATGACAAAGGATGTTTCATTTATGTTGTGATTAGGTCTTTGGAGAGGCTCGGGGTAGTGGACCGTACTCGCGGCTTCGTGGCATCAGAAATTAGTGTATTGAAAGGTAAGAAAACTGCACCCGGTTGTATGGTTGTGATGGGACTAAGTGCTCCCGAAGGTTATATCATGTCAACGTTGATATTACGCCATGGGACATATCATAACGGTCTAAGAGTGCCGTACATGAATTTAGCGCATAGGGCGCAGATTGGCCATTGGGAGCCAAGAACAAAGGGATAACAGAGGGAGCAGCCTGAGGGCGCTAGCCCTAGTTATCGTTTGTGAATTGTGAATATTATGAACTGAAATTCCTAGTATGTGGAATACTTGATTATACTGATTGATGATACATCTGAGTATATGTGATGCAATGTGAGATGTTGACTTGTCTGTTAATTGTTCATGCTCTGTTTTTGTTGTGTTTTCTTGCTGGGCCTTGGCTCACGGGTGCTACGTGGTGCAGGTAAAGGCAAGGGCAAGCTTGAACAAGCCTGAGGTGGAGAGCTCCGAGGTGAAATGTATATAGCCAGCTGTTCGATCACCATGGTCGAGGAGTGAGTCAGGACAGGGATGTACCTAACTGCTTGTTTTGCCTTAGTATGGCTGGTTAATGTATTTGAACCTTGTAACTTTTGTAAACGGCCTTTAAACTGATATTTTTGGGATCACGTGTAAATAAACAAAGTTTTTTTTAATGAAAATGTGGCTTTTGAAACCAAAACGCTTTCAACCCTAGTTCCTTAACAGTTTCAATAACACGAATTTATTTAATTGACTTGGTTAGCAAGTCTAGCCCTTTATAAACACACAGTGTAACAGTCTTGGCTATCTAGGGCGTTACAGTCTCTGTTTTGTAGTCTCGTTGTTTAGATTTCGAACATATTCCAGATTTTACGAGTTCACTCATTATGAATCCAGCTTTCGAGGTCACAATCCTCATGGCATGAAATCTGGGTATAACATCTTGCCCCCTCAAAAGTATTTGTTCGAATCCTATGAGAAGGAAACTTTTGAACTACTTTCTTCGGGAACCGTACCGTCACATTCTTGAGAGCGGACACGTGTCAGTCGGGTATTGCCCATTCAGGGTTCTCGAGTACCTTGGAAATCTGCCCATGATCATTCGTCTGCCACATTTTTGGTACCATCATGTCATCAATCCCTGTCCGTTGGATTTTATGAGGATTCTCGCCAATGGCTCAGATCAATCCCTTTTATCACTCTTTTCCCTCTATGTATATAAGATCTTCTTCTTCTTCTTATTTTACACACATCAGAAGCGAAAGAGAAGGGACAAAACTAGAGGCCATCCCAGAGAACTTATTGCTTGTGCATGTTCTCCCAGCCGAAGAAACAGAGGACCACCAGTTTGTTCGAGACCGTGTGCTCATACCTGCAGCCTCTCCTTCAATCGACAATTTCTCTGCAATCGCCAACCTTGTGTAAGTGTCCGATTGTCTTTTTATATTTCCTCATACCCGTTTCTGTTCATATTGTTCTTGTTATTCCTATGAATGTACTAGTTTATTTTCTTAGTATGATACGTTATGGAATTTCTTGACCGATAGGCTTTCACGTTTTAAGTCTCCGTACTGGGATTACAACACTGATTCCATACCCAGTTTTGGTGTTTGAGCAAGACCTCTTTTTTTTGGGTCTTAAAATTTTAGGAGACGTATCTTGCATATCAAGATATTTGGGTGCAAAACCTTGGTTTCGAAGTATGCACGATACCCAATGTCACCTTTTATGAATAACCGCCACCTTTTTTCCCAGATAATTCGGGATTTTCAAAATGTTATGCCCACTCTCCTCCTTTTACACGTTCTGACCCTTTAATAAGGGTTTTAATTTCGAACTTGCTACGTCCATAAGATCCGAGCTTGTCCTGTCAAGCTCGTCACCTTTGAACTCTTGCATGCATGGCCGTCACCATTTTTTCTTTCTCGGTAGATGTCACAGAATCTGGAAAGACGGTGGGGGTCATTGCTAGCAATCTCTTACTCGCCAAAAACCCCGAGCCCGGAGTCGCTGTTTGCTCGGAATCAACGTAGGATTCGTGAGTACGACCTTGCGCGCGAGCAGGAGGATATTCGAGCTCATTACCGCTGCCAAATAGACGAGGTCATAGAGAAAAAGAGGAGGATTCTTTGAGAAGCCATTTATCCTGAACCCAACTCAGGGCCCAGGCCGATCCCACTCGACCCCGCATTAAAGGTCACCATCGCGTACAGTCCAGGAGAACTCCAATTTTCATTGATGGGGGAGCCTTCTTCCTCGCAGCCGAGGGGAGAATTCTTTGAGGCCGAGCATTACTGGAGCTCCGTCACCTCAATAATTCAGGTAACTGACATCCTGGCATTACATGGCTTGAAGTTATCAAGCTCCTTGAGATGTCGAGCTCCAACCTCTAGTGAACGAAGCTGCCATGCTCCAGGGGCTGGAAACCCTGACATTAAGCTGAGGTATGCGGCATGGAGCCAGGAACACATGAAGGCAGAAGCGCTACTGCCTTTGAAGTCTTTCTTCAAGGACTTCACGGACTTTGTTGGGTTGGCCCTGTTCCAACTCAACACCAATTCTTATAGGGTCCTGTCAGCCCTAAGGTCGCTATACCACGAGCTGAAGTGGGAAGGACCTTCACCACAGGAGATTTAATATCTCTTTTGTCTGAAAAGCAACCCCTCCCGAGCTCAGGGAGGAGATGGTTTTTACTACCTTTCGAGCTATCCCAAAGAGAAAAAGGTATTTGAGGATCTCCCTAACCATCCTCCAGACTTTAAGAAGGCCTTCTTCTGGACAGATGGCCTGTCCCCGTCTCGATGCTACTCATTCAGGCGGATTCGTAAGTATTCTAGCTTTCTTTATCCCTGTGCTTGGGCTTTGGTTTATAGGGTTGTACTTAGTTAAAATGTGTCTTATTTTTCCAGCCAATTTTCACCGTCCTACCCCTGACGTCACGATGAAGGAGCATAGAGAGACCCTGCTCCAACTCCCTTACGGCCGGAGATCTCTCTCGTACCTCTTACATGAGAGTAAGCTCTGAGCATGCAGGCTATTAGGTGATGTCCAGTCCACCTCGGACTGGTCCAACAAGAAGTATGATCATTGGGAGCAGGTGCCTTTGCCCACAGGTATCCTCCCCCCGAGGAGAGAGGTGAGGCCTCCACTTGCAGCTCGCCGAAGGAGTCCACCATCGGGGAATGAGGCTAATGACGAAGCCTCGAGTTCAGACTCGGATGAAGGTAAAGTCATCCTTACCTCGAGAATGTGGTCCCCCACCTTATTAAATCATAAACCTGATAGGTTAGTTTCATGCCCGTATGATAGATACCACTTCTACATATGGACTTGGGTAGACGATCGAGTTCATAGGTTTGAAAGTTGGCTCGGGAAGTATGACACCATGTATACTTCAGACGAGGTGTGGAATGGGATAGTTGTCCAATATGGGACCAACGATTATAGGTATCTTTCAAGGTTGACGCCCACCTATAGGGAAGGTACTCCCCCCGCCTCTTCTGAAGATGGGGGAATCTCATGGTCCCCGAGCTCTAGTTCGGGGGAGAGTTTCAGTTAGGTTTCTTCTATCACTGCTCTATGCGATTTTGAATCACCTTATACACTATTCCCTCTTTTATTATGATTCACATTGTGGTGACTCTGTAGGCAAGATGGATTCCGACCTCGACAACATCATCAGAGTGGTGGCGCCAAAAGGAGCAAGCGTCCCAGGGCGGGGTCGCGAAAGGTGTACCAGCCTACCAAAATCCCCAAGAGGACTGAGAAGAAACCTCCTCCCCCAGCTCCACCTGTTTCCAATTCCATCACGGCGCCGTCTTCGCAGGTCGGTGCCTTCACCGTGGTACCGACTTTGCTGGTCGATGCCTCTAACATGACCGAGCCCCAACTTCCTGTAGTGGTTCGATTGACACTTGGTCCACCTCCTAAAAAGCCTTCTTCTTCTCGAACTCAGAAGCTGTCAGTTTCTACCCACATGGACGCGTATGTGGTTGACAATGCCGCTGGGTCCCATGGGTCTACGCTGGCCTCGGATGTTATGTCCCGAATCGGCCAGAGCTTTGGCAGTCTTGAAGCTCCTCAATGGCAATGCCTGAAAAATACCTGAGACTGCACTGCCCTCTATGAGAAGAGTATCAAGCTCGCTGCCGCGGTAAGTTTCCTTCTACAGTCCTTCTACTTCTTAGTTATAATCACACTGACCTGGTGCTAATGATGATTTCTTTCTTTTCAGTCTCTTGCCTTTACTGCCCAGCTCAACTATAAGTTGAACAATGAGATCCATTCGAGCAAGTCTTATGCTCAGGAGGCGAAGGATCTCCACCTCAAAGCAAGCGATGACCTGAAGGCAGCGAATGCAAAGCTTGATGCAGGAGCTAAGGAGCTTGAGGCCATGGCAACTGAGCTTGGGAAGCTGAAAGCTATGCTCGAGGAGCTTGAGAAGGCGAATGCCAAGCTCGCAGATCTTGAGAAGGAGAACGCTCGGCTCCAGGAGGCAACCAAAAGGCTCGAAGAAGAAAAGGCTGCCACCTTCGATATCATTGAGGGTGAAAAGGCTCGTCTCCTCGCTGAGTATAAAGAGAAGAAGGACCAGGCGGTTGATTCGGCCATGTACAGAATGTGGGCCAACAACGAAGACCTGGATACCAGCTTCTTAGGCCCTCTCGAGGCGAAACTTCTTGATAAGTGGAATGCTCGGCTTGAGAAGGAAGAGGCTGCTCGAGAGGCCGCCTCCGAGGGAGCCCGGAAGGATAGTCATGTTATTCATCCTGAGGGGTCCGGTGCTGCTGATGCTGAGAAGGCCATGGAGACTCCTCCTTCTTGAATCTGATCTCGGGGAAATCTTATCTTGGGGCTGTGTCCCCTTATTTTTTGTAATTACTTTAATTTATGCCCACAGAGCTGATACAGTTTCTTTTATATTGATTTATATATGCTTTACACTTCTTGGCTCGAAATATTTTGCATATTTCATATGAATGAGTTTTTTATGTTTATTTATTCATACAAACATAGTTTGGATTTTAGGCTCGAAACTTGATGCATTCACGCATAGTTTGTTCGAATTATCCGCTTTCGATCTCGTTATTCATCAAAGTCGGATATTACTTTAACCATGAACCCGAAAGTACTTATATGGTATGTAATGTGAATGGTTTAGTTATATATTTTTGCTTAGTTACTTTTTCTCGTCCTCGATTTTTACTCCGAGGTTAAGGGTTCGAAATTATTTTCCTTTAAGATATTCCAGCCTCGATCTCGACTTATCTCGAAGTAGGTTTAGGTTCCTACTTATCGTCAATTAGTTTTGGCTGGTTTGCTCCAAACCTGTTAAGTTTGCACATCTGGTTAAATCCAAACGCTATTATCTTTTGATAATTTGGTTATCCAAACTATTTAAGCTCGTGTATCTGGTTGCATCCAAATACTTTTATGTTTTTGATAGTTCGTTTATGTCCAAACTATCTAAGCTCGCGTATCTGGTTATATCCAAATACTTTTATGTTTTTGATAGTTCGGTTATGTACAAACTATCTAAGCTTGCGTATTTGGTTATATCCAAATACTTTTATGTTTTTTGTGTATGTTATTTTATTTTTTAAGCTGATGGTATATATACCAATGATGCCCCCTTAATATCCTATGAGTGTGACCATAGGTTATTAAATTAAGAGAGATTGCAAAAATAAAAAGAGATAACATATTGAACGAAACAGATCTTTATTTGATGGAATTCAAAAGCAGACAAATAAGTACAGATAATTAATCATGGTTATCAGCAACACACTTCCTATACTACTGGTAGTAAGGTCTAAGGTGTTCGCCATTCCATGCTCGCGGTATCAGGCTCCCATCCAATCTCGCCAGCTTGTAAACACCGGTCCGGATGACTGACTCTATCTGGTATGGTCCTTCCCAATTCGCTCCGAGCACACGAGCTGCTGGATCTCGTGTTGCCAAAAATACGCATCTTAACACCAAATCTCCCACACCGTACTTTTGATCTCGAACCCTTTTGTTGAAATATCTAGTAGCTCGTTGCTGGTAGGCAGCGTTCCTTAACTGAGCCTCGTTTCTCTTTTCTTCAATCAAGTCTAAGGTTTCTTTGAGATGAGTGTGGTTTGAGTCTTGGTCGTAAATTTGAGTTCGGAATGTTGGAATTTCGACCTCAATAGGAAACATAGCCTCACATCCGTATGCTAGAGAGAACGGGGTGTGCCCCGTTGATGTTCGAGCCGTGGTTCTAACCCCATAGGACTTGGGGCTATTCTTCGGGCCAACGTCCCTTTACTTCCTCCAACTTTTTCTTTAATGAACACTTGAGATTTTTGTTTACAGCCTCGACCTGGCCATTTTCCTGAGGATGAGCCACAGACGAAAAACTCTTTATTATTCCATTCTTTTCACAAAAGTTGGTAAACAAATCGCTTTCGAACTAGGTCCCGTTGTCGGACACAATCTTCCTCGGCACCCCATATCGGCATACAATGTTCTTTACCACGAAGTCAAGGACTTTTTTGGAAGTTATTGTTTCCAACGGTTCAGCTTCCGTCCACTTTGTGAAGTAATCCACCGCGACCACAACATATTTTACACCACCTTTGCCAGTTGGGAGAGAGCCAATGAGGTCGATTCCCCATACCGCGAATGGCCATGGGGATGTCAACATGGTCAGCTCGGATGGTGGAGCTCGAGGAATCGTGGCGAATCTCTGGCACTTGTCGCATTTCTTTACATATTCGAAAGAATCTGACTTAATGGTGGGCCAAAAATATCCTTGGCGTATGATTTTCTTGGACAAGCTATGCCCCCCAGTATGATCTCCACAGAACCCTTCGTGAATTTCTTCGATGATCCTCTTGGCTTCGGGTGGAGTTACGCACCGTAGTAATGGCATGGAATACCCCCTTCTATATAGCTTTCCGTCCATCATGGTGTATCGGGGATGCTGATACATTAACTTTCGAGCCTAGTTCCGGTCTTTTGAGAGGACGCCGGTCTCGAGGTATTCTACTATCGGGTTCATCCACGTAGGCTCGGATTCAATCATACATACGTCTTCCTCCTCCGACTCATTAATGCTCGGTGTCGAGAGGTGTTCTATGGGGACAACGTTTAGTTCTTCATTCTCAGCGGAGGTAGTGAGCCGAGCTAAAGCGTCTGCATTTGAGTTCCACTCTCGGGGGACCTGTTCGATCGCATAAAACTCGAAATGCTCTAATGCAGATTTTGCCTGCTCTAAATAAGCTGACATCCTCATGCCACGAGCCTGATATTCTCCCAAGATTTGATTAACCACGAGCTGGGAGTCACTGTAACAATGTATAGCTTTTGCTTTGAGTTCTTTTGCTATACGAAGTTCTGCGAGTAAAGCCTCGTATTCGGCCTCATTATTCGATGCTTCGAAGCCAAATCTTAAGGCAGAATGAAATCTGTTCCCTGCGGGGGTAACCAAAATGACCCCGGCCCCCGCTCCATTTTCATTTGATGAGATGTCGACGTAAAGTTTCCATAGCTCGTGGGCCGGGGTTATCACCTCGTCGTCGGCCATACCAGTACATTCCACTATAAAGTCCGCCAACGCCTGTGCCTTAATGGTCATCCTCGGATGGTAGGTGATTTCGAACTGCCCGACCTGAACCGCCCATTTAAGAAGTCGGCCTGAAGCCTCCGGTTTGGACAAGACTTGTCGAAGTGGTTGATCAGTCAACACTTGGATGGGATGTGCTTGGAAGTAGGGGTGGAGTTTGCGAGATGAATGAATTAGACTAAGCACTAGCTTCTCCATCAGGGGGTATCTCGACTCTGCCCCTAGTAATCTTTTACTGATGTAGTAAACGGTTCTTTGTACCTTATCTTCTTCTCGAACTAGCACTGCGCTTATTGCGTGTTCGGCTGTGGAAAGGTATAGGTACAGTACTTCTCCCGTTTCAGGTTTTGACAAGATAGGGGTTCGGCGAGGTGCTTTTTAAGTTCCTGGAATGCCAGCTCGTACTCCTCGGTCCATTCAAACTTCTTTCCACCTCTCAAAAGGTTGAAAAATGGGAGACACCGGTCCGTTGATTTCGAAATAAACCTACTCAGGGCTGCCATCCTTCCAGCCAAACTTTGGACATCTTTGTGTCTCCGAGGCGAAGGCATGTCAATCAGGGCCTGGATCTTGTCGGGGTTATCCTCGATTCCTCGAGAGTTCACGATAAAGCCCAGGAATTTTCCTGAAGACACCCCAAAAGTGCACTTCTGAGAATTTAACTTCATGTTATACTTTCGGAGCACGCCGAAGCACTCTTCGAGGTCATCAACATGGTTCTTGTTGAGTTGAGACTTGACAAGCATGTCATCAACATAAACCTCCATGTTGTTCCCTATTTGTTCTGAAAACATCATGTTCACGAGCCGCTGGTATGTGACCCCAGCATTCTTGAGCCCGAATGGCATGACATTATAGTAGTATAGCCCCTTATCCGTTATGAAGCTCGTGTGTTCTTGGTCAGGGGCATGCATGGGAATCTGGTTATATCCAGAATAGGCATCCATGAAGGACATCAGGCCATGCCCCGCCGTGGCATCCACGAGTTGGTCAATCCTTGGTAACGGAAAACAGTCTTTCAGGCAAGCTTTGTTGAGGTCTGAATAGTCAATATAGGTCCGCCACGTCCCATTGGGTTTTGGGACTAACACCGGATTGGCTACCCAATCAGGTTAAAAGGCATCCCGAATGAATCGGTTTGCCTTCAACCTGTCAACCTCCTCCTTTAGTGCCTTCTTTCTATCTTCAGAGGGAAGCTTTAGTCTATATTCAGCGCGTGGCTTGCTATATTCGGACTTATTCCCACCATGTCCGAATGCGACCTCGCGAAGACATCCTGGTTCTTCTTCAGAAAGCAAATTAGTTGCTATTTTGTCTCCTCTTGGAGGTGTTTTCCAATCTTCACCTTTTTCGGGGGATCAGCTTCCTCGAGCTGAATTTCTTCGAGCTCCTCTAAGGGTTCGAGATCAGCTTTTTCCTCAACCCTTGGATCGATTTCTTCATCAATTTCTAAGATTGTCCCGTCTTTATTTTGAAAAATGACCAGTGTTTGTGCACTCGTCTGTTTCTTTCCTCTTAGGGAAATGCTGTAGCATTCCCTCCCAGCCAATTGATCTCCCTTTAATGTTCCAACGCTGCTAGGGGTCGGGAACTTAAGGGCCAGATGCCTTACTGATGAGACTGCCCCTAGCCCGACCAGGGCGGGTCTCCCGAGCAGAACATTGTAGGCTGAAGGTAGATCAACTACCACGAATTCCATCATCTTAGTTGTCGAGACTGGATAGTCTCCTAAGGTTACGGGGAGCTCGATGGAGCCCATATAGGCAATTCCTTCTCCTGAAAAGCTGTACAAAGTAGTTGCACAGGCCTTCAGGTCATGAAGGGAGAGTCCCATCTTCTCGAGGGTTGCTTTATAGAGGATGTTAACTAAGCTCCCGTTGTCTATAAGGACCCGGTGGACCCTCTTATTGGCCAGCTAGAGAGTGATGACCAGCGGATCATGGTGAGGAAACTGGACATGAGACGCGTCTTCCTCAGTGAAGGTTATTGGTTGTGTTTCAATTCTCTGACTTTTTGGAGCCCTAGGTTCGGGTTCGGGTTCGTAGGGAGACCCGTCCTCGGTCTTCAGCTCGTTAACATATCTCTTTTGGGCATTTCTGCCCGTTCCTACGGTATGAGGCCCTCCCGAGATGGTTATCACATCCTCTCCATTAATCGGCGGGGGCCTATCCTCTTCCCGAGCTCGAGAATTGTTGTTAGGTGCGGGCTGCGATGCGGCGGCTCTCTGGTTCGCGGTCGCCTGATTAGTACTCTGGTTCTTGACATATTGTCTAAAGTAACCTCTGGAGATCAATCCTTCGATCTCATCTTTCAGCTGTCGACATTCGTCGGTAGTATGCCCGGTGTCTCTGTGAAATCGGCAATACTTTCTTGAATCCCTCTTGGACTTTTGATTTCTCATCGGGTCCGGACGCCTAAAGGGGACCTGGTTTTCATTAGCCAGGTATATGTTCTCCTGAGACTCGTTGAGCTCGGTGTACACTCTATACACAGAGAAATATCTCTCCCCATTCTTTTTCTTTCCTCCTTCGGCCTCGGGATTACTTCCTTCGTTCTTTTTTCTCTTGGAAGGGTTTTCCACTGCAGGCTTTGAAGCTATTGGGTCCACCGAGGTTGAGGCAGAGTTTACGTTTATCGTTGTAGTTTCAGGCTGGGAAGTCACATTAAGTGTCAACCTCGCTTCCTCTACATTGACAAACCTCTGCGCTCGTCTATTAAACTCGGTTAGGGACCTCACCGGTTTCCTTTGCATATCGTCCCAGAGGGCGCTTCCTAGCATCACTCCAGCCTGGACAGCCATTAAGTGTCCACTGTCATCCACATTTCAAGCTCGGGCGACTTCCAAATTAAACCTTGTCAGGTAACTTTTTAATCTTTCGCCTGGCTGTTGCCGAACATTAGTTAGGGTTGACGCCTCAGGTCGAACCCCCATCATGGCTTTGAACTACTTTTTAAAGTCTTTAGACAGCTGCTCCCAAGAGGTTATTGAATGTCTCTTATATTTTTCGAACCAGCTTTTAGTTGGTCCTGTCAATGATGCTGGAAATAACATGCATCTGAGCTCGTAACCCACGTTACTGGCTCTCATTATGGTGTTGAACGTACTCAGACGACTATATGGGTCGGTCTTTCCCTCAAACGTCGGGACGTGAGGGATCTGATACCCTTGTGGAAATGGAGTGTTGGAAATATGGGGAGCAAACGGTTCAAGCTCCTCATCAGAATCTTCATATCGATCATGCTCTTGCTCGTTTTTCAAAAGCCTAAAGGCCTTTTCAAGCTGATCAATTCTTTCTTGGACTGGGTCCGCAAGAGGTACTGTCTGGAGTCGGTTGTCATCGATCACAATTCCAGGCTCGCGCCTTCATAAGGGATCTCTGCGCCTATTCAAGCGATCCCTTAGGTCCGGATTTATCGGATCGACATTACCCCGACTCTGATTCAGGTGTTCTCGCAGGTCAGGGCGGTTTCTGCGGCTTCTAGTATTCTTACGACCTCGGTCATGCTTGCTGACCGATCTGGTGTCTCCAGAGTCATCGATGGTAAAACTCATTGCATAGTTATTTCGAGATTGATTTCTTCCATGCCGCCTCGTTTCTACCGTGCGAGACCGGGATGTTTGACTTATTTCTGATGGGGCGCCTCTCCGCTCCTGGAAAGCTTCCTCGTTTCCTTGTCTCCCTCCCGCACGCCTTTCGCCCTGATCTTGAACTGGTTGAGCATTCCTGCGAGAGGGCGAAGGATATCTTATTGGTGATGGCGAGAACCGTATGGGCGACGGTGGCTGCCACCCATTTCTCGGCCTAGATGGTCCGGAGTTAGCCCGAGATGGGTTGGTTGCGTGTGGTGCATTCCTAGGGGCTTAAGTCCGAGCCTCTGCAGGGGCTAGGTTGTTCTCAGTTCCCCCAGGCGTTTCCACAGGTGGATTAACCGGGGCCCGTGCCTGAGTACTCCTTTGGGGCCTAGGTGGAGCGGATGGCTCCGTGAGTGCCGGAGGTTGAACCGGCCTCCTCGTGGCAGCATCTTTTCGTGGACGCCCACGGGGTCTACGGGGAGGAACGTGTACATCCCTTGGAGGAGGGGCTTGGTTTTCACGCGGAGGCGGGGGCTGAGCCACTTGCACCTCTGCGGCTATCCTTGCCAACTCCTCATTCCGTTTGTTGGCTTCTGCCAACTGCTGTTTCAGTTGCCGGTTCTCGAGTTCCACTATAGGAACATATCGCTCAGGATTGTAGTACATATCCTCATCTCTTGGTGGAGGAGGTGGTCCCCTAGAATCAGAGGATCCACTCCTTTCTTCGACATCTGGGTTTTCCATCGGCTGTTTCCCAGGACGTCTTGGATAATTCTCTTCAGGTGTATTCTGATTATTAGTGGCCATGACTTTTTCAGGAATGAATGCTTAAGGCTCTCAATGAAAGCACCAAATTGTTGACGCCGTTTTTCGTCAACAGTGAAAGAAGAGCACGTAAACAATAATTAGCAATGGCCAATAAAGATATGATAATACAAACACGATTTTTACATGGTTCAGCAGTTAATTCTACCTAGTCCACGAGTCTTTTTTATTAAGACTTAAGAGTATCTCTGAAAATCCCTCAAGGGTGAATTCTCCAGAGTTTTCCTCAAGATCCCAAAAATTCCGTCTTTTACAATGATGCATGACCTCTCTATTTATAGAGAAGAATGCTGAATACTATCCCACATATTTCAGGTAGTTACTCTATATTTGCAAATAGATTAAATGGCATTAAATGCCTGAAATCCATTGTAAAAGGAAATGTCCCCTGAAGACCAGGGGGTGTATAACTAATCGAATAATATCCCCTGATTGTAGGGTATTTCCAGTAATAAATGTAGACCGTGTCTTGCCATTGATGATTCATTAGGATATTCAAAGTTATTATCCTATATCACCAAGGCCATATTCTCCCAGGTTTCTTACTGACTTTTGAGCTATGACATTTCCCGAGGCCACACGGCGTCGAGCTCGTACGTGCATCAGGCTCGGAGCCCCTGATCTGAGATCATCCCAAAGAACAGATGCACCTCGGGCTTATCCTTCGAGCTCGTGAGGATTTCGAGACTACCATCTCCGAAGTCGTCTCTGTTTTGTAGGCTCGTTGTTTAGATTTCGAACATATTCCAGATTTTACGAGTTCACTCATTATGAATCCAGCTATCGAGGTCACAATCCTCATGGCATGAAATCTGGGTATAACAAAAACGTTAAATGATTTTTCGTAATTTTTTTATATTTTAGTAACAAACAAATAATTGATTAAATTTTGTACAGGAAGAAATGCTTGAGCAAAGAAAAGAAGGCAAACTGATTGAGATCGGAACAAATGACATCCTAACACAAGTGTTAGGTACTGCTGAGCACCTCGGTCGAGTTCGAGGCCAGAGTTAAGGTGTCACACAAAGAGACTACTTTCATAAGCCTATTGGGGGGGGGGGGGGGTCTAAGAGGGTTGCTAGAGTTACCTTTTGAAATCATAGCTAGAGTTTCTTGAGCGGATGAGTCATAGCTAGAGTAACTTTTGAAATCAGAATTAAAAAAATATACTAATTGTAGTTTTTAGTTAGCACTTACATAGTTATTCCAAGTGAGTTCTATATTCCATGTGAGTTAGCACTTACATATTTTGATCTTGTAATTTTTAGAGTTGGAACATACTGAGTTCTATTGATTTTGTTTGCCTGTTCATTCTGTCTGAACTATGTTGTAATTACACAGGAAATTATGAATGAATATAGTGGTTGAAAATAGATAAATGAAAAAAATTCTCATATTCTATATGGGACGTCAGTCTCCACAAAACTGTCGTCTTATGTATTGCCGGGACGATGCTTGCAAATAAATTGTCATCTCATGTACTGCAGGAGGATGACGCTTGAGTAGGAACTGTTGTCTCATTTACTACAATGGATGACACTTGCACAGAAACTGTCGTCTCATGTACCACAATAGACAACGTTTGTATAGGAACCATTGTCTCATGTATGACAGGAGATGTCGCTTTTATTTAAACCGTCGTTTCATGCTTTACATGGCATGACATTGCATGGAATGACGGTATTAGAACCGATGTACGAGAGTCCATACGACGGTTTAAAACCATCGTCCCATGTCAATTTTATAGTAGTATTCTAAAGTGTCACATTGAAACAAATCCAATTAATTTAGAATTAATTTGTTGCTAATCAATATTTAGGTTTAACTAATATAATGAACCTATACAATTAAGTCCAACTCAGGTAAATGGGCCTTAACAATTAGGCTTGTATGGAGGAGGGTTGGGTCCAGCATGTCGTTCCCACTACAAAGGCCCCCTATCTTCTATACAAGGTCCAAAAGATAGGAATTTAAACCTTCGTTTTATTAATTGTTATTAATTGATTAAGCTCACTATAGTCATGCAAAGAAAATGGGCCTTCACAAGTGGAATCACCCACAAGAGAGGAATTTAAACTTTACATTTTTTTAATGGGCCCAAATAAAATCTATCATTTTATGAATATTTTATTTGGCAAAATACCATATATCTAACAAACATATGGGCTGCTATATGCATCTAAGCCCAATTGCAAAAATAATACATATAGTACAAACAGACATGTTATAATTGGATGGGCCTAATCATGTTACTATATGAGCAATTCTATGAATTTATGCAAAAATACCACAATTGATTTCATTTACAAAAATACCACAATTAATTATCTAGAATTTATCAAAAATTCAAATTAAGAAATTTTTTACAAAAATAAGTCAATTTAAATGAAATTTATCAACAATTAACAATAATTAATTTAACTTTTATTTATCAACAATTAACTTTGTTTTAGGTTAATTTGAGAAAAATATATTAATTTAATTTAAATAGGATTTATCAATAATTAACCAAAGTTAATTTAAATCCCATTTATAAAAAAAATATTTTATTAATTGGTTGAAAAAAATGATATTTTTCAAAATTTAACCAATTTTAAATTTTAAAATTAATATCTTAACTATTTTCCAAAATATCTTGTGTTGTTATAACTATTAGCTAATATTTTAACCATTAAAAAATTTAAAATATAAATAGTTATAACAATCCTAAAATATCTCAAAATAGTTAAACAAATTCAAATATCCATAAAAATATCTAAATAACAATATTCAAATTTCAAATAATTCAAATATTAAAAACTATAAAATAAAAAGATATTTATATTTTCAAATAAAGATTTAATAAAAAATCAATAATTTAAATGAAAATATCTTAAATATCTGATATCTTAATTCTAATATTTTAATATATTAAAAGATTTAAAATTAAGTTGTTAGTCTATTTTTAAATTGGAATCTGTGTAGAAAATATATAATTATTTAAATCTCAACTAACAAAAATATCGTATTTAAAAAAAACAATTTAAATGATAAAACAAAAAAGATATTTTTGGTTTTGATTATAAATAATTTATTTCCACAAATTTTATTTTTCTTTAATTTAAAAAAAAAATTGGATGAATAGTACCCATGGGTACTGTTCCCTGTGCTGGTGGCTGGTGTGCGTGGGCGTGCGGGCGTGCGCGCAGGCGGTGCGAGGGCGTGCGCGGGCGTGCACGCACGCATGGGGAGCCAGGCCAAAAAATTTCCGAAATTTTTTTTGAGCAATTTTTCAAACAAAAACCATTTTCTAATTAATTTTTAACATGTTTTACACAAAATAAAGCATATATAAAAATTAATAGCATAGAAAACACAACAAAATAACCTAAAGATTGCTAAAATTCACATAAAATCAATATGCTTCATAAAACACATGGAAACCATCCAATTATTCAAACATATCAAATAATCTAATTTTAAACATGTTCATGCATGAAAATAAAGATTACCAAAGGCTCTCAGGCCAGTTGTTGGTTTAGCTTATACAAAATCTTTATTTATTTTTATGTATATCTAATATTAAACAAATTAATACGAGATAGCCTAAAACATGTTTCTAAAATTGAATTCAAAGATAAACAATGAATAGAATACTTACACTATACGCAGCGGAATGAAAATCCTTCCTTCAGTTTCTCTAACTCTTGCATCTTCTCTGTCGCAGAGTATTTTCAAGAAACTAAACCGATCTTCTATTTTCTTCACAGCCTTCCAATGTATCCTTAGAATCACCTAGACTAGTGTGGGCAATTCTCAACACATGAGATAGATATAGAAAGAAGAAGAGAAAATAATCAAAGAGGCTTCGAAAATGACTTGTGTTTAGGGAGAATCCAAAACTATCAGAAAACCAGTGATTAAACTTCTCTGTCGTCTCATAAATCTTCACTGATGACTTCTCTTTAAGCACTCCTTTTATAGACTCAATTAGGCCATTTAATTTAATTAAAAAATAAATAAAATAATAGCCATTTTAAAGTCCTAGGTCGAAATTATCATGGGATTTAGGCCCGTGAAATTTCTTATTTGATTATAAGGTCAGTGGACTTAAAATCTAGGCCTGTATTATTTTTAATTGATTTAATTAATTAAATAATTATTTAAATCCTTTATCAAATTAATTATTTATAATTTGAACATTGATTTAAACTTATTTATTAATTTAGATACCAATTTATCTTAATTAATAAAATCTGCTATAATTTCTCTTTTCTTCTCAAAATTACACAAGTCTGTGAAACTATCCAACATTTACCTGGTCAACTTTGATAATTCTAATTGATAATTAAATCAATTAATTGAGACTATCTAGATGATTTTATCCAAGGTGCAATGGGGACCATGGGCCTATGAAATCAAGCCCCAATAAGTTATCATAAAACTAACAAATAAATTTACTAACTTATTAATTCCTCGTGACTCCACTATAGACTCGGAATTGCACTCTTGAATTCATAGAATGTTCTATAACAAATATAGATACTCTATTAGTTATCCATTGTTACAACAATAATTGTCACTCAATCCTCTATAGACGGTCTACAATGAGATAGGACTAAAATACCGTTTTACCCCTAATTGTATTTTATCCTTAAAACACTTAGTTCCTTGTAAATGATATTTCAGTAAAATAATTTAATTACTGAAATGAGATCTCTATCATTTAACACCTTGAACCAAACTAAAAGGAAACCATTGTTTCACTTCTTCATCAGAAGCTATAGATGTTCATATCTATGATTAACACTCCTACTCAATTATACTACCGAGTTCCCAAGATGTAAGTATGGACTAGTCCGTAGGGTAAGCTAGTAATGAACAAGTCAAGGAACTCAAATAATACAATCAGTTAGAATACTAACCACTTAGATTTGAGATTGAATTGACCTATGGTCTACTATATGATATGACGAGAATAGATAATAACGGTATGTTTACTTATCTTATCAACTGTCAATGTCTGTCCTGTCCGATGTAACAAATACATCCGATCTTATCTACTTTGCTAATGTTCTGGAAAGAACATAACACTGTAATGTGTAAGTAGATCATATCGTAGATTGGAAAGTTAGTGTAAATCCGGTGCACTAACTAATCTTAGGACTAACTTATTTTGAACATATAATCATATTTATATTCCACTATGATTACGTCACTATAAATAAGATTAGCTATATGCTCGGGATTTAATAGAAGTTTATATTAAACAAATAATCATGAAAATAAAACATGTGAGCAAAGTGATTAACCTAGTCAAAAAATGATTTCTATTCTTTTTTTGATAATAAAATGAGATTACAAAGAATTTGGATTTTAATTAGGGCATAAAACCCCAACAGATGACGACTGTGAGATTAATTTAGATTAAATTTAGTTTGGTTATATTATTCTTTTGAACTTATTAATATATTGTGTTTTTTATTTATTTTGGAGACTATATTACTTGTGTTTTGTGTTTTACATTTTGGAGACTATACTAATTTTAAATTGGTTTTGTTATTTAATTAAATAAATTAGTTTTATTAATATATTTAATATATTATTACGTAAATTTTAATTAATATAATAAATTAATTTTTTTTTAAAAATTATATATCTATAGCAACGACCTGTGGTCGTAGTAGGGTGCTCGCTGAACACGAAAATATGAGATTTCGTGACCGTACGGCAATGGCATATCGTCGCTGAAGGCATATAAACCCATTTACTCTAAAGCGATGACATGTTGTCGGTGTAGATTTTGGTAGTCCACGAACTTACAGAGATGACATGTGGTCATTGTACGAGTTTATGAAATTCAAAATTTCAAATTTTGCAACCACCACAGTGAAGACATGTCGTCCCAATATCCCAGTCCAACCAAAAAAAGGGATTTCCTTCTCCGACCGACATATCGGGGGTGTAGTAAAACAATAATGTGATGACTGCATTTTTTCATCGTTGTAAGTCGCTACACATACGGACCTACAGCGACGCCGTTTTGGCGACGACATGTCGTTGCTATAGACCTACAATGACATCTTCTTGATCTACAGCGATGACAAAAGTTGTCGCTATAGAGTCTTTTTCTTCTAGTGGGCCCTTTCCTTCACTCTGCCTTGCTAAAGGTCTCCGATCTCCTTTTTCCTCTGTCATTTCTCAAAATTTTCTCTATTTTAACAGGTTACGCACGATATGGTGGTGATGGTGCATGGTTCTGCACTTAGGACGATGAGGCTCTTGGTTCAATAGGGCACTGGCAGATCTAGTTAAGTTTTTATTTACTTTTTCTTTCTTCTCGTTCCTTTTCACTTAAAACAAGCACACTATAAAGAAAAATATGTTTACTTTCTTCTTTTTTTGTAAAAAGAAGAAGCATAAATTTGTTCTCGGTCTTGCATTATTGATGTATATGGCTTTGCAGGTTCAATTTTTTCAAGAGCAATTCTCCTCAGCTTTTAGGGTTCCATGCATCTCCCAATCTCACGCTTTGTATATTATTCTCTCTCTCTCGTTTATTTTTTCCCATGAAATATGTAACATATTTTTATTGAATCATATTAAAATATATATAACAAATTTATATATTCAAGTACCTGTTTTGAAACTGTGCTTTGTGTTTATTTTGTATGTAGCATGTACTTGTATGTCCTTTCGCAATGATGACCCTTGTTTATGTGACACTCGGGTGATCTTTTGGGGAATCAAGAGACTTGGCTTCATGTTTTGTGAGGTAAATCAACTTTAGATCTGTTGTGAAGCTTTTTTATTCATGTCCAAAAATTATTGAAAGTTCCTAAATTTAGTATAATGGAATTGCATTTATAGTATCATAATTTATATTTGTTGTTTATTTAATTTATTGTTAATATAAATTTAATGTAAGAACTAAGAATTGTCAGTGTTAGAGTGATATCTATTCAACCCTCTTGGTTTTTTTTTTTTTTTTTTTAAGGTTATGGGTGTTAGAGTTTTTCAAATTATTTGACGCAAGAGAGTTGATATATTAATATTAATAGTTAATACAAATATTTGATGTGTGTAGATGATATGACGTAGTGGAATATTGAAATTTTGTATTGAGGGAACTTATGTTGTCATTTCTAATCATATAGTTGTTAGGAAATTTATAACCGACTTCACAATACTCAACTGAAATTTAACAACACTACTTTCAAAATTATTTTGTTGTAAATTCACTTTCGTTGCCTTGCGGACGTCTGCTCTATTTTTGTTGCGGTATCCCCTTTTAAAGCCCTGTTACTTTTAAAGCATCTAGAAATGCCTACTGATGCTTTTTTCTCTATCTCAAAGATTACCACATATTTTTTTTTTCTTTCTGTTCTTGGCTGAATGAATTAAAACTTTTAATATTTGGTGCTTACAACTTGATTTGATAAGCAGAATGTGTATTTTTTAGGTACAAGAACACAAGAATTTCAAACTTTGAAGTTGAAGAATTGTGAGAACAGATTGCTCATTAGTAAGCTAAAGAATTTTCATGAAATGTTTTTGTTTAGTTTTGTGTCCAAACTCTTGAGTGTATGTCCTCTAGTGAAAAGGTAGAGAGAGAGTAATTTGTTATATTGAATATATCAGCTTCCAATATTTACAATTACAGAGAAAGCTTTTATATCCAAAGCTATATACAAGGGACCTATACATAAGGGACACCTGTACAGTAGGCTAACAAATATTTACATAATCAAATAGGTATTGCTAACATTACTTATCATCCCCCCTCAAACTCATGGGACGTGGAACGACTGTGAGTTTGGACCGCAATTGAAGAAACCGTGCAGCTGGTAGTGCTTTGGTGAGAGCATTAGCTAACTGATCCTCAGAAGGCGTGAAACAAACCACCAACTGGTTAGATGAAACACGCTCATGGATGAAATGAAAGTCGATATCTACGTGTTTTGTACGAGCATGGAGAACAGGGTTGGCAGTGAGATAAGTAGTGCTGATATTGTCACAGAGAAGGAGAGGAGCAGAGCGCTGTTGCATACGAAGATCACGTAGAAGAAACTGAATCCAGGAAAGCTCGGCAACACTGTCAGCTAGAGCGCGGAATTCAGATTTTTGTGCTAGATCTGGACACCACACGCTGCTTGGAAGAAGACCAGGAGATAAGATTGTGGCCCAGAAAAATACAATACGCACCAGTACTCCGGCGGTCATCGGGGCAGAAGGCCCAATCGGCATCCGTGTAGCACAAGAGATTGAATTCAGAACATGGCTGAAGCAGTAAGCCATGGTGAGCCGTGCCTTTAAGATACCGCAGAATGCGCTTGACAGCTTGCCAATGCGTGTCAGAAGGAGAGTGCATATATTGGCATACACGGTTCACAGCGAAAGAGATATCTGGGCGTGTCATGGTACAATATTGAAGTGCACCAACAATACTCCGGTAGTGAGTGCCATCAGGCAAAGGCGTGCCATCGTGAGCGGAGAGAACGGAAGCCGTGGTCATAGGTGTATGAAAAACCTTGGAATCCAACATTTCAGCACGATGTAAAAGATCCTGTATATATTTATGCTGCTTTAAATGAAGACCAGTAGCAGAACAATGAACCTGGATACCCAAGAAATAATGCAGCGGACCCAAGTCCTTTATTGCAAAGTTAGAGCCGAGATCAGAGAGGAGCTTGGTCATGGAGGAGGAGCTGCTGCCAGTTAAAATAATATCGTCTACATACACTAATACAACTAATACAGTAGCAGAGTTACAGTAAATGAACATAGAAGAATCAATAGAAGAGTTTTCAAACCCCCAAGACAGCAAAAAGGAACTAAGTTTAGTATACCAGGCCCGTGGAGACTGTTTTAAACCGTAGAGTGCTTTGTCAAGGTGACATACATAATCAGGATGATCAGGGTCACGAAATCCATCTGGTTGAGACATAAAGACAGTTTCAGTAAGGTCCCCATGAAGAAACGCATTCTGTACATCAAGTTGTCGAAGAGGCCAGCCCTCCGAGAGAGCTAAGGTAAGCACAGTACGAATGATAGTTGGTTTGACGACGGGACTGAAAGTTTCAAAATAATCCAGCCCTTCTGTTTGGTGATACCCCTTAGCCACAAGTCTGGCCTTGTACCGGTCAATAGAGCCATCAACCTTCAATTTAACTCGATATACCCATTTACAGCCCACAACTTTGCCACTAACAGGAGCAGGGACCAGATGCCACGTATGGTTCTTGTGAAGAGCCGTATATTCAGCAAGCATGGCTTGATTCCAGTGAGGAAACTTCGCTGCCTGTTTATAAGTAGTAGGCTCAAAAAAGTCATCAGTAATAGTGCTAACAAGAACCTTAGGCTTAGAAATACCAGCCTTTGCCCGCGTAATCATAGGGTGCAGATTGACAGGTTGAGCACAAGTGGGCTCACAGTGGTCATGTAACTTAACACGGGAAGAGACAGGAGGAGAGAAGGAAGATAAGAGCGAAGGGGAGGACGGCTGTATAGATGGAGATGAGGAAGAAGAAGGAGAAGATGATGAAGACGAGGAGGGAGAAGAAATAGGAGCAGAGGACACAGAGGGAGAAGCAGCGGAAGACAACGAAGAGGAAGAAGCAGAACAAGGAGAGGGAACAGCGGTGACAGCAGGGGAAAGAAAAGGAACAGAGGAAGGAACGGAAGAGGAAGGAGGAGAAGGAGAAGGGTAGGCAAATGGAAAAGATCGCTCATTGAACACCACATGACGGGAGACATAGATACGGCCAGTGGGTTGAGCAAGACAGAGGTAACCCTTATGTTGGGAGCTATAGCCTAGAAAAACACACTCTTGAGAGCGAAAATGAAGTTTGTGAGTATTGTATGGACGATGATAAGGGTAACAAGAGCACCCAAAGGTGAGAAGGTTGTCATAGTCAGGGAGTTTGTTATAGAGAGTGAAATACGGACCGTGATTTGCAAGTACGAGAGTGGGTAAGCGATTGATAAGGAGCACAGCGGTACTAAAAGCATAAGGCCAATAGGAGAGAGGGACGTGGGAATGAGCTAAGAGGGACAAGCCGACCTCAACTACATGACGATTTTTTCTCTCAACCCGACCATTTTGTTCAGACGTATAAGGGCAAGATAATTGATGAAGAATGCCAAGAGAGTCAAAATGAGACTTGAAGGAACGAAATTCCCCACCCCAGTCACTTTGCAAGCGTTTGATTTGGCCATTAAACTAACATGAAACCATTTTTTGAAACTTAAGAAAAGTAGGGAAAACTTCATTTTTGCTGTGTAAATGATATAACCAAGTAAAACGACTAAAATCGTCAATAAAGAGAACAAAATAACGAACACCGGTAATAGATTGCTCCGGGGCAGCACCCCACAAATCACTGTGTATTAATTCAAAAGGAGCAGTAGCTCGAGTTACAGATAAAGAAAAGGGTAAACGATGTGATTTGGCCAATTGACAGGCCTTACAAAACTCAAAATGTGAACCAGAATGTTTGGGAAAATTACAATCTGCAAAAACTTTGGAAAGAACACGAGATGAAGGATGGCCGAGATGATTGTGCCAAAGCGAGAAGTCCCGGACCTTGGTGAGATGAGCACGGGAATGAATATGGGAAGAAGAGGCAGACGAGATGGAAGTTGGGGTGACTTTGTAGAGACCGCGATCAAGTACCCCCGTGAGAAGGAGGCTCTTGGTGACCTGATCCTTGACAAAAAAATTGGTAGAATGAAATTCAATAAAAGCATTTTTATCTTTGCAGAATTGAGAGACACTGATGAGATTATTTGTGAGGGCAGGAGTATGGTAAACATGGTTTAAAGTAAGGGGAACAATATGAGAGGGTAAAGTAACATGACCAATGTGAGAAATTGTGAGAGACTTACCATCACCAACCTGCACCTGTTCAGATCCAGAATAAGGAATGGCATGGTCCAGAAGTTGAAACTCAGGGGTAAAATTGTAGAGTCCAAGAACTTTACTTAGCTAAGATAGATAGTAGTATGATAGTATTTATAGCATTATCTTTGTTACTTTGGATTTTTGGTTCAGACCGGGAGTTATTTGGACACTCATAGTAGTACTTATAGATTTTCTAAGTTTAACCTATAGTTTAAGAATATTAAGTATAACCTAAGGTTTGATTAATGTGACTGATATTAAGGATTATATTTAGACATCAACCAATAGGATTTTAAGCACATGTTTTGAATGGTAATTAAGGATTAAGATTTTTGAGGATTAAATATAATAAGGAGTAAAGTTTGAATGTTATAGGGTCAGTCAGCAGCTTTGAGTACGTTGAGGGCTTAGTCAAGGCTGTTTACTCCATTCAAACTTAGCTAAAAATGTGTAATTTTGTGTTTAAATATTCAGCGTGTGCCGATATATCGCAGCTATAGGGGGCGATATGTCGCAGCACGTAGATACGGAAAACACGAAACGATGCACGGTCGCCTCGGGCATACTGGCCCAGGCGATATATCGCCTACAGGGGGCGATATATCGCCTCCTTCAGCATGGATTCAAACTCTTTTGAATTCATTTCCTTTCAGCCATTCAAACTCCTTCAACAGTCCAGCATCTTGTGAACGAGTCTTCAGCCTCTGCTGAACGATTATTCAAATGATTTTCACCTAAAAAGCCATTATTTTTATTCAAGTAAAATCAAGATATTTTCATTCCCAAACTCTATAAATAGGACCTAGTACCCAGCCATTATTCACCATTTGCTCTAAGTTCAGAAGCTGCTAGTGTTAAGTGAGTGTGAGAGTGTAAACACTTGGTTTGGGGAAAAACTATAAGCTTAAACATCATAAGCTTATCAAACGCTTTGGGAAGTGAGTTCTATAGTATTTCGGTGAAGGTTAGATTGATCTTGCAATCTTTGAGGTAAACCCAAAACTCTAGTTCCTTTCTGTATTTTATGTTATTTCCTTTCTCAAAACCTTCTACTCAGTCCTCTAACCTTATTCTTATTTTGGTTAGGGAATCCAAGCTCTTAAGCATATAAGTTGGTAAGTATGTTTTTATGGTTTAGTCTTTCCATCTCTTTCATTTCATCTCCTTTCTTTAGACTCACTCTTTCTTATGGTTTTAGGAGTGTTCCAAAAGTCCCAACTCAGTCCATAATCCCGGTAACTTTGGTAAGGAAAATAGGCTAGACTCAATATGTTATGTGCTTATGTTATCTATATGTTTTATGTTATTAAAAGTGTTATGATATATGTGTATGTTTGTAGGCTTGGGCATATGACCCATATGACTAACAAGACCCCAAATGGGTTATGGGCATATGACCTACTTAGCTAGTAGGACCCCACTAATCCCATGGGCATATGCTTGTTTAGTCTATGGGACCCCAAGTAATAATGGCCATTATAATAAGTGAATTATGTGTTATGATATGTCTTTACGTTATTATGAAATTATGTTTATGTTTATGACTATGTGTTAGATTTTCCTTGCTGGGCATTAGGCTCACTCCTTTCTGTTTATGTGCAGGAAATAAGCTTTAGAGGCGGTAAGATTCGTGACGCTTGGAGGATGTGTATCGATGGTGAATGGAGTCAAGGGGCCGAGCGTTATTCGATTCGAGGATGTAGTCTTGTTTATGCTTTTATGGTTTTAAATGTATTTTCCGCATTTTCTATGTAACTCTTTTTAGTTTTTAAGTTATTTTTGTTTTAAAGACAATGGGTACCCATATCCTACTTATTATTTATGAAAGTAACCTTTCTTTCCACAATTTTCAATAAAATTATGGTATTTCCGCAAAAATGTAAGTTTTATGTATAGATTCGTTAATGGTCCAAATAGTCTAGATTAGTGGGTCATTACAGTTGGTATCAGAGCAAACGGTTCCTTCGCATGAAGTTCTCCTCGATACACATGCTCAAAGCTCCAAATCGAACCGCCAAGTAAGTGTTTAAGTTACAAGTTACAAGTTACTTTGTCTATGTGTATAGCTAACGACTTTAGTGTTTATGTTTCAGTTAAGAATGAATGGAGCTTTAAGCAATGAGGATATATGAGCCATTAAGGCTTTAAAAAGAATAAGGGAGCCAAGAAACACCGTAGGAGCACTAGAAAAGATCACTCGAAGATTGATCTTGTTCCACAAAGAGATAGGTCACCTTCAAGAGTCTAAGCAAATCATGATGAGAGCTGCAGAACAATATGTCCTAGTAATTAGGCTTTTAAAAGATTTTCCTTCAGCAATTTTAACTTTAGAAGAAATATGGGAGAATATAAATAATGATGATGACTTACAAGCAGCCCTAAGATATTATTCCCTCATACTTAAGTTCACCTATGATTTAGAGTTTCAATTCACTAATGAGCAACAACATAGGATCTTCTTGAATCTTCCCCGAGGAAATTTTGAGGCTCAAGACAACGATGATTATAAGGAGATAGATAATGATATGCTAGATGAAGGATCGGATGTAGAAGATCCCGATTTTTAGAATAGCTAGTTTTTCATTATTTGTTTTGTTTATTTCTTTCTTTATTTATGATTGTAATAAGTGAAAATCTTTTTCCAAATTGATTTCATGTTATTTTATGAGTTTGATTCTATTTTCGCAATCATAATAAGTAATAAATAAAATAAATAATGACTAAGTTCAGTGAGGGTGGATACAAATCAATGAACCAAGTTTCTTTATTGAGAGTTAGGGGGCCTTAGTAGTGGGAACGATTTTACTGATCCCAGCCCTCCCTCAATATGGTTAACTTTGGAACAAAGATAAGTTTCGAGCCTGAGAATTAAGCCATATAGGATGAGTAGAAACACACTTAGAAAATAAAGATGACTGGTTTTTCTAAGTATAGAAACCCACTCTAATAATAAATAAAGACCTATATAATTTTTCATAAGAAGTCATAATAAATAGGTCCGAGATATGTTTGTTTTAGAATAAGTTTTTGCCTTAGAGCCTATTAGGGTAAGTTCTAACAAGTTTTCGACTGTTAGAACTTTTGGTGAAGATGTCGCTCCGAAGATCTGCACGCACCAACGGAAACGCCTCCAACGTTGTTCCAACGATCAATGATGCCCTCCAGTTCGCAGAAGAGGAGTGCGTACTACTACTAGCCGCAACGCGCCGACACCGCCAGCTGACAACACCACGGAAATCACTAGACGGCGACAACAAGTCGAGGAACTCTTGCAGCAACAACGTCAACAGGCGCAGACTCAGCCTCCGCCGCAGCCGCAGCCGCAGCCGCAGCCACAACAAATGGCCCCAGCACCCCAACAAGTTGGTCCATATGGGGGATGGCCAATGACGAACTACGCGCCACATCCAGTACCGAATATGGAGTCAGTGTATGAGAGGTTCCGCAAGCAGCACGCTCCAAACTTCGAAGGGACTATAGACCCCTTTGAGGCAGAAGAGCGGCTACGGAATGTGAAGCCAATTCTTACGCACATGAATCTCAGTAATGCAGACCGCATATCCTGCGTCTCGTCATTACTCAAGAAGGATGCCAGAATATGGTGGGACTTAGTTCAGCAGACTAACGATGTCACCACCATGATATGGACAAGATTTGTGGAGCCGTTCCACAAGAAGTATTACACCTCGGCATTCATCGCTAATGGTAGAAGAATATGCTCATCAGTTCAACAGATTGGTCAAGTTTGCACCAGAGTTGGTCCCAACTGACTTTACGAGGTTGACCAAGTTCGTCAAAGGACTTAGACCAAAGATGGAATTAGGGGTTAAGTTAGCAAACCTGGGAACCACTACCTATGCCAATGTTCTAGAAACGACAATCGAAGTAGAAAGGATTCTGATGAATGTTAGTGAGGAGAAGAAGGATTAGACGATGGTTCCAGACCAAAGTCATTGCATTGACCCAAGGAGGAACCCATGCTAGTAACAAGGATTTACAGGTCAGATCCTATCCTCGATAGTATATGTTCTAGTATCGCTTGATTGGTAGCTGTATACTCGTAGATCTCGTTAGGAATGATAGAAAAACTAGACAAACCTAGTGAAAGATTTAGAACTAGGTTTGTAACCGAGTTGCCTTCGGGCAAAGTAGTTCTATCATCACGAATAGTACGAGGCGTACCGATCAAGATTGCGGACATAGAACTAGAAGGAGACCTGATAGAGCTAGTGATCAAGGACTTCGAAGTAATACTAGGCATGGATCGGCTAGCACGACATGGCGCAACGATCGACTGCAGACGCAAGAAGGTGATGTTCGAGACTCCTGACGGCCAGAGACGATGCTTCATGGGACAAGCTTCAGGATTACGCACCCCGTTAGTGTCATCTCTCAAAGCTCAACAAAGGATAGAGAAAGGATGTCAAGCATTCTTAGCCAGCATCACAAACGTGGAAAAGGGAGACGCCACTTAAGGATGGAGATGTTCGAGTTATACAAGAATTTCCAGAGGTATTTCCCGATGACTTGCCAGGATTGCCGCCAACTCAAGAGATAGACTTCACGATAGAATTAGTACCAGGCACCGAGCCTATCTCTAAGGAACCATACCGGATGGCACCCACGGAACTCAAGGAGTTAGAGACGCAGCTACAAGAATTCCTAGACTTAGGCCAAGCCATTTACCATGGGGAGCTCCGGTACTATTCGTGAAGAAGAAGGACGGAAGTATGCGCATGTGCATAGACTACCGTGAGCTGAATAAAGTAACAATTAAGAACAAATACCCGCTACCTCAGATTGATGATTTGTTTGATCAACTCCGAGGCGCAACTGTATTTTCTAAGATCGATCTACGGTCCGGGTATGATCAGCTCAAGGTAAAGGGAGGAGATATCCCTAAGACAGCCTTTAGGATTCGTTATGGACATTATGAGTTCTTGGTAATGTCTTTTGGTCTTACTAACGCGCCAGCCGCGTTTATGGACTTAATGAATAGGGTCTTCAAGGACTACTTGGATAAATTCGTCGTTGTGTTCATCGACGACATTTTAATTTACTCCAAGGATGAAGTGGAGCACGAGGAACACTTGAGGATGATTTTGACGCGATTGAAGGAGCACCAACTCTACGCGAAGTTCAAGAAATGCGAGTTTTGGCTCTCACAAGTGGCGTTCCTCGGGCACATCATATCGAAAGACGGAGTTGCAGTAGATCCATCGAAGGTAGAGGCCGTGAAGGATTGGCCTAGACCAAAGAACGCGTCGGAAGTAAGAAGCTTCTTAGGGCTAGCAGGTTACTATAGAAAGTTTGTAGAGGGCTTTTCTAAAATAGCCACTCCACTCACCAACCTGACCCGGAAGCAACAAAAGTTTAACTGGAATGATAAGTGTGAGGAAAGCTTCCAGTTGCTTAAGGATAAGCTTTGCTCAACACCAGTACTTAGTGTCCCAACACCCAACGACAAGTTCGTTGTCTAATGCGATGCATCAAAACTAGGATTGGAATGCATGTTGATGCAAAAACGACAAAGTGATAGCCTACGCCTCACGTCAGTTGAAGGAGTATGAACAACGCTACCCAACTCACGATATGGAGTTGGCAGCGGTGGTCGTGGCAAATCTGGCACCATTATCTTTACGGAGAACGGTGCGAGATTTATACGGACCACAAGAGTTTAAAATACTTCTTTACACAGAAGGAGCTCAACATGAGGTAGCGCAGGTGGATAGAATTAGTCAAGGATTACGACTACGAAATCCTATACCACCCAGGGAAGGCGAACGTAGTTGCCGATGCGCTTAGTAAGGAAAAGCTATGGGAACTTAGCAGCCTTATCCGAAATTGAAAAGCCTCCACAGCAGGAGCTTATCAGTGCCGGAATAGATGTGATTATAGGCAAGCTGGCTAACTTGTCTATTCAATTGAATCTGCTAGAGGACATACGGATTGGTCAGAGACATGAGAAATTGCTAGCACCACATATGGATGCAGTCAGAGAAGGCAAGACTACAGATTTCTCAATATCCAGACAAGGATTATTGAGATATAAGGATCGGGTATGCGTGCCAGACAATCAAAGTATTAAGAAGACAATCCTAGAAGAAGCGCACAATACCCCGTACTCAGTTCATCCAGGGTCTACCAAGATGACTCATGACATCAAGGCAGTCTATTGGTGGCCAGGGATGAAGAAGGACATAGCGGAGTATGTATCTAAGTGTCTGGTATGCCAGCAAGTGAAAGCAGAGAATCAGCGGCCTGCAGGATTATTGCAACCGCTTAGCATACCGGAATGGAAGTGGGACGATATAGCCATGGACTTCGTGACGGGTCTGCCAAAGACGAATAAGCAGCATGATTATGCTTGGATAGTCATAGATAGACTAACCAAGTCGGCTCATTTTCTGCCGGTTAAGACTTCTTATACGGCAGACCAATATGCAGACATCTACATCCAAGAGATTGTACGATTGCATGGAATCCCCAAGACGATAATGTCAGATAGAGGATCAGTATTTACGTCAAAATTTTGGAGAAACTTACAGATAGATATGGGTACTAAGTTAAGCCTTAGTACAACTTTCCATCCTTAGACAGATGGGCAGTTTAAGCGTACGATTCAGATCTTAGAGGTATGCTACGCGCGTGTATACTTGATTTCAGAGGATCGTGGAACAAGTACTTACCGCTGATCGAGTTCTCGTACAACAACAGCTACCAGTCAACGATCGGAATGGCATCTTATGAGTTGCTATATGGACGAAGGTACCGATCACCGTTGCACTAGGACGAGGTAGGAGAAAGGCAACTTCTAAGGCCCGAAGCTGTTAGACAAGCTCAAGAAGCAGTAACGCTTATTAGACAGCGTATGCTGGCTGCTCAAAGCCGTCAGAAAAGCTATGCGGATACCAAGCGACGCGATGTGGAATTCCAAGTTGGAGATCAAGTCTTCTTGAAGATATCTCCTATGAAAGGCGTCAAGCGGTTCGGGAAGAAAGGCAAGCTTAGTCCCCGATTCATAGGTCCTTTTAGATATTGGACAAAATGGGAACAATTGCGTATAGACTAGCCCTACCGCCAGCACTAGCCGATAGTCACAACGTCTTCCACATTTCGATGCTACGCAAATATGTGTCAGACCCATCTCACATCCTCAAGTACGATACCATAGCGCTCCAGAAAGACTTAAGTTACGAGGAACGACCGATTAGCATCCTAGATAGATGGATGAAGTAGTTACGGTCTAAGAGCTATCCTATAGTCAAAGTCCTATGGAGCAATAGTTCTGAATGCGAGGCAATGTGGGAGTTGGAGGAGGACATGCAAGGCCGGTATCCGGAGTTATGTGATAAGTAAATTTCGAGGACGAAATTCTTTTTAGTAGGGGAGAATTGTAGAGTCCAAGAACTTTACTTAGCTAAGATAGATAGTAGTATGATAGTATTTATAGCATTATCTTTGTTACTTTGGATTTTTGGTTCAGACCGGGAGTTATTTGGACACTCATAGTAGTACTTATAGATTTTCTAAGTTTAACCTATAGTTTAAGAATATTAAGTATAACCTAAGGTTTGATTAATGTGACTGATATTAAGGATTATATTTAGACATCAACCAATAGGATTTTAAGCACATGTTTTGAATGGTAATTAAGGATTAAGATTTTTGAGGATTAAATATAATAAGGAGTAAAGTTTGAATGTTATAGGGTCAGTCAGCAGCTTTGAGTACGTTGAGGGCTTAGTCAAGGCTGTTTACTCCATTCAAACTTAGCTAAAAATGTGTAATTTTGTGTTTAAATATTCAGCGTGTGCCGATATATCGCAGCTATAGGGGGCGATATGTCGCAGCACGTAGATACGGAAAACACGAAACGATGCACGGTCGCCTCGGGCATACTGGCCCAGGCGATATATCGCCTACAGGGGGCGATATATCGCCTCCTTCAGCATGGATTCAAACTCTTTTGAATTCATTTCCTTTCAGCCATTCAAACTCCTTCAACAGTCCAGCATCTTGTGAACGAGTCTTCAGCCTCTGCTGAACGATTATTCAAATGATTTTCACCTAAAAAGCCATTATTTTTATTCAAGTAAAATCAAGATATTTTCATTCCCAAACTCTATAAATAGGACCTAGTACCCAGCCATTATTCACCATTTGCTCTAAGTTCAGAAGCTGCTAGTGTTAAGTGAGTGTGAGAGTGTAAACACTTGGTTTGGGGAAAAACTATAAGCTTAAACATCATAAGCTTATCAAACGCTTTGGGAAGTGAGTTCTATAGTATTTCGGTGAAGGTTAGATTGATCTTGCAATCTTTGAGGTAAACCCAAAACTCTAGTTCCTTTCTGTATTTTATGTTATTTCCTTTCTCAAAACCTTCTACTCAGTCCTCTAACCTTATTCTTATTTTGGTTAGGGAATCCAAGCTCTTAAGCATATAAGTTGGTAAGTATGTTTTTATGGTTTAGTCTTTCCATCTCTTTCATTTCATCTCCTTTCTTTAGACTCACTCTTTCTTATGGTTTTAGGAGTGTTCCAAAAGTCCCAACTCAGTCCATAATCCCGGTAACTTTGGTAAGGAAAATAGGCTAGACTCAATATGTTATGTGCTTATGTTATCTATATGTTTTATGTTATTAAAAGTGTTATGATATATGTGTATGTTTGTAGGCTTGGGCATATGACCCATATGACTAACAAGACCCCAAATGGGTTATGGGCATATGACCTACTTAGCTAGTAGGACCCCACTAATCCCATGGGCATATGCTTGTTTAGTCTATGGGACCCCAAGTAATAATGGCCATTATAATAAGTGAATTATGTGTTATGATATGTCTTTACGTTATTATGAAATTATGTTTATGTTTATGACTATGTGTTAGATTTTCCTTGCTGGGCATTAGGCTCACTCCTTTCTGTTTATGTGCAGGAAATAAGCTTTAGAGGCGGTAAGATTCGTGACGCTTGGAGGATGTGTATCGATGGTGAATGGAGTCAAGGGGCCGAGCGTTATTCGATTCGAGGATGTAGTCTTGTTTATGCTTTTATGGTTTTAAATGTATTTTCCGCATTTTCTATGTAACTCTTTTTAGTTTTTAAGTTATTTTTGTTTTAAAGACAATGGGTACCCATATCCTACTTATTATTTATGAAAGTAACCTTTCTTTCCACAATTTTCAATAAAATTATGGTATTTCCGCAAAAATGTAAGTTTTATGTATAGATTCGTTAATGGTCCAAATAGTCTAGATTAGTGGGTCATTACAGTTGGTATCAGAGCAAACGGTTCCTTCGCATGAAGTTCTCCTCGATACACATGCTCAAAGCTCCAAATCGAACCGCCAAGTAAGTGTTTAAGTTACAAGTTACAAGTTACTTTGTCTATGTGTATAGCTAACGACTTTAGTGTTTATGTTTCAGTTAAGAATGAATGGAGCTTTAAGCAATGAGGATATATGAGCCATTAAGGCTTTAAAAAGAATAAGGGAGCCAAGAAACACCGTAGGAGCACTAGAAAAGATCACTCGAAGATTGATCTTGTTCCACAAAGAGATAGGTCACCTTCAAGAGTCTAAGCAAATCATGATGAGAGCTGCAGAACAATATGTCCTAGTAATTAGGCTTTTAAAAGATTTTCCTTCAGCAATTTTAACTTTAGAAGAAATATGGGAGAATATAAATAATGATGATGACTTACAAGCAGCCCTAAGATATTATTCCCTCATACTTAAGTTCACCTATGATTTAGAGTTTCAATTCACTAATGAGCAACAACATAGGATCTTCTTGAATCTTCCCCGAGGAAATTTTGAGGCTCAAGACAACGATGATTATAAGGAGATAGATAATGATATGCTAGATGAAGGATCGGATGTAGAAGATCCCGATTTTTAGAATAGCTAGTTTTTCATTATTTGTTTTGTTTATTTCTTTCTTTATTTATGATTGTAATAAGTGAAAATCTTTTTCCAAATTGATTTCATGTTATTTTATGAGTTTGATTCTATTTTCGCAATCATAATAAGTAATAAATAAAATAAATAATGACTAAGTTCAGTGAGGGTGGATACAAATCAATGAACCAAGTTTCTTTATTGAGAGTTAGGGGGCCTTAGTAGTGGGAACGATTTTACTGATCCCAGCCCTCCCTCAATATGGTTAACTTTGGAACAAAGATAAGTTTCGAGCCTGAGAATTAAGCCATATAGGATGAGTAGAAACACACTTAGAAAATAAAGATGACTGGTTTTTCTAAGTATAGAAACCCACTCTAATAATAAATAAAGACCTAAATAATTTTTCATAAGAAGTCATAATAAATAGGTCCGAGATATGTTTGTTTTAGAATAAGTTTTTGCCTTAGAGCCTATTAGGGTAAGTTCTAACAAGTTTTCGACTGTTAGAACTTTTGGTGAAGATGTCGCTCCGAAGATCTGCACGCACCAACGGAAACGCCTCCAACGTTGTTCCAACGATCAATGATGCCCTCCAGTTCGCAGAAGAGGAGTGCGTACTACTACTAGCCGCAACGCGCCGACACCGCCAGCTGACAACACCACGGAAATCACTAGACGGCGACAACAAGTCGAGGAACTCTTGCAGCAACAACGTCAACAGGCGCAGACTCAGCCTCCGCCGCAGCCGCAGCCGCAGCCGCAGCCGCAGCCACAACAAATGGCCCCAGCACCCCAACAAGTTGGTCCATATGGGGGATGGCCAATGACGAACTACGCGCCACATCCAGTACCGAATATGGAGTCAGTGTATGAGAGGTTCCGCAAGCAGCACGCTCCAAACTTCGAAGGGACTATAGACCCCTTTGAGGCAGAAGAGCGGCTACGGAATGTGAAGCCAATTCTTACGCACATGAATCTCAGTAATGCAGACCGCATATCCTGCGTCTCGTCATTACTCAAGAAGGATGCCAGAATATGGTGGGACTTAGTTCAGCAGACTAACGATGTCACCACCATGATATGGACAAGATTTGTGGAGCCGTTCCACAAGAAGTATTACACCTCGGCATTCATCGCTAATGGTAGAAGAATATGCTCATCAGTTCAACAGATTGGTCAAGTTTGCACCAGAGTTGGTCCCAACTGACTTTACGAGGTTGACCAAGTTCGTCAAAGGACTTAGACCAAAGATGGAATTAGGGGTTAAGTTAGCAAACCTGGGAACCACTACCTATGCCAATGTTCTAGAAACGACAATCGAAGTAGAAAGGATTCTGATGAATGTTAGTGAGGAGAAGAAGGATTAGACGATGGTTCCAGACCAAAGTCATTGCATTGACCCAAGGAGGAACCCATGCTAGTAACAAGGATTTACAGGTCAGATCCTATCCTCGATAGTATATGTTCTAGTATCGCTTGATTGGTAGCTGTATACTCGTAGATCTCGTTAGGAATGATAGAAAAACTAGACAAACCTAGTGAAAGATTTAGAACTAGGTTTGTAACCGAGTTGCCTTCGGGCAAAGTAGTTCTATCATCACGAATAGTACGAGGCGTACCGATCAAGATTGCGGACATAGAACTAGAAGGAGACCTGATAGAGCTAGTGATCAAGGACTTCGAAGTAATACTAGGCATGGATCGGCTAGCACGACATGGCGCAACGATCGACTGCAGACGCAAGAAGGTGATGTTCGAGACTCCTGACGGCCAGAGACGATGCTTCATGGGACAAGCTTCAGGATTACGCACCCCGTTAGTGTCATCTCTCAAAGCTCAACAAAGGATAGAGAAAGGATGTCAAGCATTCTTAGCCAGCATCACAAACGTGGAAAAGGGAGACGCCACTTAAGGATGGAGATGTTCGAGTTATACAAGAATTTCCAGAGGTATTTCCCGATGACTTGCCAGGATTGCCGCCAACTCAAGAGATAGACTTCACGATAGAATTAGTACCAAGCACCGAGCCTATCTCTAAGGCACCATACCGGATGGCACCCACGGAACTCAAGGAGTTAGAGACGCAGCTACAAGAATTCCTAGACTTAGGCCAAGCCATTTACCATGGGGAGCTCCGGTACTATTCGTGAAGAAGAAGGACGGAAGTATGCGCATGTGCATAGACTACCGTGAGCTGAATAAAGTAACAATGAAGAACAAATACCCGCTACCTCAGATTGATGATTTGTTTGATCAACTCCGAGGCGCAACTGTATTTTCTAAGATCGATCTACGGTCCGGGTATGATCAGCTCAAGGTAAAGGGAGGAGATATCCCTAAGACAGCCTTTAGGATTCGTTATGGACATTATGAGTTCTTGGTAATGTCTTTTGGTCTTACTAACGCGCCAGCCGCGTTTATGGACTTAATGAATAGGGTCTTCAAGGACTACTTGGATAAATTCGTCGTTGTGTTCATCGACGACATTTTAATTTACTCCAAGGATGAAGTGGAGCACGAGGAACACTTGAGGATGATTTTGACGCGATTGAAGGAGCACCAACTCTACGCGAAGTTCAAGAAATGCGAGTTTTGGCTCTCACAAGTGGCGTTCCTCGGGCACATCATATCGAAAGACGGAGTTGCAGTAGATCCATCGAAGGTAGAGGCCGTGAAGGATTGGCCTAGACCAAAGAACGCGTCGGAAGTAAGAAGCTTCTTAGGGCTAGCAGGTTACTATAGAAAGTTTGTAGAGGGCTTTTCTAAAATAGCCACTCCACTCACCAACCTGACCCGGAAGCAACAAAAGTTTAACTGGAATGATAAGTGTGAGGAAAGCTTCCAGTTGCTTAAGGATAAGCTTTGCTCAACACCAGTACTTAGTGTCCCAACACCCAACGACAAGTTCGTTGTCTAATGCGATGCATCAAAACTAGGATTGGAATGCATGTTGATGCAAAAACGACAAAGTGATAGCCTACGCCTCACGTCAGTTGAAGGAGTATGAACAACGCTACCCAACTCACGATATGGAGTTGGCAGCGGTGGTCGTGGCAAATCTGGCACCATTATCTTTACGGAGAACGGTGCGAGATTTATACGGACCACAAGAGTTTAAAATACTTCTTTACACAGAAGGAGCTCAACATGAGGTAGCGCAGGTGGATAGAATTAGTCAAGGATTACGACTACGAAATCCTATACCACCCAGGGAAGGCGAACGTAGTTGCCGATGCGCTTAGTAAGGAAAAGCTATGGGAACTTAGCAGCCTTATCCGAAATTGAAAAGCCTCCACAGCAGGAGCTTATCAGTGCCGGAATAGATGTGATTATAGGCAAGCTGGCTAACTTGTCTATTCAATTGAATCTGCTAGAGGACATACGGATTGGTCAGAGACATGAGAAATTGCTAGCACCACATATGGATGCAGTCAGAGAAGGCAAGACTACAGATTTCTCAATATCCAGACAAGGATTATTGAGATATAAGGATCGGGTATGCGTGCCAGACAATCAAAGTATTAAGAAGACAATCCTAGAAGAAGCGCACAATACCCCGTACTCAGTTCATCCAGGGTCTACCAAGATGACTCATGACATCAAGGCAGTCTATTGGTGGCCAGGGATGAAGAAGGACATAGCGGAGTATGTATCTAAGTGTCTGGTATGCCAGCAAGTGAAAGCAGAGAATCAGCGGCCTGCAGGATTATTGCAACCGCTTAGCATACCGGAATGGAAGTGGGACGATATAGCCATGGACTTCGTGACGGGTCTGCCAAAGACGAATAAGCAGCATGATTATGCTTGGATAGTCATAGATAGACTAACCAAGTCGGCTCATTTTCTGCCGGTTAAGACTTCTTATACGGCAGACCAATATGCAGACATCTACATCCAAGAGATTGTACGATTGCATGGAATCCCCAAGACGATAATGTCAGATAGAGGATCAGTATTTACGTCAAAATTTTGGAGAAACTTACAGATAGATATGGGTACTAAGTTAAGCCTTAGTACAACTTTCCATCCTTAGACAGATGGGCAGTTTAAGCGTACGATTCAGATCTTAGAGGTATGCTACGCGCGTGTATACTTGATTTCAGAGGATCGTGGAACAAGTACTTACCGCTGATCGAGTTCTCGTACAACAACAGCTACCAGTCAACGATCGGAATGGAATCTTATGAGTTGCTATATGGACGAAGGTACCGATCACCGTTGCACTAGGACGAGGTAGGAGAAAGGCAACTTCTAAGGCCCGAAGCTGTTAGAAAAGCTATGCGGATACCAAGCGACGCGATGTGGAATTCCAAGTTGGAGATCAAGTCTTCTTGAAGATATCTCCTATGAAAGGCGTCAAGCGGTTCGGGAAGAAAGGCAAGCTTAGTCCCCGATTCATAGGTCCTTTTAGATATTGGACAAAATGGGAACAATTGCGTATAGACTAGCCCTACCGCCAGCACTAGCCGATAGTCACAACGTCTTCCACATTTCGATGCTACGCAAATATGTGTCAGACCCATCTCACATCCTCAAGTACGATACCATAGCGCTCCAGAAAGACTTAAGTTACGAGGAACGACCGATTAGCATCCTAGATAGATGGATGAAGTAGTTACGGTCTAAGAGCTATCCTATAGTCAAAGTCCTATGGAGCAATAGTTCTGAATGCGAGGCAATGTGGGAGTTGGAGGAGGACATGCAAGGCCGGTATCCGGAGTTATGTGATAAGTAAATTTCAAGGACGAAATTCTTTTTAGTAGGGGAGAATTGTAGAGTCCAAGAACTTTACTTAGCTAAGATAGATAGTAGTATGATAGTATTTATAGCATTATCTTTGTTACTTTGGATTTTTGGTTCAGACCGGGAGTTATTTGGACACTCATAGTAGTACTTATAGATTTTCTAAGTTTAACCTATAGTTTAAGAATATTAAGTATAACCTAAGGTTTGATTAATGTGACTGATATTAAGGATTATATTTAGACATCAACCAATAGGATTTTAAGCACATGTTTTGAATGGTAATTAAGGATTAAGATTTTTGAGGATTAAATATAATAAGGAGTAAAGTTTGAATGTTATAGGGTCAGTCAGCAGCTTTGAGTACGTTGAGGGCTTAGTCAAGGCTGTTTACTCCATTCAAACTTAGCTAAAAATGTGTAATTTTGTGTTTAAATATTCAGCGTGTGCCGATATATCGCAGCTATAGGGGGCGATATGTCGCAGCACGTAGATACGGAAAACACGAAACGATGCACGGTCGCCTCGGGCATACTGGCCCAGGCGATATATCGCCTACAGGGGGCGATATATCGCCTCCTTCAGCATGGATTCAAACTCTTTTGAATTCATTTCCTTTCAGCCATTCAAACTCCTTCAACAGTCCAGCATCTTGTGAACGAGTCTTCAGCCTCTGCTGAACGATTATTCAAATGATTTTCACCTAAAAAGCCATTATTTTTATTCAAGTAAAATCAAGATATTTTCATTCCCAAACTCTATAAATAGGACCTAGTACCCAGCCATTATTCACCATTTGCTCTAAGTTCAGAAGCTGCTAGTGTTAAGTGAGTGTGAGAGTGTAAACACTTGGTTTGGGGAAAAACTATAAGCTTAAACATCATAAGCTTATCAAACGCTTTGGGAAGTGAGTTCTATAGTATTTCGGTGAAGGTTAGATTGATCTTGCAATCTTTGAGGTAAACCCAAAACTCTAGTTCCTTTCTGTATTTTATGTTATTTCCTTTCTCAAAACCTTCTACTCAGTCCTCTAACCTTATTCTTATTTTGGTTAGGGAATCCAAGCTCTTAAGCATATAAGTTGGTAAGTATGTTTTTATGGTTTAGTCTTTCCATCTCTTTCATTTCATCTCCTTTCTTTAGACTCACTCTTTCTTATGGTTTTAGGAGTGTTCCAAAAGTCCCAACTCAGTCCATAATCCCGGTAACTTTGGTAAGGAAAATAGGCTAGACTCAATATGTTATGTGCTTATGTTATCTATATGTTTTATGTTATTAAAAGTGTTATGATATATGTGTATGTTTGTAGGCTTGGGCATATGACCCATATGACTAACAAGACCCCAAATGGGTTATGGGCATATGACCTACTTAGCTAGTAGGACCCCACTAATCCCATGGGCATATGCTTGTTTAGTCTATGGGACCCCAAGTAATAATGGCCATTATAATAAGTGAATTATGTGTTATGATATGTCTTTACGTTATTATGAAATTATGTTTATGTTTATGACTATGTGTTAGATTTTCCTTGCTGGGCATTAGGCTCACTCCTTTCTGTTTATGTGCAGGAAATAAGCTTTAGAGGCGGTAAGATTCGTGACGCTTGGAGGATGTGTATCGATGGTGAATGGAGTCAAGGGGCCGAGCGTTATTCGATTCGAGGATGTAGTCTTGTTTATGCTTTTATGGTTTTAAATGTATTTTCCGCATTTTCTATGTAACTCTTTTTAGTTTTTAAGTTATTTTTGTTTTAAAGACAATGGGTACCCATATCCTACTTATTATTTATGAAAGTAACCTTTCTTTCCACAATTTTCAATAAAATTATGGTATTTCCGCAAAAATGTAAGTTTTATGTATAGATTCGTTAATGGTCCAAATAGTCTAGATTAGTGGGTCATTACAAAAATGATGTGTGGCGCCAGAATCCATAAACCAGCTTGCCGTAGAGGGATTCTCAGAGCCAGAGAAAGTAACAGGAGGTTGCGGTGGAGGCTGAATCACAGTATTAAAATTGTGAGGGGGCTGAGGAAGGTAAGATAAATTGGTGCGGTGATAGCAAACAGTGGCTGTGTGACAAGTTTTGCCACAAATTTGGCAAACAGGGTGAGGCAGGTTAGGGCGAGAGGAAGAATTAGATTGAGCAGAGGGATTAGAAGAGGGTCGGGGGCCGAGGACACCAGGGGACGAATAGTGTGGGTATTGGTGATGGGAGGAGGAGTGTTGGGGAGGAGTTTTCTGTGGGTTATAGGAGTATGAATGAGGCTATTTGGCAAATTTCTTTCCAGTGTGTAACTGTGAAAGATGAACTTGAAGGGAGCTCTGAGAATCATCAATAGTGTTCCGTTCCATTCGGTAATCAAAATTGAGCAACAAACTATACAGAGTTTCCATAGAAGGCTTATCAGATAGGTTTAGGATACCTGTAACATATGCATCATACTCGGGTCCTAGACCTCCCAGGAAGTATACTTGTTGGTCCTTGTACGAGACAGACTCTCCAATGGCAGCTAAGCGATTACAAAATCCCTTCAAGCACTGAATATATTGCTGAGTCGTTAACCCAGCTTTCCGAATCGTCTGGAGCTTGCCGCGAATTTCTGTGATTCTTGCCATAGATGATGCCGAGTACATTTCTTCAAGTGTTGCCCATATCTCTTGAGCAGTCCCAAAGTGAACAATCTCACCGAGCATTCCTTCAGAGAGGGAGGAGTAGAACCAGGACATGATGAGTCGATTGTACCGATTCCATGTGGAGAACTCAGGATTTTGAGTGGTAAGTGCATCGAGAAGGAACTTGGAGGGGCATGGGTATGTTCCATCAAGAAAATTATCTAGACCGTGTGCCATAATCACATTCAGAAGCTGATTTTTCCAAATAAGGTAATTGTTTTCATCAAGTTTTACTGAGAATGTGTGATTCATAGAAGGAAGAGTAATATTGTTTTGATTATTTGAAGAGAAAGCTGTATTGGGGTTTTCTTGAATCTGGGTTCGGCTAGAGGAAGTTGGGGAAGTTGGGGAGGTTTCTTGAACCATAGCTCTGATACCATGAAAAAGGAGAGAGAGAGTAATTTGTTATATTGAATATATCAGCTTCCAATATTTACAATTACAGAGAAAGCTTTTATATCCAAAGCTATACACAAGGGACCTATACATAAGGGACACCTGTACAGTAGGCTAACAAATATTTACATAATCAAATAGGTATTGCTAACATTACTTATCATCTAGTATTATTTCATAAAGCTCCAGCTGTTATTTGTACATTGATGTAGTGCAACATAGCCCAAACTCGGCTGATAAACTGAGGATTGGTAGGAAATTGGTATAGGCACTCATGAGATGAAATAGTTGAGCTGAACTACAAGCTTGTTCCGTGATAAAATCGCCAACAATCTCCAACGTCTAATCAAATCATAAAGAGAAATGCTCCCAATCCCGACGTGGAAATTACATGCATTATGTATTCATTTTAGTAGTTTTTAGTTGAAGAATATATCCTCACTCTTATTAGTTCAAGATTCCTATTATATTTTCCTATTGTTTGGGCATTCAATCTTTGTGTGTATGTTGTTATTGGGACATGTGACCAATTAGTCCCTAAGGCATATCCTATTAATGATATTGTTAGTCTCTCTACTGACGAGGCTTAACTTTGTCATTTCTCTCTTTCATAGCTCTATTTAGTGGTCAAATATCTTTTAATCATTGTTGTCTTTTGTAGTTACACATGAAGTGACAAATGGCTACAATGGAGTACATTCCTTGAGTGGCTCAACTGATATGAGATACTCAAAGTGATGAAGGTATATGAAATTTGTCTCATGTTTGCACATCATTTCGTGTCTGATAGTTTGCTTGCTCCTTGATGCAAACACATAACTGCTATTGAATTTATAGCTTTTCTAGTTGCACCTCATCTTAGATTACACCTTATGCTACAAATCTAAAGCATACTTACTCCAACTGGAACTCTAAAAATTATTTCCACAAGTAAAGTCTCCTAGAGGATATTTTGCTTTGCCCTTGTTTCTCATTATATAACAAACATAGAACACAAATATGGTTCAATTGTTTGATTGTTAGTGTTGATTTGATATGAAAATTTTAGTATTGTAATTGTTAGATATAGATGACTTAGATCAGGATCCTTTAAGGTAATGTTTTAAGTTATCTATTGGCATGTTAGATATAAAAGTCATAATGATTCTGTTGGTTTGGCTAATCTATTTTTAAACACAATTATTTATATAGAAAATAATATCACTAGAAAATCATGATCATTATTAATTCAAATATAAACATTGGCTTCTCATAACAGTTTTTGCTTCATGTATAGACCTGACTATTTCTTTTCCATAGATTGATTAGCAGGAAAGTTAAAAATTTGTTATGTTTATGTTTGTAATTTTGTTATATTTTATAATCTTCCTAACTTCTTATTATTAAATTTTTAGGTTCCTCTTGTGAGATTACATTTTTAACCTCTATTGCACACCTCATAGAACCTCTAGAAAGTCTAAAATTGTTAAAGGGAAGAAGAAGTTGCTTGAATAATCTATCATCAAGTCAAATTATATATGATATTATTATGGGTATTGACGTCGTTTTTCGTCAACTTAGAATAAAAGAGCACTAAACAAAGAATTAGGAAAATCAATAAAAACACACGATATTTTAGGTGGTTCAGCAGTTAAAATCTGCTTAGTTCATGAGTCAATATTATTGAATGATGGAATTCTCTCAAAGCTTTTAGAAAGCAATTTTTGCAGAATATTCCCACACTACAAGAAAAAAATGCTTTTAATCACACCAAAAATGTGTTATCAAAACATACCATAACACTTTTTGATGTGTTAAGACCGACTATGTTATCGTAGGTCAGGGTACTTTACATAACACTTTATCATTGTTATGCATATGTGTCATTATATTGTCAACGATAACACAATTTCTGTGTTATTTTAATAAATAGATAAGTGCTTAATTATATTATTTATAGTCGATTATATAACACATTTCAATACTTATAAATTTGTGTTATACTACACTTTAGTATAACACATTATTTGTGTTATATAATGAAGTTTGCATAACAAAAATCTTTACATAAAAAGTGTTATAGTAATAGATATCATAACACAATTTTCATATTATTTTAATATTTAGATAAGTTTAAATTCTCATTATATATTCATTTATATAACACTAATTTATTCTATTATATTTTAATTTTTTTTGTATAATTAAAATTAACTTTCTAATATATACTAGCATCATCAAATGAACTTGATTTTCAAATAACAAAAAGTAAAAACATTCAACATTTTATTAACAATCCACAAATTAGTTTAAAATATTCAACATTGTCAGCAACAACAAAATATTCTTTAAGTATTCAAGTAGTCTTAAATATTCAACATATTGAAAAGTTACTACTTTCAGCACAAAATATTCTCCCCTGACAGTGCATATATGCCTAAGCTCCTAGTATTTGCCAAATTAAAAAACAACAGTTGCAATGACCATACAGTTGAGAAGAATGGGTAGTAATCCCAGACACATTAGAAATATTAGCCACGTCCTCGACAGATTCCATGTCTATCATGCCACCAAAACGTGAACTGAGACAACAAAACTCCACTATCAAGAGAAGCAACACAATGAAAAGCTTTATTGTTATGTTATCCTCTATAGTTGATGGCCTGAAGTCACATAGTACCCGAAGGCCAAAACCTGATGTTTTCAACAAATGTATGCAAACAGATAAGTTGAGGCTTTTACGTGCAGATCTCAAAAGAATTAGAAAGTAACATGTCCCAAATGAACCAGTAGCAAAATACACCAAAGCCAATAACAAAATACATATTACTATGTCATTGAACCAGTAGCAAAATGCACCAAAGATGTTAAAGAAAAAAATAAAAAATTGTCAAAATGCACCAAATGACAAGGAAATCTCAAAATACGGACACAAAAACAAGTTTAAAACTATTTCTAAATCATGCACACTTAGAGTTACTACAAGGATAGTTCAATTATGTTTACACCATGAGTTGCCATTCTTATGGTCTTTAGTAGAAATATCACCAAAAAAATGTTTCTCTCAGTAAATTAATCAAAGAGTTTCAAGGCAAACGAATGAAACATACCCAAAAACAAAGCAAGTTATAGACAAAATTATGGACTGTCCAATACGCAAAAATAGAACTTATATATATACATGAGACTGAAGGGTATTCGAAAATCATAAAAGATTGTAGCATATTCAACAGTTATAAATAATACCCTTTTATTAACTAGGCTCTTCACCTAATCTTATGCAAGCAAGTTTCACAAGACTAAATCTTGCAGGTTGATATATGTAGGCAAGACCAGCATGGATTTTTTTAACTAACAAATTACCAATTACCGCTATATAGTAGGCAAGACCTTTCAATTCTACACCAATCTAGAAGAACAGAATTTTATCAACAATACTATAAATGAGAATTGGTATATGTATATTAACATTCTGATTCCTTCATATGCACATAAAACTACAAAATAGTGAAAAGTTGCCATGCTCAAAAAATTTTAGTTCTTGCACTCAAATCACACATGATGAACAAACTCCAACAGCCATCAGTATAACCTTATTCATTTTTAATTTTTGTTGTATAAACCTGAAACAAAGATCTCTTAACTTGGTGTTTCCAACTAAAATGTGACTCAACTACTAGAGAAATATTCCCTCCTTGATATCTCATAACAGAATCCTCAACTTTGATAAGTCATCGAAAGCAACTATAATGACCATCAAAATTCAATTTCATCAAGAACTAACCTTTATTGCACTAACAAATAAGACATTGTATTGAAACAAATATACATAGCCTTCTTGAATCTATTAGGAAGAAGGAGGAGAATTCTTTACTCTTATGTAAACTCAGTGGTTTGAGTTTTTTATTCATCCATAAAAATCATAAAGTTATCCATTCCGGAAAGCATCTTAAGGTGTTCCATACGGAATTGAACAATAATGAGCATGAGAACAAGCCAACATGCAAGAACTACAAAGAAAATCACAACTAAAAGCCTTTTCAAACTTATGTGAGTCAATAAATTTAACCAACTACACATATTGTGAATTATCTATATCTATTGGCATCAGAACACTTTGTAATACTAATTTTTGTCATCTTGTAGTTGTAACCATGTACACCTAATATCAGACCTATCAAGAAAGAAAGAAAAGACCATGGATTCCTCACCTCTTGAACTAATCCTTGAGCTTTCATCAAATTCCCAAGATTACTGTGTGCATCAACCTATAACATTAAGACGAAATGTTAGGTTCTATTCAAAGATTTTGTTAAATCATTGAATATCCAAGTGTCAAGAGTCAGAAAGAAATTCTACCAAACGTGGATTCAGTGCAAGAGCCTGGCGACAACATTGAGCTGCCTCATTAAACTGCCCTTTACGCATATATGCACCTGCTAAATTTGACCATGCATCAGCAAAATTTGGTCGGAGCTGCAAAATAAAACAATTAGTATAATATGGAAAAAAGAATTCAAAGAAAGAATATATATATTTTTGCTCTTGATGATCATGCCCCCACGAAAAAACAAATTTGGCTCCACCACTGGGTGTAAGATTCCTAGTACTAGGAGTGATATTAGCTAATATAACAACCAAAACCTTCCCATCAAATTGACTCTACCCAATACTTCAAAACAACCTAGTTGGAGTGTTTGCTCTAGCTAGGTTGGTTAAGTTTCACTGGAATTTATCTACACAAAAGTAATAATTTAAGCAAGTACCAACTTACGTCAGCTAAAGAATTGATTAACACTTTTAATTAACATAAGCACCCCCACCAGTGGAAAGAATATATCTGGAGTTAACTAATAACTATAAGAAAAAAACAGAAAATATAATTTGAACTCAAAAAGTATATATTGCAAACACATCACAAAAAAAAACCCACTTATGGACTAGATTGATGGCTGTAACAAACCTCGATAACAATTAAATAGTAGCAGATTGCAACATCAATGTTGCCCTTCTCCTGCAACAGAAACATAATAACTGTCTATTAGATGCTTGCAGGCTAAATACTTGAATGTGGAACCATAAAAGATACTAAAGATTAGCTTCCAAGCATTTGCCATGTTTCCATAACACTCAGCAAAGCGAGGATCAATTTGAATAGCTTCTTCATTTTTTGCAATGCACGTATCAAAATCATGTAGCTAAAGCAGAATAAAATAAAATTTAAGAATCAGGTGCAAGTAAATTCACTTACAAGCCAGAAACACTGAAGAGTGTACATATATTGAGAAAATACATGAATGCTAATAAGCTTCATTGAGAACCTGAAATGTAAAATATGGCAAGATAATTGTGTGACTTGGCAATAGCAACTTAATGGCTGGCCAAAAATAGCTATTATATATGCTTCAAGTACAGCCCATCAACACTTGCTCACACTAAAAGAAAAAATGCTTTTAATAACACCGAAAATGTGTTATCAAAACATACGATAACACTTTCTGATGTGTTATGACCGACTATGTTATCGTAGGTCAGGGTACTTTACTTAACACTTTATCAGTGTTATACAGATGTGTTATTGTACTGTCAACGATAACACAATTTCTGTGTTATTTTAATATATAGATAAGTGTTTAATTATGTTATTTATAGTCGATTATATAACACTTTTTTTGTGTTATACTACACTTTAGTATAACACTTTTTTTTGTGTTATACTACACTTAAGTATAAATTTTTTTTTGTGTTATACTACACTTTAGTATAACACATGTGTTATATTAGCTTAGAGAAACATAATCTTTTTTTACTTACACAAAACTAGGAAAACAAATATGAAAGTTGAAGCCAAATAAGGTAACATAAATAGATTTTTATTAATTACTCAAATGTAATTACAATATTTATTCTACTAGTCTAGGCTTAAGAAATCATATTACAACATAATTTATGCCCAATTCAAATTCCTTTATCACTAAATACAAATCAAGAAATGTATACAAAAATTAGTGAAATACATTCTTCCATTCTAAAGGCCTCAACTATAAATGTTGTCAAAAATTGCTCCAAAGAAATCATCTCAATATACCTGCACATTGTAAAAAAAAAGTCCTTTTATTATTAAGAACATAAGACTTAAGCTAGTTTCCACCTGTAAGCATATAAAGTTTAAATTAAATTTGTAATAACTCCAAAATTTGATGAAACACCAAGGTATAGCAAGATGTACTACCATGCAAAACAACGATTGAAGCAGCAAAACATGCAACTTAAAACAAGGCCTAACTTCTGCCTACTAGTAAAAGCAACAATCAATAAAAGCCAAAATAATCCAAAGTTTGAAACTTTCGAACACACTACTTCCATGTCCAAATATTTTTTTTTGGTAACAGAACAAAAAAATGAGCAACCACTAGCGAAGTGAGATCAGATTCTTATATGTTTATTTTGTATCATATAGGTACACATGTATATTATAGTGTTCAACCAAACCAATGTATATTTTGGGTGGCAAAAATCCAATTGTAAACTGCCCAACTGATCATGACATATATATATATTCTCTGAGACATTCTTACTATTCAAACAAACAATCATTTAAAATATGCTTATAATTCTCTGAGACATTTTGTGAAACAAACAATAAGTGCAAAACACTTGTGTGCCTTAAAAATGAAAAGCTGAGCAAAATAAAAGATTTGAAACCAAATGTCCAAATGAATCTTCTCAAGTGGAAACAAGATATTAAGCAATATATAAACTAGTAACCACATCAATTACTCACAAAAATATAAAGTATAAACCCACTGCTCAATTCTATATTATCTATTTTAGCATTCAATCTTCTCAATAATAACTATTTCAGCTTTTAATCAATTCGATAATAACAAAGAAAAAGTTGAATATAAAGAAAGAAGAGAGCTAACAGAACCTGTTGGAGGAGTCCCTTCCTGCGCCGCTGTAATTGGTCCGAATACAAGCGGATTTACAGAAACATAGATAACAAAATTTAAAGCATTAAAGAGATCTGCCTTTGACGAAACACCTTAACTACAGCCACAATATAGCCAGAATAAACCCAGAAGAAAAACTGGTTGGAGCTATGAACTAGGCTCATGGAAATTGGGAAAGAAAATAAGAATTTAGCATCAAGCTATTAAGTTATTTTCACCCTCATCATCAAATAATAATATCAAGATTGCCAAACAGATGCATACAAAAATATCCTCTCCTGGACATGGAAATTAGATATCAATAGCAGATAGTAATACTGAGGAATATAGACTCATTGCCTGATATGAAACAAGAGATTTATTTTCAATTTTTCATTGATATATAATGTATGGCTGATGTTACATGTATATATCCATGTATTTTATATAGATCAAATGGTACCTAAAAAAAAAAAATCAGGTGCTCCATTTCTGCAATTGTTTTAGTTCTTAATTTGTTTGGTTACTGCCCACTCTTGTTATTATACGTTAGGTACTTCATTTATTCTTTACTTATTCTGTTCTTTTTTTTTTCTTTTGGATTAGTATTAGTTTTGGATTTGAAGTATAACATTTTTCAAATATTTTCAGAGCACTGGAATATCAAAATTATATGCAAGGTTCAACTTCTACATATAACAAGTTTTCCAGCAATTATTTTCTAGCCAAATGAAAAGTTGCCATGAAAAAATATTGCATAAACAAAATGCAGCAACCTGTTTGAAAACCTCAAACTATGCACTTTGCACATGCACTTGTGATTGCTGCAACAATCAGAGTGATTTTAACTAAGCACAAGGATAAAACATATAAACTTGGTGCAAGATCAGGTATGCAAAAATCAAATATTCTAGTGTTAGCTGTGTTTTAGTGTCTACAGAGTGATTTTATTCTACATGAGTAATAAATGGTTCAGTTAATGTGGTGCTATTCTTTGTTAGCTATGTTTTAGTGTCTCAGTTTCACAGATTCAAGACCATTCATATGTAAGACAATGGCATCAGCCCCCAGCTAATCTGAGAAGCCTTTCCAGTTTCCATAATACTTTGCTTACTATTTTGTTTCTCTCATCCGTTTTCAATAAAAAATCGAGGATACCATACTAACCTATTATTTGTTACCTTATCTGAGTAAGGACAGTATGTTACCAGAAACTATTCTCAATTTTGGGATAGTTAAGTTATAGTCTTATTTATTTGAATTTTTGTATGTCTATCATAAACAAAGAAGAAGAATAAATCTCTCTACACTCCAGACACCAAGACTAGAGTTCATTTTCTCTCTATACGATATAGCAATATATGATCCTCAACATACATACACTCCACTATTCTCCAATCACAAAACCAAGCCAATATTTGGCTCAAAAAATACCTGAACTCTAATTAATACTTTTAAAGCATCACCTCTGCATCTCAAAAAAGAAAATAAAAGACATCACCCCAGCCTCTGAATGTTGATTTCTTACAAAAATACAAACAACAAAGAAATGAAACCCAACTTTTCATTATCCTCATTCTCAGGACAACCAATGAGAGCAAGAAAAATGATAATTATAAAATCAAGAACATAAACAATAAGTGAAAAAAGAACACGAAAATCAAAGCCAGTAATTCCCTTTGCTCTGTCTAAAAACAAAACAAACATATAATTGATGCTTTCCAGCCACAACAATAGTTCAGTACATTTGGCTGAAATTTAATGTTATGGAAGGATTACTGATAATAGCACCAAACCACTTCAAACTTCATTAAAACCAGCATCAAAAGATAATTCCTTGGTGAGATCAAACAACTTAAGATAATTCAGAAGTGGGTTCTTAGTCTTATGTTGTGATCAGATTTCAAAAATCCTACATCATTATCCATTATCAAAACCAAGAACCATGAGTCTCCAGCAATTAAAAGAGAGACTTCATTCTCGAAATCCTCTAAAGGTACAGAACATAGTAATACAGAACAAGGTAGCATCATAAGCCTATTAATGTGAGAAATTTTAAAGTGCCAAGTTAACAAGCTACCATGCTCTCAACTTGACATAAAAATAAGCTCACAAAAAATCACAATAAAATCCAAACTGCAAGCATTGCACACAACAAGCATAAGCATGATTCAAGTTAGATCTGAAAGAATAGAATCATTTTTTTATCAATAGATAATTAAGATAATTATATGCAACTAAATACTTGGTAACATTTATAGAGGGTTTAAGGTGATAAAAATAATTTCAAAGCAATTAATGATCCGGAATTAAGACATCTCTCACATTTAATAGCAGTGAGAATAGAAATTATTTAGTCAAAACCATGAAGAGAAGATAGCGTAAAAGTGAATTACACGTCCAGGAGACTAGATGATTTCTTAAGAGAACACACAATGAGCACCTCCATTCCTATGAGGTGTTTATCAAAATTAATAGCTACTAAAATAAAATGCAATTTAAAAGTTCTTCCACATACTTTATAACATAGTTTTCCTTGACCATATTAAAGTAGAGTAGAATCATTTTAGCCACTTTAGACAAAAAAAAATCACCACATTCAACAACATACTATTAACACAACAAGAAATCAAGCAAGCATGGCACAAAAACTTGACATAAGTCATATCATTATACATTATGAAGCAAACATCTAACCAGGTTGTAAGCGAAGACATGTCAACCAAATATTATGCTCGATGTAGTCTTAAAGCTTTCTAATGCAATGAAATTCCCGCCAACAAACTAAACTACCAATTCCCAAGATCAAGTTACTAACAATTGATTAAGACATAAAGTGATGCAACAACTACAATATATTTTATCTTTTTCATTCTTGCTAAAATAAAATTTTATTTTTGATCAAGGAAAACAAGCTCCAAAAATTCAATAACAACAAAAATAGAAGTAGAAACTCTTCAGTTAGGTAAAATCAAGAAAATTAAAGGAGAAACTATATAATGAAAAGTAAAATCATGTTAATTTCAAGGAGAAACCATGACCCTGAAATTTTCATAGTATTAAAACAAAAGTGACCTTCCAATTTGAAATTCAAGTTATAAATGCTAACCCAAATGCTGAAAAACAAAATCATAAATACAAATTAAAAAAATAAGGCTTGCTCTCTAATAAAAAATCAGTTCTATTGATACTAGTCTCAAGAATTACATGCTATAAAGTCTATTGTTTACTTGGTAAATTATTTTATTTTGAAAAATAAACCAATCATAAACTAAGCAAAGTGATAGAAGTCAAAGATAAATTAAAGCATAGTATTTACATCAAGTAATATTTGATAGAAATTGTTCTTTTGTGCTGTTCAGATCAGAAAGCTAATAGCCCAAAAGATAGCATTGTGTTAAACAATCTAAAAACACAAAAGAGAAACAATAAGCTAAGAGATGAACGAAGAGAAAATTCCACTGCCAAACAGAGTATCCGCTATCGCTGAATTCCAAGACCACTAACAATAGAGATACAAAACTAAAAATTAGCTTATAGGAAAAAAAATCAAAAATAGAATAGAGCTTCATCTATTTTTGTAAGCAATTAGTAGATTGAAGCAAACAAAGTTCAAAAATAGATCCCACTTTTTAATTATCTTTCATTCCAATACAAAATAGCAAATTAAACTCATAGACACGCTTCAACCATTATCAAATATAACCATTAGAAATAAGTAAGCAATCCAATTCACCAACATGCATTACAGTAGTCATTATGTATAGTAAGTACGCATATGAAACCATTAATATGTTTATCAGAAAAGCTCTAGTATGCTTTAAAATAAGTTCTACAAGCAAATAATATTATATCAAGATCCTTAAAAGAAACTAGAAGGCAACACAGAGACAGATGAAGTGAACCAGCAACAAATTTTCAGTAGTCCATATAATATATTCAAGAATTTCATTCTCTGCATTTCATGAAATCACCACAAGCATTTAAATTAAAATGTATAAAAACTCAATGGGTAGGACATTCAAAAATCTTTAGGTACAAGAAAACTCGATAAATAATTAACATAGTATAAAGACCTTACCTTCAGCACATAGTAGGATCAAAACATTATAGCAAGCAATATAGAATGCTATTTATAAGAGTTTGAAAATCCCATAGTTCATGCTTCATCATAAATTTTATGTCTTTTATTGTTTTAATTAAGAAAAAGGAACTCAAATATTGTATGCATACCTGTAAAATCCAGCCACCACCCGCAAACCCATAAACAGAGTCAGCCCTAACCAAATCCCAGGAAGAGCAATGATTGTCGGAGTATATAGCAAAAATGCAGAAGACATTCCTCCCACCACCATCTATGAAAAAAAAACAGTAGTCAAAATGAGAAAAATATGCAATCTTCGGATCAGACCTAAAAAATAAAATTTCTGAGATTTTCAAAAGTTCAGCATATCATGGCACGAGCAGCATATGCAAAATCCGAAGCACCATAATGGAGACCATAAAAAACATAAGCTAGTGCGTTCAGAGGTTGACTAGCATTGACAAACTGTAACAGTTTTAGAGAGCATCATTATGAAGTCTATACATGGCCAGTTACCCAAAGGCAAATGAAAAGCAATTAGACTTATGAACAACAAATATACACATACCAATACTCTAGTACCAACAATTGCTAGTACTTCAGCATCCTTGGTGAATAAAGTAGCTAATGAACCAAAAGATAGACCCAAAATTGTAGACAAGGCATGACCTGTGAGCAATCCTACCTGATAGATAGTTAAATTAAAATGTATAAAAACTCAATGGGTAGGACATTCAAAAATATTTAGGTACAAGAAAACTCGATAAATAATTAACACAGAAAAAAAGACCTTACCTTCAGCACATAGTGAGCAATTTCCTTCACTGTCTTATAGTCACCTTTAAACATATAACTTGCAGTCAAAGCCTACAAGTAAACAACTCATAAATCATCAGAGACAAATCATGTGCAGACGCTGACTATGCAGGGAGAAATTTCAACAGATTTAAAACTAAAGTATCCCTCTATTATTGACCAGTATGAGCAAAAAAAAAACAATAATAATAAGCAGAACATTGCCAAAACTAGTGGTCAAAAACAAGGGCAACTTTAGTAGGATCAAAACATTATAACAAGCAATACAAGTCAAAGAAAGAGATAATACCTGTGCAGATGCACCCAGGGCATCAACCAGAAGCGAAACAACCAACCATACTTGTATGCATATCTGATGAGTAGCCATTGCAACCGGACCTTGACGAGCAGCCATTAATGTCCCCAAAGTCATGGTTGTTAGAACTGCAAGAGTTCTTCCAAGAAGAAAACCACCTATAACATTCCAAAATATATGAAAGAATTAAATAAAAATATAACACCTTAGTTATAACAGGCAAAGAAAACGGTCAACATGTCTAAAACAAAGAAACAGGTAATATTTTTGCTAAAGAAAAGTAAACTAAAAAACAGAACATACTATATCAACTGACTGGTTATGCTTCAGTCAAATTGTAAGACAAGAAAGCATCTTCATATAATTTACCAGATTTTATGTATCCTCCAAATTGTAATGATCCCATCTTTGGAGGCAGTAGTATTGCTCTCTTATTTAGAAACCATAGCATTAAGAAGGTGACAACATATCTGAAATATAAACATTCGAGCAAGATCTTATGTCAAGGGATTATCATTGCAAAAACTAAAGAAAATTTGCAATGCTAGTCAAAGAACACGTACTGAGACACAATTGTGGAAATTGCTGCACCAGTTGCACCCAATTGGAAAGAATACATAAGTATGAGAAACAAAATCATAGCTACAAGATTCCCAATACCTGCATACACAACACCACATGAACTGACAAGAAGAGTGGTTAAACTTTGAAGAAATGGAAAAGAACACAAGGACAATAAATTGAAGACAAAATATATGATTTTCAATAGTTCTGTCAAATTGAATGGTTTATGAAATCTAAAATACAAATTACGCTAAGTAAAATGAAGCAACTACTTGATGAAATTTCTGTAATGATTTGCAGAAATTACAAGCAAGCAATTCATATATGCCTGAACAAAAATTAGCTTAGAGAGGTGGGACTTTCCTTCAGCTACTCTTTGCTACCCTAAAATTCAAATTCAAATAAAAATAACTTACATTAGAACCAAAGTCGGGTCTAATGAGGTAGAACAAAAGAGATTAAATCAGACTAAAAACTAAAATGAAAATTGAATTGAATCGAAATAGGAGATGAAACTCACTAGATTCAACGACCATGTGGTAGGAGAAATCGAAACCGTTCGTTCCAGTAGGCCTTCCATATGTGGATTTTCTCTGCTGCATCTTTTCTTCTTCTTTTTCTCGGCTATGGACAAAGGGCTTTAGCTTAAAAAACATGCAAAATTTTGGACAGATCCCTAAATTATTATTATTATTAAGAAATTTTAAATTACTTCACTATGATCAGATAACACAGTTCAAGGAAACGAGAGATAGCGATGAATCACAAACAAAGTGTCGTAAGGAAAATGAAAAGAACCTTTCATCTTCTCCTCAACGGTGTAAGCTTGGTGGTGGCCCGCGAATGGAAGTCGCACTGGGTCGAAGGCACGCAATGGTGGGCTCGCACCTGGGGTCACTTGGTTCGGGGGTTGGGTTCACGGGTGCCTGAGATTTGGAGCTTGGCTCGGAGAAAAATGGCTGTGAGGATGGTGGTTAGGTGGTCGGAGCTGAGGATGATGGTGGTTACAGGAGTGCGGCTAGGGCAAAGGGAAGAGAGAGACGAGAAGGAGAAGGGGAAAAAATGTATGAGAATTGGTTCTCTCTCGGGTCTCACAAATTTTCAGGTCAAAAATGAAAAAAACTCTAAGTGGCGCGGGATGGTGTATTATTACCGCCCTTTTTTTTCACAAAGTGGCCCATTATAGTGCTCTAGTATAACACTTTTTTATTAGTATTATATTCATGTGTTATGGAAATGGGTATTTGGTGTAGTGTCAAACCAAAAGCTTAATGGCTATAGAATGTTTTGTTAAGAAGTCTATTTACATTTATAGATGTTATGATAGTGTTGACCAAGACTTAAAAAGTTTCAACAAAATGAGGCAATGAAAAGAACTAAATCTAAAAGCTTGTCTACATATGCTACTGTATATTTACAAGCATTTTTTGTATGTGTGTGTAGTTTATTCAGTTTTTATGTTTTATATAGAAATTTTGTTAGGCTAGTTGGCTCACTCTCTCAGCATTCCCTCTCTATGAATCAAGCTGTATATATATATCTATATATATATTTATGTTTTTTTTTGTTGCATTAGTTCTATTCTCTATTTTTTTTTTTTGTATGAAAGGGGGAAGTTTTTGGCATTATTCTGTTGATGTGAAAGTGGTCAAGCATAATAACCAGATTGAGTTAAGTTTCTGTTAATCCTAACCCGAATCAAACTAATTGTCAACCACTTACATGTTTTACTTAAAATAGAAAGAAATAAATTCAAATAACACAACAAAAAATAGGGGATTGACCTTTTACCAGCTTCTCTTTGCTGCTTCAACTAGACCTTTTTTCGCCCAATCTTCATTGAAGGCAAACAAAGTTAAAGTGAAAGAAGCAAAAAGAAGCTTTGGAAAGATTGTACTATACATCAGAAAAAACAATTAAAAGAAGATCACTACCCAAAAAAAAAAAAACAAAAAAGATTGGCTAACATCTTTTGTATGCCCTCTTCCTAGTACACTTTAAAAAGACTGTGATTCCTAGTCTTTTGTTTTGTTAGAAATTCATAAGAGCACCATTATTCAAGGTAAAATTGAAGCTTAGTTGATATGGAATGAATGGCCTAAAGATAAAAAGAAAAGCAGGCTTGAGATTACCATATGATTATTGTAGAGAAAACAAATTATAGATGCATGTTCCACCTTGGATTTTCTGTCAGCTAACTCAATCAGAGCCATTTTGATGTTGTCATGTACTAGCTTTGATGTAGTGAATATAAAATATATAGAAGTGTCAAGGAATTTTATAAATTTACTGACCAAGAGCGAGTTGTAGTTTCATATAACATTTAACATTTAAATAACCAAATTTATATGTAAAAAGGTGAAATAGAGAACCATATCCAAGAAAAACTAAGAACCATATCCATTATCATTAATTGTTGTATAATTATATAAATATAAATAGTAAGTTTAAGCAAATAAGACTCAACGCATTTCCTTATCATGGTAATATATAAAAATTTTAAATGAAAAACTTAAATGAATTATTTTGCAAAAGCGAGAAAATGGTAAAAATGTCAAAGAAGGTTTGGTTTACATTTCTTAATGAGAGTACAAGTTATTGAAAAATGAAATATAAGTGTAAGAGTTATTTAAAGATCCCAGAGAGACTAATTTAGTTTGAACAAAGGACCAGACAAGGATTACATTAATCCACGCAATACTAATCACTCTACAACCACAAAACCTTCTAACTCCCCCACTAGAAAGTAAACACAAACCAACAAGATTCATTCAATATATATATATATATAATTCCACATTCCCTCAATACATTCCAACACACAACACTACCCATGCCGCAGTAATGGATGAAAATAAAAAACTTCATACACAGTAATAACATAACAAAGATATCCTAGAAATATGTGAAATATATGAGACACAATCAAAACAATATAAGGTATCCTAATCTTAGCTAGCCAATAAAATATATGAGACATAATCAAAATAATAGAAGTTATCATAATCTTAATAGTTCATGTTTAAATGTTAGACACATCAGACATATCAGTGCTTTTGTTGCTTTACTATAGATCATATAATATTTTGAAAGTGGACAACTGAAAAGTACCAAACAAACTTGAGTTATGATCAACATCTACTAGATAACAGTGAAATAGTAGCCACTAAGAAAGAAAGAAGAATAATCAGTGGAATAGATTTCAGAATTGCAGCAGTACAAAAATTTCTCTAAATAAAAGAAAAATAGGAGAGAAATTATCTTGATGTTACAATTGTTACTAATAGAGATGAAACATATGTACCTTTCATTGCCAAAGATGCACAGACCATAACACGACTCAATCTCTCTGCTTCTTGTCATTGTTCTTTTCTCAACAAACCATAATCTTCCAATCATCAGTCTGAAAAAAGAAAAGTGATATACTCTCTAGAAGAACAAAAAGAACTTTAAAGCAATTCACACAGGGAAAAGGTCGTTGCCAAAGTTGAGAGAGACGATTACAACAAAGAATAGGAAGATCTAAGATGGATGTCTACTTGATCGTGGGAGAGAGAGAGACTAAGTATTGTTATTTCTCTTTTTCTTTCTTGCTGAATATGCTATTCTAAAAATTGGTTCAAGAATTTAGCGGGCTTTCTCAAAAGTATGCTGCCTTTTTTTGTTTCTTTTTTTTTTTTGCCGCTTCTTTAACCAAAGATATAATAATACTTTTTCAATAGTATTATATTCATGTATTATGGAATGTGGTGTTTTATGTAGTGTACCTATGTTTTCTAGTTTAGTTAAGCTTCAACATGAGAACTTTTCGTAATTAAAATATATCTGTTGTAATAGATTAAAATACAGTTCTAGCTATGGAAACACCAGACTTTCCTCCCATAAGTATGTACTAATTCAGCTCCATAACCAGTAAAGCATTCTAATCTGTATATACCCATGTAATTCTATGTGTGTATATATATGAGCCACGTATACTAAGTAATGATGGCTCTATAGCCTTGTAATACAAGTTTTATTTTCCCTATTTTGGAAATGCATTACACATCTCATCAATCTTTAAACTTTCCTAGTTTTGCTATCTCTATAATGACTAAAAGGAAAGCAAAGCTCTTAAAATATATCCCTCAGAATATGAGCCATGAAAATGGCTATTACTAGTTCTATAAAGCTATAATCAATATCAAATCATGCATTGGAATGATGACACTACTAGAATCAGAGTCAAATTATACATTGGTATGATTTAAGTTATGAGACTCAAATATCAAGAGTGTTGGTGATCAAATTCAGTGTTTACTATAAAAAAATAAAATAAAATGCTCAACCCAAATCTCCAAAATGATTTATCATTTCAAATAATTAGTTACCAACTATAACATTGATATTAACCAAAAGGGTTTCAAAAATATGTGATTCCCTAAAATATCACAACAACAGGGAATAAAATTTTCCTTTCATTTTAAACACATCTCTCAGAAACCAAACAGTAGAAATAAAGTTTTATGTTTAAAAGGAGCAACATATCAATTCAGTTGTGATAGACAACAATAAGTCGTGATTTGAAAGAAAAAAAATCTATCTAGATTTTCGTTAACGAGACTCAAAGAAGACAAACAACAACAAAAATATAACCTAATTTAAATCAAACACAATGATCTAAGTTAAATTCTTATATATGTTTGCTTGTTTGTTCTTCCGCTCATGATTGTTCTTGGAGGATCACTTGCCTTTATCATAGGGACAACTATAAGTTGGAGATCATTAGCTCTAACTGGTAAATAGTGATTACAATCACATATTTTATTTTTTTCCTATATCACTATATATGTGTATGTTATGTGATTGAACTGAATTTTTCAATGAAACATACAAGAATTTAAGGGACTAACTTCTGAGTTTTTTTATTTTTTTATCTGAAGGACTTGTTCCATGCATTGTCTTACTGGTTGATCTACATTTTGTTCCTGAGTCCCCTAGATGGTTGGTCTTATGGGGAATGTAATTTCCGACTGCTGTTATATTCATGCATATTGCAATCCCAAGTAATTTGAGACACTATAATTGCATTAAGGTTGGTTATCTACACAAACTAAACAACAAATGTACCCTATTTTTTCTGCTCCAATCATATGCACGGACATCTATTGTGAATAAAAATAAATACCATAACCAAATTTAAATATCAACAAGGCACAATTGGGACTCAAATAAAAGTTATTCAATAAAAATAAATACCATAACCAAAGTTACATCTTGAGTTATGAATTATGGAGCTTTAGGATCAACAGAAGGAGCAGTCTTTCCTTACATTATCTCTAAACTTCACATACAAAATGACAAAATTTGTGTATAACTATAGGAAAACAGATCAGTTCAATTTCACATGTGAAAACTATCAATCCTTATTTTTTCAAAATACACATATATTTTCCTCTAAAAATCCAAGCAAAAGAAAATAAGAGAAAAGTGAAAAAGAAATAATCTTTAAAAAAAAAAATTAAATAAGGTCACCAAATTATGCTTGCATTCCCGATAATATCACAAAGTTATTGTGACAAATATCCATGATACTGCTAATTAAAAGAAGAAAACATAGAAACAAATATATATATATATACACATGTACAAAGAGAAAAGTCCAAACATTTCAAGCTATCCATAAAAAAAAATATTTCAAACCAATAGACAAGAAATGCAAGATAAATCACAAAGCCCAAATCATATCAAACTAGAAGACGAAAAATACAAGTTAAAATCAACTATGTGAGCAATGTATAAAGTTTCAAATTAAGAAAAAAAATAAAATTTCTTTTAGTAGAGAACGTGAAGACTAACTATAAAACAATGCGAGCCTTTTGCAATGGTAGAGCATAACTATAAAACAATGTTAGATAGTGTGATCAATTGCTACTATTTGAGAATAAGCTTTTAGTGTTGAAAACGAATAAATAAGTAATAGATTAAATAGCACAAATATTAACAGAATCTTCTACATTGAAATAAACAAAGATAATGCATTAAGCTAGGGAAATGAATTACTCTGAGAACTACATTATATGTTATCCAACGTGATTGATGATGAATACATAAACAACTAGTTACCACTATATTTTGTAACCATACATATATATGGTTTGAGAAACACTTGCACTGTTTTGTAAGTCTTTTTCAATCTTTTGGCCAAATTAATTTATTCAGAAAACACATTACCACTAAAAATCCATTGTCATTGTCAACTACAGATTGGACATCAAATTAACCAAATTTTAATAGCTTAATTAGCCAACAAATAAAAGGGCAGTACCTACAAAGTCAACTTCTAATTTTAAATATAATGTTCTATATTGATTCATTTGTGTGAAGTAAAAACTACTGAACCACACTACTGTTCTAAAAAAAATCGTATTAAAAAACAAACTTAATTCTTAAAAAACATAGCAAAATTCACAAATTCCAATTGAAAAAAAAAAGAGTAGATTTATTATTCAAGTATATAATTAAGCTTAAAATCTAACAGAACACGTTTATATGAAGAAAAAGAAAAGTGCTGCCAATGTCATTATTTTGTATGTGGGTGTAATGACCCACTAATCTAGACTATTTGGACCATTAACGAAACTATACATAAATCTTACATTTTTACGAAAATACCATAATTTATTGAGTAACTTGCAAAATAAGAGTTATTTACAAATAAACAGAATGCTAAGAAGGATTATGGGATCCCATTGTCTTTAAAAACAAAAGATGATTTAAAATAAAAGACATTACATAATTGGTGCGGAAAATACACATAAAACCATAAAAATTAAAAGGAGACTACATCCTCGAATCGAATAACGCTCGGCCCCTTGACTCCATTCATCATCGATACACATCCTCCAAGCGTCACGAATCTTTCCACCTCTAAAGCTTATTTCCTGCACATAAACAGAAAGGAATGAGCCTAATGCCCAGCAAGGAAAAATCTAACACAATCATAAACATAAACATAATTTCATAATAACGTAAAGACATATCATAACACATAATTCACTTATTATAATGGCCATTATCACTTGGGGTCCCATAGACTAAACAAGCTTATGCCCATGAGATTAGTGGGGTCCTACCAGCTAAATAGGCATATGCCCACAATCTTTTTGGGGTCTTGTTAGTCAAATAGGGCATAAGCCCAAGCCTACAACAAACACATGCATAACAAATTCATAACACATTCATAACATATCATAACATAAACATAAACATATAGATTCTAGCCTATTTTCCTTACCAAAGTTACCGGGATAAAATGGACTGAGTTGGGACTTTTTGGAACACTCCTAAAACCATAATGAACAAGAGTGAGTCTAAAGAAAGGAGATGAAATGAAAGAGAATAGGAAGACTAAACCATTAAAAGAAAATATGCTTACCACAACTTAAGTGCTTAAGAACTTGGATTCCCTAACCAAAATAAGAATGAGGTTAGGAAATTGAGTAGAAGACTAAGAGAAAGGAAACATAATACAGAAAGGAACTAGAGTTTTGGTTACCTCAAAGATTTGCAAGATCAATCTAACCTCCACCGAAATACTATAGAACTCACTTCCCAAAGTGTTTGATAAGCTTATGATGTTTAAGCTTATAGTTTTTCCCCAAACCAGAACACTCTCACACTCACTTAACACTAGCAGCTTCTGAACTTAGAGCAAATGGTGAATAATGGCTGGGTACTAGGTCCTATTTATAGAGTTTGGGAATGAAAATATCTTGATTTTACTTGAATAAAGATAATGGCTTTTTAGGTGAAAATCATTTGAATAATCGTTCAGCAGAGGCTGAAGACTCGTTCAAAAGATGCTGGACTGTTGAAGGAGTTTGAATGGCTGAAAGGAAATGAATTCAAAAACATTTGAAAACATACTGGAGGAGGCGATATATCGCCCCCTGTAGGCGATATATCGCCTGGGCCAATATGCCCGAGGCGACCGTGCATCGTCTCATGTTTTCCGTATTTACGTGCTGCGATATATCGCCCCCTATAGCTGCGATATATCGGCACATGCTGAATAATTAAACACGAAATTACACATTTTTAGCTAAGTTTGAATGGAGTAAACAGCCTTGACTAAGCCCTCAACGTATTCAAAGCTGTTGACTGGCCCTATAACATTCAAACTTTACCCTTATTTAATTTAATCCTCCAAAAATACTTAATCCTTAATTACCATTCATAACATGTCCTTAAAATCCTATTGGTTGATGTCTAAACCTTATAATATAATAAATACTATCCTTAATATCAGTCATATAATCAAACCTTAGGTTATACTTAATATTCTTAAACTATAGATTAAACTTAGAAAATCTATAAGTACTACTATGAGTGTCCAAATAATTCCTGGTCTGAACCAAAAATCCCTAGTAACAAAGATAACACTAAACATACTATAATACTACTAAACAATTAGCTAAGTAAAGTTCTTGGACTCTACAATTCTCCCCTACTAAAAAGAATTTCGTCCTCGAAATTTACTTACCAAATAACTCCGGATACCGGCCTTGCATGTCCTCTTCCAACTCCCACGTTGCCTCACGTTCAGAACTATTGCTCCATAGGACTTTAACTATAGGAAAGCTCTTGGACCGTAACTTCTTCATCCCCCTATCTAGGATGCTAACCGGTCGTTCCTCGTAACTTAAGTCTTTTTGGAGCGCTATGGTATCGTACTTGAGGACGTGAGATGGGTCTGACACATATTTGTGTAGCATCGAAATGTGGAAGACGTTGTGACTATCGGCTAGTGCTGGCGGTAGGGCTAGTCTATATGCAACTGGTCCCACTTTATCCAATATTTGAAAAGGACCTATGAATCGGGGACTGAGCTTGCCTTTCTTCCCGAACCGGTTAACACCCTTCATAGGAGATATCTTTAGGAAGACTTGATCTCCAACTTGGAACTCGACATCGCGTCGCTTGGTATCCGCATAGCTTTTCTGACGGCTTTGAGCAGCAAGCATACGCTGTCTAATAAGCGTTACTGCTTCTTGTGCTTGTCTAACAGCTTCGGGCCCTAGAAGCTGCCTTTCTCCTACCTCGTCCTAGTGCAACGGTGATCGGCACCTTCTTCCTTATAGCAACTCATAAGGTGCCATCTCGATCGTCGACTGGTAGCTGTTGTTGTACGAGAACTCGATCAGCGGTAAGTACTTGTTCCACGATCCTCCGAAGTCAAGTACACATGCGCGTAGCATATCCTCTAAAATCTGAATTGTACGCTCAGACTGCCCATCTGTCTGAGGATGGAAAGTTGTACTAAGGCTTAATTTAGTACCCATAGCTTGCTGTAAGCTTCTCCAAAATCTTGACGTAAACGTTGATCCTCTATCTGACACTATCGTCTTGGGGATTCCATGCAATCATACAATCTCTTGGATGTAGATGTCTGCATATTGGTCTACCGGGCATGAGGTTCTAACAGGCAGAAAATGAGCCGACTTGGTTAGTCTATCTATTACTATCCAAGCGGAATCATGCTGCTTGTTCGTCTTTGGTAGCCCCGTCACAAAATCCATGGCTATATCATCCCACTTCCATTCTGGTACGCTAAGCGGTTGCAATAAACCTGCAGGCCGTTGATGCTCCGCTTTCACTTGTTGGCATACCAGACACTTAAATACATACTCCACTATCTCCTTCTTCATCCCTGGCCACCAATAGACTGCCTTGATGTCATGAGTCATCTTGGTAGACCCTGGATGAACTGAGTATGGGGTATTGTGCGCTTCTTCTAGGATCGTGTTCTTAATACTTTGATCGTCTGGCACACATACCCGATCCTTATATCTCAATAAAACTTCACTGGATATTGAGAAATCTGTAGTCTTGCCTTCTTTGACTGTTTCCATATGTGGTGCTAGCGATTCCTCATGTCTCTGACCTATCCGTATGTCCTCTAGTAGATTTGATTGGATAGACAAGTTAGCCAGCTTGCCTACAACCACTTCTATTCCGGCACTGATAAGCTCCTGCTGTAGCGGCTTTTCTATTCCGGATAAGACTGCTAATTTCCCATAGCTTTTCCTACTAAGCGCATCGGCAACTACGTTCGCCTTCCCTGGGTGGTATAGGATTTCACAGTCGTAATCCTTGACTAATTCTATCCACCTGCGCTGCCTCATGTTGAGCTCCTTCTGCGTAAAGAATTATTTTAAACTCTTGTGGTCCGTATAAATCTCGCACCGTTCTCCGTAAAGATAATGGCGCCAGATTTTCAATGCAACGACCACCGCTGCCAACTCCATATCATGAGTTGGATAGCGTTGTTCATACTCCTTCAACTGACGTGAGGCGTAGGCTATCACCTTGTCATTTTTGCATCAACACACATCCCAATCCTAGCTTTGATGCATCGCATTAGATAACGAACTTATCGTCAGGTATCGGTACACTAAGTACTGGTGTTGAGCAAAGCTTATCCTTAAGCAATTGGAAGCTTTCTTCACACTTATCGTTCCAGTTAAACTTTTGTTGCTTCCGGGTCAAGTTGGTGAGTGGAGTGGCTATCTTAGAAAAGCCATCTACAAACTTTCTATAGTAACCTGCTAGCCCTAAGAAGCTTCTTACTTCCGACGCGTTCTTTGGTCTAGGCGAATCCTTCACGGCCTCTACCTTCGATGGATCTACTGCAACTCCGTCTTTCGATATGATGTGCCCGAGGAACGCCACTTGTGAGAGCCAAAACTCGCATTTCTTGAACTTGGCGTAGAGTTGGTGCTCCTTCAATCGCGTCAAAATCATCCTCAAGTGTTCCTCGTGCTCCACTTCATCCTTGGAGTAAATTAAAATGTCGTCGATGAACACAACGACGAATTTATCCAAGTAGTATTTGAAGACCCTATTCATTAAGTCCATAAACGCAGCTGGCGCATTAGTAAGACCGAAAGACATAACCAAGAACTCGTAATGTCCATAAGGAGTCCTAAAGGATGTCTTAGGGATATCTTCTCCCTTTACCTTGAGCTGATGATACCCAGACCGCAAATCGATCTTAGAGAATACAGTCGCGCCTTGGAGTTGATCAAACAAATCATCAATCTGAGGTAGCGGGTATTTGTTCTTAATTGTTACTTTATTCAGCTCACGGTAGTCTATGCACATGCGCATACTTCCGTCCTTCTTCTTCACGAATACTACCGGAGCTCCCCATGGTGAATGGCTTGGCCTAATGAAACCCAAGTCTAGGAGTTCTTGTAGCTGCGTCTTTAACTCCTTGAATTTCGTAGGTGCCATCCGGTATGGTGCCTTAGAGATAGGCTCGGTGCCCGGTACTAATTCTATCATGAAGTCTATTTCTTGATTTGGCGGCAATCCTGGCAAGTCATCGGAAAAACTTCTGGAAATTCTTGTATAACTCGAACATCTCCAACTTTAAGTGACGTCTCCTTCTCCACATTCGTGATGCTGTCTAAGAACGCTTGGCATCATTTCTCCATCATTCTTTGAGCTTTGAGAGATGACACTAACGGGGTGCGTAGTCCTGAAGCTTGTCCCATGAAGCATCGTCTCTGGCCGTCAGGAGTTTCGAACATCACCTTCTTGCGTTTGCTGTCGATCGTTGCGCCATGCCGTGCTAGCCGATTCATGCCTAGTATTACGTCGAAGTCCTTGTTCACTAGTCTATCAAGTCTCCTTCTAGTTCTATGTCCTCAATCTTGATCGGTACGCCTCGTACTATTCGTGATGATAGAACTACTTTGCCCGAAGGCAACTCGGTTACAAACCTAGTTCTAAATCTTTCACTAGGTTTGTCTAGTTTTTCTATCATTCCTAACGAGATATACGAGTATACTGCTACCAATCAAGCGATACTAGAACATATACTATCGAGGATAGGATCTGACCTGTAAATCCTTGTTACTAGCATGGGTTCCTCCTTGGGTCAAGGCAAAGACTTTGGTCTGGAACCATCGTTTAATCCTTCTTCTCCTCACTAACATTCATCTGAATCCTTTCTACTTCTATTGCCGCTTCTAGAACATTGGCATAGGTAGGGGTTCCCAGGTTTGCTAACTTAACCCCTAATTCCATCTTTGGTCTAAGTCCTCTGATGAACTTGGTCAACCTCGTAAAGTCGGTTGGGACCAACTCTGGTGCAAACTTGACCAATCTATTGAACTGATGAGCATATTCTTCTACCATTAGCGATGACTGCCGAGGAGTAATACTTCTTGTGGAATGGTTCCACAAATCTTGTCCATATAATGGTGGTGACATCGTTAGTCTGCTGAACTAAGTCCCACCATATTCTGGCATCCTTCCTGAGTAATGACGAGACGCAGGATATGCGGTCCGTATTACTGAGGTTCATGTGCGTAAGAATTGGCTCCACATTCCTTAGCCACTCTTCTGCCTCAAAGGGGTCTATAGTCCCTTCGAAGTTTGGAGCGTGCTGCTTGCGGAATCTTTCATACACTGACTCCATATTCGGTACTGGATGTGGTGCGTAGTTCGTCACTGGCCATCCCCCATATGGACCAACTTGTTGGGGTGCTAGAGCCATTAGTTGTAGCTGCGGCTGCGGTTGCGGTGGAGGCTGAGGCTGAGTCTGCGCCTGTTGACGTTGTTGCTGCAAGAGTTCCTCGACTTGTTGTCGCCGTCTAGCGATTTCCGCGGTGTTGTCAGCTGACGGTGTCGGCGCGTTGCGGCTAGTAGTAGCACGCACTCCTCTTCTCTGAACTGGAGGGCATCATTGGTCGTTGGAACAATGTTGGAGGCGTTTCCGTTGGTGCGTGCAGATCTTCGGAGCGACATCTTCACCAAAAGTTCTAACAGTCGAGAACTTGTTAGAACTTACCCTAATAGGCTCTAAGGAAAAAACTTATTCTAAAACAACATATCTCGGACATTTTTATTATGACTTCTTATGAAAAATTATATAGGTCTTTATTTATTATTAGAGCGGGTTTCTATACTTAGAAAAACAAGTCATCTTTATTTTCTAGGTGTGTTTCTAGTCATCCTTTATGACTTAATTCTCAGGCTCGAAACTTATCTTTGTTCCAAAGTTAACCATATTGAGGGAGGGCTGGGATCAGTAAAATCGTTCCCACTACTAAGGCCCCCTAACTCTCAATAAGGAAACTTGGTTCATTGATTTGTATCCACCCTCACTGAACTTGGTCATTATTCATTTTATTTATTACTTATTATGATTGCGAAAATAAAATCAAACTCATACATGATGATAAAATAACATGAAATTAATTTGGAAAAATAATTTTCACTTATTACAATCATAAAATAAAGAAATAAACAAAACAAACAATGAAAAGCTAGGTATTCTTAAAAATCGGGATCTTCTACATCCGATCCTTCATCTAGCATATCATTATCTATCTCCTTATAATCATCATTGTCTTGAGCCTAAAAATTTCCTCGGGGAAGATTCAAGAAGATCCTATGTTGTTGCTCATTAGTGAATTGAAACTCTAAATCATAGGTGAACTTAAGTATGAGAGAATAATATCTTAGGGCTGCTTGTAAGTCATCATCCTTATTTATATTCTCCCATATTTCTTCTAAAGTTAAAATTGCTGAAGGAAAATCTTTTAAAAGCCTAATTACTAGGACATATTGTTCTGCAGCTCTCATCATGATTTGCTTAGACTCTTGAAGGTGACCTATCTCTTTGTGGAACAAGATCAATCTTCGAGTGGTCTTTTCTAGTGCTCCTACGGTGTTCCTTGGCTCCCTTATTCTTTTTAAAGCCTTAATGGCTCGAATATCCTCATTGCTTAAAGCTCCGTTCATTCTTAACTGAAAACATAAACACTTAAGGTGTTAGCTATACACATAAGTAACATAACTAGTAACTTAAACACTTACTTGGCGGTCCGATTCGGAGCTTTGAGCGTGTGTATCGAGGAGAACTTCATGCAAAAGAACCGTTTCTCTGATACCAACTGTAATGACCCACTAGTCTAGACTATTTGGACCATTAACGAAACTATACATAAATCTTACATTTTTACGAAAATACCATAATTTATTGAGTAACTTGCAAAATAAGAGTTATTTACAAATAAACAGAATGCTAAGAAGGATTATGGGATCCCATTGTCTTTAAAAACAAAAGATGATTTAAAATAAAAGACATTACATAATTGGTGCGGAAAATACACATAAAACCATAAAAATTAAAAGGAGACTACATCCTCGAATCGAATAACGCTCGGCCCCTTGACTCCATTCATCATCGATACACATCCTCCAAGCGTCACGAATCTTTCCACCTCTAAAGCTTATTTCCTGCACATAAACAGAAAGGAATGAGCCTAATGCCCAGCAAGGAAAAATCTAACACAATCATAAACATAAACATAATTTCATAATAACGTAAAGACATATCATAACACATAATTCACTTATTATAATGGCCATTATCACTTGGGGTCCCATAGACTAAACAAGCTTATGCCCATGAGATTAGTGGGGTCCTACCAGCTAAATAGGCATATGCCCACAATCTTTTTGGGGTCTTGTTAGTCAAATAGGGCATAAGCCCAAGCCTACAACAAACACATGCATAACAAATTCATAACACATTCATAACATATCATAACATAAACATAAACATATAGATTCTAGCCTATTTTCCTTACCAAAGTTACCGGGATAAAATGGACTGAGTTGGGACTTTTTGGAACACTCCTAAAACCATAATGAACAAGAGTGAGTCTAAAGAAAGGAGATGAAATGAAAGAGAATAGGAAGACTAAACCATTAAAAGAAAATATGCTTACCACAACTTAAGTGCTTAAGAACTTGGATTCCCTAACCAAAATAAGAATGAGGTTAGGAAATTGAGTAGAAGACTAAGAGAAAGGAAACATAATACAGAAAGGAACTAGAGTTTTGGTTACCTCAAAGATTTGCAAGATCAATCTAACCTCCACCGAAATACTATAGAACTCACTTCCCAAAGTGTTTGATAAGCTTATGATGTTTAAGCTTATAGTTTTTCCCCAAACCAGAACACTCTCACACTCACTTAACACTAGCAGCTTCTGAACTTAGAGCAAATGGTGAATAATGGCTGGGTACTAGGTCCTATTTATAGAGTTTGGGAATGAAAATATCTTGATTTTACTTGAATAAAGATAATGGCTTTTTAGGTGAAAATCATTTGAATAATCGTTCAGCAGAGGCTGAAGACTCGTTCAAAAGATGCTGGACTGTTGAAGGAGTTTGAATGGCTGAAAGGAAATGAATTCAAAAACATTTGAAAACATACTGGAGGAGGCGATATATCGCCCCCTGTAGGCGATATATCGCCTGGGCCAATATGCCCGAGGCGACCGTGCATCGTCTCGTGTTTTCCGTATTTACGTGCTGCGATATATCGCCCCCTATAGCTGCGATATATCGGCACATGCTGAATAATTAAACACGAAATTACACATTTTTAGCTAAGTTTGAATGGAGTAAACAGCCTTGACTAAGCCCTCAACGTATTCAAAGCTGTTGACTGGCCCTATAACATTCAAACTTTACCCTTATTTAATTTAATCCTCCAAAAATACTTAATCCTTAATTACCATTCATAACATGTCCTTAAAATCCTATTGGTTGATGTCTAAACCTTATAATATAATAAATACTATCCTGAATATCAGTCATATAATCAAACCTTAGGTTATACTTAATATTCTTAAACTATAGATTAAACTTAGAAAATCTATAAGTACTACTATGAGTGTCCAAATAATTCCTGGTCTGAACCAAAAATCCCTAGTAACAAAGATAACACTAAACATACTATAATACTACTAAACAATTAGATAAGTAAAGTTCTTGGACTCTACAGTGGGTTAATACGAAACTTACTATTCTTGGGCTCTTTCCATTTGTTGGTCGATGTAATTCAAATGAAAAAAGCTCTGCAAAATATTTGTGTTTCCATTACGAAGTTTGGCTGAAAAATATTTAGTTACCTTCCTACCTCTCATCAAATTGGTTCTCAAGTGCCGATAACCCTTGAAAAATGATACATGATTCTTAAATATAATAAATCAAGATATAACTTATTTTAACTATTCTAGGGCAAAAGAACCCCTTGAGTAGAAGCAATCTAATTTATTTAAGCAGAATTTACACATGCTTTTGAGAAACATATAATTTTGTATAGAAAAATAAAAATGTCCCTTTTATCCCAACACCGTAACATAAAACACAATCAAAAAAACAAGGAAAAGAAAAAAAAAAAAACCAACATAAAAGCTATGATCTAAGCCTTACCCAAATAGAGAGCCACGTCGTATATGACCAGAGACGAACGGAGACTTTGGACACAGCGGGAGGAGTTTTGTAGGAGTAGATCTTTAATCCTTTAACACTGATTTAGGGAGAATAAATGAAAAATCAATATGCAAAATCGAAAACACATGCAAAATTGAAAATTAATTTTGAAAACCACAGATTGCATAGATTCTATGAGATTCAAGCTGATAAATCTAACATCTACAACTAATTACTTACCTGGCTTGCCAAGACCAAAGAGAAGAAAAAATTTGAGAAGCCCAGCGACTGGAAATCGAAGGTTGACAGAGAGAGAGAGAAAGACGAGAAAGAGAGAGTGAGGAGTTCGGAGACGTACGACCAAGCCGAAGAAATGGGTCTCTTCTTTGTGTCGATATGTTGAAGGAAATGGGCAGAAATGTTGAAGGAAAGCTCAGAAATGGGGGTCTCGGGTCTCAAAAATGGGGAAGAGAAAGGAGATGGGTGTCTCGGGATTCTCAAGTCTCAGAAATGAAAAAAAAATTCTAAGTGACGGGATGTGAATATATTACCGCCCTTTTTACATAAAAAGTTTCCCAATATAATACTCTACAATAATACTTTTCTATTAGTATTATATTGATGTGTTATGGAAATGGGTATTTGGTGTAGTGCCAGTACCAAAATCTAGCCTCCTACAAATGAATTTCTCTAGTCTATTTAAAGACTGATTTACAAAATATCTTCCCTCTTATTTCGGGAAATTATAATTCAAATTTTAAATAAATTCAAATAAATGCATTAATTACATAATATCCCATGATAACTGGAATTCTTTATCAGATTACAACAAATCCATAAGAAATATGGATTTTCAAACAGTAACTGTATTCAAACTAGATTATCGACCTCAAACATATAACTTATATACTTTCGAGATTGGCCAACATCACGAGCTCGTCATTTCTATTAACCTCGTCCTTATCAAGTAACTTTATCGAGATAATCCTCTTCGAGCTTGCAATGCTCAGGATCGAACCTTCCTGACTGTTATTCAATCACCAATAAGAATAAACCAAGAAATTTATACAAGTGTTGAATCCTTGTATTTGTAGCTTCGACCTTGACTTGTAACCTCGAAACACCTTCGAGACCACATGTCATTCCGATCTCACAAATTCCATCGTCGACATCTTAATTCCAAACGAAACTACCAAACCCAATCCGCATAAATGTTGATGACGTGGCACAATTGCTTATTTCCATCTTACATTTTACGAGCTTGTCTTTCGAGACCATAATTTCTATTCTCGATATTTGGGTGTAACATTTTTCCCACTCAAAAGTATTGGTTCGAATCCTATGAGAAGGAAACTTTTGAACTTCTTCTTTCAAAAATTGTGCCACCTACCATACTCGAGTATGGACACGCGTCAGCTAAGGATTGCACACAGAGTACTTGAGTACTCCCTACTTCTGCCCACGTCTCTTCATATCTCAACTTTTTGTTTCCAATACCCCATCCGTCTGATCGAATTTCAAATCAAACCAAAGGTCGAGATTTGTCCGACCTTTGACATCCCTCTGGGATATATAATATATATACCCCTTTTCTTCTTCGTCTTCACTCTTATTTCATTATCAAAGGAAAAGAAAAACCGAACCAGAATGGACCAGAGCCCCCTTCTTCTTTTTTTCTTTATTTGCATGTTCTCTAAATCGAAGGAACAAATTAACTCCAGCACTTTCGACTCTATGAGGTCTTTCTTGCAACCGTTCCTTCAGTCGTCGATCTCATTATTTCCACAGACAACTTTGCGTAAGTTTCTGGTCTTGATTCTCTTTCTTTGGTATATATATTATACGTGTTTCCTCTGTACCATGAGTATATTTACTGGTTTTCCACTAGTTTTATAAGATTGTTTGATCAATGTTAGGCAAACTTCTAATCCAAGTTATTGTAATGTAATCAAAATCACAGTATTAGACCCAAATTCTCTAGTATAAACATGCATAAATGGGGTTTTTCTGGCCAAAAAGAGTTTCATGCAGCTTAAGAAATAGGGGTTTTACAATGCACAAATCCCAAAAATATCACCTTTTTGAGTAACCGCCAGCTTTTTTTTTTCAGAAAATCTGGCATCAACCTCCCCACTCTCATGTGAGTACCGCTTAAAGCCCGAACCTTACAATAGTTCGGGGATCACATTCGAGTTAATCTCGCCCTTTCGAGGCTACAGTCTTGATTTAGGCAATCTCGTTATCTCAAGCTTTCGAGCTCGAGCTATCAAAATTATACTTTCCGTATAATTTCCAATATACTGGGCCCTCACCCTTTTGTTTCTTGTTAGATGTCACAGTACCCTGAGAATGGGTGGGGGCCCAAGTTCGCCATCCCTTACCTCCCATCAACTTCCTGTCTTGAATCGCCCTTCACCTGAAACCAGCAGTTGATACGCAAGCACAAAGAAAGTTGTGAGCAAGAGGATATTCAAGTACGCTTACGACGCTAAATAGAAAAGGTTGAGGAGAAAAAGAGAAAGATACTCTGAGTGGCAATTTATCCTGATCCAGACCTCGAGATCAAGCCTGTTCCGTTAGACCCCAAGCTCAAAGTCATTGTCACCTTCGAGCCTGGTGTACTCTCATTCTCTCTAATGGAAGACTCTTCAACACGTCCTTCCACCTCCCATGCTCTCTCAGTCCCCACCTCAAAGGAGGAGTTATTCGAGGCTGAGCACTACTGGAGCTCAGTCTCATCTACCAGCCAGATATCCGAGTTGCTGGCATATCACAACCTTAGGTTCTCTGGCACCCTGATGTGCTGGCCAGCAACCTCGAACGAATGGGGCTGCTTCGCCTCGAGAGATGGAAATTTCAACTGTAAAATCAAGCTCGCCGCCTGGAGTTGCGAGCACTTGAGGGCTGGGGCCTTGCTACCCCTGAAGTCAAATTTCAAGATCTTCTTGGATTTCGTCGAGCTCACCCTATTCCAACTCCAGATTAACTATTTCTGGGTTTTGTCAGCCCTCAGGTTGTTATACCACGAGCTGAAGTGGGAAGGACCCTTACCACAAGAGATATTGTATCTCTTTTATCTCAAGAGCAACCCTTCTCGAGCTCGTGGAGGACATGGCTTTTACTACCTATCGAGCTATTTGAAGGAAAAGTGACTTTTCGAGGATATGCCAAATCACCCTGTGAATTTCGAGCTCGCATTTTTCTGGACAGACGACCTCCTTCATTCTAGATTTTACTCCTTCCAACGCATGTGTAAGTATTCAACATACTTGTCCCTTTTTCCCTTGAATAGCTAGGCTCGAGACACTCACATTTATTTGTTCTTGAAGCCAATTACCACTACCCCACCCCATCAGAAACGATGGTAGAACATAGGGCAACCATGATTCAACTGCCGTATGGTCGAAGTTCCTTGTCCTACCTCCTTCACGAAGACCGGCTCTGGGCCTGCAGCCTTTTAGAAGAAGGCCAGCCCATGGATGACTCGACATATCGCAAATATTCAAGGTGGGAACACATGCCCCTCCCTATTGACAAACTCCTTGCCAGGAGGAGATCTTCTAGCTCGCGGTTTCATGCCCCTGCTTCCCGCCAACACGATCGGCCTGTCTTGGGCAATGAAGCTCATGATGAAGCCTCACAAAGCTTGGGTGATGGAGGTAAAGTTGTGCTCGATTCCTCCATGTGGTCCCCTTCCTGGTTTAAGCACAAACCCGAGGTTATGGTCCTCACCAAGGACCGCAGGAATAATTTCTTAGTATGGTCATGGGTAGATCTTAGGGTTCGTAGGATCGATAGCTGGTTAGGGCAGTATCAAACCATGTATAGTTTAAACGAGGTTTGGGACGGGATTGGCATTCAATACGAAACCAATATCTATAGAGACCTTTCGAGGCTATCTCCCACATATAGAGATGGGATTCTCCCAATGTCTTCAGAAGATACAGGAATTTCCTGGTCCCCGAGCTCCAGTACTGTTAAAAGTACCAGTTAGATTTCTATTATCCTTTGAGTCTTGTTTCTTTTAGTAAACTTATGCTCGATCACTAAAGTATGATCTTTATGTTTTTTAGATGACATGGACTCATACCTAGACAACGTGCTCAATGAGCATCCCCAATGGGGAGTCATCCCTCCAAGATTGCAAAAAGGCCCGAGGTGGCTCCTCCATCCTCGGTTACTCAGAATTCGGGTTAGGCTGTCGAACCCACTCTTGAGGCCAGAGAAAATGCTAATATCAAGCCAGTGGTGCCTTCCACCACCCTGCCTCCTCCTGTTGTCTGACCGGCCAAGCATGCCCCTGCACCCCAGAAAAAACAAGCACCTGCGAGGGAACGTTTCTAGACGATTTTACCTCACATTCTGGAGTTTGTGCTCGATAATGCAGCAGGGTCGCATTGAGTCAATCTAGGATCGAATGTCTTGACCTTGGTGGGTGAAAGTCCCAGCAGCCTCAGAGCCCCACTACGGGAGTTTCTAACCTCCTGCCGCGATGTCAAACCATCTTTGACAAGGGTGGCAAGCTTAACTTCTCGGTTAGTCATTCTTACTTTGACCCTCTTGTACTGTACTAACATATATTGTACCTTTAATAACTCGTGTTTATTTTTTTGTACAGGAATTTTCCTCCTTTGTTCAGCACAACTTCATGCTAAACAACGAGGTGATCGCGAGCAGGGCACTTGCATAAGAAGCCAGAGATGCCCAGTTGAAGCTTGCGAATGAACTCAAAGCAACGAAGCTAGAAGTGGTAGCAAGGGATGTGGCCATTCTAAAGGTTTCTGAGCTCGATTCGAAGCTAGAGGCTACCTTGGAACTCGATTCGAAGCTCGATTCTAGGTCAGACACCTTCTGAGCTCGATTCAAAGCTAGAAGGTGTCAGATCTAGAATCAACGCTGGCGGTGACCTTGGAGGAGGTCGAGGCTAAGAATTATGAGATCAAGGAGAAGGACTCCAAGATCAAGGAAATCCAAGAACTAAATGCCAAGTTGGAGGAGGAAAAAAAGGCGAGCTTTGAGGTAATCGAAGGCGAGAAAGCTCGTCTCCTGGAAGAGTTCAAGTCGAAAAAGGATCGCGCCGTAGACATGGCGATGTATCAGATTTGGGTTAACAATCCTGACCTCGACACCACCTTTTATGCCAAATTTGAGGCCGAATTTGTCACCAAGTGGCAGGCTCGGCTCGAGGAGGAGGAGGCCATGCTCGAGGCCAAGGAAGCAGTAGAGACCTCGGGGTTGCAGTTGGAGAAACATCCAAATCTTGCCTTAATTTCATGCCTTATATTTGTAGAATGAAATATTTTGAGCCTACCAATATTAAGGACTTGCTTTCATATGTTTTTTATTCGTACAAATATATCTATTGGATTTAAGTTTGAATTTCAATGCATTCATGCAAAGTTTAGTATCCATGTTCGACTTCGTTATTGTCAAGGTCGAACCTTACTTTTACCATGTACCTGAAAGTACTTAATTGGCATGTAATTTTAGTAGTCTAGTTATAATTTGCTTTTCTAGTCACTTTTCCTCATCCTCAAGTATGTTCTCGAGGTTGCGAGGTTGAAACTTATTTGCAAAATTTTCCAGCCCCAGAGTCGACTTAGTATGCAGTTGGTTTATCTAAAATTCCAAATTTTTACTGTCGGTTAGGTTTTCCTGGTTTATTCCTAGCTCGCATCTTTGGTTTATAATCCATACACTTATAAATTTTCATGTCGGGTTAATAATCCAGACATTTTTAGCTTGCATGTTTTTTTAATGATCCATACACTTATAAATTTTCATGTCAGGTTAATAATCCAGACATTACTTTTCTTTTTCTTTATGTTATATTTTTTCAGACATATGATATGATTGTATACCATTTATGCCCCATTAATATCCTATGAATGTGATCGTAGGTTTTTGAATTATGAGGATTTGCAAAACAAAAAAAAGTACAACACTAAAAAGAAAGCACAACTCTTTGAACGAAATCAAGAAAAAAAAAGTCAAAAATCAAGCACTTTCTTGGTTACAATTAAAACATCATTCCTACAGTACTGGTAATAAGGTCATAGATATTCACCATTCCAAGCTTGCATATCAATTCTCCGTTTAGCCTCGCCAACTTATACACTCCAGGTCAAATAATAGACTCGATCTGGTAAGGCCTTTCCCAATTAGGTACAAGTACCCCAACAGACGGGTCTCATGTGGCTAAGAATATGCGCCTTAGCACGAGGTCTCCTAATGCGAATTTTCTATCTTGAACCCTCTTGTTAAAATACCTAGTAGCTCATTGCTGGTATGCAACATTTTTCAATTGGGCTTCATCTAGTCTTTCTTCAATTACGTCTAGACTTTCTTCGAGCTGAGATTGGTTCGAGGCCTGATTGTATGCATTGTGTCGTATTGTTGGGATTTCGACCTCAATTGTTAACATGGCCTCGCATCCATAAGCTAGGGAGAACGGAGTATGCCCCGTTGAAGTCCGTGTTGTGGTTCTATAAGCCCACAAGACTTGAGGCAACTCCTCGGACCATTTCCCCTTCGCCTCTTCTAGCCTTTTTTCATGGAGCTTTTTAAAGTCTTATTGAATGGTTCGACCTGGCCATTTGACTCGGGATGGGCCACAAAGGAGAAACTTTTTATTTTCACGTTTTTTTTGCAGAAATGAGTAAACAGATCACTGTCGAACTAGGTCCCATTATTTGACACTATCTTTCTGGGCACCCCATATCTGTAGATGTTATTTTTTACTACAAAATCTAGGACTGTCTTCAAGGTGATAGTGGCCAAGGGTTCAGCTTCGGTCCATTTTTTAAAATAGTCAAATTGCGACCACAACATACCTTACTCCACCTTTTCTAGTTGGCAAGGAGCCTATGAGGTCAATTCCCCATATTGCAAATGGCCATGGGGAGCTCATCATGGGGAGCTCAGTGGGTAGAGCTCGTGGAATTGAGGCAAACCGTTGACATTTATCACATTGTTTGACATATTCGAATGAGTTCTCCTTGACTGTAGGCCAGAAGTATCCCTGCCTTATATCCTTTTTCGATAAACTATGCCCCCCCAGTGTGATCTCCACAAAACCCTTCATGGATTTCTTCCAAAATCGTATTTTGCCTCGTGTGGGGTTACACATCGAAGTAATGGCATAGAGTACCTCCTTCTATACAACTTCCCTTCAACAATAGTGTATCTTGGAATTTGACACATCTGCTTTCTAGCCTTATTCTGGCTACTGGGAGATTGTCGGTTTTGAGGTATTCAACTATTGGGGTCATCCAGGTTTCTTGTGAGTCAATCACGCATACTTCTGCTTCATCGAGCTCGTTAATACTCAGGATCGGTAGAAATTATACTAGGACCGCGTTCAGTGTATCAGCCTCGTTAGTTGTGGCAAGCCTTGCCAATGCGTCTGCATTGAAATCTTTCTCCCGGGGGACTTGCTTTATAGCGTAGAACTCAAACTGTCCGAGTGCTGCTTTTACTTTCTCTTGGTACGCAACCATTTTTATACCACAAGCCTGATACTCCCCTAAGACTTGGTTAACAACCAGTTGTGAGTCGCTATAGCAATGTATAGCCCTTGCTTTGAGCTCATTGGCTATTTGAAGTCCTACTAGTAACACCTCGTATTCATCCTCGTTGTTTGCCGCTTCAAAGCCAAACCTTAGAGTCGAGTGGAAGCGACTTCCTGTTGGGATAATTAATATGCTTGCCCCCGATCCATTTTCGTTAGAAGATCGATCGACATAAAGTTTCCACAACTTTTGGGCTGGGGTTACAACTTTGTTGTTGGAGATCCCAGTGCATTCGAAAATAAAGTCTACCAGAGCATGTCCTTTGATCTTCATTCTTGGGTGATAAGTGATCTCGAACTGTCCGAGTTCGATAACCCACTATAATAGTCTTCTCGATGCCTCTGGTTTGGACAAAACTTGTCGCAGTGGCTGGTTAGTTAGCACATTAATAAGATATGCTTGGAAGTAGGGTCGGAGCTTTTGAGATGTGTGTATTAGGCTCAGAGCCAGTTTTTCCATTCATGGGTATCTTGATTTTGCCCCTAATAATCTTTTGCTGATGTAGTATACATTTTTTTATATTTTTTTATCCTTCCGTGCTAGTATTGCACTAATGGCGTGCTCGGTTGTAGCAAGGTATAAGTACAAAATCTCTCATGTAATAGGTTTAGACAAGATCGGTGGTTCGACAAGGTGTTTCTTAAGGTCTTGAAATGAAAGCTCACATTCTTTCGACCATTCGAACTTTTTACCCCCTCTTAAAAGGTTAAATAATGGGATGCACTGGTGTGTAGATTTCGAGATAAACCTACTTAAGGCCACCATTTGTCTAGTTAGGCTCTGGACATCCTTATGTTTTCGAGGTGAGGGCATGTCTATCAACGCCTTAATGTTGTCTGGAGTAACCTTTATTCCCCGTGTGTTTACTATAAATCCAAGGAACTTACCCAAAGATACTTCGAACAAGCATTTTTGTGGGTTAAGTTTAATTTTGTATTTCCGAAGTACATCAAAACACTCAGTGAGATCATCCACATGGTTATGGTTCTGTTTAGATTTGACCAACATATCGTCCACATAAACTTCCATGCTATTCCCTATTTGTTTAGAAAACATATATTTATACCAGCCTTTGGTATGTGGCTTCTACGTTTTTGAGCCCGAAAGGCATGCATTGTAACAATACAAACCTTTATCGTTTACAAGCTCGTATGTTATTGGTCCATCCATGCATGGCAATCTGGTTATATTCATAATAAGCATCCATGAACGACATGATATCGTGACCTGTTGTGGTATCTACGAGTTGGTTTATCCGAGGTAAGGGGAAGCAATCTTTAGTGTATGCCTTGTTAAGATCTGAATAGTCGATACAGGTTCGCCATTTTTCGTTGGGTTTTGGGACAAAAACTAGATTGGTGATCCAATCAGGATAAAAAGCATCTCGTATGAAACGATTTGCTTTTAACCTCCCAACCCCTTCTATGAGGGCCTTCTTTTTGTCATCGTCCAGGAGCCTTCATTTTTGTTGTTTCAATGGGAAGCTCTTATCAATGTTTAGTGCATGGCTTATGACATTAAGACTAATTCCTACCATGTCTAAGTGCGAACATGGGAACACATCCTGGTTTTCTTTCAGGAAGCAAATTAATTGCAATCTTGCCCTTTCAGAAGGTTCTTGCCCATTTTTACAACCTTCATGGCATCCTTTTCATCGAGCTCCACTTCTTTAAGCTCCTGAAGTGGTTCAAGATCAGCCCTTTCTTCTACTCTAGGGTCGATCACCCCTTCTATCTCGAAGACAGATCCATCCTTCTCCTGAATAACAACAAGTGTCTGGGCACTAATTTGACTCTTTCCTCTCATGGAAATGTTGTAGCATTCCCTTCCTACGAGCTGGTCCCCCTTCAACATCTCGATGCCACTAGAAGTCGAGAACTTGATGGCCAGATGCTTGACAAACGATATTTCCCTGAGCCCAATCAGGGCGAGTCTCCCGAGCAGTATGTTGTAGTACGACGAGGTATCCACCACCACAAACTCCATCATCTTTGTTACTGAGATTGGATAGTCTCCCAAGGTCACGGGTAGTTCAATGGATCTCGTACATGCAATCCTTTCTCCTGAAATTTTTTACAATGTTGTTGCATATTCTTTCAAATCGTAAAGCATGAGTCCCATATTTTCTAGAGTGGCCTTGTAAAGGATATTCACAAAACTCTCGTTATCAATCAAGACCTTGCGCCCCCTCCTGTTCGCGAGTTGAAGAGTGATGACCAGGGGATCATTGTGAGGAAACTGGACGTGTGACGCGTCAGTAAACGTGATGGGTTAAGTTTCAACCCTTTGCTACTTTGGAGCTCCTGGTTCGGGTTTGTAGGGAGAATCATCTCCAGTCTTTAGCTCATTAACATATCTCTTTTGGGCATTTCTGCCTGATCCCACAATATGAGGTCCCCCCGAGATGGTTACTACATCTTCTCCATTAATTGGAGGAGGTCACTCATCCCCTCGTGCTCGAGAGTTGTTATGTTGGGCAGGTTGTGCAGTTGCTACCCTTTGACTTGTAGAGGTATGATTAGAATTTTGGTTTCTTACATACTGTCTCAAATATCCCTTCGAGATCAATCCTTCGATCTCTTCCTTCAGTTGTCAGCACTCATCAGTTGTGTGTTCGATGTCTCTGTGGAATCTACAGTATTTATTGGAGTCCCTTTTTGCCTTATGATTCCTCATTGGGTCAAGTCGCCTGAATGGGACCTAATTCTCATTGGTAAGAAATATCTTTTCCTGAGTCTCATTAAGCTCGGTATACACTACGTAGACAAAAAAATACTTGTCTCCCTTCTTCTTTTTCCCACCATCAGCCTCAGGGTTGTTCCCTTCATTTTTCTTCCTTTAGAAGGCTTATCTCTAGAGGGTTTTGACGTTGATGGGGCCGTTGAGTTTAAGGCTGAGTTAACGTTTGTTGTTGTAGTTATTTGTTGGGAGGTTAGTTTTAATGCCGACCTCGCCTCTTATACATTGACAAACCTTTGGGCCCTCCAGCTGAACTTAGTTGTTTTCTTTGCAAATCTTCCCAAAGGGGACTCCCTGGTAGTATACTAGCTCTGACATCCATTAAGTGGCCACTATCATCGAAATTATGGGCTCGAGCCACTTCTATATTAAACCTCGTAAGGTAACTTTTTAGTGACTCCCCTTGTTGTTGTTGGACATTAGTCAAGGTTGAGGCTTCGGGCCTGATGCCAACCATTGCTTTGAATTATTTCTTAAACTCCTTTGCTAAATGATCCCAAGACTAGATCGAATGTCATCTAAATTTATCAAACCAATTTTTCACTAGTCCTGTAAGAGTAGCTGGAAATAGCATGCATCGGAGCTCATAGCCAACATTGCTGGCTCGCATGATGGTATTGAAGGTGCTCAGGTGACTGTACTGGTCTAAGTTCCCATCAAATGGTGCTACGTGGGGTATCCTAAACCCTTGCACAAATTGGGTATTTGAGATAAGCGGGGCAAAAGGCTCGAGCTCCTCGTCGGACTCTTCAGCCTTATCTTTGTTTCGCTCATCTTGCAAGAGCCTGAACCCCATTTCCAACTGGTCAATTCTCTCTTGGATTGGATCTACTAGGGGTCAAGCTTGAACTTGAGGGAGCTGGTTATTGTTTTTGAAAACTCGAGCACCTTGTCCTAGCATAAGGTTATTCTTATTTCCATATGACGACTATTTTTGACTGTTCAAATGGTCTCGCAAATCCGGGTTCGTGGGATTAGCTTGCCCCAGTTACGGTTCATGTGATCCTGTAGGTCAGGATGATTCCCTCGATTTTAAGTATTTCTAGGCTTGGTATTATATATACTTACAAACCGGGTGTAATCTGAGCTCCCGCTTACGAAGCTTAGTGTCCTTTCTAGCTGCGAGGCCCGGTGATGACGAGGTGGGTCATTTTCTGGCCTCCTCTCCTTAGTCGATTGCAATCTTGAAACCTGGCTTCCAGAAGGTTAGGGAGCTCTGTGTTCTTGGGTAGCCTCCCTCTCATTCCTCTGTCCGAGTCTGGTCCAACGGTTTCCATCCCGACTGCCACTGCGAGACAACCTTTATGGTGTAGTTCGTGGGGCCTCTCGGACTGGTGATGTAACGACCCAAATTTTCTAATAAGGTTTAAGGGTCTTGATTAGCGTGCCTGGAGGGCATAATGGGAATTATGTGTGATTTTAAAAATTAAGATGCATGACTATGTGTATTAGTATGCATGTAGGCCCTGATTATGTTAGAAGGGCATAATCGTTATTTTGGCCATTATGGGCATAACTGCTTTGATATATGTGATAATTGTCGAGACCACATTATTATGTGGATATATCTGAGATCTGTGACTCGAGACGATCCTAGTGAGCAAAGTAGCGAAAAGTCATAACGGGGATTTATACCCGGCTCGAGGTGAGCTCAGGAGTATAAATGGGAATTTGGCGGATATACTGGAGTCTATTACAACATTGAGGAATATTATTGGTGATTAATTAGGTATCGGGAGTTAAGCGGGAAATATTAGAGACACTCAAAGAGTTAGCGGGAATTGGGTAAAATGACTAAAATGCCCTTAAGTGGACTAAAGGATTAGAATTAATAGGGAGGGCATAATGGTCATTTGCTTTACAGGAGTTAAGTAATACCAAGGCTTTATGTTAGTGGGATTTGTAGAATATTATAGAAGTCTAAAAAAGAAGGAAAAGGAAGGGAAAAGAAAGAGAGAAAAACAGAGAGAGTTTCTCTCAGTCGTTTTACATTTCCTTCACCTGTTTCTTGAGGATTTCGGGAGTAAAGCTCAGAGGAGAGGTGGGATAACTAAGCATCAAGGATCCTAATCTAAGATTGTGAAATTGGAAGAGGTTTAGCAAGGATTCATCAGCACTTGAGGTAAGACTCTAGAGTTCTTCAATTTCTATTTCTGGTTTTTGAGCGATGGTGCTTAAGTTGAATTGGATGGAACCTTAGGGAATTCAGGCTTAAGGCTGAGGAGAAGCAAGACAAGAAGGTCTAGAGACAGCTTGTGGTCAAAACTCTATGAAAGGTATAAAGCCTAAACTCTAACTTTGTTGTTCAGCTGGTTTTTATTGAGTTTTAGAGCTTAGGAGTGGCCATGGTGAATTCTGATTTTGTGGATGCATGTGCTTGAGTTCTAGGTTTTTGGGGTGCTTGGGATGAGTGGAGTATGGTCATGAGGTTGTTTTTGAGTTTGGGAAAGAGTTGGAAGAGTTTTGGTTGAGGTTGGTTCGAGAAAATCGTAGAAGAGGAAAATTGGTGCTAGGCTGTCTGTGACTAGCGCTACAGCGCTAGCCTTAGGGCGCTATAGCGCTAGGCCATGATGCTGAGGGGATTTTGGCTTCTGTTTGTAGCACTGTAGCGCCCTCCCATGAGCGCTGTAGCGCTACCCTGCTTCCTGAAGGGGATTTTAGGGTTGTTTGCAAGGGTTTTTGACCTAGGGTTTGGGGTTTGATTCCACCACCTTGTTTGGTGGAACTAGGACTTCCCGGGGGCTCGGGATTGGCCCCGAGGCTAGGTTTTGAAGTTGAGGATCGATAATGACTTTGGCCCATGGTTGTGTTTAGGTGAGCGCTAGGGCTCGAGGGGGGTCATGCTCAAGAAGTCGAGGGATCAAAGCTAGTAATTAAAAGGTAAGAAAACTGCACCCGGTTATATGTTTGTGGTGGGACTAAGTGCTCCCGATGCTTGTATCATGTCAATGATGGTATTATGCCATGGGACATGTGAAGGCGACCTAAGATTGCCGTACATTATATTCGCGCACAGGGTGCGGCTTCGCCACTGGTAGCCGAGGACAGCTTGATAACGGAGGGGGCAGCCTGAGAGTGTCAGCCCTAGTTATCAATTGTGAATTGTAAATGATATGAGTTGACATGTTTAATATGTGGAATACTTAATTATACTGAATGGTTATATGGTTGAGATTATGTGATGCAATGTGAGATATTGGCTTGTTTGCTAATTGTTTATGCTCTGTTGTTGTTATGTTTTCTTGCTGGGCCTTGGCTCACCGGTGCTACGTGGTGCAGGTAAAGGCAAGGGCAGATTGGACCAAGCCTGTGGTGGAGAGCTCCGAGGTGGAATGTACATAACCAGTTGTTCGATCACCACGATCGAGGAGTGGATCAGGACAGGGATTACCTAACTACTTGTTTTGCCTTAGTATGGCTGGTTATTGTATCTGAACCTTATAACTTTTGTAAACGATCTTTAAACTTGTATTTTTGGGATCCCGTGTAAGCAAACAATGGTTCTTAATGAAAATGTGGCTTTTGAGACCAAAACATCTTAAACCTTAGTTCCTTTATAGTCTCAGTAACACAATTTTGTTTAAGTGACTTGATTAGCAAGTCTGGCACTTTATAAACACACAGTGTAACGGTCTTGGCTATCTAGAACGTTACAACTTCGTATCAGAGCGTGCTAGGTTTATGGGTCCTGAAGACTGGTTGGATATGTACATTCGTCGCGTGAGACAGGCTCAACTCCGGGTTTGGTAATTGTGTATAAATGAATATGTGCCTAAATGATTTGAGTGAGATATGATTGTCGATATTTGTTTGATGTATAGGGAGCATGAGATACTGATAGAGCCTGGCCCTTGACTATTGCATGATGTTATTGAGGCATGCTTATTAGCATTGTTGTGCGTGTGAATGAATATCTGGATAAATTGTTATACTTTGATTGTTTGTGTATGATTGGAGTTCCAGTGATGGATTATGAAAGGATTATTACCCTGTCGCCATAGCCTAACTGCCGAGTCATTGACTGCAGATTGACTTGAATAGTTATGTGTTCAAGGAAATCCACACGACTAGCCGGCAGGTCTGGGGCTAGAGATGATGACCAGGGCCCGACCCCTCCGCCAGTCCCTGAGAACTGGCAGCAGTTAATGGCCGACATGCAGGCCCGACTTCAGAGTCAAGATGAACAGATTCGAATTCTGCAACAGGATCCATCTGGGAGTGTTGCCCCTGTTGTGCCACCTGCAGTGGTACCAGTAGTACAGCCAGTTGATGTTGGGAACAAATGGGAACCGTTGTATGAGCGGTTCAGAAAGCAACAACCCCCGATCTTTGAGGGAGGACTAGATCCGCTGAAGGCTGAGCAGTGGATGACTTTGATCACTACCATGCTTGATTTCATGAGAGTGGAAGGATATGACAGGGTGGCCTGTGCCACTTATATGTTGAGAGAGGATGCCCGAATCTGGTGGGAGGTGGCATCACAGACTAGAGAAGTTGCTACATTGACTTGGGAAGGGTTTAAGGACCTATTTAATTAGAAGTATTATAATGTTGCCATTCGGGCAGAGAAAGTGAATGAGTTCGTGGGGCTGGTTCAGGGCAGTATGACAGTTACAGAATATGCCTTGAAGTTTGACAGACTAGCGAAGTTCGCACCAAATCTTATGCCTACTGATGCAGCTAGGCAAGACAGATTTACCAGAGGTCTGAATGCTATGATAGCCCGAGATGTGAGAATTACCACAGTTCCTGGAGGGACTACTTATGCCCAGGCTGTGGAGAAGGCTCTTACCGCTGAGGAAGCGGAGAACAAGATATGGAGGGAGAGTGCTGTGAGCAGGGAGGGCTACAGGGCGGTGCCTCCATATTCTGGTTCTGATAGGGGCAGAGGCCCCAGTGATTTCAAGAGGAAGACTCCTGATGCTCTGATCGCTCCCGGTCCTGATAGGAGAGGTTGGGGTACTCAGGGTGGCCGTCAGGGAGGCGGTGATTCATGGAGGACTTATCCAAAGTGCACGAGGTGCAAGAGGCGCCATTCGGGTGAGTGTCGGGCTAAGGCCTGCTATGTGTGTGGGGTGGTGGGACACCTCAGGAAGGATTGCCCGACAGTGAAGAAGGGAGAGACGGGAAAGGTGGACAGCTTGACTCCAGCTCTAGTGTTCACCCTGACGCAGGCGAAGGCCGAGGCTAGTCCCTCGGTAGTGACAGGTCAGCTTTCTAGTGCTGGCACTCCCTTTACTGTGTTGATTGATTCTGGTGCTACGCATTCATTTGTATTTGATAAGGTGACTGATAGGCTGTGTAGACCTAATGAGTATAGTGCTTCAGGGTTTGGGACTATATTGCCTATAGGATAACTGGTAGTATCTAGGAGGTGGATTAGAGCACTGCCAGTGTTAGTTGATGGTAGGGAGTTGTCAGTAGATTTGATTGAGTTGAGTATGGAGGATTTTGACATGGTTCTAGGTATTGACTGGCTGGTTAGATACGGAGCTACCATTGACTGTAGGAAGAAGATGGTAACCTTTGAGCCAGAGGGTGAGGATCCCTTTGTTTTTGTGGGAGCGGTGCAGGGACCCCGCGTACCCAGGATATCTGCATTGAGAGCCAGAGACTTGTTACAGGGTGGTTGTATAGGCTTTTTGGGTAGTGTGGTGGATACCACCAGAGTTTCACCAGTGGGACCGGAGGACACCAGATTGGTTTGCGAGTTCTTGGACGTGTTCCCTGAGGATTTTCCTGGGTTGCCGCCGCTTAGGGATATTCAGTTTGTTATTGAGTTGGTACCAGGGACAGAGCCAGTGTCGTGGGCACCATATAGGATGGCACTGGCGGAATTGAAAGAGTTAAAGATACAGCTATAGGAGCTTCTAGATCTGGGGTTCATCAGACCTAGCTATTCGCCATGGGGTGCTCCAGTTTTGTTTGTAAAGAAGAAGGACGGGACTTTGAGGATGTGTATTGACTATCGAGAATTGAATAAGTTGACTATTAAGAATAAGTACCCCCTACCAAGGATTGACGATTTGTTTGATCAGCTGCAGGGTAAGACGGTGTTCTCAAAGATTGATCTTCGATCTGGTTATCACCAGCTGAGGATCAAGGATGAGGACATACCTAAGACGGCCTTCCGAACGCGGTATGGGCACTATGAGTTCTTGGTCATGTCTTTTGGCTTGACCAATGCCCCAGCAGCTTTTATGGATCTAATGAACAGGGTGTTCAAGGATTTTCTGGATCAGTTTGTTATAGTCTTCATCGAAGACATCTTGGTGTATTCCAGTTCAGAGGCAGAGAACGAGTTTCATCTTCGACAGGTTCTTCAGAGGTTGAGAGAACATCAGTTGTACGCTAAGTTTCAGAAGTGTGAATTCTGGTTACCTGAAGAGACATTCTTTGGACATATTGTGGGTGCAGATGGGATTAAGGTGGATCCATCTAAGATAGAGGCAGTTAGAGATTGGCCGAGGCCAAGGAACGCCTCGAAGGTGTGGAGTTTTCTGGGGTTAGCAGGTTACTACATACGGTTTGCAGAGGGCTTCTCGAAGATAGCAGCACCGATGACAGAATTGACAAGAAAGAATTTGAAGTTCATCTGGTCAGACAAGTGTGAGGACAGTTTCAAGAGTTGAAGCGACGACTTATTACAGCGCCAGTGTTGAGTCTTCCTTCCGGAGAAGGGAAGTTTGTTGTATACTGTGATGCGTCGAGGTTGGGCTTAGGCTGTGTGTTGATGCAGAATGAGAAGGTTATAGCTTATGCATCATGATAGCTGAAGTAGTATGAGCAGTGGTATCCTACTCATGACTTAGAGCTGGCAGCAGTGGTTTTTGCACTGAAGATTTGGCGGCATTACCTATATGGGGAAAAGTGCGAGGTGTATATTGACCATAAGAGCCTGAAGTATTTATTTACACAGAAGGACCTGAATATGAGACAGAGGTGTTGGCTGGAATTGGTAAAGGATTATGATTGTGATATTCTTTGTCATCTGGGGAAAGCCAATGTGGTGGCTGATGCATTATGCCGCAGAGGTCCAGGTCAGTTGTATAGTTCTGTTCAGATTTCAAGGAAGTAGGCTGATGAGATGGTTAGAGCAGGGATAGAGTTGGTGGTAGCCCAGTTGGCTAATATTACTCTGCAGTCGACCCGGCTAGAGCGGATCAGAGAGGGGCAGTTGACAGACGCTCAAGTACAGAAGGTTAGAGAGGATGTCTTAGCAAGAGTAGCTAAGGACTACTCAGTTTCTGAGGTTGGTTTACTTCGGTATAAGGGACGGGTTTGTGTTCCAGCTGATGAGGGGATCAGACGAGAGATACTGGATGAGTCTCATACGACGCCGTACTCACTTCATCCGGGTACCATGAAGATGTATCAGGATTTACGAACTTTGTATTGGTGGCCCGGGATGAAGAAGGATGTGGTTGAGTATGTTGCCAGATGCTTAACCTGTCAGCAGGTGAAAGCTGAGCATCAGCGACCAGCAGGGTTGCTTCAGCCTTTGGGCATTCCTGAATGGAAATGGGAGGATATTACAATGGATTTTGTGGGAGGTCTGCCCAGGACAGTAGAACTTCATGACTCAGTATGGGTGATAGTGGATAGATACACCAAGTCAGCCCCTTTCCTTTCAGTGAGGTCAACATATACTGTGGATCAGTATGCTGAGTTGTATGTGAGGGAGATCGTATGTCTCCATGGGGTTCCTAAGTCTATCATGTCAGACTGGGATCCTATTTTCACTTCCATGTTTTGGGGTGGTTTGCAGAAAGCTCTGGGGACTCAGTTGAAGTTCAGTACAACCTTTCATCCTCAGACTGATGGACAGTCTGAGAGGACAATCCAGGTATTGGAGGATATGCTCAGAGCATGTGTGATTGATTTTGAGGGTTCGTGGAGTAAGTACCTTCCGTTGATTAAGTTCTCGTACAACAATAGTTATCTTTCAACGATTGGAGTAGCTCCCTATGAGATGTTGTATGGGAGGAAGTGTAGATCACCCATTCATTGGGATGAGATGAGTGAGAGGAGATATTTTGGGCTAGATATGGTTCAGAAGACAGGTGAGGCCATAGAGAAGATCCAGGCTAGGATGCTTGCATCTCAAAGCAGACAGAAAAGCTACGCTGATCCTAAGCGTAGGAATGTGGAGTTCCAAATTGCGGACGACGTCTTTCTCAGAGTTTCACCATTGCGAGGGGTGAGGAGGTTTGGAAAGAAAGGCAAGCTAAGCCCTAGATTCATTGGACAGTTCGAGATCTTGGAAAGGATTGGTCAGGTGGCTTACAGGTTAGCTTTGCCGCCATCATTGTCTGGAGTTCATGACGTGTTCCATGTCTCCATGCTTCGGAAGTATGTCTCAGATGTGACTCATGTGTTAAGATATGAAGATCTATAGTTACAAGCGGATTTAGCTTATGAAGAGCAACCAGTTCAGATCTTGGACCGAAAAGATAAAGTGTTGCGGAATAAGACGATTCCTCTGGTGAAGGTGTTGTGGAGGAATAGTAAGGTCGAGGAGGCGACCTGGGAGCTTGAGACAGCGATGCGAGATCATTATCCCGAGTTGTTCAGGTAAATTTCGAGGACCGAATTCTCATTAGGAGAGGATAGTTGTAACGACCCAAATTTGCTAATAAGGTTTAAGGGTCTTGATTAGCGTGCCTGGAGGGCATAATGGGAATTATGTGTGATTTTAAAAATTAAGATGCATGATTATGAGTTAAAGCATGTTATATGGCTATTTGAGTATTTGAGATGCATGACTATGTGTAATAGTATGCATGTAGGCCCTGATTAGGTTAGAAGGGCATAATCGTAATTTTGGCCATTATGGGCATAACTGCTTTGATATATGTGATAATTGTCGAGACCACATTATTATGTGGATATATCTGAGATCTGTGACTCGAGACGATCCTAGTGAGCAAAGTAGCGAAAAGTCATAGCGGGGATTTATACCCGGCTCGGGGTGAGCTCAGGTGTATAAATGGGAATTTAGCGGATATACTGGAGTCTATTACAACATTTAGGAATATTATTGGCGATTAATTAGGTATCGGGAGTTAAGCGGGAAATATTAGAGACACTCGAGGAGTTAGCGGGAATTAGGTAAAATGACTAAAATGCCCTTAAGTGGACTAAAGGATTAGAATTAATAGGGAAGGCATAATGGTCATTTGCTTTATAGGAGTTAAGTAATACCAAGGCTTTATGTTAGTGGGATTTGTAGAATATTATAGAAGTCTGAAAAAGAAGGAAAAGGAAGGGAAAAGAAAGAGAGAAAAACAGAGAGAGTTTCTCTCAGTCGTTTTACATTTCCTTCACCTGTTTCTTGAGGATTTATGGAGTAAAGCTCAGAGGAGAGGTGGGATAATTAAGCATCAAGGATCCTAATCTAAGATTGTGAAATTGGCAGAGGTTTAGCAAGGATTCATCAGCACTTGAGGTAAGACTCTAGAGTTCTTCAATTTATGTTTCTAGTTTTTAAGCTATGGTGCTTAAGTTGAATTGGATGAAACCTTAGGGAATTCAGGCTTAAGGCTGAGGAGAAGCAAGCCAAGAAGGACTAGAGATAGCTTGTGGTCAAAACTCTATCAAAGTTATAAAGCCTAAACTCTAACTTTGTTGTTCAGCTGGTTTTTATTGAGTTTTAGAGCATAGGAGTGGCTATGGTGAATTCTGATTTTTTGGATGCATGTGCTTGAGTTCTAGGTTTTTGGGGTGCTTGGGATGAGTGGAGTATGGTCATGAGGTTGTTTTTGAGTTTGGGAAAGATTTGGAAGAGTTTTGGTTGAGGTTGGTTCGAGAAAATCGTAGAAGAGGAAAATTGGTGCTAGGCTGTCTGTGACTAGCGCTACAGCGCTAGCCTTAGGGCGCTGTAGCGCTAGGCCATGATGCTGAGGGGATTTTGGCTTCTATTTGTAGCGCTGTAGTTCCCTCCCATGAGCGCTGTAGCACTACCCTGCTTCCTGAAAGGGATTTTAGGGTTGATTGCAAGGGTTTTTGACCTAGGGTTTGGGGTTTGATTCCACCACCTTGTTTGGTGGAACTAGGACTTCCCGGGGGCTCGGGATTGGCTCTGAGGCTAGGTTTTGAACTTGAGGATCGATAATGACTTTGGACCATGGTTGTGTTTAGGTGAGCGCTAGGGCTCGTTGGGGGTCGTGCTCAAGAAGTCGAGGGATCAAAGCTAGTAATTAAAAGGTAAGAAAACTACACCCGGTTATATGTTTGTGGTGGGACTAAGTGCTCCTGATGCTTGTATCATGTCAATGATGGTATTATGCCATGGGACATGTGAAGGCGGCCTAAGAGTGCCGTACATTATATTCGTGCACAGGGCGCGGCTTGGCCACTGGTAGCCGAGGATAGCTTGATATTCACTGAGCTCGGTTTAAGCGGGCTGGGGTCAGTGGGATAACGGAGGGGGCAGCCTGAGAGCGTCAGCCCTAGTTATCAATTGTGAATTGTAAATGATATGAGTTGACATGTTTAATATGTGGAATACTTAATTATACTGAATGGTTATATGGTTGAGATTATGTGATGCAATGTGAGATATTGGCTTGTCTGCTAATTGCTTATGCTCTGTTGTTGTTATGTTTTCTTGCTAGGCCTTGGCTCACGGGTGCTACGTGGTGCAGGTAAAGGCAAGGGCATATTGGACTATGCCTGAGGTGGAGAGCTCCGAGGTGGAATGTACATAACTAGCTGTTCGATCACCAAGATCGAGGAGTGGATCAGGACAGGGATTACCTAACTACTTGTTTTGCCTTAGTATGGCTAGTTATTGTATCTGAACCTTATAACTTTTGTAAACGATCTTTAAACTTGTATTTTTGGGATCCCGTGTAAGCAAACAATGGTTCTTAATGAAAATGTGGCTTTTGAGACCAAAACATCTTAAACCCTAGTTTCGTTATAGTCTCAGTAACATGATTTTGTTTAAGTGACTTGATTAGCAAGTCTGGTACTTTATAAACACACAGTGTAACGGTCTTGGCTATCCAGGGCATTACAGGTGAGGGGTGTCTTATTGGAGATGGTGGTTTTCTTATGGGAGTTGGTGGCTGCCTTTCATTTTTGGGCCTAGATGGTCCATAATTGGCGCGGATAGGCTCTGGGTTTCTCCTTATTGTGTCAGGATTTAGATTTCGAGCTATTGGAGGAGCTCGGTTATTCATGGTTCCTGTTGATAGCTCCACAGTCGGGTTGTCAGTAGGTTCAGGCTGATTGTTTCTCTGGGGCCTCGACTTAGCCTGCTGGGTCCCTTGCTCAGCTCTCCTAGCAGCTGTGCTCCCTTAGGGACATCCTCTAGGTCTCCGAGGTTGTGCCTCAACCTCAGCAGCCTGTTTGGCCAGCTCTTCATTGCGCCTTGTCGCTTCTGCCAATTGTTTGCACAGTTGGCGATTCTCCAGTTCCACAATAGGAACATATCTTTCCTCATTATAGTAGACATTCTCATCAGGCCTAGGAGCAGGCTTCCCCTGGGAATCCGATGAGTCAATTCTCTCTTCAAGGATTGGGTCAGCTATGGGCTGCTTTCCAGGCCGACGTGGGTAGTCTTTAGCGTGAGGAGTTTTCTCCTCTGGTATTTCAGGCAATGGTCACCCACCAGTGTTGGGATTGTTCACGACGACCATTGATGATTCATGATGTTTTTTATTAAATAGTCTAACGTATTGCTTAACGCTCTCAATGAGAGCACCAAACTGTTGACGTCGTTTTTCGTCAACTTAGAATAGAAGAGCACTAAACACAGAATTAGGAAAATCAATGAAAACACACTATATTTTATGTAATTCAGTAGTTAAAATATGCCTAGTCCATGAGTCAATATTATTGAATGATGGAATTCTCTCAAAACTTTTAGAAAGGAATTTTTGCAGAGTATTCCCAGTACCAAAATCCAGTCCCCCTACAAATGAATTTCTCTAGTCTATTTATAGATTGGTTTACAAAATATCTTCCCTCTTATTTCGGGAAGTTATAATTCAAATTTTAAATAAATAAAAATAAATGCATTAATTACATAATATCCCATGATAATCAGGATTCATTATCAAATTACAACAAATCCCCAAGAAATAGGGATTTTCAAACAGTAACCGTATTCAAACTAGATTATCAACCTCGAACTTATAGCTGATATACTTTCGAGATCGAACAACCACGAGCTCGTCATTTTGGTTAATCTCGTCCTTAGCAAGTAACTTTATCGAGATCATCCTCTTTGAGCTTGCAATGCTCAGGCTCGAACCTTCCTCACTGGTGTTCGATCGCCAATAAGAATAAACCAAGAAATTTATACAAGTGTTGAATCCTTGTATTTGTAGCTTCGACCTTGACTTGTAACCTCGAAACACCTTCAAGACCGCACGTAGTTCCAAGCTCACCAATTTCATCATCGTCATCTTATAATGCCGAACGAAACTGCCAAACCCAATCCACATAAATGCTGATGACATGGCACACTTGCTTATTTCGAGCTTACATTTTACGTGCTTGTCTTTTGAGACCATAATTTCTATTCTCAAAATTTTGGTGTAACAATGGGGTTCCATCTTTAACTCAAGTTATTATTATTACATTTCCTATTTTTGTATTATAAATGTGATAAGATTGATTATTCATATTTGTTTCAATTTTTTTTTTTTAGTTTTGTAATTATCTCATTGAATGTATAGGTTTTGTTATTTTAATCTATTAGTTTTCAGATTTGTATATAAATGTTTCATTTAAATCATAATGTTTAATTTAAAATAAATATAAAAATATGTTTTAAATAAGTAAAAATATAACTTTTAAGGACTCTTATTGCACACCCTAAAATTAATTATTTTAGGACTCGTAATGCACACCCTAAAAAACTTAACTTTTTAAAGCTTTTAAATAGAGAGCTCGCATAAAGAAGTCTTTTTTGTGGTAGTGAAGTTTAACTATACCCAATATAATTTTTTATTAGGAAACTAACCAAATTTTCCTGTCTATCAATATATATATTAAACTCCAGAAGGAAAAAACTTTATAATAAATGGACCATATATATTTGAAACACCAGAAAGAAAAAACTTTTTCATTATTATTATACCAAAAAATCACTTCGTACCACTGGTCGCCGGCCATATCTAAAATATATATGACACTTGTAAAAAGAATAAAGGAATTATATTCTTTTGTATGGTTATCTTGAATTGTAATTATTGGTTCTTTTTTTTTTTGACAATAATTATCGGTTAAAAGAAAAGAGGGATATAATTTTTATAGAACATGAGTATATATTTACTCTCTTAATGAATGTTTTAGACAAGAGAAAAAATATTGTACACAAGGGTAAGGTTAATATTATGGTCGTGCCTTGAGAAATGTTCAAATTAAGTAATTAGTTATTTTGACGTGGGAAGTGTGAACTTAAGAAGAAAATAATTATTCTAGTCAATAATAGAGAGAGAATTTGTTTCGGCAGAAATTATCCTTAAATATCACATATTATTACATATCTATTGGGTTTCATTATTGAAAGTTGCATGCACCATTAATTGAACCCTGTCAATTTGTTAATGGAATAGTAGTATTCACAACAAGAAAAATAATCTAAGCGGGGATAGCAATTGCAATTTTTACCCACCGCGACAAATCTAATTTCTACGACAACATTATCATTAATTTATGGCGATAATCTTAATGTTATTGAACAGGCCATAAAAAAATGGGTTTATATATTTTTAGACTCTGTGTTTTTCCCTATTATTTGTTTAGACCTTGTATTTTGACAAATTACTTTTTGGACTCTATGTTTTGTAAAATTGTTAAAATAGAACCATAAACTCAATTTTCATGAAGAAAAAATTGAATATAACAACACAGTTTTTAAGCAAAATGATTTTATTTTTGTTCTGAATTTTTAGTTTGGTAAATTATTTGTGAGTTTAGTTAAAAAAACATTGACCAAATCGAGTTTAGGGTTCTATTTTAACAATTTTACAAAACATATGGTCCAAAAAGTAATTTGTCAAAACACAAAATCCAAACAGATAATGAAAAAAAACACAGGGTCCAAAAAAATATAAACCATAAAAAAATATACTACATAGAAAATTAATGAAGTATTCTACTAGTTAGAACACAAAATAATCAGACCCTAGTCATTACGAGAGAATAAGACCAAAAAAAAAAAATTACTATTGGTTTATATTAATTAATTAGTATCTACTAATTTTTTATTTGTGTCAAGAAAACCCAGAAACTAAAGAGTTGCCTAGTATAATTTATAGCTGAAAGGAATATTTCACTCGCAGAAGGATAAGAATGAATTTATCAACGAAAAGGCTGAACAAGGCTTTTGTTAGTAAATTAATTCATTATGTTATCTTTAAAAGAGTATTGCTTTAATTTTGTTTTGTTACTGACTTTTGTTTTGTAATAGTGCAAGATGTAAGAACTTATAAGACAAATCCATCTAGCATTAGCTTCTTTAATTTGAAGCCTCCACCACAATCGACTAGAGAACGATCATAAAGAATATACTGGGTCAACAGTTAGGGTCAACTATGAGTTGTGAGAGGCCTTCGTGTATGTAAAAAAAATTATTTTTCTAAACTTTGGGGTTTCATTCTATTGGGGACCTAGGCATAGGCCTTGCTCGCCTATGCCTAGGACTAGGTCTGTCAACAGTGCAACCACAAGCAAGGACACAACCACATATTGAAGGGGTTCTATGCGCGTGCAGTAGTCAACCTCAAGCACCTCTTTCACTATAGGAAAAAGGGGTATTAGCGACGACTTTTTTCGTCGCTAGAAGGGGATTTGTCGTCGCCGGAGGCTCCAGCGACGATTGGTTTTTATTAGCGACGATTCCAGAATTGTCGTCGCTAGAGCCTCTAGCGATGACCAATGTTATCGATAGAACCCGTTAAAATTCGTCACTGGATGGCTTCTTATTTCTGTATTTGCGTTTTCTCTAGCGACAACTTCTTCCCTAAGTCGTCGCTAGAGCCCTCAGATGTCGTCGTTAGAGATTTACTTTTTTTCTATAATTATTATGTATTTTATTTGTTTTTTTTTTATTGAAACATAAATAATTCTAATGAAATTTAATAATCATAAAATTTTATAAATATAATGTTCCAATAAAACAAAGTAAGTCTAAATAAAGTAGAATGTGATATATAATATTTTCCTAAAGTCAAATTACATAAAGTATAAAGTCATAAATAATGTTCTCCAGCATGCTATTGAGTAGGAGGTGTCGGATCTTGACCATCACCTGGATGAGAAGATCCAGAACCTAAGGCTCCACCAAGTCTAGCCATGTACTCCTCAACGATTCGGAGACGTTGGACCACATCTCGCATCTCTTCTGCAGTAGGGGCGATGACGGTGGTTGAAGTGTGTCAGTCACTTCACGTTCCACGCTCGAGCGAATCCTACGACCAAGTCTTGTCTGATGGCCCCGACAGCATCCAAAGACTATCTCAACAAGGGCAATGTTGTCCACCTCAATTGTGGCAGTACTCGCACTGGAGGTGGTCGTAGTAGATTGTGTCTGCTGAGTTTGACGTACCTCCAGCAACTTTTTCTGTATTATTGAATTTTTAATAAAACTATTGCAAATTTACAAAGTAAGAAAAATATAAAATATATACAATTACTTGCATAGTTATCACGCGCTACTTGACTGACCCAACATCTCCCTTCTTTATATTTAGTATCCATCCAAGTTTCTGGAACGCCTAAGAGATGGCCAGTTTGCATATTGCGCTAATATACAAAAATTATTTAGAAATTTAATAAAAATATATGAATTTTTTTAAAAATTTAATAAGAAAAAATACATTCTTTTAACGAAGAGTTGGCGTAGACTGCGATCCTTGGAAGCTATTTTGTTTTTTCTTTGCTCGATTCGCAGCATTATTCTCAGAGCGCCTCTACAAAATGACATTGTGTTAATTATATATGTTATATTAACAAAACTAAATTAAAAAGAAATTTTACCTTCACTTCAGGTCGATCAAAATAATCAAGCGCCTTCTTCCATTTTTCTTCTACCAAACCATCAGGAGCATGTCTCTGACCATGCTTCTTTATGTGAGTAGATATATCATTATTCCATTCTGAGTAATGATCAACGCAAGATCGTTGAATGCCGAGAAGAATGCCACTTCGGTGTTCTGCCCCATACCGAGTGAGACCAATATCGAATAAATCATCCTAAATTAAAATAAATTAAGTTAATTAGTCAAATTTAACATTAAATTCAACAAAATACTAAAGATAAGAAATAAATTACCTGTATACAAGGAAATATTCGATCCTTAACTTCCTTTGGTACTTTATCCCATCGATCATAGTCGGTATCGACATATTGTCGAATGAGAAGGCCGATCTTCCGAGACAAATGGTGAGAATATTCACCAATTTCCTTGTATGTCTTTCCTCGAACATCCCACTCAAGGGGTAATGGTCTACCTAAGGCAGCCCTAGCCTCTCGGGTTGATATCCCTTTGTTGATGCCACGCCTTTTTATTGCAGGCACTATTATTTTACAATTGCATAATATTAAATTATACATCTATAGTTATAAGGATAATTTATGAATAAAAACAGTAGATAGTGCATGAATTACCTCTCTCACAATCAGCGTCTATATGTGTTGGATCTCGAGGAGGATCTGCCCCGCCATCACCTCCGTGATGTCGCATTACCACAGAAGACATCTAATAAATTTAAATATAATGATATATATATGTGTGCATATAATAAAATTTTGACAAATAAATATAAACATAAATAATATGGTTATCCATAAATAATAAGTGCAAACAATCTTTGAATGTAAAAATTACAACTTAATCATCACTATAATATTCATTATCACTATCATTCTCATTTTCTTCTACATTATCTTCTTCTAAGTCCATCTCTTCCTCTTCCTCTTCATCGACCATCTCCTCATCTTCTTCATCGACCATTTCCTCTTCCTCTTCCTCTTCCTCTTCATCTTCCTCTTGATCAACAGGAGTATCTGCATTTACAATAGATGGCGGTTGATCTCTACGGCAAAAATTGATTTCTGGCAACGGACCAAGATCGACAAACAATTGGAAATCAGATGATATCGTGTCATGCATAACATCTATTTCAATGGGATCCAACTGTTCATCAGCTGCTGGGGTGTCCCACACATTTCTATGATGAACTTCTTCAACAATTTTCGAATCCCGATCATTTTTCAAATCATCAAGATAGAAAATTTGTTTTGCCTGAGTTGCCAAGATAAACTTGTCATCTTTGTACCACTCGAACTTAGTAAATATACTGGTTATATTATTTTCATGCTTCATCCTACTCCTGGTAAGATCTGTATCAAACCATTTACACTTGAATAATACAACAGAACAGCGAGCAAGGTATGACATCACTATAACCTCTTCTAATTGCCAGTAGAAATTTTTGTTGTCTACTCCAGGTACTAAGACACCACTGTTTTGAGTTTTCAAATTTTTATCTCTATCATAGCACAAAAATCGAACTCCATTGACAATACACCCAGTGTATGAAGAAACAAGATTAGAGGAGCCGCTTGCTAAGGAGAATAACTCTTCAGAAGCTTCTGCAGATCCCACTTGTCGAAGATTGTAAAGCTTATTGTAAAACCATATGGGGAACTCCTTTTTCTGTAATTGTTCTAGGTTTTCAGCACCACTAGATAAAAGGATCTGCTTGTGCTCTCTACACATATAAAATATGAAAGACTTACAAAATTTGAAAGATAAATGGAAGAGTAGATAAATATATTGTTAGTGTGATCAAAGTACTTACTGGATATATGGGAGAATCTCAATGCAATTGTTGAGAATGTACCACTCAGCAGTTCTTTTAAGTTCATTGTCCAAAGTTGTTAATGTCTTCTTACCGATCGGACGACCTTGAGATTGAAACATAGACAACTTCTTTGGTGATGGAATTGCATCAACATTTTTATCTGGACGATTAAACCTTGTTTCCACCCCTTTGAAGTACATAGAACAGAATGTCAATGCTTCATTGACGACATAACCCTCAGCTATGGACCCCTCAGGACGAGCTTTATTACGCACATAATGTTTCAATTTTTTCATGTATCTCTCAAAGGGATACATCCACCTCATGTGTACTGGAACTCCATCTATTGCTTCTGGAGGCAAATGTATCATTAGGTGAACCATAACATCAAAAAACGCTGGCGGAAAAATGATTTCTAGTCCGCAAAGAATTTCAACAATTGATGTTTTCACTTTCTCCAAATCAGAAACAATCAGAGTTCTAGCACAAATAATCTTGAAGAAAGTGCACAAGTCAATAATGGTCTTGGCAATAGGTTTTTCTAGGAATGAATGAACACCAATTGGCAAAAGACTTTGCAATATGACATGACAATCGTGGGATTTCTACCCAATAATCTTATTGTCATTTTCAATCACATTCTTCCTTAGATTAGATGCAAACCCATCTGGAAATTTGACTGATTTCAAAAATCGACAAAACTTATGCCGATTTTCAGGAATAAATGTGTATTTCGCTGCCGGCTTTTCCATTCGACCATTTACCATTCTCAGATGCAATTTTGGCCTTATCTTCATCTTCTCCAAATCTACTCTAGCACTAATTGTATGTTTGGTCTTATTTTCCAACCCGACTATTGTGCCAACTAAGCTGTCGCATACATTTTTCTCAACATCCATGACGTCTAGGTTGTGTCACAACTTCATATTGGCCCAATATGGGAGCTCAAAGAAAATGCTCTTTTTACGCCAACCAACTTGCTCTTTTGTGCGTTTCCTTTTTTGTCCACCGTAGCTAAAATGCTTACCAGGAAGAGATTTAGGCATAAAATTCATTTTTGTGAAAATAGCTTCAGTGCTAAATTCCTCTGGAGGTGGTCTTTTCTCAACTGAACCATATAACTTCTTCTGTTTTCTAATTTGGTGTCCCATTGGTAAAAAATGTCTATGACCGTAAAATGCAACCTTATTTTGCAAACGAACTGATGGTGTTGATACATTTCAAGTAGGACAAGCAGTGTAATCTTGACCAGTCCATCCAGAAAGACTACTCCTCGCTGGAAAATCATTTATAGTCCACAATAAAGCTGCTCAAAGCTTAAAAAAACTACCATCAACAACATCTCGAGTCTGAACACCGTTCACCCATAATTCCTTTAACTCATCAACAAATGGCCTTAAGAAAACATCAAAATCTTTTCCAGGTGAATGTGGACCAGGAATTAATAAAGTCAACATAAAGTTAGTCTCTTTCATGCATAACCACGGTGGCAAGTTGTAAGTCGTTAACACAACCGCCCACATGCTATAAGACAAACTCATATTTCCAAAAAGATTGAATCCATCAGCAGCCAATCTAAGACGCACATTCCTAGGTTCCATTGCAAACGCTGGATTGCTACGGTCAAAATCCTTTCATGCTTTCCCCTCTGCAGGATGACGCATGATACCATCTTCTTTAACACGCCCTTCATAATGCCATCTCATATGTTGAGAAATGTGCCTTGACGCGTATTTTCGCATCAACCGAGGGGTTAATGGAAAATAACGCATAACTTTTTGGGCCACTTTCTTCCCCTTGGTATTTTTATCCACCCAACGATCCTCCCCACAAATTGGACACTTGTGTTTTCCTGCATTTTCCTTCCAAAACAATGCACAATCATGCTTACAAACATGGATTGACTCGTAACCCAAACCCAATTTCCTCATTAATCTCTTTGCCGTATAATGTGACTTTGGTATCTTATTTGGAGATGGGAATGCATCTTCTAACAACTCCAAGATTCCATCAAAAATTTTGTTAGGAATTTTCCCCAACACTTTGAAATGCATCAACTTAGCTACGAAATTCAAAGATGTGTATTTTTCACACCCTGGGAATAACGGAGACTCCATCTCGGCAAATAAGTCATTATAGTATTGGCTAGTACCTCTGCATTCTGATGCTGGTGGTATCTCATCATCAACCTCATTCTCATCATCTTCACAATTGTTAGGTTGTGCTATATCATTAAGAACATCCATCATCTCGTCCTCGTGACATTGGTGGACCACTCTATTGGTCGGTATTATTTCCTCCTCTCCATGCCAGTACCAATTTGTATAACTTCGTAGAAAACCATTCTAAAAAAGATGACTTTCTAGCACACCAATCGTTTGCAATTCGATATTAAGACACTTGTTACAAGGACACTTCACTAGTCCCCTTGTATCCACAAATTGTTGAGCTCTCTCAACAAATGCAAATGCTCCGGCAACATACTCATCAGAAAATTTATTTGAATTATTAATCCAAGTCTTGTCGATCGACATTCTATAGGACACTGCACAGTGTAAGAAATTATTATTTGAATTATTAATTATTACACTGCACAGTGTAAAAAATTATTTTTTGAATTATTATTTTTTCGATGAATTATCATGTTTTACAACTAAATCATCAATAACTTATTAGATTAAAGTTTATTAATTAATAAATTAAGTGAGTAATTAATAATCAATTTAATTTCAATTTTATATATAATTTAGTAATTACTTTTATTTGATTTAATTATTTGTTTTATTATACTTATTTTATTAATTATTACCTTTATTGGTTATTAAATTTAGTAAAAAATTTATAAGTTTATGCATATTGACCATTTATAAAATATTGATGAAAGAAAAAACCACAAAATGAATAACATAAATCTTATGATTATTATTTATTGTATAATTTTATTGATTCACTCGTTACTACTTTTTTCTTTCTATTTTTTTTAATGAACGCAAATTGCTTGCTCAGAGTTGATGTATGGTACATATATACATAAATTTCCCTATAAAACACACACACATGTACAATACATCTTAATTAGAAATATATCATATTTTTTCTTGGGTAAACCTGACTCCATATTTCTTGAGGAAAAATAGTTGCATCAAGAAAATGGATAGACTATTACAAAAGGATGGGAAGTAATTAAAGAAAAATAACATCACAAAGAACAACAAATATACATATTATTCTGAGAAACTCAAAACTTGTAAAAATAGTAAGACTTCTTTTTATTGATAAAAAACAAATATACTATTTTAAATAGGACTAAATATGTGTAAATATCAATCTAGTTATAGGTAGCTATAGCTTAAACATATTGTATTAATTATATGGAATTAGATTAACCTCCACTTGACTCTATATTGGGTTCAATTAGAACAACATATATTTTTTCTACATACATTAAAGTTTTACAAAAATTCAGTTGAAACATGTATTCTCTTCAACTTATAGCACATAATGAAAAAAAAAAAAACCAAAATAAACAATCCTAAATACAGAGAATAAACACATTTGAAGAGTAAATACCTCAATAAATCAATCAAAATCCAAAATCTTTCGTTATAGAAAATCCTGAAAAACCAAGCCCTTGCTCAAATTACAATCAACAATTAATCCTGAAAATTAAAAATGCAGTGGTTAGTCAACAGTGTACAAATTAATAAAAAGAAGAGTAATGCAGTAGTGATTTATTATGTGGTTTGGATATAAAGACACATCAAATACAACAATATCAACAAGTGCATATGAGCCATACCACAACTAGAGGCAAAACAAACTTTCACATTTCATTGAAAAAAATAAACTTAATATATATATATTATAGGATACCTGTGAGAAATAGTTGCATTAAGAAAATGGATAACACATAAAAACACTACATTAAGAAATAGAGCAATAAATAAATTTCATATTATAAAATCAACCATCAAATAACCATTTTACAAAAAGCTGCTAAGAGTTTAACTTTGCAGTTGACAAAATGTGACAATGTGGAACATGACTAGTCATGCCAAATGCAAAAATAAGACATTAGTCGGTACCTATATATAGTGTTCAGTTCTATATATATGTTATAGACAATGAATACAATATATAGACTCAAGCATTTGAGAGAGAACAACAAAAATTAATTTTCCTCAACTTTCCTCTCCAAAACTGAGAATAATAAAATTTCACATTTATTTACAATTATTTCCTTACTCCTTTTATAAATTTCACCCCCACTTTTTATTGAACCCCAAACACCAAAAAAATAAAGTCCACTTTTTTTTTTCCTTTCTATTTCCCTTTTTTTTTTTTTTTTCTGAAGTGAACCCCATCTCTCAATAAAGACAATGACATATAATTCATTAATTAGAAGTAAAATAACAAACTAACTAGCAGAGGAAGAAACTAGCACCAGTCCAATAAAAACAACACAACAAAACAGTCTAAAAAAAAATAAGCAGTTCAAAACAGACCCAAAAAAACAAACAGAAAAATGAAAACCTCCACACAGGCCAACTACACTCCAACCATTAATTGTCTTCACGGTGGCTATTGCTAATGATAGTCCTACAATTGGCCAACCAACCTCTACCAGTTCACTTCTCCGACAAGCCCAAGTTGAATTGACCATCATGTATATATATATATTAATGTAAAGACTTAAATCAGTAAGAGATTGCATTTTCTCACAGTACTAAACTATACTTCTCCCCCCCTTTGTTTTATTGGAGTAACAAAAATGAACTTTTATACAGTCCATCTCTCTTATATATTCAATCTCAATAAAATTATATTAGGGTCTTAAATAAAAATAATTGCAAATTTTAATTGCTAAAAGATCCCTATCTAATATTAGAAACAAAAATGAATTAATGTTTCTAATATGTTTTTGATGTGTTACTCTTGTGTGTGTGTGTTTGCAGCTTAAGTATCCATCTGCACTGAAATGTTTTAGTCAAATTGTGAAGCAAGCAGAGAACAAGAGAATAGCAATTTATCTTGACTATGATGGGACTCTCTCTCCCATAGTAGACGACCCTGACCGTGCAGTTATGTCTAATTCGGTATGAAAATATGTACTTATCATATATGTATCTATCTGATTATATTTATATTTATATATATATGTACTAATTCAAAATTCATTGTCTCATCAGATGCGTTCCGCTGTGAAAAATGTTGCAAAGTATTTTCCCATTGCAATCATAACTGGAAGGAGCCGTGACAAGGTATTTATATGTATATATATAGCTAGATTTTTTATTCTAAGATGTTGTTAATTACACTTTAATTAATTAATTTACTAATATAAAGTTCATTGTGTTCAGGTTTTTGAATTAATATGACTAACAGAGCTCTATTATTCTGGTAGCCAGGGAATGGACATTATGGGCCCTAACTGTGTCAAATCCAATGATAAACAGGTAATTAATTGCCCTTTCACCTTTTACAGCTCTTTTATAATATATATATATATATATTGATATTCAACAAAAGTATATTGTTTAAAGTTAATTGCAACACCTAGCAAAAACCATATAGTGCATAATATAAGAAGAGGGTTTATAGGTATGTACCCAGTGGTCCTTGGAATCCAAGGAAAAATTTCAGCAAATGCCTGAGAGTGGTCCCTGAAATTTCAGCAAATGCCAGCAAGATTCAAAACAGTTAACAGAAAACACAGAGCAAAAATATATATTTTAATCCTGATATTAACACAAAACAGAACAAGCAAGAGCACAAAACCAGCAAGTAAAGCTTAAAGCAAACAGAAAAGCTACAGAAAAGTAAAACAAGGATAAATACCAACCTGATGAGGAAGATCAAATTGTGCCAATATAACTTCTGCAGACTTTAGAGTCTTATCTGCAATAGAATGAGCAAACCCAATAAAAACTCCATAAACGGCAATATCGAAGCTATGAAATAAAACAAACAAAACACACATATTTTTCTGAGTCTCTAATTTTTCTGAAAGAAAAAATAATAATAAAAGGGTTTGGGTTTACTCACTTGGCTTCTTGGGATTGCACGATATGATTCCCCAGACTTGGTTGTTGAGAATGATAACGAACGGTGAGTTTCTTACAGAGCCGAAAACATTACCCAAACAAGTCCAAAATAGGACATATACATACAAAACAGAGAGGGAGTCGAGAGATACTTCACTATCACAAAAGAATATATATATAAATTAACTGAACAATACTAATAATAAAAAAACTAAATACTTATATATATATGTACCGTAGAACTAAATATTTTTATATATATATATGTACCGTAGATGGAGATTCTCCGATGGAGCTTGGAGGAACCGTACGTCTCCAGCGGAGCTTGGAAGAGCCACAAATGGAGCTTGGAGGATGCTCGAGAGGATGGGCTTTTGTGCGATTGGGGTTCTCACGGTTTGGGGTTTGAGGTATGAGAGAAGAGAGAGAGGAGTTTGGGTCTGAGAGGAGTTTGGGTCTGAGATTTGGGCTCTGAGAGGAGAAGGGTTTGGGGTTTGGGGTTTGAGAGGAGAAGGGAGAGCTGAATCTGTTTTGGGGTTTGAGGGTTTCGGTTTGGGTCTGAAAATAAAGGGAGAGAGAGAGAGAGAGACAAAAGTTAAGATAAAGGAGGGAAATAAATTGGGTTTCATGTGAATAGGTGCTGCGTATATGAAATAACCTCTAGCGACGATTTTTTTCATGTCCTCGCTAAAGGTGTAGTCGCTACATACTATTATTCTTATAGTGTTTGTACACATAGACCGTGCTACCTCAATAACCAGTAGTTTCACTCAATACATTCAATGCAATGGTTCAATAAATGGTCAATCTTATGTAGTTTTATAAAAAAATACCTTAGGCACGTGACAGGAAGAGGTCAACTTCCCTCGATCCTTGTATGTTTCCTTACCCTTAGAGGCTGGTGACTATGCAAGAATCGATAGAGATGTACAATGTCCCCCACCATCGCATATCATTGAGCCTGTGGAGGAAGATGAAAATGATAACATCGACTTAGGATCGAGTAGGATATTATTTTTTTACGCCATTTCTCGTCAACTTAAGAAGGAGAGCAATTAAACAAGAATATACGAGAAGAAGTTTAATAAAGAGATGAAAACAATGTGTTTTTACGTGGTTCAGCAGTTAAAAATCAACTTAGTCCACGAGTCTATATTATTAGTTCTTTGGAGTTTCCTAGAAACTTTCAAGGAATAGTTACTGAGAGTTTTCTCTCCAAATCACAATATTTCAGTCATTTACAAATGGAGTTTCCTTCTCTATTTATAGAGAAGGTTTTAGAATTCGTTCCCACATATTTCGGGAAGATATTCTGTGAAGCAAATGATATAATGCCAATTAATGCAGTATTTGCTACGTGCACGATAATATCCCATAGAATGTGGGATCAGATAACTAATTACATCATATCCCTTGAACATAGGGATTTTACAACAATAAACACCTTTACACGTAATTGACTAGCTTAGATACTAGGTTCATTACGCCTTTGAGACTATTTGTCTATCACGAGCTCGTCATCTTGCTTTGCCTATGCTCCCAACAAGTAATCATTGACGAAGCCATCACCTTCGAGCTTACACTTATTGAGCTCGAACCATCTTGTCTTAGGGCAAGAGATGCATCAGGAAACTCATACAAGTGTTGAACCTCTACGATCATGAATTGTGAATCCAACTTATAAACCCGGAGCACTTTCGAGGCTATATACCACTCGAGCTCGCAAGTTCGTCGTTCACAGCGAAACCATCTCTAAATAGTAGATCAAATAATTGGCCGAGTTAATTTCGAGCTTACACCTAACGAGCCTAGATTTCAAGATCATAATTCTCATGCTCGAAATCTGGGTGTAACATTATTATTATTTAATTTTTGGGATTGTTAAAACAATGATTAAATTCAGTGTTTTATATTTAAGAATATTAATGATAAATTTTTCAATTTCTAGATATTATTATTTTTATATAATAAATATTATTTTATTAATTAAATTGTAATTTGTTGTTAATTTTTATATTAATGATTAATTTTGTAATTTTTAGATATTATTATTTTTATATAATAAATATTATTTTATTAATTAAATTATAATTTGTTGTTAATTTGTATTTTTTATATACTTTTTTTATTAATAAATGTCTATTGCAACCACATTGTTGTAGAAATCAAACCATACACAAATAAAAAAAAATTATATCAAAAATAATAATTGCAACGACAATTTTTAAATTAGTAGTTGCAATAAATACCCAAACACAATAAAATAAAAATTATTTTGAAGCAACTTTGGAAAACATTGCTACATCATTGCAATAACTTATGTTTTGTGCGGCAGCGTCCTACTTCTTGTTGCCAAGAAAAACCTTATAGGAACAAAATAATTGTGGTAATTTTTTTGGCATCGAATTTTATAAAATTAGGGCTATTACGACTAAAAATGTCCCTGCAATATGTTAGAGAATATATATATATTCATTGGAAATATGGAAAAACAAAATACAACTCTATGCAAAAAATACAATAGAAAATGTTTTTGATAAAGTAATGTTACAACTTATTTGCACAACATACATGTAATAGAAATAGAAGATATTAGATATATTGATAATAGAGTTCAAATCATGCATAACAATACAAATAAATATATAAGATAGAAGCAAAAAGTAAAAGAGGTAGAAGAACAATAGATAAACTCTCACACTCACATAACTAAAGTGTAGAGTAGTGAGGATCACCAACTTCAATAAGGTTCAATACATATGTCCAAAAGCTTATTTCCCCCTATTCTCTAAGAACTAAGGGATCTCAAAGGAAATAACTCTCTAGAATTATCAAGCATCTATGTTGTATTTTCTAGCCAAGTGCTTTGTGGATAAAAATGGTGTGTCTTACAAGTGAGCATTAGACTCCTATTTATATAGTTTGAGAGATAACCTTTGAATTTTAAATAAAATCAAACCTCATGGCTGTTACCAATGTTTAATTGGATATTTATGGAATTAAAATAATGATTTGGGAGTGACTTGAGATGTTAAAACTGTTCAAATTGAAGAAAAAATGAAATTGGAATATGATATCTGTTGACGCCATTTTTCGTCAACTTAGATATGAAGAGCACTAAACACAGATACATAAAAAATAGAAGGATTCAAAGGCTTTTTACGTGGTTCAGCAATTAAAATCTGCCTAGTCCACGAGTCACTATTATTACTCTCACTACTCTCTCAAAGCTTTTTGAGAAAGCAATTTGGTAGAGTATTCTTTAGTACAATTTGTGCTTGAATACAAATGAAATTCCCCAGACTATTTATAAACCTGGTTGAGAGAATATCGTTCCCTTATTTCGAGAAGTTACAATCAAGCATTTAAATATGAAATAAATACAAATAATGCATTAGTTACATAATATCCCATGATAATAGGGATTTAATATCTGATAATAACAAATCCCTACGGAATAAGGATTTCCTAACAGTCTTTCCGCGTGCAAAACGCATTGCTGAGCTCGATCGTAGTGCTGACGCGCTTTTGAGACTGATCCAAACTTCGAGCTCGTCATTCCGGTTATAGCCTCCTCCTCATCTAGTGTTTCTACCATACTCATTCCTCGGAGAAGATTATTGTGTTCGAGCCTGTAACTCATTCTCGAACTCTGATAGCAAATCTAGAATCTTGTCAATTTATACAAGTGTACAATGAAGACTTGTTATTTTCAAGCTTACTTTTTCGAGCCTACATTTTGAGGCTGTTTATTTATTCTCAAAATTTGGGTGTAACATTTTGCCCCCTCAAAAGTATTGGTTCAAATCCTCTAAAAAGGAAACTTTTGAACTCACTTTCGAAAAACGTGCCCACCTACTACACTCGAGTGTGGACACTTGTTATTATGGGATTGCATAAAAAGAGTACTTGAGTACCTTCCTATCTACACATGTCCTTTCCTATGACCGTTTTGCCGCAAATTTTTTGGAATCAAACGTGATCCTCTAGATCACCTTTTAACTCAAATCAAGGACTCAGATTCTTTTTTGAGTACCACCCTTTTGGCCTATTGAAACCCATTAACCGTCCTCTACCCCTTGACTTTTCTTTCTAACTTTCAGAAGAAAAAACACGAAGCAGAGCTCTCAACTCTATGTATGTTTTCCAAGCCAAATAAACAAAGTGTTATTTCCACCTTCGGCTCTGTGGGATCGTTCGTACACACAGTCATATTGTGTAAGTTCTCTAATCTTTATATATATATTTTTTATATGCGTGTTTCCTTTGTGTGTAAAATAGTTTTTTTGGTTTCTACAAGATTCTTAAAATCTCATTTACACTAGATAGTCTTTTGATTTGGGTAGATTGGTAGTGATCAGAGATGTGTTTAGGCAAAAACATTTAGGGAAAACAGATAAAAATGGTGCCTTTCTTTAGGATATGGGGTAATAGGTTATAGGTTTCATGCAGCTTAAGAAATAAGGTTCTTAATTAGGGTTTTAACGCACGTATTGCGATAGTATCGCCTGTTTGGGTAACTGCCTACTTTTTCCCTAGAAATTCGGGATACTCTTAAACTGACAATAACCGCGCCACACTCACAAGGGTATACCCTCGATGCCCCGAACTTCATAATAGTTCGATATTGGTATTTGAGTTAATCTCGCCACTTCAAGCCTTCAAACTCAATTAAGGCGATCTTGTTATCTCGAGCTTCCATACTCAAGTTATCAAGATCTTAATCTTTTCCTCTTTTTTTTTATAAAGGGCCCTCACCTTTTTTTTCTTGTTAGATTTCACAGTCTTCAGAGAATCGATGGGGGCCTGAGCTTGCCATTCCTTATTACCCATAATCTCCTCGACCTGAATTTCCATTCACGTGAAATCAATGGTTAATCCGTGAGCATAAGGAATAACGCGTACGAGAGGATATACGAGCCCATTTTTGACGTCAGATCGGCGAGGTCGAAGAGAGGAAGAAAAAGAAACTTCGAGTTGTTGTATATCCTGATCCGTACCCTGAGTCCCGGCCAATTCCACTAGACCTTAAGCTTAGAGCCACCATAGCCTACCCTCCCGGCACACTTTCATTCAGCCTAATGAAGGGTTCATCAAATCAACCGTCTACTGCTCCAAAATCTATCTCCATCCCATCCTTGGACAGCTCTTTCTTCGAGGTTGAACACTACTGAAGTTCCATCACTTTGACCCGCTAGATATCTAAGCAATTATCCTACCATAGGCTAAAATTCTCCAACAAGTTGGTATGTCATCCCGGAAGCTCCGACAAGAGGAGCTGCTTCACCCTGGCAAGGGCGATCCATAGAGGAAGGTTAAGCTCGCGGCCTAGAGTCGCGAGCACCTGCGAGCTGGGGCCTTACTACCTATAAAGGACTATTGCCAGAACTTTCTGGAATATGCCAGTATCACCCCATTCCAACTCCAAAAAAACTCTTACAGGGTCCTGATCGCTCTAAGGTTTCTGTATCAGGAGATGAAGTGGGAGGGGACCTTGACGCACGAGATCCTCTATCTCTTTTTCCTCAAAACTTACCATTCCTGAGTTCACGACAGAGATGGCTTCTACTACCTCTTGAACTATCCCAAGGAGAAGCGGCTGTTTTAGGATATCCCCAATCATCCTCCTAATTATTTCAAGACCATCTTTTTTAAGATGGACGGTCTCGCTCCTTCTCACTTTTACTCCTTCCAACAGATTCGTAAGTATTTTTCCATGGTCCTTACTGATTCTCTTTTCCTTCAATTTTTGAGCTCAAATTTCTCACTCAAATATTGCATGCTTCCAACTACCACCTATTGGGGTTTTATGCCCTAATTAAAACCCAAATTCTTTGTAATCTCATTTTATTATCAATAAAAGAATAGAAATCATTTTTTGACTTGGTCAATCACTTTGCTCACATGTTTTATTTTCATGATTATTTGTTTAATATAAACTTCTATTAAATCCCGAGCATATAGCTAATCTTATTTATAGTGACGTAATCACAGTGGAATATAAATATGATTATATATTCAAAATAAGTTAGTCCTAAGATTAGTCAGTGCACCGGATTTACACTGACTTGCCAATCTACGATATGATCTACTTAAACATTACAGTGTTATGTTCTTTCCAGAACATTAGCAAAGTAGATAAGATCGGATGTATTTGTTACATCGGACAGGACCGATATTGACAGTTGATAAAATAAGTAAACATACCGTTATTATCTATTCTAGTCATATCATATAGTTAACCATAGGTCAATTCATTCTCAATTCTAAGTGGTTAGTATTCTAACTAATTGTATTATTTGAGTTCTTTGACTTGTTCGTTACCAGCTTACCCTACAGACTAGCCCATACTTACATCTCGGGAACTTGGTAGTATAATTGAGTGGGAGTGTTAATCATAGATATGAACATCTATAGCTTCTGATGAAGAAGTATAGCTTCTGATGAAGAAGTGAAACGATGGTTTCCTTTTAGTTTGGTTCAAGGTGTTAAATGATAGAGATCTCATTTCAATAATTAAATTAGTTTACTGAAATATCATTTACAAGGAACTAAGTGTTTTAAGGATAAAATACAATGAGGGGTAAAACGGTATTTTAGTCCCAACTCATTGTAGACCGTCTATAGAGGATTGAGTGACAATTATGGTTGTAACAATGGATAATTAATAGCGTATCCATATTTGTTATAGAGCGTTCTATGAATTCAAGAGTGCAATTCCGAGTCTATAGTGGAGTCACGAGGAATTAATAAGTTAGTAAATTTATTTGTTAGATTTATGATAACTTATTGGAGCTTGATTTCATAGGCCCATGGTCCCCATTGTACCTTGGATAAAATCATCTAGATAGTCTCAATTAATTGATTTAATCATCAATTAGAATTATTAAAGTTGACCAGGTCAATTTTGGATAGTTTCACAGAGTTGTGTAATTTTGAGAAGAAAATAGAAATTATGGCAGATTTATTAATTAAGATAAATTGGTATCTAAATTAATAAATAAATTTAAATCAAGGTTCAAATTATAAATAATTAATTTGATAAAGGATTTAAATAATTATTTAATTAATTAAATCAATAGAAAATAATACAGGCCTTGATTTTAAGTCCAATGGGCTTATAATCAAATAGGAAATTTCACGGGCCTATAGCCCATGATAATTTCGACCTAGGGCTTCAAAATGGCTATTATTTTATTGATTTTTTAATTAAATTAAATGACCTAATTGAGTCTATAAAAGGAGTGCTTAGAGAGAAGTCAAAAGAAGAAGTTTGATAAGTTACACGTCAGATTTTCTGATAGTTTTAGATTCTCTCTAAACACAAGTCCTTTTCTAAGCCTCTTTGTTATTTTCTCTTCTTCTCTCTATATCTATCTCATGTGTTGAGAATTGCCCACACTAGTCTAGGTGGTTCTAAGGATACATTGGAAGATCGTGAAGAAAATAAAAGATCGGTTCAGTTTCTTGATAATACTCTGCGACAGAGAGGATACAAGAGTTAGAGAAACGGAAGGAAGGACACTTTAATTCCGTTGCGTATACTGTAAGTATTCTATTCTTTGTTTCTCTTGAATTCAATTTTAGAAACATGTTTTAGGCTATCTCGTATTAATTTGTTTAATATTAGATATACATGAAAATAAATAAAGATCCTGTATAAGCTTTTTCCAACACCACCGTCCACAGCCTACAGATGCCATGAAGGAACATAGGGAAGCATTCCTTAAGCTCTCTTACGGCCAAATATCCCTCAACTACCTTTTTCATGAATACAAGCTCCAACTTTGTAGCCTTTTTGAGGAGGGCGAGTCCATTGACGATTCGGGCATCCGTAAGTACGCAAGGTGGGAAGATGTCCCAGTGCCCACAACTAGGCTCCTTGTGAGAGGCAAACACGTGGGCTCGAGCTCGCATGTCCCTTTATCTCGCCCAATCGAACCCTCGTACTCGGGTAATGAGGCACAAGACGAGGCCTCAGTGAGCTCGTCTGAAGGAGGTAAAGTTGTACTCGACCTATCCCACTTGTCTCCCATTTTCCTTAGGCACGAACCAAAAACCATAGTTTTATATGGCAATCCCCATAAAAAATTTCCTAGTTTGGTTAAGGGTATACTTTAAGGTCCATATGTTTGATAGCTATTTGGGGAAATACCAAACGATGTATAGTTTAACTGAGGTTTGGGATGGGATAACCGTACAATACGGAACTAATGACTATAAGGACCTTTTGAGGATGTCCCCTACGTTTAGGGAGGGGACTCCATTAGCTTCGCCAGAATAAGGGTGAATTTCCTGGTCCCCTAGCTCGATCTCAGAGGAATCCTCCAGTTAGGTTCCTAATACTTTGTAATTTTCATTATTATACTTGTGTAGTTTTTCTTCTCTCAATATAATTGATCTTCTCTTTTTCTATTTTCAGGCAAGATGGATTCCAATTTGGAAAATATCTTGGGGATGCATCCTAAGGCCCGAGGTAGTAAGAGAGGATGTGCCACCTCGAAGAAGGGTACCTTTCCCTAGAAGACTGCGAAGGTTACTGAGGGCATCACTCCCTCAAAGGCGGCCTCAAACGAGCCCAAGCCCCAAAATCTTGACGTCTCGAAGGTAGCCAAGGACACTACTCTCGCAGCCTCGAAGTCCACCACTATCGAGCCTCCAATTACTATGCCATCTCCTCAAGGAAAGAAGACTCCTCCTCCTTCTCTGCGCATACTCCCCGCTGGGGACAAAGACAAAAAGGTTATAGACCCTTCTCCCTAAGCCTGTGGGCACCCCGACCCCGACCATGATTCGACAGTTTGTGGCTGCACCACATATGCCCGAGTACCCCCTGGAAAACGTGGCTAAGACCCTAGGACCTGACCTATGCTTAGACGTACTATCCCGGTTAGGCCAATCATGCAACATCCTCAATGCCAATGTGTGGAAATTTCTAAGGGGAGATAACACTACACTCCTTTTTTACCAGACTATGGAGCTTGGGGTTTCGGTTAGTTTGCTTCGTTTGACTTTTACTTTCATGGTTACTTGTTATATATTTTCTTACTATTATAATATTGTGTTTTAGACCCTTCTTGGTGTCATACGCCAGAGCTCCCTTTTCTCCTCGAAAATAGCAGCTGTCGAGGCCTTGGTTCACGACGCCCACCAGGCTCGAATCTGTGCCAAGGACAACTTGGAGGGGGCCAAGGGAGCCCAGACCAAAGTCGAGGGTATGCTCAAGGAAGCCATGGAGGCCAAAGCCTACACTGAAGCATCACTACAACAGGTCCAGGAGCCCAAGCCAAGGTCGAGGATGCACTTAAAGCTTCCAAGGCCAACGTCAACAACTTGAAGGACGAGCTCAATACCAAAACGGCTGATTTTGACACCGCTAGGGTCGAGATTGATCACATGAAGGTGAAAATAAGTGCTTCCAAGGCCGAGACTGAATGCCTGAAGGAGGAAAAGAGTGCCACCTTCGAGATCCTCAAGGACAAGAAGAAACGCATGCTCGAGGAATCCAAGGACAGAAGGATTGGGCTACTGACTCGGCCATGTAGAGAATGTGGTCTCTAAACCCCGAGATGGATACATTGTTCCTCCTGGATAAGGAAGAGGAGTTCTTCTCCAAATGGAAGGCTTGGATGGCGGAGGTGAAGAGGAGAGAGGCGAAAAGGGTGAGTATGCTTCTACTGGCCAAGAATGAATCTCACTTATTAAAAAGGGTTGCGTCCCTTATTATAATTTTTTTTGTAATTAAAGATTTCTTTTTTATGCCCCATGGGCAAAGACAATGAAAAATCAAGGTTTGAGTTTTGTATATTTTAAAGGTAGTTTATATTTTTAAGCTTGAATTTCTTGCTTGAATTATTAATGCATATTTTCTACCTTGGATGCTTTTTCCTTTATCACATGCTTCACACTCGAGCCTCAAAATATTCTGAGCATGTGCATAAAGTACTATATTTGTTTATCTACACAAATACTTGTCGTTCTTGAGCTCAAATTTTCATGTATTCATACATAGTTCATTCAATTGCACATTTTTTGACTTCGTTATCTTCAAAATTGAATATTACTTTTACCTCGTATCTTTGTTATGAAAGAATTATTTGGCATGTAACCTCGTTAGTCTAGTTATTTCTCACTTATTGAAAGTAACTTTTCCTCATCCTCGAGTATGGTCTTGGGGTTGCGAGGTCAAAACGTATTTGCAAAAATTTTACAACTCTATCTCGACTTATAAAATTTTGTTGGTTTATCTAGCATTCTAACTTGTAATCATGTCAATTAAAGTTTGCTAGTTTTCTCCAAACTTGTTTAATTCATGTTAGGTTAATGATCCATACACTGTTATTCTTTACTTGGTGTTTGGTTAATAATCCATACAATTTTGTTGTTTACACTTTGATTAATTTTATTTCATTTTTATTGATGCTATATTTTCGATCTTATAGTATTATTGTATACAACTTAAGCCCCCTTAATAACCTATCATTGCAATCTTAGGTTATTGAATTTTGAGAGCTTGCAAAAGTATAACAATAAAAATACACAAAATTTGAATAAAAACCAGTGCTTTATTGATGAAAGGCAAAAATTAAGTACAAGCTTGGTTATAAATGAATAAACAACTTTCCTACATTATTTATAATAAGGTCGTAGATGTTGACCATTCCAGGCTCGTGGTACCAATTCTCCGCTAGTTTATAAACACCCGGTCGAATGATTGATTCGTCCTGGTATAAGGTCCTTCCTAATTAGGCTCGAGCACGCCTACTGAGGGGTCTGGTGTGGTCAAGAATACCCGTCTGAGCACCAAATCACCCAATCCAAATTTTCAGTCATGGACTCTCTTATTGAAGTATCTTGTAGCCCTTTGTTGGTCTCCAACGTTCTAAAGCTGGGCATCGTCTTGTTTTTCTTCAATTAGGTCTATAGTTTCTTTGAGCTAAGATTAGTTTGAGGTCTGGTCGTATATCTCGCATCTAATTGTTGGGATTTTGACCTCAATAGGTAGCATGACTTCACAACCATAAGCCAAGGAGAATGTGGTATGTCTTGTTGAGGTCCGGGTTGTCGTTCTGTATGCCCATAGGACTTGTGGTAATTCCTCTAGCCATCTTTATTTAGCCTCTTCTAGCATTTTATTAATAGAACTCTTCGGAAGTAATGGTACTTTCCTTAATGGTTGATTAGTCAATACGTGTACAAGGTGTGCTTGGAAGTAATGCTGGAGCTTTCGAGACACATGTATTAGGGACAAAGCCAGATTTTCCATTAACGGATATCTCGACTCTGCCCCCAGCAACCTTTTACTAACATAGTAAACAGGTTTTTGCACTTTCTTATCCTCCCGAACAAGTACTGTGCATATTGCATGCTCATTTGTGGTGAGGTACAAGTACAATACTTCCCCTGTGACTGGATTGAATAAGATTGGTGGTTCGTTGAGGTGCTTCTTAAGGGTTTGAAAAGCGAGCTCACACTCGTCTGACCATTCAAATTTATTTCCCCCTCTCAAAAGATTAAAGAATAGGAGGCATCTATCTGTAGATTTCTAGATGAACGTACTTAAGGCCGCCATTCATCCAGTTAAGCTCTGGACATCTTTATATTTTCAAGGTGAGGGCATATCGATTAATGCCTTAATCTTATCCGGGTTTACCTCTATGCCCCGATCACTTACTATGAATTCGAGAAACTTTCCCGAGGATAACCCAAACAAGCATTTCTGCAGGTTAAGTCTCCTATTGTACTTCCGGAGTACAGTGAAGCATTCAACAAGATCATCTACATGGTTACAGTTATGCTTGGACTTGACTAGCATGTCGTCCACATATTCCATTTTATTCCATATTTTCTTGGCAAACATCCTATTCACCAATCTTTGGTGTGTGGCCCTGGCAATCTTAAACCCGAAAGACATCACAGTGTAGCAATACAATCCTTTATCGGTCATAAAGCTCGTATGTTCCTAGATAGGTGCATGCATGGCTATATTGTCATATCCAGAGTATGCCTCCATGAATGACATCTATGATATGATCAATTCGAGGTAAGGGAAAGAAATCCTTTGGACATGCCTTATTGAGATCCGAATAATCAATGCAAATTTGGCACTTTCTATTGGGCTTCAGAACTAGAACAGGATTGGCTATCCAATAGGGATAGAAAGCATCTCGGATAAACCGATTTGCCTTCAACCTCTTCTTTCAAGGCTTTCTTCCTTTCATCCTCTAGGAGTCTTGTTTTCTGTTGCTTTGGAGGGAAGATTTTGTCTATGTTGAGTGCATGGCTTATAATGTTTGGGCTGATCCCAACCATGTCCGAGTTCAACCATGCAAACACATCTTGATTTTCCCTCAGGAAGCAAATTAATTATTATCTTGCATCTTTGGGGAGGTTCTTCCCTATCTTTACTACCCTAGTGGTATCCTTTTCGTTGAGCTTTACATTCTGGAGCTCCTCGATTGGTCCGAGATCGGCCCTAACCTCTTTTATTCTGGGGTCAATCTCGTCTTCGACTTCGAAGACTGTCCCGCTTATTTCCCGGATAACAACGAGGGCTTGTGCACTTGTTTGGCCCTTATTTCTCGTGGAAATGCTATAAAAATCTCGAGCGGCCAGCTGGTCTCCCTTCAGCGTCCCAATACAATTAGATGTTGGGGAACTTGATGGCTATGTGCCTCAAAGATCACACTGCCCCTAGCCTAATTAGAGTAGTACATTGTAGGTTAATGGGGTGTCCACCACTATAAACTCTATAATCTTGGTTAGTGAGACTGGTTAGTCTCCCAAGGTTACTGTGTAATGACCCAACTACTCTAGGCTTTGGACCATTAATGACTACGATACATAGACACTAATTTTTTAATAAAACTCACAAGTGAAATAATCATAACTTCATTTAAAACTTGTAAGACCAATGTTAAACTGCATAAAATTTAAAGTAGGATATGGGATCCCATTGTTTTTAAAATAAAAACAAAACATAACTTTAAAAAAATGGATTACAAAATAAAGTGCGGAAAATACGTATAAAGATTAATTTTTTAAAAGAAAAAAAAAAGACTTCATCCTCGAACCAAACGCTGAAATCATCCATTTCCATTCTGCCTCAACACCCAACCCCCCAGCAGCCAAGAACCCTTCTGCCACCATAGTTACTTTCCTGCACATATAAACACAAAGGAATGAGCCTAATGCCCAGCAAGGAAAAAATCTAACACATAAATCATATACATCAAATCATATTGCAACATATACTAGAACATATCATAAACATATGCCACACATACTATAAAGGCCATTATTACTTGGGGCTCGTAAACTAAACAAGTCATATGCCCATTAGATTTGTGGGGCTTGCTAGCTAAGCAAGTCATATGCCCATAAGTTTATTGGGGCTTGTTAGTTATACAAGTCATATGCCCAAGTCTACAACATACATAACATAACACATAAATCATAAGTTAACATAACACATAAATCATAAGTTAACATAACACATAAATCATAAGATAACATATAGCATAACATATAATATCCTATCCTATTTTCCTTACCAAATATACAGGGATATGAGAACAGGTTTGGGACTTTGGGACACTCCTAAAAACCATCAAAGAAAGGTGAGTATAATTAAAGAAAAAAGGATGAAATAATGAAAGAACTATACCATCGAAAGATACTTACCAAGAATAAAGAATAAAGTTAGGATGTTGAGTAGAAAACTATAAGAACTTAAGGAAAACAATACCGAAATGAACTAGAGTTTGGAATACCTTGAATGCTTCTATTATGACTGATCTAAACCTTGAATTGAAATGTGCTATAAACCTTACTTCCCAATTGTTTGGTAAGCTTATAATGATTAAGCTTATAATCCCCAACCCAAGTGTTTAAGCACTCAAAAATAACCTAGCAGCTTGCAGCCTCTGAACTTAGCTTGATGAATGAGTAAATGGCTGGGTACTAGGTCCTATTTATAAAGTTCAAATATGAAAAGATCTTCATTTAACTTGAATAAAATAATGGCTTTTTAAGTGAAAAATATTTGAATTATCGTTCAGCGGAGGCTGAAAACTCGGCCAGAAAGATGCTGGACTTATCAAGAGTTTAAAGATTAAAATGAGAACATTTTAAAAAACATTCAAAAATCTATCAAAGGAGCTGATATATCACCCCTAGTAGGCGATATATCACATGGGCCAGTATGCTCGAGGCTCGTCGAGGTGATCGTGCGAAGTTATGCATTTTTTGTATCCCCGTATTGCGATATATCACCCCCTATAGCTGCGATATATCGGCATACACTGAATATTTAAACACAAAATTGCACATTTTCAGCCTAATTTGAATTGAGTAAACAACCTTGACTAAGTCCTCTAACGATTTCAAAGCTACTGACAAACCCTAGGATATTCAAATATTACTCTTAATAAACGTATTCCTCAAAAATACTTAATTATCATTAAACATACACAAGACAAGTGTTACTACCTTATTGGGTCTATCTAAACCTTATAATACAATAAATAATACCATCAATATCAGTCATATTAATCTATCCTTAGGTTAAAATTAATATTCTTAAACTATAGGTTAAACGTAGAAAATCTACAAGTGTTACTACGAGTGTCCAATTAAATCCAAGTCTGAACCAAAATCCACAGTCATAAAAAAATACTACAATTATTACTATTGCTACTACTATCTAACTAGCTAAGTAGAGTTCTTGGACTCTACAATTCTCCCATACTAAAAAGAATTTTGTCCTTGAAATTTACTTACCAAATAACTCCGGATACTGCCCTTGCATGTCCTCCTCCAACTCCCACGTTGCCTCTCGTTCAGAACTATTACTCCATAGGACTTTGACTATAGGAATGCTCTTGGACCGTAACTACTTCACCCCTCTATCCAGGATGCTAACCGGCCGTTCCTCGTAACTCAAGTCTTTCTGGAGTGCTATCATATCGTACTTGAGGACGTGAGATGGGTCTGACTCATACTTGCGTAGCATTGAGATGTGGAACATGTTGTGACTATCTACTAGTGATTGCAGTAGGGATAGTCTATACGCAACTGCTCCCACTTTTTCCAATATCTCAAAAGGACCTATAAATCTGGGACTAAGCTTGCCTTTCTTCCCAAACCGCTTTACACCTTTCATAGGAGATATCTTCAAGAAGACTTGATCTCTAACTTTGAATTCCACATCGCGTCGCTTGGCATCTGCATAGCTTTTCTGACGGCTTTGAGCAGCAAGCATACGCTGTCTAATAAGCATTTTTGCTTCTTGAGCTTGTCTAATAGCTTCGGGACCTAGAAGCTGCCTTTCTCCTACTTCGTCCCAGTGCAACGGTGATCGACACCTTCTTCCATAAAGAAACTCATAAGGTGCCATCCCAATCATTGACTGGTAGCTATTGTTGTAGGAGAATTGTATCAGTGGCAAGTACTTAATTCATGATCCTCCGAAATCAAGTACACATGCGCGTAGCATATCTTCTAAAATCTTAATCGTACGCTCGGACTGCTCGTCTGTCTGAGGATGAAAAGCTGTACTAAGACTTAACTTAGTACCCATAGCTTGCTGTAAACTTCAACAAAATCTCGATGTAAACATCGATCCTCTATCCGACACTATTGTCTTGGGGATTCCATGCAACCATACTATCTCTTGGACGTAGATGTCTGCATATTGGTCTGTCGTGTATGAAGTTTTAATGGGATTGAAATGAGCCAACTTGGTTTGTCTATCTATTACTATCCAAGTGGAATCATGCTGCTTATTCGTCCTTGGCAAACCTGTCACGAAGTCCATAGCTATATCGTCCCACTTCCATTCTGGTACGCTAAGCGGTGGTAATAAGCCTGCAGGCTGCTGATGCTCTGCTTTCACTTGCTGGCATTCAAGACACTTAGATATAAACTCTGCTATGTCCTTCTTCATCCCTGGCCACTAATAGATCACTTTGATGTCATGAGTCGTCTTGGTAGACCCTGGGTGAACTGAGTATGGGGTACTGTGTGCTTCTTCCAAAATCGTCCTCTTAATCCTTTGATTATTTGGCACGCATACCCGATCCTTATATCTCAATAAACTTTGACTAGATATTGAGAAATCTGTGGTCTTGCCTTCTCAGACTGCATCCATATGTGATGATAGTGTGTCGTCGTGTCCCTGACCAATCCATATATCTTCTAGCAGATTCGACTGGATAAATAAGTTAGCTAGCTTGCCAACAACTACTTCTATTCCGGCACTGATCAGCTCCTGCTGTAGCGGCTTTTCTATTCCGGCTAAAGTTGCTAAATTTCCATAACTTTTCCTACTAAGCGCATCGGCAACTACGTTTTATTTTCCCGGGTGGTATAGGATTTCGCAGTCGTAATCCTTCACTAATTCTAACCACCTGCGCTGCCTCATGTTGTGCTCCTTCTGAGTAAAGAAGTACTTTAAACTTTTGTGGTCCGTATAAATCTCACACCATTCTCCGTAAAGATAATGGCGCCAGATTTTCAATGCAAAAACCACCGCTGCCAACTCCATATCGTGAGTTGGATAGCGCTGCTCGTACTCCTTCAATTGTCTTGAGGCGTAGGCTATCACCTTATCATTTTGCATCAGCATGCAACCCAATCCTTGCTTCGATGCATCGCAGTAAAATATGAACTTCTCATTGGGTGTCGATACACAGAGTACTAGTGTTGAGCATAGCTTATCCTTAAGCAACTGGAAGCTTTCCTCACATCTATCATTCCAGTTGAATCTTTGGGATTTCTAGGATAGATTGGTGAGCGGAGTGGCTATCTTAGAAAATCCCTCTACGAACCTCCTATAATAACCTGCTAACCCTAGAAAGCTTTTTACTTCAGATGCGTTCTTTGGTCTTGGCCAATCCTTCACAGCCTCTACCTTTGATGGGTCTACTGCTACTCCGTCCTTTGATATAATGTGCCCAAGGAATGCCACTTGTGAAAGCCAAAACTTGCATTTCTTGAACTTGGCGTAGAGTTAATGCTCCTTCAGTCATGACAAAATCAACCTCCAATGTTCCTCGTGCTCTACTTCATCCTTAGAGTATACTAAGATGCCGTCGATGAACACTATTCATCAAGTCCATAACAAGTTCATAAACGCGGCTGGTGCGTTAGTAAGACCAAAGGACATAACCAAGAACTCGTAATGTCCATAACGAGTTCTAAAGGCTGTCTTAGGAATATCTTCTCCCTTTACCTTGAGCTGATGATACCTGGACCGTAAATCAATCTTTGAAAATACAGTCGTACCTCAGAGTTGATCAAACAAGTCATCGATCCAGGGTAGTGGGTACTTATTTTTAATCATTACCTTGTTCAGCTCGCGATAGTCTATGCACATCCGCATGCTTCCGTCCTTTTTCTTCACGAATAGCACCGGTGCTCACCATGGAAAAATGGCTCGGCCTAATAAAATTCAAGTCTAGGAGTTCTTGTAGCTGCGTCTTTAACTCCTTGAGTTCCATAGGTGCCATTCGGTATGGTGCCTTAGAGATAGGCTCGGTGCCCAGTACTAATTCTATTGTGAAGTCAATTTCCCGAGTTGGCGGCAATCCTGGCAAGTCATCGGGAAATACCTTTGGAAATTCTCTTACAATACGGACATCTCCAACCTTAAATGGTGTTTCCTTTACCATATTGTTGGCTATGAATGCTTGACATCCTTTTGCCATCATTCTTTGAGCCTTGAGAGATGATACTAATGGGGTGCGTAATCTTGAAGCTTGTCCGAAGAAGCATAGTTTCTGGCCGTCAGGAGTCTCGAACATCACCTTCTTGCGTTTGCAATCGATGGTTGCACCATGTCGTGCTGGCCAGTTCATGCCTAGTATTACGTCAAAGTCCTTGACCACCAATTATATCAGGTCTCCTTCTAGTTCTTCGTCCTCAATCTTGATCGGTACGCCTCGTACTATCCGTGATGATAGAACTACTTTGGCTGAAGGCAACTCGGTTACAAACCTAGTTTTAAATCTTTCACAAGGTTTGTCTAGTTTTTCTATCATTCCTAACGAGATATACGAATGAGTGGCTCCCGAATCAAATAATACAGAGCATATGTTATTGAGGATAGAAACTTGACCTGTGACCACCTTATTGCTAGCATCAGCCTCTCCTTGGGTTAAGGTAAAAACCCTAGCAGGAACCATCTTGTCGTCTTTCTTCCCTTCTGGCTTACGCTGATGACCCAACTACTCTAGACTTTGGAACATTAATGACTACGATACATAGACACTAATTTTTTTTAATAAAACTCACAAGTGAGATAATCATAACTTCATTTAAAACTTGTAAGACCAATGTTAAACTACATAAAATTTAAAGTAGGATATGGGATCCCATTATTTTTAAAATAAAAACATAACATAACTTTAAATAAATGGATTACAAAATAAAGTGCGGAAAATACATATAAAGCTTAATTTTTTAAAAGAAAAAAAAATGACTTCATCCTCGAACCGAATGCTTAATCCATCCATTTCCATTCTGCCTCAACACACAAACCCCAAGCTGCCAAGAACCCTTCCGCCACCATAGCTACTTTCCTGCACATATAAACATAAAGGAATGAGCCTAATGCCCAGCAAGGAAAAAATCTAACACATAAATCATATACATCAAATCATATCGCAACACATACTAAAACATATCATAAACATATGTCACACATACTATAAAGGCCATTATTACTTGGGGCTCGTAAACTAAACAAGTCATATGCCCATTATATTTATGGGGCTTGCTAGCTAAGCAAGTAATATTCCCATAAATTTATTGGGTTTTGTTAGTTATACAAGTCATATGCCCAAGTCTACAACATACATAACATAATACACAAATCATAAGATAACATATAGCATAACATATAATATCCTATCCTATTTTCCTTACCAAATATACCGGGATATGAGAACAGGTTTAGGACTTTGGGACACTCCTAAAAACCATCAAAGAAAGGTGAGTATACTTAAAGAAAAAGGGATGAAATAATGAAAGAACTTTACCATCGAAAGATACTTACCAAGAACCTTATGTTCAAGATCTTAGATTTCCTAACCAAGAATAAAGAATAAAGTTAGGATGTTGAGTAGAAAACTATAAGAACTTAAGGAAAACAATACCGAAATGAACTAGAGTTTGGAATACCTTGAATGCTTCTATTATGACTGATCTAAACCTTGAATTGAAATGTGCTATAAACCTTACTTCCCAATTGTTTGGTAAGCTTATAATGATTAAGCTTATAATCCCCAACCCAAGTGTTTAAGCATTCAAAAATAACCTAGCAGCTTGCAGCCTCTGAACTTAGCTTGATGAATGAGTAAATGGCTGGGTACTCGGTCCTATTTATAAAGTTCAAATATGAAAAGATCTTCATTTAACTTGAATAAAATAATGGCTTTTTAAGTGAAAAATATTTGAATTATCGTTCAGCAGAGGCTGCAGACTCGGTCAGAAAGATTCTGGACTTAACAAGAGGTTAAAGATTAAAATGAGAACGTTTTCAAAAACATTCAAAAATCTATCAAAGGAGTCGATATATCGCCCCTAGTAGGCAATATATTGCCTGGGCCAGTATGCCCGAGGCTCGTCCAGGTGATCGTGCGAAGTTACGTATTTTTCGTATCCCCGTATTGCAATATATCGCCCTCTATAGCTGCGATATAGTGGCATACGCTGAATATTTAAACACAAAATTGCACATTTTCAGCCTAATTTGAATTGAGTAAACAGCCTTGACTAAGTCCTCTAACGATTTCAAAGCTGCTGACAGACCCTAGGATATTCAAATATTACTCTTAATAAACTTATTCCTCAAAAATACTTAAATATCATTAAACATACACAAAACAAGTGTTACTATCATATTGGGTCTATCTAAACCTTATAATTTAATAAATATCACCATCAATATTATTCATATTAATCAAACCTTAGGTTAAAATTAATATTCTTAAACTATAGGTTAAACTTAGAAAATCTACAAGTGTTACTACGAGTGTCCAATTAATCCCAGTCTGAACCAAAATCCACATTCAAATAAAAATATACTACAATTATTACTATTGCTACTACTATCTAACTAGGTAAGTAAAGTTCTTGGACTCTACATACTGGGAGCTTAATGGAACCCGTGCTGGCTATTCCTTCTCCTGAAAATCCGTACAACATCCTCGCACATATCTTTGCAGGGCATTTCTTCTCGACCCAGCAATATGTGGTCCTCCGGGAATGATTACCACATCCTCCCCATCTATCGGGGGAGGTCGATCATCCTCCCTTATGCATGGGGTTGTGTTTTGTTGGGCAGGCTATGTGGGTGCTGCCCTCAGTCCAACCGATGCTTGGGCCAGATTTCTATTTCTTACATACTGCCTAAAATATCCTCTAGAGATCAGGCCTTCGATCTCGTCCTTCATTTGTCTGCACTCATCGGTGGTGTGACCGATGTCTCTATGGAATGTGCAGAATTTATTGGTATCCCTCTTTGACTTTTGATTTTTCATTGGGCTTGGTCGTCTAAATGGGACCTGAGTCTCGTTCTCCATAAAAATGTTTTCCCAAGTTTCTATAAGCTCGATATAAACTGTGTAAATGGAGAAGTATTTCTCTCCTATTTTCTTTTTCCTCCCGTTCGCCTCCGAGTTATTCCATTAATTTCATACTTTTTGAAGGGTTGTTTCCTGAGGGCTGCGACGTTGAGGGATAGCCGAGGTCGAGGATGAGTTGATGTTCATTGTTTTAGTTATAACAAACGCGATGTCGAGGGGTCGGTTTTAATGCTGACCTCGCCTCTTCTGCATTGATGAATCTTTGAGCTCTATTGTTGAACTCGGTTATTGACCTTATAGATTTCCTTTGCGTATCGTCCCAAAGGGGACTTCCTGGTAATACCCCAGCCCGTACTGCCATAAGATGACCATTGTCATCGACATTCCAAGCTCGTGCCACCTCTATGTTAAACCTTCCCAGGTAGATTTTCAATGACTCTCCCGACTGGTGTCTAACATTAGTCAAGGTCGAGGCTTCGAGCCTGACACCTATCATTGCCTTGAATTATTTCTTGAATTCCTTAGTCAATTGTTCCCAAGACGAGATCAAATGCATTTGGAACTTGTCGAACCAGTTTTTTGCTGGTCCCGTCAGCATGGTTGGAGAAAGCATGCGCTTAAGATCGTATTCGACGTTTCTGGCACGCATTATCGTGTTAAACGTACTCAGATGGTTGTACGGGTTTGAGGTCCCGTCAAGAGGTGCTATATGAGGTATCTTGAATCCATAAGGAAATGGAGGGTTCGATATGTGCGGAGCAAAAGGCTCAAGCTCTTCATCGAAGTCGTAAGCCTTGTCCTTATTTCTCTCCTCTTGAAGGAATCTAAATGCTCTTTCAAGTTGGTTAATTTTTTCTTGGGCCATGTCTAGCGGAGATTGAGCTTACACTTGGGGCAGATGGTTATTGTTTGTGAAAACACCAGCTCCCTGCCTTAGTACAAGGTTATTGTAATGCCCCGGATTCCCTATTATGGTTAATGGCTGGATTAGTAGGCCGGGAGGGCCATAACTTTTTAATTACGCCATTAAATGTGTTTATGCATGTTTATGAGAATTATATTATCATATGATGTTAAATGCATGCTTGTGAGTCCACATTTGTTTACAGGGGTATTATGGTAATTTGGCCCGTTGAGGGTATAATTGAATATTTGTTGTATGTTAATGATATATTGTGAGACCACATTATAATGTGGATTGGTTCGATAATTTCGACATGAGACGATCCTTAAACATGATTTATCGGTTTGGTCCTAACATGTTTGAGCTCGGGGCTCGGGGTGAGTCTCGGGGTGATATTAAAGGTTATAGCATTACCGGGGATTTTAGGGTAACGGGTTATGAAATATTGGAGTTTGAGGATATTGAGATTAGCGGGAAATGGGAAGCGTTAATTATAATTAACGGGTTTAGCGTAAAGTACCAATTTTGCCCTTGGGGTGGCTTTGGAGGCTTAAGATGACATAAGGGGTATTTTGGTCTTCTTAGGGGTGGATATATATGATGTTTGATAGCTGAAGGTTGTAGAACAAAACAGAGGCTTTATCTTCTCTTCCCGTACACACCACTTCCTCCATTGCTTTCCTTGGGTTTTGAGTTCTTGGAGGAGATTCAAGCTTGGGAAAAACTTAAGGGCTGGATTGGAGACTTGTGTTAGCTTGTGTGGAAGGTTCAAGACAAGTTTCAAGGTGAGTTTTGGCCATTAACACAGCTGGTACTCTGTTTTTGTTTATAGTTTTCAATTCATGTTCTTGATGTGGGAAGTATGAATCAAAGGAGGTTTTTGGTGTTAGTTGGTTGGGGTTTGGTGTGAGTGAGATAAGGATGTTGTAAGGGGGTTTAATTACATGTTTGGAGGAGGTTTTATGATGGTTTGAGAGGCTGGTTTGAGAGAAAAATGCACAGGGGGAAAAGTCTGGTTTGTGCGTGGGCTAGTTGCTGAATTGGGCTGGGTGCCGCGACACAGCTTTTGCGTGCCGCGGCCCATGCGCGTCTGGCAGATAGGGGCTTCTCTGTTTGGGGGTGTGCCGCGGCACAGCTTTTGGGGGCCGCGGCCCATAAGGTCAAATTTGCTAAAAAGTGGTTTTTAGCTTAGGGATTCAAACCATAGGCCTCGAGGTTGGACCTAGTACCCGGTTGGGTAGTATTTGAGGTCTTGGGGGCTGGGATTTGGTTTGGGAACCCTCAGTTATCATTTTTATTGATGAATCCTATATTTTGGTTATGACCAGGTGACCGTCGAGGAATTTAAAGGTTGATCGTTCTCAGGGGTCGTTCATATAATTATTCTCACTCGAACCAGAGGTAAGAAAACAGTGTAAGAATATAGTTGCACCCTTTATAGATATATGGCATGTTTGGTTTGATATTTGAGGCATGCTGGTTGATATATGTGGACATGGATTGCATATTAAATGCTATTGAACGCTGATTACCTGCTTGAGACACTGATTAGTCAGGGACCGACTCTAAAGTCGAGAATCACGCATTGAATGGCTCTATAGCATTAATGCCAGACCGACCCTAGGGTCGAGAAACTTACAAGCGCTTGCCTGGTCTACGACCAGATGATTATAGCCAAGCTATATGACCCCGGTGACTGTCTGTCACAAGGCTAAGGGACGTTGTCCATAGTTTCGACTCTAGAGTCGTGAGGAAGGTTATGTTGGTGACCAATCACCGTGCACCTGTCCTGATCAAGCTTATGAAAGAAATCACCTATCAGTTAAGCCCTGGTGACCCTATCGTCACATGGCTAGAGGGAGCGATGCTCATTACTGTGACTTTTGGCTATTGTCACCTATTTGTGGGACTGATAGTCCTAAGTGGTTATTATGAATGTTGTTGATATTATATCATGTTTTATTATGTTTTCTTGCTGGGCCTTGGCTCATGGGTGCTTTGTGGTGCAGGTAAAGGAAAGGAAAAGCTTGGCCAGCCTTGAGTGGAGAGCTTGGGCGATGTAATGTACATACAAGGCCACTTGATCGCCACGGTCAAGGAGTTCTCAGAGGGACTAGGGGTTTACCCTATTTTTGCCGCTTAGGCCGGCGGGGATTGTATATATGAACTGTAGCAACTCTTTTGTAACATGAACTACTTGTAAACATTTTAAAAAGGCTCATGAGCAGTTTATTTACTTAATGAAAAATGCCCTTTCCTTTTTACTGATTTTACACCTTAACCTGTTAGCGACACTTAGATCACGTTTTTAGCCAAAGGACTCGGGTAGCGGGTCAAATTTCCGGTTCACCGTTCTCCGTAACTATTCTGGGGTAGCCAGGGCGTTACAGTTATATTGATTCCCGTATACTGGTTGTATGGGCTCTTTTCAGCTATTCAGATGTGTTCGTAAATCCGAGTTTGAAGGTTTAGCCTACCACCGATTTTGATTCAAGTGATCTCGAAAATCATGATTGTTGGTCTCATCATTCCCAGTATTCTTGGGTTTGGTGTTGTGTACACTCACTGATCTACTGAGGTTCAAACTTCCACTTATGAAGCTAGCATTTCTCTCATGTTGTTGTGTGGCTCAATGGTTGCTTGGTCGGTATCCAACCCCGCTGGTTGGGATGCCCTATGTCCTCGGGGAGCTTGATGTTCACCTTCATGTCTAGGTCGAGCCCTATGGTTTCTATCTCAGCTACCACTCTAAGAGGGTCTTTGGGGTGCCCGTTCCCCTGCTCGATTCTCATTAGGAGCAAGCTAGGTTGCCTCTCAAGCTAGAGAATGGTATATTATTGGAAATGGAAGATGCCTTATTGGTGATGGCAGGGGCCTTCCATTATTGGGTCTGGAAGGTCCAGAATTAGCTTGGACTGGCTCTGGGTTGTTCCTGACAGGCTCAGGGTTATTACTCTGAGCTATGGGAGAAGCTCAGTTATTCCCCATTCCAGCAGTTACACTCACCGTCGGGTTGCCACTAGTAGCATGTTGAGCATTTCTTCCAGGACGACCGTTGCTAGTATTTTTCCTAGGCCTCGGCTGGGCCTGCTGGGCCCTTTGTTCAGCCATTCTGGCAGTCGTATGCCCATGGGGTCGTCCCCTAGTCCTTCGAGGCAGTGCCTACGCTTCAACAACTTGCCTAGCCAATTCCTCATTTCGTCATGTAGCTTCGCCAGTTGTTCGCGCAATCTGCGATTCTCCAATTCCACAATCGGTATGTACCTTTTGGGATTATAGTATAAATCCTCTTCGGGCCTATGGGTTGGAGCAGGTTGCCCCCTAGAGGCGGACAAGGCACTTCCTTCATTGAGGCTTTGATATGTCATGTGCTGCTTCCCAGGCATTAGCGGGTAGTTCTCAGTCTGAGGAGTTCATTACTTAGGGATTTTTGGCTGATCGTCCACCATTTCCAAGATTGTTTGTGGCGACCATTGATGATATGCAGGAGGATTTTGATTAACAATACAAATATTTTTTTAATGCTCTCAATGAAAGCACCAAACTATTGATGTCGTTTTTCGCACTACTACAAATATAGGCTTTCTCTGCGGTTTTTTTTAAACAATAAATAAAAAGCGTGGAGAAAAGGTTTGAAAGAGTAAAAAAATTATATTTAATGACCGCACCCTATTTTATTGTAGTTTTAAAAAAAAACACAGTGAAAGGTTTGAATGACTCACTTTTCTCCGCGGTTTTGGGTCTAAAACCGCAGAGAAAAGTGTAGAACTTTTCCCCACTTTTCTCCGCGATTCTATACCCAAAGCAGCAGAGAAAAGTGGACTTTTCTCTGCGGTTTTGGGTATATAACCGCAGAGAAAAGTGGTCTCCACCCACTTAAGCACAAAACCCTATTTTTCCCTCTCATTTACACATCTTCTTCCCCTTCACATAGACACAGTCGAATCTCTCCCACCACCGTCCCTACCCACGGGTAAGCCCCACATTGTCCATTTTTTTTGTTTTTTTTTTCCATTTCCTTGCATATTAAAGCTTGAAATCATGTATATATACCTAATCTTGAGTTATTTTGAAGTTTTAGGGTAAAAATAAAGAAATTTTGTGTGGGTTTAATGGTGGTTTCTATGTATGTTTATATCGTTATTTTTTTTTAATATTTTTGAAATTTTATATAGGATTGGAAGACATTTTCATTGTTTAAAACGTGTATTGATCACTAAAACTTGATTTCTTTCATGTATATTTCGGTTTTAGGGTATTTTTGTATTATTTTATTTATAATAATGTTGTTTACATAATTTTTTATATTAAAAATTAGTGCTTGCATAATTTTGTATATTATTTAGGTAATGATTTTTTTAAAGTATATTTTTTCTAATTATATTATTTTAGGATCAATTCAATTACCATATATTTACTAATGTTTAACTTTTTATTGTAGGAAATATTTGTTTGAGTGTGAGGTTGAAATTGTTGAATATTAATTTTTAAGGTAAGTAGTAATTACTACTTAATTTTTTATATTTACAAACTATTGTTAGAGGAGTTTGAATATATTAGATATTCATCCATAGTAAAGTAGGTTCTGAGATAAAATTTTGTGCTGCGGAGATAACAGAAGGTTGAGAACATGTGTGTCTTAGTGAAGTAGGATTTGTGAATTTTCTGTGTGCTACGGTGACTTATGATTGAGAACATGCATGTTGTTTGTTATATGTTTTGTTTGATGTGAATTTATAGGTAGATAACTTGGGATATGCTATAAATACAGAGGAAACTCTGCCCAATTTTTCTTTTGATGATATTAGTTGAACATGTTTTATAAGTTAATGTATATAATAATAATGTTTTTGTTTTTTTTGAAATTTTAAATACATATGAATTTTGGATATGTTATAGAAATAAATGAAACTCTGCCCTCATTTTATAATTTAATAATTGAACATAATTTTAGAGTATTACTATACTAATTTTCTTTTCTTAATCAACTTAGGAATTAGGTAGATATTATCATTATGGATAAGTCATGGATTCTTGAGGATAGAGAAACACAACAATTTCAAGTTGGATTCAACCAATTTTTAGAGTTTTGCCAAACAAATTGTAGTGATCCGGAAAGAATTTATTGTCCATGTATAGATTGTGGTAATGGAACAAAAGGAAATATTACCATGATAAAAAATCATGTATTTTGTCGGGGATTTGATACAAGTTATCGTACATGGTATTGGCATGGGGAATCATTGAAAAATAATAATCCATATCCATTCGGGAGGTGAGGGGTTGATGATTTGGGTTATAGTGATTTTGACGATCATCCTATGGAATTGCTCGATGAAGCACAAGAAGAGTTTGTTGATGATCCTTCAAAATTTGATAAATTGGTTAGAGATGCAGATAAACCATTATTGAATGGTTGTCTGAAACAAAGATTAGCAACGATGGTAAAATTTTACAACAGAAAAGCAGAAAATGGAGTTAGTGATAAATGTTTTAGTCAATTTTTAGCTGCTTTTAAAGAGGTTTTTCCGTCAGATAATTGCTTCCCTGAGTCTACGTATGAAGTGAAGAAAACTTTAAATTGCATAGGCTTGAAGTATGAGAAGATCCATGCATGTCCGAACGATTGCGTGTTATATCGTAAAGAGTGTGCAGACATGGACACTTGCCAAAAATGTGATTCACCCCGCTACAAACCTAACAAGAGTAAGGAGATTAGGAAACTTATTCCTCAGAAAGTGATGTGGTACTTGCCTTTGATTCCGCGGCTTAAGCGATTATATCGAAGTGGAGAACACTCTGAAAACTTAATATGGCATGAGACTAGGTGAGTGAAAAATGGTAAACTTCGACATCCTGCAGATTCGCAGGCTTGGAAAAAAGTTAATAACTTAAATCCATAATTTAAAACTGAAGCAAGACATCTTCGTCTAGGTCTAGCTGCCGATGGTGTAAATCCACAGAAATCTCTAAGTAATAGGCATAGTTCGTGGCCTGTCTTCCTTGTTATGTACAATCTTCCTCCGTGATTAGTGATGAGAAGAAAGTTTTTGATGCTCACGTTAATGATTTCAGGCCCAAAACAACTGGGACATGATATAGATGTTTATTTGGCACCATTAATTGATGATTTGAAAGATTTGTATGAAAATGGTCTTGAGGCATATGACGGTTTTAAGAAAGAAGTCCTTAACTTAAAAGCTATTTTGTTGTGGACTGTTAATGATTTCCCAGCTTATGGTAATCTATCAGGGTTAAGCACAAAAGGTTACCAGGGATGTCCAATATGTTGCACTAACACAAAGGCTATTCGTCTGTCTAATGGGCACAAAATTTGTTATTTGGGTCATAGATGATATTTGCCCCTAAATCATCATTATAGGGACAAAAAAAAAGCATTTGATGGTGATAAAGAACAAGGTGTTGCTCCTTTGCCACTTTCGGGGCAACAACTTCTTAAAGAAGTAGAGAAAATTGATTTCAAGTATGGAAAAATGCAAAAAAATAAGAAAGTAAGTGGATGTTTCCAAAGGAAATCAATTTTTTTTCGTCTCCCTTACTCGAAAGATTTACTTGTTCGACATTGTTTGGATGTCATGCATATAGAAAAAAATGTGTGCGAAAGTATTATAGGTACATTACTTGATATTCCCAGTAAAACTAAGGATGGTTTAACTAGTCGTTTAGATCTTGTTGAAATGGGTATACGAACTGATTTAGCACCTGAACAGAAAGGTAAACGAACATATTTACCTCCTACTTGTTTCACATTGTCCAGAGAAGAGAAAAAAGTTGTATGTAAATCATTTGCAGAGATGAAAGTGCCTGATGGCTATTCATCCAACATTCGAAACTTGGTATCCATGGAAGATTTGAGGCTGATGGGTATGAAATCACATGACTGTCATATGTTGATGCAGCAATTACTTCTGATTGCTATTAGGTCAGTATTACCGAAAAAAGTTCGAGATTGTTTAACGATTGTTTGTATATTCTTCAATCATTTATGCGGAAAAGAATTAAAAATCAAAAAATTGGATGCATTGCATTGTAAGATAGTGGAAACTCTATGCAACCTTGAAATGTTTTTTCTGCCATCCTTCTTTGACATTATGATTCATTTAATGGTTCATCTAGTAAGGGAAGCCAAGTTGTGTGGACCAGTTTGGGCGAGATGGATGTATCAATTTGAAAGAAGTATGAAGGTGTTCAAAAGTTATGTGCGTAATCATTATCGTCCTGAAGCTAGTATGGTTGAATGTTATATATCGAAAGAGGCAGTAGAATTTTGCTCAGAATACATGAGTGGGGTTGAAGCAATCGGAATCAGCAAACCACGAAATAACTCAGATGGAGTTGATAAAGGACTACGAGGGAATGGAACAGTGATCACCGTGTCTAGGGCAGAATTAGATCAAACTCAATTAGTTGTGTTGCAAAATAATCATGAGATTCAATCATATATAATGTAAGTAGAAAATATATTTCAATCATATATATTAGAGTAGTGATTTTCTTTTTGTTGTTTAAACTTTTTGTTATTTCTTTTATGTTTCAGTGATCACATAGAGTTATTACGGTCGATGATTCCAAACAAGATTAAAAATAAACAAAAATGAGTTATAGATGAGCATAATAAAACGTTTTGCCAATGGCTGAAGAATACAATTTTGACGAAGTTGGGAGAAAAAGATCATGGACTGTCAACTGAGTTGAAGCGCATATCTCTTGGAGCAAGCATTGATGTAATAAACCATCAAGCTTACATTGTTGAAGGGAAACGATTTCATACTAAGTCAAGAGATGATGCTCGGCTGGTTCAAAATAGTGGAGTAAGTGTAGTCGCAGAAGCTATGCATTTTGCCAGTGCAAAAGATAATAACCCAATTTCAGGCACAATGACATACTACGGGGTTGTTGAAGAAATATGGGAGCTAGATTATTCATTATTTTGTATTCCTCTTCTTAAATGTTAATGGGTAGACAACAATACTGGAGTTAAAACTGACGAACTTGGATTCACTCTGGTTGATTTAAGCAAGAAGGGAAGCAAGAACGATCCTTTTATCATGGCTGCCCAAGCGAAACAAGTGATTTACATTCTTGATCCAGTTAATGATAAATGGTCCATTGTTTTATCAGTTCCCGAGCAGAAGTTCTCAGAAAAACAAGAGTACGATGAAAATTATGATTTATATCATGACTGTTTCATTGTTGGACAACCGATACATGAACAAGTTGAGAATATTCAGGAACATGATAATGAAAGCGATAGCGATGATCGTGATTATCTTAGAACCGACATCAAAGAAGGAATATGGGTCGATTGTGAATCGACCAGAAATAAAATAAGAAAAAGAAGAAAACATGTTTAGTAAGTTATATAATTCATTAATACTTGTGATTATTTATTTGTATAATGCATTAACACTTGTGATTATTTATTTGTATAATGCATTAACACTTGTGATTATTAATTTGTGTGATGCAGATGGTGGATAAAAGAGATGACAAAGAGAAACAACAAGGTCGTGGTAAAACAAGAATGAGTTACATGACCCAACAAAAAGCCAAAGGAATCAAGAAAAATCTTCAATGGAACGATTTGGGACAACCAATAGGTGATGTGTATACAAACACGATGTCATATCTTGGATCTAGAGTACGAGCCATGATTTCTATCAACTCAAGTGATTGGAGGAAGGTCCCACAAGATTTGAAAGATGGTCTATGGGAGGATATCATTGTAAGAAATTATCATTATGATATTTATTTATTTATGTGTGATATCTAAATTTAATAATTACTTTTCTTAATTATATTCTCAGGGTGGTCACAACATTCCTCAAACCTTCAAACGTGAGATTTTGAAAAAAGCTGGTCAAATAATGAGAGATTTTAAAAGTGAACTCACTACCGAGTACATCAAACCTTTGGCTGAAATGGGTATGATGGAAAAACTCAAATTTCCCCCAAAGAGGTATAGCGATATAATTGACGAGAGAGAATGGTTACAATTTGTAACTAGTCGTCTAAGTCCAGAGTTTCAAATAGTGCATCAAGAACAAAAAAAATGTGCATTACTAATGAAGTCAAGGCATCGAACCTCTCGTAGAGGAATGACTAATATAAGTTCTTGTGACAGAGCTAGACCGACAGATTGCCAAAAAGATAGTAAGTTTTATAAGGTTTTAGAATCAATATATTGTTTTTATTTATATAAACTAATTTGACCAAATAATATCTTGAGTTGGAGGACGTCAAAGAAAAATTGAGTCGGGCGAAATTATAGCTCAAGGTTGAGATGACATCTTGACTCAAGCATTAGGGACACCAGAACACCCAGGTCATGTTCTAGCTGGCGGGTATGATAATTTATAATAGTTGTTTTCTTTTAAGAATTATTTAGATTGGTTTATTGATGGACTTTATTGATTTTTTTTGTAGGTTCACTGCGACCGTTTCCAAAATGTTTGGAAAAAAACATAAAACAATGACTGCAAGAGAGGAGATTGCTCGACTAAAAGCTGAGATTGAAGAGTTAAAAAGACATAAATTTAGGACAGAAGAGGAATTAGCTCAAAATGAAGAATATAATGAGGAAAACAATGAGTGTGGATACTACGATGAAGGGCAATTTAATGAAGGACAATATTATGAGAATACAAGTGATAAAGTCTATCGACCTGCCCCCAACGCAGATGATCATTTTCATCAAACCGAAGACTATCCTTTTGATGAAGAAGATGGATCATCAATTTATGAGTCTCTGCCACCACCGAGCTATGAAGTTTATTTGTGTTCTGATAATATTGACAATGTGGTGGCTAAGGGTGTAATCATTGTACCAAACATGGGTAGCCAAATTACCATCCATGGAAATGTACTTGATGATTCAGTTGCGAGGGTTTGGCTTATAGATGTCTTACAAGAAGAAGCTAAGATCCCTATTCCCTTTGGTAACGTATGATTTGTTGGGGACACACGAGACACATTCCTGCCTTGGCCAAAAAATTTAAATGTGGCTTGTCAGGTATAAAATTATTTGCTTAGATATTTAAATTTTATTTTTAAATGGGTACATTATATTGATATGTTTAATGCTATTATGTAGAGTCCATCTTCATCTAAACAAAAATCCCTATCACCAAGCCCACATTTATCATCAGTTGGATCTCACGCAGTCATCCCCGCTGAAATAACTCAACCAGAACCTTCAAATTGGTTAACAGATAACCAATGGGACAAAATTGATCTGAGTCTAAAATTTATAGTGAAGGAGTATTATTCCAATAAAGGAATAGATGGGGTTGTACAAGTTCCCGTTGACCCGGAGTTTATAGGAGAATGCGAGGCTATCTTCATCACTTGGGAAGACGTTTATCAAGCAGCCTCCATGGATAATATTGGATCCTCAGCTATGCTGTTTGGTATGAGGTATGTATCAATCCGTTATGTCATTACAAACTATTAGAGGAGTTTGAATATATTAGATATTCATCCGTAGTGAAGTAAGTTCTGGGATGAAATTGTGTGCTGCGGAGATAACAGAAGGTTACGAACATGTGTGTCTTAGTGAAGTAGGTTCTGCGAATTTTGTGTGATGCGGTGGCTTATGGTTGAGAACATGCATGTTGTTTGTTGTATGTTTTATCTGAATTGAATTTATAGGTTCTAATAATTTTGGATATGCTATAGAAACAGAGGAAACTCTGCCCAATTTTTTTTTGACGATATTAATTTATTAATTGAAAATGTAATATGAATGATTGATTCTCTACAGATGCATTTGGGAAAGCATGCACCCTAATTCACGACAATTATATAAATTTTTTGACACTGAACATCTTTCTATTGGCAATGATGAAAGTAAAAACTATACTGTGGAACTTATAGCCAAATGGATGATGACTATGGATAGACGAGGCCAAATATATTTCATACCTTGGATTGTTGAGTAAGAACGAACTACTTAAACATTATCAATACTATGGTTGAATTTTAGTTTTATAATAATCATATTTTATTATTATTTTAGTCGACATTGGATGTTGGTGCTCACGACGATGCGGGGGATGACCATAATTTTGGACCCTTTAAAAAATCATAAATCTCCACCAATAATTACGGAGGTTATGGGAAAGTAAGTTCTTCAATTGTAATGTATGCATTATTAATTTTTAAAAGTTGAGAGCATAATATGTATTTAATTAATTTTAATTTTTGTAGAGCATACGCACAATGTTTGGAAAATGAATACATCGGCACATTTACAAAATTGGTGAGAGGTTCTTGTCAAAAACAACCTGAAAGTCATGAATGTGGTTATTATGTACTAAGATACATTTATGATCTTGTAAATGTACCGAATCCGGCAGAATTTATCAAGAAGAAAGTATGTTATATTTTAAACTCTTTTTTGCTTAAGAAAAACTAGATATAGTATTTAATTATCTAATCTATATTAACTTTTCAATTTTGCAGTGGTTTGACAAAAAGCAATTCAATGTCAAAGAGGATTTACTACCACTACAAAGTGATTGGTTAGCCAGATTAATGCCATTTGTTTATGAAATCTAAATTTTTGTATGTATGTAAGATTAAAGTGCTAACTTATATTGGTTAGAATGATTAAAGTCTTTGATTCATTACTGGCCAATTATTTTGTATTAGATATGAAATGTATATATAACAATTTAACAAATTAGTTATACTATTGAAAATAATTATGTATAATTAAAATTGAAAATTAATTTTTTTTATTAAAAATGCTGGGTTATCAACCGAAATTGTACTTTTTTTTTAATGAGAAGCTCTTTTCTCTGCGGTTGTAGTAAGCCAACCGCAGAGAAGAGACTTTTCTCTGTGGTTGTTATAAACAAACCGCTGAGAAAAGTTTCTTTTCTCCGCGGTTGGCTTACTACAACCGCAGAGAAAAGTAGCTTTTCTCCGCGGTTTGCGTAACACTTTTCTCTGCGGTCGAATACACTGCGCTTTTCAATACTCTCGAAAATCGCAGTGTATTGAGTAAAAAAACCGCAGAGAAAAGCCTTTTTTGTAGTAGTGTCGTCAACTTAGAGATGAAGAGCACTAAACACATATATAGAAAAAATAGAAGGATTCAAAGGTTTTTTACGTGGTTCAACAGTTAAAATATGCTTAGTCCATGAGTCACTATTATAACTCTCACTACTCTCTCAAAGTTTTTTTAGAAAGAAATTTGACAATTTGACAGAGTATTCTTTAGGACAATTTGTGCGTGAATGCAAATGAAATTCCCCAGGCTATTTATAGACCTGGCTGAGAGAATATCGTCCCCTAATTTTCGGGAAGTTACAATCAATCATTTAAATATGAAATAAATACAAATAATGCATTAATTACATAATATCCCATGATAATATGGATCTAACATCTAATAATTACAAATTCCTAAGGAATAGGGATTTCCTAACAGTCTTTTCGCGTGCAAAACGCGTCGTTGAGCTCGATCATAGTGCTAGCATGCTTTTGAGATTGATCCAAACTTTGAGCTTGTCGTACTGGTTATAACCTACTCCTCATCTAGTGATTCTACCGAACTCATTCCCGAGAGAAGATTAGTGTGTTCGAGCCTCAAACTCTGATAACAGATCTGGAATCATGTGAATTTATACAAGTGTACACTTGTAATTTTCGAGCTTACTCTTTTCGTGCATACATTCTGAGGCTATTTATCTATTCTCAAAATTTGGGAGTAACAATGTCAGTGCCCAAGGCCGTGGCGAAGAGTACCAGTGGTCACGACCACTAGCCTCTGTCCCCTAGTCCGTAGCCAGGGATAATTAGTGGCCGCGACCATAGTGCAATTTCAGCCTCCAATTTTTTAGTTTTCCAAAAAACGTCTCAATCTTTGTCCACATGATTTTGTAACCTCCATACACCTAATGAGTGTTAAAATCATGTCTTCAACAACCATATTTCATAATGGCTCTATGAAATTCAAACACAAATATGTAGCATACAATCTACACATTATTGAGTATTATTTGAGAGTTACAAGTTTGTAACTCTAAAATATGTTACATTGAGCACACATGTGTCCAATTTTGTAACACTCAATAATATGTTACAAAATGTGACAAATCACATGTGTGACGAATCACATTTTGTCACATTATTTAAAATAATAAACACAATAGCTTGTGTGGGTTGAGATTATAGTTCTGTTAAATATTATTATATTCTCATAATTAAATAAATACTGTTAATTAATGCAAGAGGTAGGCACACTATCTACAATTATATGAAAAATTTATAGAAAAATAAATTCTAGTTGTACTAATTAGACATGGGTTTTTATAACAAAAAAATACAATATGACATTGGATTTGATAAGATATCTGAGATATGGAATTGTTTTGATTTAAATTTGATTTTTCAAAAAGAAAAATTCGTTCAATATTCCAATGTTTGGATCTATCTGATATGGAATTGGGTTTGATTTATACCTGACTTTTCACGAAGAGGAACTGACTTGTTCAATGTTCCAATCTCTTGAACTTTTTATTATAACTTATCTTCATAGAAGGACGGGAACTAAAGATATGGAGAATTAATATTTTTAATAAGATTAAGTTATCTCTTGAGATTATTTGTTAGGTTGTTGATGGATAAAAGTTTCTTAGTATTTATTTCAAAATTTCATGACAAAAATCGCATAATAAAAATATTATCTAATTTTCTCATATATTTTATCTATAGTTTGTTACAGAGTCCTATAAATATACTATTTACATATGGAACTGATATATTTTGTTAGGATATGTATATATATATATAAACTGTTCTGTAGCAATAGAGAATTAAGTAATTAACTATTCTATTAATAGAATGAAATTCTTTAACATCGATCTAATATGAATATATAAATAAGTTCGTTCAAAAAGGGGATTCTTTATTTGAAAAGTGAAAGGTATAAGATTCATTTCTAGTCATATTTAATTCTTACAAACAAGCCAAGTTGGACTTGGTCTACGATTCAGATTCTGATCTTTTTCTAGAAAACGTGGATGTTAATAATGTTAAAATTTATCCAATATATAGATAGTTATTACTATATATGGTGTCAATGAATTGGTAATACATAGTCATAATCTTACCCTGCCAATTAATATATAGTCGACGTTTATATATTCAATAAACTGTATACAGTAGTACTCACTCTCTTTAAACACATATTTGCAGAGAGTACGAACAAAACCAATTTTTTCGTTAAATGATTTCCTTCAAAAGAAAATTGACTCTTATTCCTCCATAATATCTTCACTTTTGAATACTCATATATAAGAGAAACATTTAAAGATAAATAAATTTATCAGTGTTACGGGGGGTCTAATAGGTCACCATGCTGACGTTGGCTTAGCGTCCAAGTAAGGCAAGGAATAAATAGTCTATAGAGATATCCGTCCTTTAATATCTTTCATAAAATAAGTAATCCAAATAGTTGGAATTCAAGGATTATTTCCCTATAAAAAGAATAAGTTAATGACGTGCATCTAAAATATATAATATATGTAATCGCAATTTTCCCAACTTATATACGTATTATTAATTACTCATGTTATATTATTTTTAATTTTTATGAACAAACCTTCCCTGACAAATATTCATATCTCTTTCAATATTCTCTCAAGATTCTTAAATTTTAGAAAGAATATAATAATAGATCTATATTCCCTTTATTCTTTTTACATTCATGTGGTGAAAGAAGATAGAGCAATAATTTAGGTCATGTGCCAATCACTTGATCCACTTAAATTTTATATATATTATAATATCCAGTTAATAATTATACTAAAATCTTACAAATATAGTATGCTTTTAATTAAATCATATTAATTCATTAAAAAAATACATATAAATGCTTTTAATTAAATCTTACAAATGACATTTAATAAATGTCATTAATTATTATTATTAAAGGTATATTTGGAACATATATCATTAATTATATATTATTTGGTTTATACATTATTATGCATAATATGTGGCAAGGAAGCTTACTTTGTACCCTATATAAGGGAGTTAAGCCCGTGAGGCTTTGCATGATCAGTAAACGCAGAGCGCAAAGGCTTACTTTGTATACATAATAATATTAATACGTCTATAACAATTTCTTCATTAATTTCATGGCGCAGCAGTTTATGCTCAGAGAAGAGTGGTACCGTGTGATCCGAAAGGAGCAGCGCGAGTACTATAGGGCACCTAGGGAAGAACAGCCACTTGGTGAGACGATGCTCTTTGAACAACTCGGTAATAAGCGATTTGATCATCATCATCATCATCATCATCAAGATTTTGTTGAATATAGTCATCCTTATCAGAAGCCAATGAGGACTCATGTGGTGACCAGAATTGCTCATCAGGAAGTGCCTCATATGAATATAAACATTGTTCATCACCATCAGCAACTACCAAGCCATGTGGGAAGTGTCCAACAAGTTCCTCCTCCTTATCCAATAATGACTTGTGATGAAGCAGCAAAGCGTTATGGTGGGGTAGTCATCAACAGGGTACGGTAATTAATTAAGCCATTTGGCTGTGCATGCTAGCTCTCTCCTTTTTATAATTTGGAACGTACGCTATTAGTGTGTAAGGGTCGTTAGTTAAGGGCTTTCGTTTATATATATGCTACCTCATCCTTTATCTCTTTTACATACTATAATTAAGGGGTGAAGTAGTCTCATATTATATATAGTTTTTATGTTATATATTGTGTAAACTATGTTTCTGCTCTCCTCCTTTAGTTTTCCCAAGGGAGTGAAGTGTACCTCTGTTGTAATTTGCTGATCAGGTGTTATAACTATCTTTCTACTCCTTTCTTGGATTTCTCAAGGAAGTGAAGTGTATCACTTTTCAATCTATATATATATAAATATAAATATTTATGTGTTTAATAAGGTGCAGTATTAAGTCCGAATTTGGGATGAATTCCATTTAATTAAAGTCGTCAGATTAATTTATATATTATTTGATTAAATGATTGTCAATAAATTATTTAATAAGTTTATAAATAAATAAAAATTACTTTAAATTAATAATCAAGTACTCCTAAAAAATTCCTTTCTACGTCAATCGAAAATCGATGTGGAAATTCTACCACGTCCAAGCAACCAATGTAGAATCCAGTGACGTAATAAGTCTTCAGAAACTATATTGGTTGCCAACCCATGTAGTCAGTAACAGAACCAGGATGATGAGGAGGATGATGAGGTGATAGTGTTTGGATTAAAGGATGTTCAGGAACAAGCTCTGCAAACAATAAACTATTATGAAAATTTCATCAGCTAAGTTAAATAGTTTTGATAGTTTTGCTTTTTTGTTTGATGGTGGGTGCCTCCAACGGAGGACACCAAGTCTATTAGAACCGGTCTGTGGACAAAAAAAATGGCCAACCTTAACACAACAAAAAACAAGAAAAAGAAACTTACACTAACTATCCAAATTCCTACAAATTAAAATTGATAAATAAAGCAACCAAAACATGTACAAACAAAAGGACAAACTAATATGAAAACTACCATGATAACCCGAAATACCAAACTAATTAGAATCACCAACCATTTATGACAACCCGAGAGACGATTTGGGATTTTTACTAAAGATGGAAAACTCAGCTCAATCGGCTGAGGGTAAATGCATTTCATTATATAGTAAATAGAGGTACAAAAACAGACCCATTACATCATTGACACGTATAAAGCAAAAATACAAAAACCAATGCATAACAGAATTTGTTGTAACCGAATTACTCTGTGCAAGCACTTCTTGGGATTCCCTCATTCTTCCGTATAACAGCTCTGCCAGGTCAGGCAATATTATTAGCCTTGCAATTCTATTTCTCAGACACCACCCCTCAAACGATACGGTGATTGAGTCAACGTGAGTTTGTCGATCAGAAAATGAAAACGAGTTGGAGTAAGGCCTTTGGTTAAGCAGTCGGCGATTTGGTCATGAGAGGGCACATATTTGATCTCTAGTTTCTTCTCCAGTACTTTGTCTCTGACGAAATGAATATCGAGCTCGATGTGTTTGGTTCTTGCGTGGTATACGGGATTAGATGCCAAAGCCCTGACACTCAAATTATCGCACCACATAACAGGAACAGATGAACACTTGACCTTAAGTTCCTTCAGTAGTTCTTGTAGCCATGTCAGTTCAGCCGCTAGATGAGCTAGTGCCCTGTATTCCGACTCTGTGCTGGAGCGTGCCACTACGCTTTGCTTCTTTGATGCCCAGGAAATTAAGGAGTCGCCTTGGAAAACACAGTACCCAGCTATGGACTTTCTGTCATCGGGGCAACAAGCACAGTCGGCATCAGAGAATCCCATTAGAGTCATGTTGCTACTCGGGGTTATATGCAGTCCGTGGTACATTGAGCCCTTTAAATATCTTAATATTCTCTTCGCGACTTTCCAGTGAGCATCCGTGGGCTGTTTGAGAAACTGGCTTAGTTTATTGACAGCGAATGATATATCGGGTCTTGTGTGACTAAGGTATTGAAGGGCTCCAATTACACTCCTGTACAACCTGGCTTGCTCCAAGGGTTGTCCATCTATTATAGATAAAGGCTTTCCAGCAGTCATTGGAGTAACACTTGGTTTAGTGTTTTCCATTTGTACCTTTTGCAAAAGATCAGTAATGTATTTCCCTTGTGATAAGTAAATCCCAGTGTCATCTCTAAAGACTTCAATGCCCAAAAAATAGTGAAGCTGCCCCAAGTCTTTAAGTGAGAAAGAAGTGTTCAGTTTTGAGATAAACAAGTTGAGTTCCACAGAGTTATTACCTGTCACCACAATATCGTCTACATAGACCAGTACCATCAGAACAATTTTTGGTTGCTTGAGCATAAAGAATGATGAGTCTGCCTTTGAATTTTCAAAGCCCCAAAGAATCAGTGTTGCCCGAAGTTGTTCATACCAGGCTCTAGGAGCCTGTTTTAGTCCATAGAGGGACTTATGAAATTTACATACATGATGTGGTCTGTGGGGGTCCTCGAAACCAGGTGGTTGCATCATAAAAACATCTTCATCAATAACACCATTAAGGAATGCGTTATTGATATCGATCTGCCGTACTTACCAATCATAAGTGACAGCCAAAGTTAGAACAACACGGATTGTGGCAGACTTCACAAGTGGGCTAAAAGTCTCTCCAAAGTCGAGGCCAGGCCTTTGGTGAAAGCCTTTGGCAACCAAACGAGCCTTGTATCTTTGAAAACTACCATTCGCATTATGTTTGATTTTGAAGACCCACTTGCAGCCTACAATGTTGGAAGCAGTAGAACGTGGGACAAGAGACCAAGTTGTATTCCGAGTAAGAGCATTAATTTCTTCCTCCATAGCCAGTTTCCACCCCTCATGCTGGAGTGCGACAGTCACGGAAGCTGGAAGATGATCAAGTGGTGAAAAGGCAGCATAACCAAGAAAATTTTTCGGTTTGAAGATCCCAGCTTTGCTGTGAGTAATCATGGGATGTATCGGGTGTAGTGGAGCTGGAGGAGTAGAAGTAGTGGATATGCTACCAGCAGGTGAAACAGATGGTGAAATAATATCATCAATGTCAGCTGAAACAAGTGGAATAGGCGAACCTGTCATATGATGTGAGTTACTTGAAGCTGGTGTAAGTGCAGAATCTGATGTAACAGGAGAAGTACATGCTGCGGGAACACTATCTGCACTGGGTGAAGAATTTGGAGCTGAGGAAATAGGTACTGCTGGAAGGGTGAACCAGGAGTGAGGTGTCTGTAATGTAACAAATTGTTCTGGCTGCCTAGTATTAAAGAAACCAGTGGCACAAGGGAATTCAGCTTCATTGAATACGACATTGCGGGTGATATAAATACGACCATGGGGGCTGAGGCATTTATATCCTTTATGGACTTCACTGTAGCCTAGATTAATGCATTTGAGAGAGTGAAACTCTAACTTATGGCTCTGGTATGGTCGAACACATGGGAAGCAAGATGCACCAAAAGCTCTAAGAAATTTGTAATTGGGGACTTTGGAGTAGAGGACTTCGAATGGAGACTTCCCTTTGAGAACAGAGGTGGGAAGTCGATTTATTAAGTACACTGCCGTTTGGAAAGCATCGGACCAATATTTGAGAGGCATATGGGCTTGTGCAAGGAGTGTGAGGCCAGTTTCGACAATTTGTCGATGTTTACGCTCGACCCTACCATTTTGTTCCGAGGTATGAGGGCAAGAATGATGAAAAAATATGCCACTTTCATTGACTAGTTGTGTAAATGCTTTGAACTCTCCACCCCAATCTGTTCTAAGTTGTTTTATTTTTCTCTCAAACTGGTTCTCAACAAGGCTTTTAAATTGTACAAAGGCAGCCAAAGCATCAGATTTTTGTTTTAAAGGAAACAACCAAGTGTATCTAGTGTGATCATCTAGAAAGTGGATGTAATATCTGAAATTAGTGTGTGATGCAATCGGTGCAGGTCCCCACAAGTCAGTGTGTATTAAATCTAACACATGAGAGGCATGACTATCTGATTTTGGAAAGGGAAGAGAATGAGCTTTGCCAAACTGGCACGCATCACAAAAACTTTGATTTTCATTGATATTAACTTTTACATGAGACATTTTCAAGACTTGATTTAAAACATTGCTGGAGGGATGACCAAGGCATCTGTGCCAAGTATCCTTTAGGGAACTTAAAGACTCTACACTAGAGTTTACGTGGGGCTGAGATGATACACCAGAAAATAGAGTTGTTGGACAGAATGTTTGAGCTGAAATAGGGCCAAGTTTGTAAAGTCCTTCTTCAAGTGTTCCGTGCAGCACTTCCTTCCCTGTTTTGAGTTCCTTCACACAGCAAAAATCAGGAAAGAATTCAATGGACACATTATTATCACTTGTCAACTTTGATACACTAATAAGGTTCTTGGCAATAGAAGGCACATGTAACAAATCACTTAGCAGCAGTGGGTTAGAATCAAGAGTTTGTAGTGTACCAGTACCAATGTGTTTAATAGGAATTTTCCTTCCATCTCCTATAATCATTTGTTCCTTACCCTTGTATTCCATTTTGTTGTTCACCTTGTCGGCTTCTGAGGTAAGATGATTTGTAGCTCCACTATCTGCATACCAGCTATCATCATTCAAGATTTGTGGAGTTGCTATCATTGCAGTCATTGATGATTGTTGTTCCCCATGTTGCTGAAACTCATTTACAGGTGGCTGTCCCATGTAACCTTCATTGTACCTGTTGTAACAAATGGCTGCCGAGTGTCCATATTTTCCGCACACCTGGCAAGTGGGTCTTGAATTGTCTCGGCCGTATCTACCTCTTCCTCTATTATTACCACCTCTGGAATGGCTTCCTTGATACCCTCCTGAATTGTTGCTATTGAAGCTTCGGCCTGCACCATTAAAGAAGCCACGACCACGATTCGAACCGCCTCCTCTCATATTTGAACTAAAGTGCCCTTGGGCCATGTTGACAGATGGGTTGTGCATAATCTTGTTTGTTGGAGAGATAGCCCCAAGTCGTTCAAGCTTGCTGTCGAAACTAAGGAGGGTGCCTTGTAACTCCTGCAATTAAAGATCATTTCTTTGTTCTAGTAAGAGAACCACTGAGAGATACTCCATGTCTAACCCAGACAAAATATTGGCTATTAAATGCCTTTCTGGATATGGGTCTCCAGCCAAGGCTAAAGAATCAGCCCACATTCTTTTCATCTTGAGGTACTCTGTCATTGATTGAGCCCCTTTTCGAACTGTTTGAAGTTTGGTACGAAGGTCATCCATGTTTGCCTTTGAATGTGCTCCATATAGCTTCTCCAAGGCCAACCAAAGAGCTTCTTCTGATCTGCACCCCATTACTTCTGATGCTATATTTTCTGACATTGAGCCATATAACCAGCCCATCAACAGCTGGTCATGCATAATCCAGGCTTCATAATCTGGATTCAACTGCGACTCTGTATTGGTGTTGTTGTTTTCATCTATCTTCTCTATTGAAATGAATTCTAGTGGGCAAGGTCTTTGACCATTGAGAAAGACCTCCAATCTGTGACCTCTGATTATTGTAATGACCATGGTCTTCCACAAAGGGAAGTTTTTTCTGTCAAGCTTGGTTGAAAAAGGCTGACTCAGAGTACTGCTAAATGGAGTATCCAAGGTTACTGGAGCAGTAGTCATCGATGAACTTGGATGCACTGCGGAGCTTCTCTGTGAGTTTCCAATACCAGGCATTGCTGGAGGTGATTGTGCAGCTTGACTTTGATCGGTCGACATTGCGGTGGCGGCGGCGGCGGCGGCGGCGAACCTGGCTCTGATACCAAGAGACGATTTGGGATTTTTACTAAAGATGGAAAACTCAGCTCAATCGGCTGAGGGTAAATGCATTTCATTATATAGTAAATAGAGGTACAAAAACAGACCCATTACATCATTGACACGTATAAAGCAAAAATACAAACACCAATGCATAACAGAATTTGTTGTAACCGAATTCCTCTGTGCAAGCACTTCTTGGGATTCCCTCATTCTTCCGTATAACAGCTCTGCCAGGTCAGGCAATATTGTTAGCCTTGCAATTCTATTTCTCTGACAACCCGAAATACCAAACTAATTAGAATCACCAACCATTTAACCCAGATAATCCAAGGCTCCATAGTCTAACAGAGCCAAGGCTAACCATAAGGGTCTAGTTTCCTTCATTATCCAGGATCAGATTGTACACGATCTGGTAGAATATCTTATCAATACAATTGAGATGCACCATGCCATCATGTCTTTTAATTCTTGCCCATTTTGCTAGATTATGAGTAGCAAACTTGCACCACTTCGAGATCTTTTGAATTTCCTACTGTTGCAACTTCTTCGCTGAATAATGAAACTTCTCATAACGATTTTGAAGAATGACCTCAAGTCGTCTGTACCACAACATTGTCCATTGTCTCTGCAACAGCTATCGAGGCTAGCCATTGCTTCAGCTAGAAAAGGTTTTGTTCGAGGAATAATTTTAGTGTTCAAATAAACCACTTTAGCTCTGTGGTTCCTAAAAATGGAAGAGAGATTTAAGTAGTCCTTGCCTATAATGATATATGAATTACAGATGATCTTCTTAGAGGGAGGAAGTTTCCACCCTTCCCATTTTCCCTCTATCAGAGTGTAGAGATTATTAAATCCCGCCAAATTGGTGTTAATTTGAGAATAAATTTCAAAGAGGGTTGATTTCCTGCCACCATGTGTCATCGAATTCTTTTCACTCCAGATTGCTTCTATGATATATAATGAAGCTTCCAACAAAAAATGATCAAATGGCATTTGATACGGTCTGTTCAGATCGATTTTGAACTAGTCAAGTCACTCCGTCCAATTCGGAGTGCGAACTAATTCACACTACTACAAAAACACCATTTTAGGATACTTTTTTAGGGCACTCAACTAGATTCGAGCCATAAAAACAGCTCCTGTACTTTTTAGGAAATAATTCTTTTAGGACACGCGGTGCAAGGCCTAAAACCTTATGTGTGTCCTAAAAGTTTGAATTTTAAAAAATCACAAATCCTCTCCAATCACTAAATTATATAAAAAAAACACAAAAATCACTCAAATCATTATCTCTCTCTCCCGAAGCTCCCTCTCTCTCTCTAGCTCGTCTCTGCCAAGGCCAAACGATCAGCTTACCGCCGTCGCCCATTGTCATGCGCCGCCCCCCGAAACCCCCAGAGCTCTGCCCCTCACGCGGAGCCTAAGGCCCTCAAAGGGCTTGTCATAGTTTATGCGATTTTGGGTTTTCCCAAACTTTCCGACCACCTCAAGCCACCACAAGATGAACCACCACCAACAACATATTCCTTGCTTCTTGGGCTTCAAAACTCGCTAAAGAATCAAACCCAATGGCCACTATGGAGTGGTGGCGCAACCACTTACTCCAACCATTCACTACTACAAAAACAGGCTTTCTCGACAGTTTTTAACTATCGCTATTGAGCAATGACGACAGTCAACTAACTGTCATGTTTGTCTATGCCGGCGTAGGGGTAGCTATGCCGACAGTTAATAAGTGTCATCGTTGCTGGCTATGCCAACAATTAATAGGTGTCGTCGTTGCTTGCAACGCTGACAGTTAATACGTGTCGCCGTTTCTTGCAACTCCAACAGTTAATAGGTGTCGCCATTGCTAGCAACGCCGACAGTTAATGCGTGTCACCGTTGCTGGCAACGCCGACAATTAATGTGTGTAGTCGTTGCTGGCAACGTCGATAGTTAATGCGTGTTTCCATTGATGGCAACGCCGAAAGTTAATGCGTGTCATCATTGCTGGCAAAGTCAACAGTTAATAGGTGTCGTTGTTACATTAAATTTATATGTATATATAATAATTTTTCAATATATATTTTTTTAAAACATTTAATTATATTTTTAACAATTGAAGTTTGATATAAATTTAAATAAAAAAGTTACTCATATAATTAATTATTATTACCATAATTTGTAAAAATAATTATATTTATCATAATAAAAATTCATATACATACAATATTTATTCATACAATTGAAATGTAAATAATACATCAAATCCTCAATGTACATAATTCTTACAAGCAAGAAAGAAAATAATACCCAACAACTTGAAGAAGAATTTCTTGTTGCCTTGTTTCTCTTAAATATCCAAGTAGAGTTTTAGCCTACAATACTGAATAAACACCATTAAAGTCAAACCAAAACTAAAATAAAAAGAGAACTTGAGGTTGCCGAAGAAATAAAAAGGATGAATGTGGTTTTCAGTCACAAATATAATTTATATAAAAGTTGTATTTTTCTTATCAAACTGGATAGCCTCATGGCTTAAGTAGTTAGTCTTGGTTCTTTAAACTAAGGAATACATACTTTTCAGTCTCAATTTAAAAGTCTTAATTCTTTAAACTAAGGTGATGCTCGACATTCTCTCCATAGTACTAAACTAGAGGCTAATAGCTACAAGACAAAATCGCAAAAGAAAATCAGTATATGTGTTGTATGGGTGGAAAGGAAAAAATAAATATCACTAGATAGCTGGAAAACCAAAACTACTTTTCAACCACGAACAAAGAGGAAAAGTGAAAATGATTTTACTTGTTAAATGAAGAGAAGTACCTTAAACACTTCAGCAAGAAATGAAATAGTTGCATAGTCATACATGTACTTGCCATTTCTTTGGGAAAGAGTAATCAATATTCCCTAAATTATTTAAAGAAATAGAGCACATATAAAATGCTTTGAAATAACATATATAAAATACTGAAAGAATCAAAATATAAAATGCTTTGTATAAAATAATGGCAATCTCTCTTAAATTTCTAACACCAACCTCATATAATCACCTTTTTTCAATAAGACAAATTGTTGAATATTTTAAAATTTCCAGCCTAAAAGTTCCTTGTGTCTTGTGTGTGCAGTCTTAAAACAGGTTGTAAATAAATGTCATGCTAAAGGCTCACCAACACATACCTGGAAGAGTGTGAGTTGGACAGATAGAGTTGTAGCTTCTATTTGAAGAGTTTGAACTTTTCCTCAAGTTCCTATATATTGCGAGCTTTCCTCTCCTTTGAGCGAGCACAGCCTACCGATTAACCAGTATCCTTTGTCATATAATGAAAATGTTAGGGGAAGAGAGCATACATAGAAATAGAAAATTAATACAAGATATATAACTAAAAATATAGTTTTATTTTACCAATAATGCATGGATCTATTTAGTGCCAAAATCTCAAGTAATTCAAAAACTTCTCAAAAGAATCATATTGCCCTCAACTTATTATCCAAAACCTTTTTACAAAACAATACATTTAATTAATTGCATGCCAAAGATCTTATCCTATAAAAGGTTATATAGCATGAAAATTTTATCGAACTTTCCTAGTCCCATCTTTTAACTAGTGTTATATTCTTTTTGCTAAAAGCTAGGAAATCTCTATGATGATAGCAACCTTTTCACGACCTCAATTGCTTCCTACAGTCGTTCAAATATCAATATAGAACAAATACTGCACTATTACATCATCTTGGATGCTAAATATTATAAATCATATTTTGAACAGTTTCTAGCCTAATTCAATAGTTAATAAGCATGATATAAAGCAGTTACTTCGCTATATTCTTTACTGAAAAATGAAACAAGCATACATGGGGTTTCCCAAGCAAGAAAAAAAATAAGTCATTTAGTTTTTGGAGTGGAAAAAAAAAAATATCACCAAAGTTTTTCGTTCTTTTACTACTAATACATGTGTGACACCATAAAACTATATGTTCTCTCATAAATACCTCCCTCCCAGTCCCAATGGAGTGACTAATAAACCTCTTTCAATATGTGGAGGCAAGGAGAGGCATACTTGGTTTCAAATATGTATCCAAGGAAAAAGAGTTCATTCCAGAGTTGTCTGATTATTTTGTAGGAAACCCTGTATTAAGACAGGTAATTAAGTCAAAATTTTCAATACTCAATAGCTTTGCAAGTTGCAATGGCCACAATTAGCAGAAAATCACTAGTTTCCATATATCTCAAGTTCACATGTTGTGCTTACTTCAAAACTAAGAGAACAAAACTAACAATTGTAGTAATGTTAATCAGTGCAACTATTTTCATAGTAAAATTTAATATATTAATACTTTAACAAAAAAAATCGGCCTTTAATACATTTTCATTTACAAGGGTTGTCGCTCTTTAACTTTCATCCCACTTGTTTATGCTAAAATTGGTAGGGGAAGGGAGAAAGTATATTATGTTAAAGAAAAAACCAGTTTCATAGCTTAAGTTGCTGTTTATTTTAAAATAAAGGGAAGCTAAAAACAAAAAATAATAATTGGTAAAAAAATATGGTGGAATGGTTATATTTACAACCTCTAGAGACAAAGTATTGTTCGAGTTTCTCCACTGGAAGACAGCCCAAAATCAATTTTGCATACAAAACAGTAATCGACCTCCTCATCCGAGAGCTTCTCATATATGCACGTTCTGCAAACTGGTTTTAAAGTCATGATTGCATAAGTTAGACTCTGGTTTGCAAGTAAAGTCAAAACATTATTTAAGCAAACAACAACCTCTAAACTTTTGGTTTCTCCAAATAAATGTCCAGAGAAAACTTTACACTTCTACGCTGCTTCTTTATATCTATGTCAAGATAACATTTAAACTAGAAAATTTAAACTAATAAGAAACTTCAAAACATTGCATTCATTAGTTGTATAAATTCACCATGTTGGAAGTATTAATTTGTAATGGACAAAATTTTCATGGTAGCACTTTTAAGAGCCCAATAGGCAGTACTAAAACTAATACGTATCTAATACTTTACTAGACAGTAAACACTCAAACACATTCGCACACACATATATAATTTTTAAGATAATTATCTTAGAGGATCAATAATAGTTAGCCATTATATATCTATGAATTTTACAGACATGACACAAAGGGAACACAGAGATCTTTCTAAAAAAATATTACTGTAACAAATGCATTTACACTTCTCTTTCTGTTTTTCCAGGGACAAGGGAGATGATAGCCAACCTTTGGAGATAGTTTTCCAGAAGCATTTCAATGTCTTCTTCCTCTTCTGCATAAAACAAAACAAAATTTACAAGATCAACTTATGATAAGTTTTGTGTGATTTGAAAAAATTTAGTCTGACCACAACAAAGTTATTGCTCCTACACATGTATGCTAGAATTTTTTAATGGAATACTTTATATATATATATGTTGACGCCTTTTTCGTCAACAGTGAAAGAAGAGCACGAAAACAATAATCAGTTATGGCCAAATGAAATACGATATTACAAACCATATTTTTTACGTGGTTCAGCAGTTAAATCTGCCTAGTCCACGAGTCTTTGTTATTAAACTTAAGATGATCTCTTGAAAATTCTTCAAGGATGAATTCTCCAGAGTTTTTCTCTCAAGATCACAAAAATTCCCTCCCTTACAATGGTGCATGACCTATCTATTTATAGAGAAGATTTCAGAATACGATCCCACATATTTCGGGAAGTTATTCTGTATATGCAAATAAATTAAATTGCATTAAAAGCTAGCAATCCTATATACAAGGAAATGTCCCCTGAAGATCAGGGGGCGTATAACTGAACAAATAATATCCCTTGATTATAAGGGATTTATGATAATCAATGTAGACCGCGTCTTTTACAGATGATTCATTAGGATATTCAAAGTTATTATCCTATATCACCAAGGCCCTATTCACCTAGGTCTTTTATTGGCCTTCGAGCTATAGCATCTTCCCGAGACCACATGACTTCGAGCTCATACGTGTGTCAGGCTCGGAGCCCTAATCTGAGGCCATCCCGAGAATAGACGTACCTCGGGGTCTGTCTTTCGTTCTTGTGAGGATCTTCGAGGCTTTCATCTTCGAAGTCGTCTCTGCTTCGACGGCTCGATGCTTAGATTTCGGACATGTTCCAGACTTTACAAGTTCATTTATTACGAATCCATCTTTCGAGGTCACAATCTGTATGGCTCGAAATCTGGGTGTAACATCTTGCCCCCTCAAAAGTATTTGTTTGAATCCTATGAGATAGAACTTTTGAACTACTTTCTTCGAGAACCGCACCGTCGCATACTTGAAAATGGACACATGTCAGTTGGGTATTGCCCATTCAAGGTACTTGAGTACCTTGAAAATCCACCCACAATCGTTCGTCTGCCGCCTTTTCGGTACCATCATGTCATCAATCCCTATCCGTTGGATTTTATAAGGATTATGTTCAATGGCTCAGATTAATCCTCTTTTACCATCTATATATAAGACCCCAAGTCATCTTCTTCCTTTTATTTTGCACTCATCAGAAGAAAAAAGAGGTAAAACCAGAAACTATCTCTGAGAACTTTTTGCTTGTGCATGTTCTCTCAGTCGAGGAAGCAAAGGACCTCCAGTTTGTTCAAGATCGTAAGCTCATACCTACAACCTCTCCTTCAATCAACGATTTCTATGCAATCACCATCATTGTGTAAGCATCTGATTATCTTTTTGTTTTCTTTTATGCCAGTTTTCCATCCGTGCTGTTCTTGTTATTTTTGTGAATGCAATTTCTGTGAATGCACTAGTTTACTTTCTTAGTTTGTCACGCTAGGAGATTTTTGATCAATGGGCTTCCACGTTTAAGTCTCCATGCTAGGTTTAAATTACTGGTTCTAAATCCAATTTTGGTGTAGAACAAGGTTTCTTTTTTCTGGGTTTCAAAATTTAAATGACATATCTTGCACACCAAGGTATTGGGTACAAAATCTTGGTTTTAAAGAACGCACGATACCCAAAATTACCTTTTCTGACTAACCGCCACCCTTTTTCCCTGATATTTCGGGATTTAAAAAAAATTGTCCACTCTCCTCCTTTTTCTTGTAGAATACACGTTTCGACTCTTTAATAAGGGTTTTAGTATCGAGCTCGTTTCGTTCTTAAGTTCCGAGCTTGTCCTGTCAAGCTTGCAATTCTTGAACCCTTGCATGCATGGCCCTCACCATTTTCTCTTTCTCGCTAGATGTCATAGAATCTGGAAAGACGGTGGGGGTCGTTGCTGGGAATCCCTTACTCGCCCAAAACCTCGAGCCCAGAGTCGCTGTTTGCTCGGAATCAACGTTTCATTCGTGAGTACGATCTCGCGTGTGAACAGGAGGAGACCCGAGCTCACTATCGCCGCCAAATCGTTGAGGTCATAGAAAAGAAGAGGAGAACTCTTTGGGAGGCTCTTTATCCATAATCCAATTCAGGGCCTAGGCCAATCCCCCTCGATCCCAGGCTAAAAGTTACTGTTGCGTATGGTCTGGGAGAGCTCCAATTCTCACTCATGGGGGAGCCTTCTACCTCACAACCGAGGAGGGAATTATTTGAGGCCGAGCACTACTGGAGCTCGGTCAATTCGATAAATCAGGTAACTGATATCCTGGCCTTCCATGGTTTCAGGTTGTCAAGCTCCTTGAGATATCAAGCTCCGACCTCTAGTGAACGAAGCTGCTATGCTCCAGGGAATGGAAACCCTGACAACAGGATGAGGTATGCGGCATGGAGCCAGGAGCACATGAAGGCAGGAGCGCTACTGCCTTTGAAGTCTTTCTTCAAGGACTTCACGGACTTTGTTGGGTTGGCCCCGTTCCAGCACAACACTAATTCTTATAGGGTTCTGTCTGCCATGAGGTCGCTATACCACGAGCTGAAGTGGGAAGGACCTTCTCCACAGGAGATTTTATACCTCTTCTGTTTGAAAAGCAACCCCTCCCGAGCTCGGGGTGGAGATGGTTTTTACTATCTTTCGAGCTACCCCAAAGAGAAAAAGGTGTTTGAGGATCTTCCTAATCATCCACCTGACTTTAAGAAAGCCTTCTTCTGGACAGATGGCTTGTCCCCGTCTCGATGCTACTTATTCAGACGGATTCGTAAGTACTCCAACCTTCTTTATCTCTGTGTTCGGGCTTTTATTTGTAGGTTCGTACTTAGTTACAATGTCTCTTATTTTCCAGCCAATTTTCATTGTCCTACTCCCGACGACGCAATGAGGGAGCATAGAGAGACTCTGCTCCAACTCCCTTACGGTAGGAGGTCCCTCTCATACCTTTTGCATGAGAGTAAGCTCCGAGCTTGCGGGCTTTTGGGAGATGGCCAGTCCACCTTGGACTGGTCAAACAATAAGTATGACCAGTGGGAGCACGTGCCTTTGCCTACAGGCGTCCTCCCTCCAAGGAGAGAGGTGAGGCTCCCGCCTCCAGCTCGCTGAAGAAGCCCACCATCGGGGAACGAGGCTAACGATGTAGCCTCGAGCTCGGACTCGGATGATCAAGGTAAAGTCATCCTTAGATAAAAAATGTGGTCCCCCACCTTATTAAAATACAAACCCGATAGGTTAGTTTTATGCCTCGATGATAGAGACCACTTCTATATATGGACTTAGGTAGATGGACGAGTTCATAGGTTTGATAATTGGCTCGGGAAGTATGACATCATGTACAGCCTGAACAAGGTGTGGGACGGGATAGCCGTCCAGTATGGGACCAATGACTATAGGGACCTTTCGAGGTTGACGTCCACCTATAGGGAAAGCACTCCCCCCGCCTCTTCTGAAGATGGGGGAATTTCGTGGTCTCCGAGCTCAAGCTCGGGGGAGAGTTCCAGTTAGGTCCTCCTTTACTTGGTTTTTATTACTTTTTCCAAGCTTATTAGAATTATCTTTAACCTCGATTGATACTGTCCAGGCGCTATGGATCCCGACCTTGACGCCGTGCTTTTTAGTGATGAGGGAGCTGGAGCTTAGAAAAGTAAGCGCCCGAGAGCCTCGCGGAGGTCCGATTGACCATCCAAGGTCCCCAAATGCTCTGAGAAAACCCCAACGGCTCAGGCTTCAGCGAGCTCAGCCGAGGAGCCGAGTGTCCAGGTTGATGCAACTGTTTCAACCGCACCCATCTCACTTCCTCCAGCCGACACTCAAATAACAGTCAGTCGGCCTTCGAAGAAACCCTCCATCTCCAAGGTTTTACGGCTGACGGCCCGAGCTCATGTTGAGGAGTTCGTGCTTGACGGTGCTGCTGGGACCCAAGGGGCTGTGCTTAGCTCGGACGTTGTCTCTCGAGTGGGTCAGAGTTTTTTAGGCTTCGGTGCCGACCACTGGGATCTTGTGCACAAGGCCTCAGACTGTAATACTCTTTATGATAAGAGTATTGAACTTACTGTCGCGGTAATCTTCGCAACTCTCCTTTAATTGCTTATGTCTCGGCTCGTGAGCTAATTCATTCTTTGTATTTCAGGCCCTTGTCGTTTCAGCACAACTTAATTATAAGCTAACCAACGAGGTGCACACGAGCATGTCTCTGGCCCAAGAGTCGAGGGATCTCCAGCTTAAAATGGCTGATGAACTCAAGGACTCAAAGACGGAGCTCGAGAAGGTGAAGACTCATCTCGCGGAGCTGGATAAGATAAAGGCCGAGCTTGAACAGGCGAAGACTCGTCTTGCGGAGCTGGAGAAGGCTAATGCTAAGCTCGAGGAGGAGAAAGGTGCCACTTTTGACATCATGGAGAGCGAGAAGGTCCGCCTCCTAGACGAGTTCAAAGAGCAGAAGCAGAAGGCAGTCGACCAGGCCATGTACAAAATTTGGGTTGACAATGCCGACCTCGACACTAGCTTCCTGGGTCCTCTTGAGGCCAAGTATGTAGAGCTATGGAATGCCCGTCTCGAGGCCAGTGAAGCTGCTCGGGAGGCTGCTCAGGAGGCTGCTTAGAAGGATAGTCATGCTATTCGTCCTGAGGGGTCTATTGTCGTTGACGCTGAGAAGGCCAAGGGAACTGCTTCTTCCTGATCCTCACCTCGGGGCTGCGTCCCTTTATTTTTTGTAATTACTTTAATTTATGCCCGTAGGGTTGATACAATTTCTTTTTATTTTAATACATATGCTTTACATTTCTTGGTTCGAAATATTTTGCACATTTTACATTAATGAATCGTTTATGTTTATTTATTTATACAAACATAGTTTGGATTTAGGCTCGAGACTCAACACATTCATGTATCATTTGCTCGAATTATCCACTTCCGATCTCGTTATTTATCAAGGTCGGATATTACTTTAACCATGAACCCAAAAGTACTTGTATGGTGTGTAATGCAAGTGATTTAGTTATATCTTGTTGCATAGTTACTTTTCCTCGTCCTCGGTTATTCCTCCGAGGTTATGAGTTCGAAACTATTTTTCAATAAGATATTCTAGCCTCAATCTCGACTTATCTCTAAGTAGGTTTAGGTTCCAACTTATCGTCGATTAGTTTTAGCTGGTTTGCTCCAAACCTATTATGGTCATGTTTGGTTTGTAATCCATACACTTATATTTTCAACCTAGTTCGTATATTTGGTTATATCCAAACACTTTTATCTTTTGATAATTTGGTTACATCCAAACTATCTAAGCTCGCACATCTGGTTACATCCAAATACTTGTATGTTTTTGATAATTCGGTTGCGTCCAAACTATCTAAGCCCACGCATTTGGTTACGTCCAAACACTTGTATGTATTCCGTGTATGTTATTTTATTTTTTAAGCTGATGGTATATATACCAATGATGCCCCCTTAATATCCTATGAGTTTGACCATAGGTTATTTAATTAAGAGAGATTGCACAAATAAAAAGAGACATAACATATTGAATGAAATAGATCTTTATTTGATGGAATTCAAAAGCAGATAGATTAATACAGATAGAAAAATCATGGTTACAGGCAACACTTTTCCTATACTATTGGTAGTAAGGTCTAAGGTGTTCTCCATTCCATGCTCGCAGTACCAAGCTCCCATCCATTCTCGCTAGCTTGTAAACACCGGACCGGATGACTGACTCTATCTAGTATGGTCCTTCCCAATTTGGCCCGAGCACACCAGCTGCTGGATCTCGCGTTGCCAAAAATATGCGTCTCAACACCAGATCTCCCACACCGAACTTTCGATCTCAAACCCTCTTGTTGTAATACCTGGTAGCTCGTTGCTGGTAGGCAGCGTTCCTCAGCTGAGCCTCGTTTCTCTTTTCTTCAATCAAGTCTAAGGTTTCTTCGAGCTGAGTGTGGTTTGAGTTTTGGTCGTAAATGTGAGTTCGGACTGTCGGAATTTCGACCTCGATAGGCAACCGTATGCTAGAGAGAACGGGGTATGCCTCGTTGATGTTCGAGCTGTGGTCCTATATCCCCATAGGACTTGGGGCAATTCTTCGGGCCAACGTCCCTTTCCTTCCTCCAACTTTTTCTTTAATGAACTCTTGAGAGTTTTGTTTACAGCCTCGACCTGCCCATTTGCCTGAGGATGAGCTACCGACGAAAAACTCTTTATTATTCCAATCTTTTCACAAAAGTTGGTAAACAAGTCGCTATCGAATTGGGTTCCGTTGTCGGATACGATCTTCCTCGGCACCCCATATCGGCATACGATATTTTTTACCACGAAGTCAAGGACCTTTTTGGAAGTTATTTTTGCCAACGGTTCAGCCTCCGTCCACTTTGTGAAATAATCCACAGCGACTACAACATATTTTACACCGCCCTTGCCTGTTGGGAGAGAGCCTATGAGATCGATTCCCCATACCACGAATGGCCATGGGGATGTCAACATGGTCAGCTCGGATGGTGGAGCTCGAGGAATCGTGGCGAATCTCTGGCATTTGTCGCATTTCTTCACGTACTCGAAAGAATCCGTTTTAATGGTAGGCCAGAAATATCCTTGGCGTATGATTTTCTTGGATAGGCTATGCCCCCCGGTGTGATCTCCGCAGAACCCTTCATGAATTTCTTCAATGATCTTCTTAGCTTCGGGTGCAGTTACACACCGAAGTAATGGCATGGAATACCCCCTTCTGTACAGCTCTCTGTCCAAAATGGTGTAACGGGGAAGTTGATACATTAACTTTCGAGCTTGGTTCCGATCTTTTGGAAGGACTCCGGTCTCGAGATATTCAACTATCGGGGTCATCCAGGTAGGCTCGGACTCAATCATACACACGTCTTCCTCCTCTGGCTCGTTAATGCTAGGTGCCGAGAGGTGTTCTATGGGCACAACGTTTAGTTCATCAATCTCAACGGAGGTGGCGAGCCGAGCTAAGGCATCTGCATTTGAATTCTGTTCTCGGGGAACCTGTTCGATTGCATAAAATTTGAAATGTTCCAATGCGGATTTTACCTTCTCTAAATAAGCTGCCATTCTCGTGCCATGAGCCTGGTATTCTCCCAAGATTTGATTAACCATGAGCTGAGAGTCGTTGTAGCAATGTATTGCTTTGGCTTTGAGCTCTTTGGCTATACGAAGTTCCGCTAGTAAAGCCTCATATTCAGCCTCATTATTTGACGCCTTGAAGTCAAATCTTAAGGCAGAATGAAATTTGCTCCCTGCGGGGGTAACCAAAATGACCCCTACCCCCGATCCATTTTCATTAGATGAGCCATCGACGTAAAGTCTCCACAGCTCGTGGACCGGGGTTATAACTTCATCATTAGTCATGCCAGTACATTCCACTATAAAGTCTGCCAATGCCTGTGCCCTAATGGTCGTCCTCGGGTGGTAGGTGATCTCGAACTGCCCAAGCTCAACGACCCAATGCCTTACTGATGTGACTGCCCCTAGCCCAACCAGGGTGGGTCTCCTGAGCAGCACATTGTAGGCTGAAGGTAGATCCACTACCATGAACTCCATCATCCTGGTTGCTGAGACCGGGTAGTCTCCCAAGGTTATGGGGAGCTCGATGGATCCCATGCAGGCGGTCCCATCTCCTGAAAAGCCGTATAAAGTAGTCGCACATGCTTTCAGGTCACAACGGGAGAGTCCCATCTTTTCGAGGGTTGCCCTATAGAGAATATTTACTGAGCTCCCATTGTCTATGAGAACTCGATGGACATTTTTATTTGCCAACTGGAGAGTGATGACCAACGGATCATGGTGAGGAAACTGGACATGGGACGCGTCTTCCTCAGTGAAGGTTATTGGTTGGGATTCAATCCTCTGACTTTTTGGAGCTTTAGGTTCGGATTCATAGGGAGACCCGTCCCCAGTCTTCAGCTCGTTAACATATCTCTTTTGGGCATTTCTACCCATTCCTGCGGGATGAGGCCCTCCCGAGATGGGTATTACATCCTCTCCATCTATCGGCAGGGGCCTGTCTTCCTCTCGAGCTCGAGAATTATTGTTTTGCGTGGGTTGTGGCGCGGCTGCTTTCTGGCTCGCGGTCGCCTGATTAGTACTCTAGTTCTTGACATATTGTCTGAAGTAACCTCTCAAGATCAATCCCTCGATCTCGTCTTTCAGCTGTTGACATTCATCAGTAGTATGCCCGGTATCTCTGTGAAATCGGCAATACTTGCTGGAGTCCCTCTTAGACTTTTGATTTCTCATCGGGTCCGGACGCCTAAAGGGGACTTGGTTTTCATTAGCCAGGTATATGTTCTCCCGAGACTCGTTGAGCTTGGTCTACACTCTGTACACGGAGAAATATCTCTCCCATTTCTTTTCCTTTCCTCCTTCAGCCTCGAGGTTACTCCCTTCGTTCTTTTTTCTCTTGGAAGGGTTTTCCACAGTAGGTTTTGAAGCTACTGGGTCCGCCGAGGTTGAGGCACAGTTGATGTTTATCGTTGTAGTTTCGGGCTGGGAAATCACATTAAGTGTCGACCTTGCTTCCTCTACATTGACAAACCTCTGCGCTCGTCTATTAAACTCGGTTAGGGACCTCACCGTTTTTCTTTGCATATCATCCTAGAGGGTACTTCCTAGCATTACTCCAGCTTGGACAGCCATTAGGTGTCCACTGTCATCCACATTCTGAGCTCGGGAAACTTCTAGATTAAACCTTGTAAGGTAACTTTTTAATGTTTCACCTGGTTGTTGCCGAACGTTAGTTAGGGTTGATGCCTCAGGTCTAACCCCAATCATGGCTCTGAACTGCTTCTTGAAGTCTTTAGACAGCTGCTCCCAAGAAGTTATTGAGTGTCTCTTATATTTTTCGAACCAGCTTTTGGCTGGTCCTTTCAATGATGCTGGAAATAACATGCATCTGAGCTCGTAACCCGCATTACTGGCTCTTATTATGGTGTTGAACGTACTCAAATGACTGTACGGGTCGGTCTTTCCCTCAAACGTTGGGACGTGAGGGATCCAAAACCCTTGGGGAAATGGAGTGTTGGAAATATGGGGAGCAAACGATTCATGCTCCTCATCAGAATCTTCATATCGATTGTGTCCTTGCTCATTTTTCAAAAGCCTAAAGGCCTTTTCCAGCTGATCAATTCTTTCTTGGACTGGGTCCGCGAGGGATACTGTCTGGAATCGGTTGTCATCAATCACAATTCCAGGCTCGCGCCTCCGTAAGGGATCTTTACGTCTATTCAAGCCATCCCTCAGGTTCGGGTTTATCGGGACAATATTACCTCGACTTTGATTTAGGTGTTCTCGCAGGTCGAAGCGATTTCTGCGGCTTTTAGTATTCTTACGACCTCAATCATGCATGCTGATCGATCTGGTATCCACAGAATCGTCACTAGTAAAACTCGTTGCATGGTTATTTCGAGATGGGTCTTTCCCATGCCGCCTCGTTTCTGCCGTACGAGACCGAGATGTTTGACTCCTTTCAGATAGGGCACCTCTCCGCTCCTAAAAAGTTCCCCTATTTCTTTGTCTCCTCTCTGCATGCCTTTCGTCCTGATCCTGAACTGGTTGTGTATTCCTACGAGGGGGTGAAGGATATCTTATAGGCGATGGAGGGAACCGTATGGGTGACGGTGGCTGCCACCCATTTTGCGGCCTAGATGGTCCGGAGTTTGCCCGAGATGGGTTGGTTCCATGTGGTACGCTCCCAGGGATTTGAGTCCGAGCCTCTGCAGGGGCTCGGTTGTTCTTAGTTCCCGCAGGTACTTCCATAGGTTGATTAACCGGGGCCCTAGCCCGAGTACTTCTCTGGGGCCTAGGGGGAGCGGTTAGCTCTGCTGGTGCTGGAGGTTGTGCCGGCCTTCTTGTGGCAGCATCCTTTCGCGGACGCCCACGGGGCCTACGGGGAGGAACATGCACGTCCCTAGGAGGAGGAGCTTGGTTTTCACACGGAGGCGGGGGCTGAGCCACCTGCGCCTCTGCGGCTATCCTAGCTAACTCCTCATTCCACTTGTTGGCCTCTACCAACTGCTGTTTCAGCTGACGGTTCTCAAGTTCCACAATGGGAACATATCGCTCAGGATTGTAATACATATCCTCATCTCGTGGTGGAGCGGGTGGTCCGCGAGAATCGGAGTATCCACTTCTTTCTTCGACGTCTGGGTTTTCCATCGGCTGTTTCCCAGGACGTCTTGGATAATCTTCTTCAGGAATGTTCTGATTATTAGCAGCCATAACTTGTTCAGGGTGAATGCTTAAGGCTCTCAATGAAAGCACCAAATTGTTGACGCCGTTTTTCGTCAACAGTGAAAGAAGAGCACGAAAACAATAATCAATTATGGCCAAATAAAATATGATAATACAAACCAGATTTTTTATGTGGTTCAGCAGTTAAATCTGCCTAGTCCACGAGTCTTTGTTATTAAACTTAAGATGATCTCTTGAAAATTCTTCAAGGATGAATTCTCCAGAGTTTTTCTCTCAAGATCACAAAAATTCCCTCCCCTACAATGGTGCATGACCTCTCTATTTATAGAGAAGATTTTAGAATACAATCCCACATATTTCGGGAAGTTATTCTATATATGCAAATAAATTAAATAGCATTAAAAGCCAGCAATCCTATATACAAGGAAACGTCCCCTGAAGATCAGGGGGCGTATAACTGAACAAATAATATCCCTTGATTATAGGGGATTTATGATAATCAATGTAGATCGCGTCTCTTACAGGTGATTCATTAGGATATTGAAAGTTATTATCCTATATCACTAAGGCCCTATTCACCAAGGTCTTTTATCGACCTTCGAGCTATAGCATCTTCCCGAGACCACATGACTTCGAGCTCATACGTGTGTCAGGCTCGGAGCCCTAATCTGAGGCCATCCCGAGAATAGACGTACCTCGGGGTCTGTCTTTCGAGCTTGTGAGGATCTTCGAGGCTTTCATCTTTGAAGTCGTCTCTGCTTCGCCAGCTCGATGCTTAGATTTCGTACATGTTTCAGACATTACGAGTTCATTTATTACGAATCCATCTTTCGAGGTCACAATCTTTATGGCTCGAAATCTAGGTGTAACTATATATATATAAATAAGTAGTTTGAACTTTTTTGTGCATGGAAAAAAAAAAGCTATGTTATATTTCTCTTTCTTTGAAATTCCTACCAGCACAAAACATTTTAGACAAGAGCATCAATTTTGGAATATGACCCGCAACAACAGTAGACAATTTACAGGAGTTGATTTTGAGCAAGTATTCAAATGTATCAATTGTCAAAAACAAGTTCAAGCCATACCAAGTGTTGATGCTCATAATATCATCAAGGGAAAATGCAAGGCCGTCACATGGGCGAACCCCCCCCCCCCCCATTTCACGTGGCCATCAGATGGGCGAGGCCACCGAGTCGCGGCTACCCCGTCTCACGAGGCTGCCATTTCACGTGGCCATTAGACGGGCGAGGCCCTCCTGACCCGCGAGACCACCCCATCTCGCGAAGCTGCTGTTCCGCGAGGCGACCGAGTCGCGAGGATACCCCGTCTCGCGAGGCTGCCATTTCACGTGGCCATCAGATGGTGAGGCCCTCCTGATCCGCGAGACCACCTCGTCTCGCGAGGCTGCCGTTCCGCGAGGCCACCGAGTCGCGAGGCTACCCCGTCTCGCGAGGCTGCCATTTCACGTGGCCATCAGATGGGCGAGGCCACCGAGTCGCGAGGCTACCCCGTCTTGCGAGGCTGCCATTTCACGTGGCCATCAGATGGGCGAGGCCACCGAGTCGCGAGGCTACCCCATCTTGCGAGGCTGCCATTTCACGTGGCCATCAGATGGGCGAGGCTCTCCTGATCCGCGAGACCACCCCGTCTCGCGAGGCCAGTACTCCGCGAGGCCCTCCCGTCTCGCGAGGCTGCTGTTCCGCGAGGCCACCTCGTCTCGCAAGGCCAGTGTTCCGCGAGGCCCTCCCGTCTCGCGAGGCTGCCATTTCACGTGGACATCAGACGGGCGAGGCCACCGAGTCGCGAGGCTACCGCATCTCGCGAGGCTGCCATTTCACGTGGCCATCAGATGGGCGAGGCCACCGAGTCGCGCGGCTACCCCGTCTCGCAAGGCTGCCATTTCACGTGGCCATCAGATGGGCGAGGCCCTCCTGATCCGCGAGACCACCCCGTCTCGCGAGGCCAGTACTCCGCGAGGCCCTCCCGTCTCGCGAGGCTGCTGTTCCGCGAGGCTACCTCGTCTCGCAAGGCCAGTGTTCCGCGAGGCCCTCCCGTCTCGCGAGGCTGCCATTTCACGTGGCCATCAGACGGCGAGGCCCTCCTGATCCGCGAGACCACCCCATCTCGCGAGGCTGCTGTTCCGCGAGGCCCTCCCATCTCGCAAGGCTGCCGATCCGCGAGGCCATTGGGCCACTCCCACCATGCCCATGCGCGAGACCGAGAGAGGTTGCGAGGCCGTTTATGGCGCCCCGTGCGCGAGGCCACGCAAGGTCCCACGCGCGCACGCCCCGGGAGGTCCGCTAGCCTACCATCGTCCCAGGAGGCCAACACCCCATGACTTGATGCGTATGGGCCCAAGACCCCTACTCAATGCCACGGCCAGTACGGACACCAAGGATCCACTTTTTCACACCTCGAAGTCCCTATGCTTAGGAGACCCAGTACGAGTTGAATGAGACATATTTGTACGACCAAGTACTAAGTACGGATACCAGTGCCAGTGAGGTTGCTGGGGTAAGGATCATGGTCCGTACGTCTACGGCCATAGGTCAGAACCGACACCACTACCTCCGGCACCAATACACCTGCTACCACACCTCAGGAAGGGGTACAGACAAGTAGTGGAGACATCCCCCTGACACCTGCTCCTGTACGGGATGTACAACCACTACCACTGAAACCATTCCTCTAATACAGTACGTATGTACCCCGTGGTCCCCTGGATCATCATGTACCTAAGGCCATTAGAGCCTATTATAAAAGGAACTCTAAGACCACCTGAATAGGGGTTGGAAATTTTACTGTAGCAGAGGCATTAGTGTGAATGAGATACTGAATTCTCCATTGTTGTTATACCATTGTTCTTGAGTTGTTGTTCAAGTTTTCGTATCTTTCAAATTAGCAATTTTAATTTGATAATTTTTCCAACTTAACTTCGTTGACGAGTTCTCACCGTCAACAGTTTGGCGCCGTCTGTGGGAACGTTAGTTTTAAGCTACTGTTCCACCATTATTTCCGACAAGAAGTAGATGCCGAGACGCTCGAAGCGACTAAGGGAGATGCAGGAGGTCGAAGTTCACTTAAACGGAGTCCAGCTGAAGGCCTCCATGAAGGACGCTCCTCCACCCAGGGACGTGGAGCCCCCGAAAGACCCTGAGGTTCACGGAGGAGACAGGGTGGCCTCATCACCGGCTGCTCCACCTGGAGAGAGTCCTCCCAGAGCACCACCGATGCACGCTGATGAGTTCCCTCCTCCAAAACCGCCGCGGGCACCGAACTCTGGCCGGCAAGACCCAGGCCCTTCTGCCCATAGGCCTGACAAACACCCCCGGGTCCACTCCGTGAGCTCGAGTTCAAAGTCCCGATTTTACGAAGAGGAGATACGTGAGCTCCACCGTAAAAACCAAAGGTTAAAAACTACCTTGGAAAACATGCAAGAGGTCCTTAACGACCTACTGCAGGGTAAGTCCAGCATAACCTTGCCTAAGGGAAAGGAGAAAGGCAAAGATGGGGTGGAGATCACCGTGCCAGTAGATGATGGAAGAACCCGACATTCAACTAGCAACACCCCCCGCGCGAAGCAACATGATCACCCCGAACTACCTAAGCAGGCCCAAAGGCCAGCGCCGAGAACCACCGCTGCCCCTCGCCGTGAGGATGAGGTCACCTCCAAAAGAACGCCCCTAGACTTGCGGGAGGAGCTCAATAAGAAGAGGGCAGGCAAAGGGACAACACCCCCTGAGGCGCCTCGAGAAGGCAAGGGAAAGGCAGATCCTAGCCCATCCACTCTAAGAGACTCCCTCAGCAAAAGGAGGCAGGACTTAGACACGGAGATGCGGAGCTTGCGGAGCAAGATCGTCACCGCGTCGGGTGGCCAGGCTTTTGAGGAAGACTTCGATCATGAGTCGCCCTTCGTGCGAGAGATTCAGGCAATCCGACTCCCCACCAATTTTAAGGAGCCCAATATGACCCCTTACGAAGGGAACACCGATCCAAAATATCACCTAGATGCGTTTAATGATCTGATGAAACTAAGGGGAATCGGGAGTGGAGCCAGGTGCCATTGCTTCGCTGTTACCCTGAAAGGACCCGCCTATAAATGGTTCAAAAGACTAAGGCCAGGGTCCATCAGGTCCTGGCAGCAGTTCTCTGACGAATTCCTCCAACAGCACCATGCCGTGCGGGACTACACAATGCCAGGTACCAGACTGGCAAACGTGAAGCAAGGGGAGAAGGAGAGCCTAAAAAGCTACATTCATCGGTTCAATATGGAGGCCGCAAAAGTGGGGAGCCTAACGCGCTGGGAGTTAAAAATGGCCATTACTGCTAGGGTCCTCCCAAGGAGCAAGTTGTGGGACAACATGCTAAAGAGGGAAGTCACCGACTTGGATGACTTCTATGAAAGAGCACAGAAGTACATCCGTGTGGAGGATGGCCACGCAAACCTGATGGCCGGAAAGGAGGAGCCCCACGCAAAGCTCCCAATTAACGACAGGCCGAATGTAGCTAAGAAGAAGAGGACGTATGAGGGGCCAAGAGATGACCAGCAGAGGAAGACCAAGCGAGGGGGTGATCATAGGCCAACGGCCTACACTTATTATACGAACCTCACTGACACCAGGGAGCATATTTACGTCACCAATGAAGATCGGGTGCCCTTCAAGAAGCCCCCACCAATGAGGAAGGATCGGTCCAAGAGGGACCCCAGTAAATACTGCCAATACCACAAGGACATTGGACACACCATAGCAGAGTGTATCCACTTGAAGGAGGAAATTGAGGAGCTTATCCGCCGGGGGCACTTAGGCCGCTATGTCAAAAGAGAAAGGCAAAGGTCAGAAAACGAGCCCACAGCGCCCCAGGCGCAGGAGCGAGCCCCAGAAATACAGGGGGAGGTCCGCACCATATTTGGAGGCCCAGGATTTGGGGGAGATTCTAGGAAGGGAAGAGATAGATATGCGAGAGAGGCTCGGCGAAGTCCGCCTCCCTGTGTCATGAGTTTAGAACAACGACCCCCGAAGAGTTTCAAAGGGGAAAACGACTCGATAACATTCACCGAGGAAGATGCACGAGGGGTGCACTTCCCCCATAATGATCCGCTGGTGCTGACAATCCAGTTGGCAAATATGCGTGTGCATCGAGTCTTGGTGGATAATGGGAGCTCAGTGGATATCCTATACCGCCCTGCTTTGGAAAAGATGGGATTGGGTATGCGTCACCTGAAGCCCTGCCAGTCGTCCCTATACGGATTCACAGGGGATTCAGTACAACCCCTTGGGATGATCGAACTGACGCTTACCATGGGGGAGCAACCCCGCCAGACTACAGTCATGTCTAACTTTGTCGTAGTGGATTGTGCATCAGCTTTCAACGCGGTATTGGGGAGGCCCTCCCTGAGAGAATTGAAAGCCATAACTTCAATATACCACTTGGTTGTCAAGTTCTCGACTCCAGGAGGAGTCGCAAGTATAAAAGGAGAACAGAAAGAAGCGAGGGAGTGCTACAACACCTCACTCCGCACACCTGCAAAGCCGCGTGAGCCAATGGCCATGGTAGTGCATGAGGCGATAAGCATGCCCACAGGGGGTCCGCAGGAGCTGGACCCTCGGGTCGTAGATGAGGCAAGAGCAAAACCGGTAGAAGAAGTAGAGGAGGCTACGGTGACGGAAGAACCCTTAAGGAAATTGAAGATAGGGAGAAGCCTGCAAGGTGCTGTGAAGGAAGCATTGATAAGATTTTTGAAGGATAATCTGGACGTATTTGCATGGAGTCATGAGGACATGGTGGGCATATACCCCAGCGTAATGTGCCACCACCTGAACATCTCCCCAGGAGCAAGGCCCGTCAGGCAGAAAAGGTGGGCGCTAGATCCAACAAGATACGCAGCGTTAAAGGAAGAGGTTGATAAGTTGAAGGCCAACGGTTTCATCTGTGAGTCCTTCTACCCCGTGTGGGTATCGAACCCAGTACTCGTGCCGAAGCCGAACGGGAAGTGGAGGACTTGCGTTGATTTCACGAATTTGAATAAAGCTTGTCCTAAGGACAGCTTCCCACTTCCCAGGATAGATCAGTTAGTGGATGGAACAGCGGGGCATGAGTTACTAAGTTTTATGGACGCCTACTCAGGATACAACCAAATCCTGATGAACCCGGCAGATGAAGAGCACACGTCATTCATTACAGACAAAGGGCTATACTGTTACAAAGTGATGCCCTTCGGGCTCAAGAACGCGGGAGCCACCTATAAAAGGCTGGTGAATAAAATGTTCGCAAATCAGATAGGAAGGAATATGGAGGTATATGTGGATGACATGCTTGTGAAAACCAAAGTAGCAGCAGAGCTCAACAAAGACCTTAGTGAGATGTTCGACACGCTCAGGAAATACCGGATGAAGTTGAACCCAGCCAAGTGCACTTTCGGGGTGTCCTCAGGAAAATTCTTGGGTTTCATGGTCAATTCCAGAGGCATCGAAGCCAATCCTGACAAGATAAAGGCACTCATAGAAATGAGCCCACCAAAGAACAAAAAGGAGGTGCAATGCCTCACAGGAAGGGTGGCGGCCCTTAATAGGTTCATCTCGAGGTCCACCGATAAATGCCTCCCATTCTTTGACATCCTCAAAGGGAGCAAAAAGTTCGCTTGGGATGAAAGATGTGAGGAAGTGTTTGTCAGATTGAAAGAGCACCTGGGGAGGCCGCCCCTGTTAGCCAAGCCAGAGAAGGGCGAGAAGTTGTATCTGTACTTGGCGGTGTCTGAGCACGCCATCAGCGCAGCCCTGGTTAAGGGAGAGAAGAAGCAACAACAGCCCGTATACTATATCAGCAAGCGTCTGGTGGACGCGGAGAGCCGGTATCCAGAGATCGAAAAACTGGCCTACGTGCTAGTAGTGGCGTCGAGGAAGTTGAAGCCTTACTTCCATGCGCATACAATTGATGTCTTAACAGATAGTCCTTTGATGCAAGTCTTACATAAGCCAGAGACTTCAGGGAGACTAATGAAATGGTCGATTGAGCTAAGTCAGTTTGATATTGTCTACACCCCAAGCGCCTCCATCAATGGACAGGTGCTGGCGGATTTTATAGTAGAGTACACCCATCAGTCGAATGAAGGACAGAGTGAAGGAGGAGAGCAGCCTGTTATGGAGGATGAACTAGGAGGCGTAGAGGAGTGGAGTTTGCATGTTGATGGGGCGTCGAATGAAGGAGGATCGGGAGCGGGCATCATGATGACCGGGCCCGAAGGACACAGAATGTACTGTGCGATCCGATTTGGGTTTGAAGCCTCCAATAATGAGGCGGAGTACGAGGCGCTCTTAGCTGGCCTGCGTCTAGCCCAGGAGTTGAAAGTAACGCGCCTTCATATTTTCAGTGACTCGCAATTGGTGGTATGCCAAATAAAGGGGGAGTACCAGGCAAGGGGGCCTAAGATGGCAGCATATTTAGAGAAGGTGAAGGGTTATCTAGGACGAATGGAGGCATATACTATAGAGCAAATCCCCAGAGAAAAGAACACCCATGCAGATGCACTCGCAAAGCTGGCATCTACCAAGGATGGTGATGTCTTGGAATCGATACCCGTGGGGTACTTACCAAAGCCCAGCATCGAAGGCACAGATGTGCACATGATCAGTGTTCCAAAGAAATCATGGACCGAGCCAATCAGAGGTACCTGGAGGAAGGAGTCTTGCCTGCGGATAAAAACGAATCTCGGAGGTTGGTGTACAAGGCCGCAAGGTACGCCTTGATAGATGGGGTCCTTTACAAAAGAGGATTCTCCATGCCTCTCCTGCGGTGTGTAGAAGAAGAGGAGGCATTGAAGGTGTTGCAAGAGATCCATGAGGGAGAGTGCGGCAACTACGAAAGTGGACCCTCCACGGCTAGGAAGGCCATAAGACAAGGATACTACTGGCCTTCCATGGAGAAAGACGCGCGGGACTTTGCCACGAAATGCGACAAGTTCCAGAGGCACTCCAATTACCCTCGAAGACCCCCAAGCGAACTGACCAGCATGCCCAGCCCCTGGCCCTTCGCTATCTGGGGGATAGACTTAATCGGCGCTCTTCCTACAGGCAGAGGTGGAGCGAAGTACGCGGTGGTGGCAGTGGATTATTTCACCAAGTGGGTAGAAGCGGAACCCCTTGTGAAGATAACCGCTAAGCACATCACCTCTTTTGTCAACAAATTCATTGTGTGCCGGTATGGGGTACCCTACAAGATTATTTCCGACAATGGTACCCAATTCGAAGGAGGAGCCTTCGATGAATACTGTAAGGAAAGAGGTATAAGGAGGAGCTTCTCCGCGGTGGTACATCCCCAAGCCAATGGGCAAGTGGAGACCATCAACAGGGTCCTAAAGAAGAACCTAAAGACAAAGCTGGAGAAGATGAAAGGAGCCTGGGCAGATGAGCTACTAAATGTGCTGTGGGCTTACAGAACCACCCCACGCACGACAACTGGGGAGTCCCCATTCTCCTTGGCCTATGGGTGCGAGGCTGTGCTCCCGGTCGAGATGCGAGTCACGTCCCACAGGGTACAGGCATATGGAGACGAAGCCAACCACGTAGCCCTGACCGAAAGCTTAGACATGATGGAGGAAAAGAGAGAAAAAGCCCAAATGAGGGTGGCGGTATACCAGCAACGCGCCGCAAGGTAATACAATTCGAGGGTGCGAGAGAGAACTTTCAGAGTCGGCGACCTGGTGCTGAGGAAGGTACTCCCAAACACGCGAGACCCAGGTGCAGGAGTGCTGGGAGCAAATTGGGAGGGGCCCTACCAGATTGCTAATTGCATCCCCCCGAACACTTACAAGCTGGCTCGCATGGACGACACCATCATCCCTCGGGCCTGGAACGCGGAACACCTGAGGAAGTACTACCAGTAAGGTGCCCATGCCCACGGGCAAAAGCACAAGTGTGGCACGTTGCCTTGATAGGATAGGAAGAAATCAAAGAGGTTACCTAGATAGCCTCCCAAGTAGATGTGAGTCTTTTTATGTTTTGCTTCATATGACAACCACCTGTGTACCGTTGCAGCTACGTGTATGAAACTATTATGTTACGAATATGATGAATGAAACCACATATTATAAGTAAAACTGTTAGCCACTCCGTGTGTTATTTTTTTTCTTCAATACTCAGGCATCAGCCAAAGTGTCCGCTGAAATAAATTTCACCAAACACTCGGGGGGCAGGACAAAGGGCGATAACACAGCTGGCAAGGGGAACCTAAAAAGGGCCCTCTAACGGAGGATCTTGGAAAGGACCCCTCACCCTCCTGAAAAATGGGATCCTAAAAAAGACCCTCTGATAAGGGATCTTGAAAAGGGCCCTCAATTAGGAATAGCCTAAAAACGACCCCCTATGCATTAGGAGGATCCCTTATGTCGGGGTCCTAGACGAAGTCCCTAAACATAGAAAGTAGTAAAAAGACCTTGCAAGGCCTCCCCTGAGTTTACAAGGATTAGCTACCCTTGTGAACATCAAGGAGGCCAAAAGGCCTTACAAAAGAAAAATATATATATATAGAGACAACACTAATAAGTCTAGAGCGGCCACCAAGCCGTCTAGCCAAAAAGGGTCCCAAAAGAGACCCTTGCAGAAATAGTACTATGCAAAATGACGAGAGGGACGCTTCTCGCAAAGAAATAATAAGCGCGCGCAAGAAAAACATAAAAGGATAGCTAAGACCCAAGGGGTCAAAATATCCTTATAGAAGCCACCAAGAGGCACCAAAAGAGGTCCCAATGAACCCTCTCACATGGGATCCAAAGGACCTCCAGCCTGATAAATAAAATAAGGGAACCAACCAAACCCCGTCATACAGGCATAAAAGGGCCTCAAATGAAGTAGAACAAGAAATAAACAGCAGCATCATATGTATTCATACATTAAAAAAAAAAAAAAAGATGCAAGAGAAAGTTCTCAAGATAGTACAAAGGTTACTAACAGAAAAGTAGCACCGGTGATGACGTTACAAAATAAAAAACAAAAAAGGAGCGAGACTATTTCAAGGCCTCCTATAGTGGGCACTCCACCAGGCCGCTCGGGCAACAGCTTGCTCGCCGAAAGAGGAGAAGTCAAAGTTGGGATCCTGCCTCCACACATTGTAAAGAGCCCAGTCTATAGACTTGCGCTCGGTTATGACCCTCTCCTCTTCCCAGGAAGCCTTCTCCGCCTCCAAGGAAGTGACCTTCTCCTGAGCCGACTGTAGTACGGCCCTAAGGGCCTCGACTTCAGTCCCCATTTGAATAACCATCTCATGCGACCCGGAAGCAGCGGCCTTGGCCCCCTTGAGCTCGCGCTCCAAGCATTTGACCTTGCCCCTCAGCTCCTTGATCTTAGTCTTCAACTTATCATTCCTCGAGTCCGACTTGGCATACTTAGTCCGGGCCATTGACAATTGGGCCTTGGTTGCGCTAAGCTCATTTTCGAGCTCCTGGACCTGGACTATGAGGCCGTCCCTCTCAGTGGTAGATGTGGAAAGGATGCCAGTCGAGTCAGCATGTCGAAGAGACACAATATAGACCTGCACAAGAAATCAATGGCATCAGCAATAAGTAACAAAAAGAAGAACACAGGTGCATCTACGCATAATGCTAATCAACGCAAGGTGCAAAGCCTCACCCAGGCCGTGGCACGCCTTAGCATCTCCCCGAGGTCTGACTGAGTCACGTTCCCCAGGCCCCTCCAGTCGGAGACAGGGAGACTCGCAGCTATTGGAACGAAATGCTGCCCATAAACTGAGGCCATCCTGGTCACCCAAGCCTCTGCCTCCCACGCTAGGAATATCTAGTTGGACCGGAACAGACGACCCACTCGCCGAGGCAGGAGGAGGCGCAGCAGAAGAGAAAAATTGAGATTCTGGTGCATCAGCAGGGAGCTCCGCGAGCCCGACGAAATCAGCATCCGGTACGCCGAGGTCATGAGGGATCGAAGGGAAGGCATCGCCGCCATCATGGCCAGGAGGGGCGTAGCATCCTGCCGTGGCCTGCAGGTCCAGAGGGTCAAAGGCCGTGTCCTGGTCGTGGGGTCATGAGGAGGACATCCCCCTGGGGACAGGGGGGCATCCTCCATCTCCACCTCAACCGCATCCTCGTGCAGTGATGGCCCAGCCGACGTAGCCACAACCTTCTTAGACCCGGTGATCGACCACAGGAACTTGGAGTTAGTGACCGGGGACAATTGGTGGCGGGTGAGATTTTCCACCGTAAAAAGGACCGTCGCCTTCTTCTGAGCGGAATCTGCAGTAATGAGTTTGCCTATGGCCTCCCCCTCAGACCCAATGACCGAAGGATCCACAAAAGTACCCTACAAGAACCACATCAATATCAATACAAGCGAGAGTGCAAAACAGTAAGTTCTAGTAAGAGAGAAAGAAGGATCAGGATACTTACTAGGATTAGCACGGAAGCTTTCACGAACCGAGAGAGGCCCCTCTACCCAAAAAAAATCTTGCTTCCATGGCCCGGTATTGGACACCGAGCCCTCTATTAAGGGGAGCTCACTGTTGGCCTTTTGCAAGTAGTAGAAGCCTTTACATCTGGGCAATGCTATAAGGTTATACAAAGTATGCACCTCCTGCGCCGTCGGGGCACGTTTCTCATTGTCCTTAAACCAGACGAAGAGGCAACTTAAGGTCAGCCAACTGTTGGGCGACAGTTGGAGAGGGGCCAAATCAAAATAGTTGAGAACCGCCACGAAGAATGGATGCAGAGGAATGGTGCCACCCGCCTTCAGAATTTGTTTGCTCAAAGCCACAAAGCCCCGTTTAGGGCGGTCAGCCCGGCAAGTCACTTGAGGAGCGTACAGGGCATATTCTGGAGGAGCTCGGTAATGTTTCACGATTGCCTTCAATTTATTCGGAGACACGTGGGACACAAGGCTGGACGCCAATAGGGGGGTGTCGTCTTCTTCCTGGACAGACACCTGTCTGCGTGCTTTCGACATATCTGCAAAATATAAAGAAGCATGTGAGGAAGAGGCAGAGCACTTAACCCTCCATTTTCTCTTCCTAGCAAGGGTTTTCCATCGGGGGAGCGATGGCGGAAGCGCTAGGCCAGGATCAACGGAGACTAGGGGCTGAGGAGAGGAGTTAATAGCCCCGTGACCGTCATCAGGCGAAGGGGGAGCGGGAGGTTCTGGCGGAATGTGTCCCTCCATAAACTCTAACTCCCACCGCAATTCAAAAACAGCCGTCCTAAGACGCGCTATATGGTCACTAAGGCCCGGGGGTGGAGGTCCTCCGTCTCCCCTCGACACCGAGTCGATTTCGCTCTCTACCACCCAAATTTTATGCCTAAGATCAGCCATGCACTCGAGGTGACGAATACGGGCCTGCCTCAAAGAATCATAGTCCTGGTAAGGGTTGCCCACAAGGGACTCGGGGTCTGAAGACAGGTCGATAAACTCAGCCCTTGAGGGTATGTCGGACGGACCCTCACCGGCCATAAAACCACGTCCCAACAGCAAAAAGGGGCTCACCTATAAACAAGGGGAAGACTACAAAACACAAAGGAATAGGCTTAATACCTCTAGGTGCAAACGCCCTAAATGGACTACTACAAGGTATATGTATAAAAAAAAAGAGGAGGGGCGCGCATTTGGTCAAAACAAGCTCGGACTAATGTACCCCATCCCAAGTGTTGCTGGTCTGAATCCGATAAAATAAGTAAATAAACGGGAGAAGAAAAGAAAGTATACCTCAAGCGATTGAAGGAACGAGGTCGGAGTCCAAGTAAGGTTGGGAGGCGAAAAGCACCAAAGCGTTGAAAATGCGCGTCTGCAAGAATTAATCAGAAATGTGTGTTAGTCCAAAAATATACACATCAAGAAACTAGCTTATAAAAAAAAAAAATGATGATGAAAAAATGGAAAAGTGATGAAATTATGGAGAAAGTGTGGTTGTGGGGGATTGAACCCTTTACCTCGTGAAAGGAGCAAGGGTCTAACTACCACTAAGCCAAGGGAGTAAGGTGTGAATATTAAGCCATGCATGAAGGGCTATTTATAGGAACCAAGATGAATAGTCCACAAGAGCACCTAAAGACCCTCTTTTAGACTAGGGGGGCAAGTGTTGATGCTCATAATCTCATCAAGGAAAAATGCAAGGCCGTCACATGGGCGAACCCCCCCCCCCCATTTCACGTGGCCATCAGATGGGCGAGGCCACCGAGTCGCGAGGCTACCCCGTCTCGCGAGGATGCCATTTCATGTGGCCATCAGACGGGCGAGGCCCTCCTGACCCGCGAGACCACCCCGTCTCGCGAAGCTGCTGTTCCGCGAGGCCACCGAGTCGCGAGGCTACCCCGTCTCGCGAGGCTGCCATTTCACGTGGCCATCAGATGGCGAGGCCCTCCTGATCCGCGAGACCACCCCGTCTCGCGAGGCTGCCGTTCCGCGAGGCCACCGAGTCGCGAGGCTACCCCGTCTCGCGAGGCTGCCATTTCACGTGGCCATCAGATGGGCGAGGCCACCGTCTCGCGAGGCTACCCCGTCTCGCGAGGCTGCCATTTCACGTGTCCATCAGATGGGCGAGGCCACCGAGTCGCGAGGCTACCCCGTCTCGCGAGGCTGCCATTTCACGTGGCCATCAGATGGGCGAGGCCCTCCTGATCCGCGAGACCACCCCGTCTCGCGAGGCCAGTACTCCGCGAGGCCCTCCCGTCTCGCGAGGCTGCTGTTCCGCGAGGCCACCTCATCTCGCAAGGCCAGTGTTCCGCGAGGCCCTCCCGTCTCGCGAGGCTGCCATTTCACGTGGCCATCAGACGGCGAGGCCCTCCTGATCCGCGAGACCACCCCGTCTCGCGAGGCTGCTGTTCCGCGAGGGCCTCTCGTCCCGCGAGGCTGCCGATCCGCGAGGCCATTGGGCCACTCCCACCATGCCCATGCGCGAGACCGAGAGAAGCTGCGAGGCCGTTTATGGCGCCCCGTGCGCGAGGCCACGCAAGGTCCCACGCGCGCACGCCCCGGGAGGTCCGCTAGCCTACCATCGTCCCAGGAGGCCGACACCCCATGACTTGATGCGTATGGGCCCAAGACCCCTACTCAACGCCACGGCCAGTACGGATACCAAGGATCCACTTTTTCACACCTCGAAGTCCCTATGCTTAGGAGACACAGTACGAGTTTAATGAGACATATTTGTATGACCAAGTACTAAGTACGGATACCAGTGCCAGTGAGGTTGCTGGGGTAAGGATCATGGTCCGTACGTCTACGGCCATAGGTCAGAACCGACACCACTACCTCCGGCACCAATACACCTGCAACCACACCTCAGGAAGGGGTACAGACAAGTAGTGGAGACATCCCCCTGACACCTGCTCCTGTACGGGATGTACAACCACTACCACTGAAACCATTCCTCTAATACAGTACGTATGTACCCCGTGGTCCCCTGGATCATCATGTACCTAAGGCCATTAGAGCCTATTATAAAAGGAACTCTAAGACCACCTGAATAGGTGTTGGAAATTTTACTGTAGCAGAGGCATTAGTGTGAATGAGATACTGAATTCTCCATTGTTGTTATACCATTGTTCTTGAGTTGTTGTTCAAGTTTTCATAGCTTTCCAATTAGCAATTTTAATTTGATAATTTTTCCAACTTAACTTCGTTGACGAGTTCTCACCGTCAACACCAAGGTAAACAAATTAAACTTCATATATTCATATTTTCTTCCTATCATATATAAAAATATTTTTATCATTCATGAAGGAAATGAGCATATCCCAAGTTGTATTTATGTAGCCAGCAATGAAGAATATGGAATCTCTTTAAAATGTGCAATGATAACGATGTCAAATACAAATATATTATCAATACACTTTTAAAAATATCAGATGTAATAGAAAAATGGTCACCAAGAAAGAACCCAATATAATGGTCGCTGAAAAATATAGCCTAATGTATAAATTAATAACAACAATTTTTCCTTTTTCTTTTTTTTTTTAATTTCGAAACACATATACACATAACTAGTCACTACTAATTTAAATCAGCTAAAAAAAATCACAAAAAAAAAAACAACAAACAGCGAATATTTCCATCAACAAACATAGAGAACCCTACCACTAAAAACATAATTTAGATTCACATTTCAAAAACTAATACAGCTATTGAACACCATGGATTGAAAAATCATTACATACTAATAGTATTCCTTCGATTTATCGACAAAAAAAACAGATTCATACCATCCCTAATGCATTTTGTTGTAAACATTAGAATGATACAGGTTAAGTATGAGGCTAGAAATCAAAACACAAAACTCACCTGCTTCAAAAACTGGTCGGCGGAGAAGGGGCGGCATTCGTGGAGGGGCGACGGCTGAGTGAACCAGAATGTTAAAGCTTGAATGAAAAAAAATATGAGTCTAGGCTAGATTTTCTTTCTTTTTCGGCATGGGTAATGTAAATGTGGGAATTTTTCCTTGTGAATTCTATTCGCAAGTGAAGCTCTATACTGCGAGAAATCCTAAAAAATACTCATTGTCCGCATAAGGGGACAAGGACGTCACATGATGGTGAGGGAGTTGGGCTAAGAGGGCCACCCTCGCTATGCAAGGGCCTTCGGCTGCTTGCCAATCCGAACGTCACCCTCGCTATCTGAGGGTCCCCGGCTGGCCGTCCACGTGCGCCCCGTTCCATCAGGCATCGAGCCTCGCCTGCACTCGGGAGAAGAAGGGCAGCCTCGCTACACGAGGCACCTCGTTATGCGAGGGTGAGGCTTTGTTGTGGCATCCATGCCCCTGGCCTCGCGACGCCTACACCCGGGGGGAAGAGGGGCAGCCTCGCTATGCGAGGGTGCTGCCATGTTGCGCCACCCGTGTCTTCAGCCTCGCTTTCATGTGACCTGCATAGGCCAGCCTCGACTCCTAGCGCCCTAGCTTCACATGGCACCTACAGGTTAAAGCCTCCTTGGCATTGGCATGGGGAGAACTTAGAGACACTTAATGGGAATGCCAAGTCAGCATTGGGTATCAAATGGGGATAGATGAAAACGAGTGGGTACAAGACACGCGTACTGACACGGGGCGTACGGTTGCGAAGAGAACAGAGGCACGACCTTGTGATCTGCATTTGAGGAGTAGTGGCGGTACGGACCTGTACGAAGAGTAGTGGTACCACTTGGACACCCCCGACCATACGCCAGTGCTGACAGTACTATGTCCTAGGCCACGACTCTGGCACCATCAGGGTAGACACCACTACGCCCTGAACCACTACACTATCAGAGTACCTGTATACGTCCCTGTCGTCTGGGACTTGTTTGTATCCAGGGCCAATAGAGCCCCCCTATAAATAGGCCCCAACCCCTAAGGCTCAGAGGTTGGAAAACTGAGTGTATGAAAGAGACTTAAGAAATATATGTTCCTGGTTTTCATGGTGGCTTGAGTTTTCTTCTGTGGATTCTAGTTCTTTCTATCTGATTCAAAGCTTTCTATAGTATAGAGATTAAATTTTTCTAACCTTTGGCGTCAACAGGTAACAATGACGAAGTGGCGGTTGGGTAACGAAATTGGTTGGGCTGGAAAGCCCTGACCACGAGGAGACTAAAGAAGTTGGCAGTGTGACCCACGGCGGCTCGAGGTGGCCGGAACTAAGCCAAAACCATTAGAAATTCTGTGGATTTTGGCTAACACCCACGGTGGTTTTTGGGCTCGATCCTGAAGTGGGTTTTTCTCCCCATGGTCTGTTGAGTACGGTGGTTATGGTGGCTCAGCTCATAGAGGCTTGAAGTGGCCAGATTTTGCTCGAAAATTTCAGGGTGGTACGGACTTCGGGTGGCTCGTTGATTGGGATAAGCGGTGTGTACAATAGCGAGGCTCGGGGATTGGGGTTTCAAGGGCTTGCGAGGTTGCTGGTGCCGTGCATGTCGACAGCCTAGGCCGACTGGGATGCGAGCGAGGAAGGAGGCATCTTTGTATCGGGAGAGAGCGAAGAGAGAGAATACAAGAGGGTGAGAGAGAGGACCATTTGAAACTAGGTTCAGATTTTGTTTTTTAATATATTAACATTTTATTTTCTTATTTCTTTCTTAATTAAGTTATTAGCAAAGCTCTATTTAAATAATCAATTTCTTATTTGATTTATTAACTAAAAGTTTATTTCATTTTATCAAAATTTAATTCAAATTTCATTTCACATATTTAATTATATTAGCAATCTTACAAATTTATATTTGGTCCACAATTATAAATTAACTTTTAAGTCATAATTATTTTAATTTCTCAAAATTTATTTTTATTTTAAATCCCCAAATTTAAAATGTAAATCTACAAATCTTGACAAATCTCATTTATACAAAAATAAAATTATTATAATCTTAACAAATAATATTAATAGAATTATAATTTTTATCTCATTAATTTATCAATTAAAAGAATATTATTATAAAAATGTTATTAAATTATTTAAAAAAAATATTTCAATAATTTATTTTCAACTAACACTTGTATTTAGTGTGAACATTATTTTATATGTATGACCACATAACACATTAAAAGTATATATTAAATCATTAATACATATTTTTATAAATATATTTACATAATTTAGTTTATTTTTTAAATTATATTTCATTTGCTATATTTTTGGGTTTTTATATTTATAAAAAATATATTTAAATATAATAAATAAATTAGTAATATTGAATATTAAATATGATTAAAAAGTTCGATAAATTATTTAAATAATTTATTTTTAACTAAAATAAATTTAGTATTACAAATTATTAATTATTACTTTGACAAGTTTTATTTCAATATTAATTAACTTTTTTTTAAATAATTGTTGTTAGTTTGAAAATAAAAAAATAAAATAAATAAGTATTATTAATGAATTTTTATTTAAAAAAACTTTTTTTATTAAATATATAATGACTAATTGAATTAATAATTAATCCAATAGTGTGTAAGCATTGCCTTATAAATAAATTAATATTGTTTTAAACATACATATTAAAAAAATTATAACTAATAAATTTAATGAAATTTCAAAATTATTTTATAAATGTGTTAAAGAATAATATAGTTAATTTTATAAATATGTTAAAGAATAATAAATTTAAATTTTTACATAAAAATTATTATAAATACAAAAGTTAATAATATGAAAAATTTAGAAACAAAAAAAATCTAGTTTTAAAAGTTTTTAATAAATACATAATTTTTATAAATATATATTTACAAAATTTAGTTTATTTTTGAAATTATACTATTCATTAATTTTTTTACAATATATTTCCAATTAATAAAACAACTCTTTTTGAACTAATACAAATGTTATAAATGTGTTAAAGAATAATATAGTTAATAATATAGTTCATTTTATAAATATGTTAAAGAATAATAAATTTAAATTTTGATATAAAAATTATTATAAATACAAAATTTAATAATATGAAAAATTTAGAAACAAAAAAAAATATAGTTTTAAAAGTTTTTAATAAATACATAATTTTTATAAATATATATTTACATAATTAGTTTATTTTTAAAATTATACTATTCATTAATTATAATTTTTTATTTGAATTTTGGCGATATTTTATGACTATTTTATTAATTGTCGGCATTGGGGTCAATAGCGACAACGTTTAACTCTTGGTATTGGTCTTGAATTAATTGTCGGCGTTGGGGTCAATAAAGACACATTTTAACTGTCGGCATTGGTCTCGAATTAACTGTTAGCATTTGTGTCAATAACAACACATTTTAACTGTCGGCATTGCTCTCGAATTAACTGTCGGCGTTGGGCTCAATAACGACAGTCAAAAGCGACAGTGACAATTATTAGCTGTCGGCGTTGGTATCTATATCTACAGTTTTTAACTGTTCGCGTAGAGTCTCGATAAGCAATTACAATAGTCAACAGAGTTGACTATCGTGGTTAGGTGTCGGAAAAGTCCATTTTTGTAGTAGTGATTCTTTTAGGACTCGCGTCAATTCTTTGCGAGCCCTAAAAACATTCTTTTAAAAAATCTCAGTTTTTAAGGCTCTCAAATAGAGGATTCGCAAAGTGAGCCCTAAAAAGCTTTTTTTGTAGTAGTGGCAATTCAAATAGCCCAGGTACTCCCATACCAAACAACCTTAGCAAATTTACAATGCCATAACAGATGCATAGAACACTTTGTCTTCTTCACTGAGAGAGCATTCAATATTATCCATATTTAAGTAAGAGCTTAACTTTTCTTTAGTATGCAACACATTCTGTCGAAATTACCACCACAAAATTTTTCATTGTGCTGACTGTTGGGAATATATGGCTTTACTCTTTGCAAATCAACAATGAATAATGATAATAATACAATATTCCAAACCCCTATATGTTAATCAAGATTCAAATTCAAAGTATAAATGCAATTCTTGATAATCAAATGTTAATCTTGAATATAAATAACTAAATGATTAAATGATGATAAGATGAACTTAGATACATTTAATCATCAATAGTAATAATGAAAAACATAATAGAATTATAGAATACAAGATTAGGGTTAGAGAGATACAACCTTTGTATCGAGCAACTTGAGTCTTCAAATTTGGGGAACTTCTAAGGCTTATACACAATAATAATATTGTTGTCCAAAATCTCTATTCCAATCCTTCCCAATTGCTTGAAGCTTCAACTATGTAGAATGAGAATTGAGATTGAACAAGCCTTAGAACTCATGCAAGTCAAGCAAAGCTTGATGAGTTTCTTGGAGAAAATTTTTGATATTAGAAACTAGAGAGAGAATGAGGTTAGAGTGAGAGTTGGAAAGTGTGATAAAGACTTTTCAACTCTAACAGCCCATATATATAGTGTAGGCATCATCATTAGTCTAACCAATAGGATTAGAGCATTTAACACACATCATTTGGAGCATTTTACGTAAATTGTACGACCCTAAAAGATCGCCCAGGCAATGTATCGCCTAATAGGCAATAGCCAATACGTCGCCTAAGTAATAGCAAGCGATGCATCCCTTGCTAGGGTTTTTGAAGCCCTTCGCATTTTGGCGATGCTACACCACTTAGGGGCGACGCATCACCACCCTCTCTGACTTTGGATCCCTCCAATAGTCCTAAAATTGCTCCAAATGCTACTGATCTAATTGGGAACGTTTGGATACCTAATTGTATCACTTTAGACCTATAAAAGTCACTTTTAGATGCCTTCTACATAATCTCATGTTTTCTCTTCTCTTTAAGTGAAAATCGTTATGTGTTTTGCACCTCAACGTGTAAACATCTTAATCATTATATTTATCCAATCTCAACATTCCCCCACTTTGTTAAGTATAATCCTCTCTTCTTAGCTTAACAATTTTGGTGCATAAAATAAAGTATCTTTCCATTTGAACTTTATCTTAGTAAAAATATTACAAAGCCTTATCGAAGTCATTGGTCTCTTAAAGATTGAACCAAGTACTCCTTAATGATAAACCGGTAACACAACACACACCTCCACTTGGCCATTCATTTTCCCACTTTTCTTGCTTAGCACACATATGGCCATGTGATCATCCATTTCATGTGCACCACCTCTAAGTTCACATAGATGAAGTTCTTACATCATATTTGCTACCTTTAGAGATGCTTGTTGCACACAACTGAACTTCATTAAAAGCCTTAGGCTAAACCCTCACTCGATAGCAACCAATACTAACCATCCTGTGATAGAACTCATGATTTTGTTAGTGTTGAAACTATTCACCCAATAACTTGTTTTTACCCATTGAAATCTTACCCTTTATGTTCACAAGTTTGGATTCGAGTTGCCAACATTGGTGAATAAATTATTCTAGGAGTTTTAGTCCAATCCATTTTGAAGTAGAACTTACTATCCTCTTCGCAAGAGGTTTTTTAAATGGATCTGATAAGTTCTCACTTGTCTTTATACATGAGATCGATATGATTACTCTTTGAATCAATTGTCTCATATACTCATGTCTTAGACTTATATGTCTTTACATCTCATGCAATTATAAGCTCTAGTTAATGTTTATTATTTATCACCATTGGGATATTCCTCATGAAAACCCTAAGCCACTTGGCCTCATTGCCATTTATTGCTAGAGTTATAAAATCATTCTCCATGGTTGAGTGAAATATATGTTTGTTTCCTTGGGCCCTAAGAAACCTCTCCTCTTTTGAGCATAACACCCAACCACTTGTGGAGAGATTATCTTCTACACTTGATATTCAACTCGCATTGTAATATCCTTCAAGTATTTTTGGGATCTTTCAATATTGGAGGACTAGTTGCTTGGTCCTTTTAAGGTACCCTAGAACTCTCTCAATCACTTTTCAATTTTCCATACTTGGATTGCTAGTAAACCAACTTAGGTTACTAATTGCTCTACCATTGTTCTTTTCAAGCTTTATGCTTGAATCAAATCGTGTATTCGCCTATTTGATTTTGAGATTACCAAACTTGTCAAGCACTTTCTCAACAAAGTGAGCTTGACATAAAGCATAACCCCCACTATTTCTTCTCACTTTTCTACCAAAAAAGGTATCTACCTCTCAAAGGCCCTTAATTTAGAAAGTGGAAGATAGGAACCTATTCGTTTCCATTATGCCTCTCCTCTTATTACTCAAAATCAACAATCATCAATATGACATAGCCATCAAAAGTCTTAGAGTATAAGCACTTGTACATTATTGTGTGTACAACCATCCGAAACAATAGCTTTATCAAACTTCTCATGCCATTGTTTTGGTGCTTGTTTTAAACCATATAGTTATTTAACAAGCCTACAAATTTTATGTTCAATTCTCCTTAGGTCTGACCCCCATCATGGCTCTGAACTGCTTCTTGAAGTCTTTAGACAGCTGATCCCAAGAAGTTATTGAGTGTCTTCTATATTTTTCGAACTAGCTTTTGGCTGGTCCTGTCAATGATGCTGGAAATAACATGCATCTGAGCTCGTAACCCACGTTACTCGCTCTCATTATGGTATTGAATGTACTTAAATGGCTGTATGGGTCAGAATTTCCATCAAATGTTGGGACGTGAGGGATCCGAAATCCTTGGGGAAATAGAGTGTTGGAAATATGGGGAGCAAACTGTTCAAGCTCCTCGTCAGAGTCTTCATATCGACCCTGACCTTGCTCATTTTTCAAGAGCCTAAAGTCCTTTTCTAACTGGTCAATTCTTTCCTGGACCGAATCCGCGAGGGGTATTGCCTGAAATTGGTTGTCGTCGATCACTATTCCAGGTTCGCGTCTCCGTAGGGGGTCTTTACGCCTATTTAAGCGATCCCTCAGGTTCGGGTTTATTGGGTTAACATTACCCCGAGTCTGATTCAAGTGTTCCCGTAGGTCGGAGCGATTCCTGCAGCTCCCAGTATTCTTTCGACCTCGATCATGCATGCTGAACGATCTGGTATCTCCAGAGTTGTCACTAGTTTCTGCAGTGCGAGATCGAGACGTTTGAATTTTTTCAGATAGGGCGCCTCTCCGCTCCCGGAAAGCCTCCCTATTCCCTTGTCTCCTCCCCGCACGTCTTTCGTCCTAATCTCGAACTGGTTGAGCATTCCTGCGAGGAGGTGAAGGATATCTTATAGGCGATGGAGGGAACCGTATGGGTGATGGTGGCTGCCACCCATTTCGCGCCCTGGACGGTCTGGAGTTTACCCGAGATGGGTTGGTTGCATTCTGTGTGTTCCCAGGGACTTGAGTCCAAGCCTCTGCAGGAGCTCGGTTGTTCTCAGTTCCCACAAGTACCCCCGCAGGTGGATTAACCGGGGCCCTAGCTCGGGTACTACTCTGGGGTCTCGAGGGAGCGGATGGCTCTGCTGGTGCCGAAGGTTGTTCCGGCCTTCTTGTGGCAGCATTCTTTCGTGGACGCTGTTATACCCAGATTTCGAGCCATGTTAAATGTGACCTCGAAAGCTGAATTCGTAGCGAATGAACCCGTAAAGCTCGAAGTATGCTCCAGGATTAGATATCGAGTACGCAAGACTCGAGACGACCTCGAATGTGGTGACCTCGAAATATTCACGATCTCGAAGGGTAGCTCCCGAGATGCATCTATCCTCAGGAATGACCTCGGATCAGGGGCTCCGAGCCTAACGTACGTACGATCTCGAAGCCATGTGACCTCGGGAGATGTCATTAGCCCGAAAGCAGATGAGAAACCTGGGAGATTAAGGCCTTGGAGACATATGATAATGACTTCGAATATCTATAAGTGTTGTTTATAAGGGACGAGTTCTGCATTTATTATTGTAAATCCCATAAAATCATGGGATATTATTCGATTTGTTATACGCCCCCTAGCCTTCAGGGGACCTTTCCTTTTATATCGGATTACAGGCATCTAAAGTCATTTATTTTATTTATACCAAAAAGAGTAACTACCCAAAATATGTGGGATAGTATTCTACAACCTTCTCTATAAATAGAGAGGACATGCATCACTGTAAAAGAAAAAAAAATCGGAACCTGGAGAGAAAACTCTGAAGAATTCATGCTTAAGAATTTTCAGAGATAATCTTGAGTTTAATAACAGAGACTCGTGGCCTAGGCAGATTTAACTGCTGAACCACGTAAAAATCGTGTTTTGTGTTGTTACCTTTTAATTGGTCATTACTGTTTGTTGTTTACATGCTCTTCTTTCATTGTTGACGAAAAACGACGTCAACAGTTTGGTGCTTTCATTGAGAGCCTTAAGCATTCATCCCTGAAAAAGTCATGGCCACAAACAATCAGAACACACCTGAAGAAAATTACCCAAGACGTCCTGGAAAACAACCAATGGAGAACCCGGATGTTGAAGAGAGAAGTGGGTCTTCTGATTCCCGGGGACCACCTCCTCCACCAAGAGATGAGGATATGTACTACAATTCAGAGCGGTACGTTCCTATTGTGGAACTTGAAAATTGGAAATTGAAGCAGCTGTTGGCAGAGGCCAACAAACGGAATGAGGAGTTGACATGGATGGCCGCAGAGGCGCAGGTGGCTCAGCCCCCGCCTCCGCGCAAAAACCAAGTCCCTCCTCCAAGGGACGTGCATGTTTCTCCCCGGAGACCCCGTGGGCGTCCACGAAAAGATGCTGCCACAAGGAGGCCGACTCAACCTCTGGCACTAGTAGAGCCATCCGCTCCACTTAGGCCCCAGAGGAGTACTTGGGCTCGGGCCCCGGCTAACCCGCCTGTGGAAGTGCCTGCAGGAACTGAGAATAACCGAACCCCTGCAGAGGCTCGGACTTAGGTACCTGGGAGCGCACCAAACGCGACCGACCCATCTCGGGCAAATTCTGGACCCTCTAGGCCGCGACAAGGGTGGCAACCACCGTCGCCTATACGGTTCCCTCCATCACCCATAAGATATCCTTCGCCCCCCCGCAGGAACGCTCAACTCATTCGAGATCAGGGCGAAGGGCGTACGAGGGGAAGACAAGGAAATGGGGAGGCTTTCTAGGAGGGGAGAGGTGGCCCATCTGAGAAAATTCAGACGTCTCGGTCTCGCACGGCGGAGACGAGGCGACGTGAGAAGAATCCATCACGAAATAACCAAGCAATGAGTTTTACTAGTGATGAGTCCGGAGAGACCAGGTCGGTCAGCAAGCATGACCGAGGTCATAAGAATACCAGAAGCCGCAAAAATTGTCATGACCTGCGAGACAACCTGAATCAGAGTCGGGGTAATGGTGACCAAACGAATCATGACTTGAGGAATCGCTTGAATAGGCGTAGAGATCCCATGCAGAGACGCGAGCCTGGGATTGTGATCGATGACAGCCGATTCCAAACAGTACCACCTACGGACCCAGTCCAAGAAAGAATCGATCATCTTGAAAAAGCCTTTAGGCTTTTGAAGAATGAACGAGGAAATGGTCGATATGAGGACTCTGACGAGGAGCTTGAGCCATTTTCTCCTCATATTTCCAGTACTCCATTTCCTCAAGGGTTCCGGATCCCTCACGTCCCATCGTTCGAAGGAAAGACCAACCCGTGTAATCACCTGAGCACATTCAACACTATCATGAGAGCCAGTAACGTGGGTTACGAGCTCAGGTGCATGTTGTTTCCAACATCACTGGCAGGACCTGCCAAAAGTTGGTTCGAAAAATATAAGAGACACTCAATTACTTCTTGGGAGCAGTTGTCTAAAGACTTTAAGAAGCAGTTCAGAGCAATGATGGGGGTCAGACCAGAGGCATCGACCTTAACTAACGTCCGACAACAGCCGGGCGAAACACTAAAAAGTTACCTAACAAGATTTAATTTAGAAGTCGCCCGAGCTCGGAACGTGTATGACAGTGGGCACCTAATGGCTATCCGAGCTGGTGTATTGCCGGGAAGTGCCCTTTGGGACAACATGCCAGGGAAACCGGTAAGGTCAATAACCGAGTTCAACAGACGAGTGCAGAGGTTTGTCAATGTAGAGGAAGCGAAGTCGACGCTAAATGCGACTTCCCAGCCCGAAACTACAACGATAAACATCAACTCTGCCTCAACCTCGGCGGACCAAGTAGCTCCAAAGCCTACCACGGAGAACCCCTCCAAGAGGAAAAAGAACGAAGGAAGTAACCCCGAAGCCAAGGGAGGAAAGAAAAAGAAAGGGGAGAGGTATTTCTCCGTGTATAGAGTATACACCGAGCTCAATGAGTCTCGGGAGAACATATATCTGGCTAATGAAAACCAGGTCCCCTTTAGGCGTCCGGACCCGATGAGAAATCAAAAATCCAAGAGGGATTCCAATAAGTATTGCTGGTTCCACAGAGACACCGGCCACACAACCGATGAATGTCGACAACTGAAGGACGAGATCGAAGGATTGATCTCGAGAGGTTACTTCCGACAGTATGTCAAAAACCAGAATACTAGTCAGGCAGCCCCGAGCCAGAGAGTAGCCGCGCCCTCGACGACACCAAACAATAGTTCCCGAGCTCGGGAAGAAGACAGGCCTCCGCCGATAGATGGAGAGGATGTAATAACCATCTCGGGAGGACCTCATCTCGCAGGAGTGGGCAGGAACGCCCAAAAGAGATATGTTAACGAGCAGAAGACTAGGGACGGGTCTCCTTATGAACCCGAACCTAGGGCTCCCAAAAGTCAGAGGATTGAGACACAACCAATAACCTTCACCAAGGAAGACGCATCCCATGTCCAGTTTCCTCACCACGATCCGCTGGTCATTACTCTTCAGCTGGCCAACAAAAGGGTCCACCGAGTTCTCATAGATAATGGGAGCTCAGTCAACATCCTATACAAAGCAACCTTCAAGAAGATGGGACTCTCCCTTCGCAACCTGAAAGCGTGTGCAACTACTTTGTACGGCTTTTAAGGAGAAGGAACCGCCTGCATGGGATCCATCGAGCTCCCCGTGACCTTGGGAGACTACCCAGTCTCGGCAACCAAGATGACAGAGTTCGTGGTAGTAGATTTACCATCAGCCTACAATGTGCTGCTCGGGAGACCCGCCCTGTTCGGGCTGGGGGCAGTTTCATCAGTAAGGCATTTGGCCCTTAAGTTCCCAACCCCTAGTGGGGTCGGGACATTGAAAGGAGACCAATTAGGAGGGAGGGAATGTTACAGCATCTCCTTGAGAGGAAAGAAACAGACGAGCGCACAAGCACTCGTCATCATACAAAACAAAGACAAAACAGTCTTAGAGATTGATGAAGAGATTGATCCAAGGATTGAGGAGAAAGTTGACCTCGAACCCTTAGAGGAGCTCGAAGAAATTCAGCTCGAGGAAACTGATGAGGCAAAATAGCAATTAATTTGCTTTTTGAGGAAAAAGCAGGATGTCTTTGCGTGGTCACATTCAGACATGGTGGGGATAAGCCCGAATATAGCAAGCCACGCACTGAACATAGACAAAAGCTTCCCCCCGAAGTAGCAAAAGCAAAGACAGCTGGATGAAGACAGAAAGAAAGCACTGAAGGAGGAGGTTGACAGGTTAAAGGGAAACCGATTCATAAGGGATGCTTTTTACCCTAACTGGGTAGCCAATCAGGTGTTGGTCCCGAAGCCCAATGGGATGTGGCGAACCTGTATTGATTACTCAGACCTCAACAAAGCTTGCCCAAAAGATGTTTTACGTTACCAAGGATTGACCAGCTTGTGGACACCACGGCGGGGCATGGCCTGATGTCATTCATGGATGCTTATTCTGGATATAACCAGATTCCTATGCATGCCCGCGACCAAGAATATACGAGCTTCATCACGGATAAAGGGCTATACTGTTATAATGTCATGCCATTCGGGCTCAAGAATGCTGGAGCCACATACCAGCAGCTCGTAAACATGATGTTTTCAGAACAAATAGGGAACAACATGGAGGTTTATGTTGATGACATGCTTGTGAAGTCTCAACTCGACAAGAACCATGTGGATGACCTCGAAGAGTGCTTCGGTGTGCTCAGAAAGTATAACATGAAGCTAAATCCTCAGAAGTGCACTTTTGGGGTGTCCTCATAAAACTTTCTGGGCTTTATTGTAAACTCTCGTGGAATCGAGGCTAACCCTGACAAGATTAAGGCCCTGATTGACATGTCCTCACCTCGGAGGCACAAAGATGTCCAAAGCTTGACTGGCAGGATGGCAGCCCTAAGCAGATTCATCTCGAAATCTACGGACCGTGGTCTTCCATTTTTTAACTTATTACGGGGAGGTAAGAAATTTGAATGGACGGAGGAATGCGAGCTGGCTTTTCAGGAACTCAAAAAGCACCTTGCAGAACCACCCATCCTGTCGAAACCTGAAACGGGTGAAATACTGTACCTATACCTTTCAACCACCGAACACGCGATAAGCGCAGTGCTCGTTCGAGAAGAAGAGAAGGTGCAAAGACCCGTCTACTACATCAGTAAAATATTACTGGGGGCAGAGTCAAGACACCCATTGATGGAGAAACTCGCGCTCAGTTTAATTCATTCATCTCGAAAACTCCGCCCCTACTTTCAGGCGCATCCCATCCATGTGCTGACTGATCAACCGCTTAGACAAGTCTTGTCTAAACCAGAAGCTTCAGGTCGACTTCTTTAATGGGCTGTTCAGCTCGGACAGTTCGAGATCACCTACCACCCAAGAATGACCATTAAGGCACAGGCATTGGCGGACTTTATGGTGGAATGTACTGGAATAGCCGACGACGAGGTAATAACCACGGCTCACGAGCTGTGGAAACTTTACGTCGACGGCTCATCAAATGAAAATGGAGCGGGGGCAGGGGTCATTCTGGTTACCCCCGCAGGGAGTAGATTTCATTCTACCTTAAGGTTCGGCTTTAAAGCGTTGAATAATGAGGCCGAATACGAGGCTTTACTCACGGGACTTCGTATAGCAAAGGAGCTCAAAGCAAAAGCTAGACATTGCTACAGTGACTCCCAACTCGTGGTCAATCAAATCCTAGGAGAATACCAGGCTCGTGGAACAAGAATGGCAGCTTATTTGGAAAAGGCAAAATCCGCATTAGAGTGTTTCGAATTCTATACAATCAAACAGGTTCCCCGCGAGCAGAACTCTAATGCAGATGCCTTAGCTCGACTCGTCACATCCACTGAAAATGAAGAACTGAATTTTGTACCCATAGAACACCTATCAGCACCTAGCATTAACGAGCCAGAAGAGGAAGATGTGTGTATGATTGAAATAGAGCCAACCTGGATGACCCCAATAGTTGATTATCTCGAAAATGGAGTCCTCCCAAAATATCGGAACCAGGCTCGAAAGTTGATGTATCAACTTCCCCGTTACACCATTTTGGACAGAAAGCAATACAGAAGGGAATATTCCATGTCGTTACTTAGATGCGTAACCCCTCCCGAAGCTAAGAAAATCATTGAAGAAATTCATGAAGGATTTTGCGGAGATCACACCGGGGGGCATAGCCTGTCCAAGAAGATCATACGCCAAGGATATTTCTAGCCAACCATCAAAACAGATTCTTTCGAGTACGTGAAGAAATGTGACAAATGCCAGAGATTCACCACGATACCCCGAGCTCCACCATCCGAGCTGACCATGTTGACTTCCCCATGGCCTTTCGCAGTGTGGGGCATCGACCTTATAGGCTCTCTCCCGACCGGGAAGGGCGGAGTAAAATATGCTGTGGTCGCTGTGGATTACTTCACAAAGTGGACAGAGGCTGAACCCTTGGCGACTATAACTTCAAAAGAGATCCTTGATTTCATGGTAAAAAGCATCGTGTACCGATATGGGGTACCAAGGAAGCTCGTATCCAACAATGGAACCCAGTTCGATTGCGACTTGTTCACCAACCTTTGTGAAAAGAACGGCATAATAAAGAGTTTCTCATCAGTAGCCCACCCTCAAGCGAATGGCCAGGTCGAGGCTGTAAACAAAACTCTCAAAAGTTCTCTGAAGAAAAGTTGGAGGAAGCGAAGGGACGGTGGGCCGAATAATTGCCCCAAGTCCTTTGGGGATATAGGACCACAGCTCGAACCTCAACAGGGCATACCCCATTCTCTCTAGCATATGGCTGCGAGGCAATGTTGCCCATCGAGGTCGAAATCCCAACGATCCGAACTCAGATTTATGATCAAATTTCAAACCATACTCAGCTCGAGGAATCTTTAGACTTGATTGAAGAAAAGAGAGAAGAGGCTCAGCTGAGAAACGCTGCTTACCAGCAACGAACTACCAGGCATTTCAACAAAAGGGTTCGAGATCGAAAGTTCAGAATGGGAGATCTGGTGTTAAGACGCGTATTCTTGGAAACGCGAGATCCAGCAGCTGGGGTGCTCGGGCCGAATTGGGAAGGACCTTACCAGATAGAGTCGATCATCCGCCCTGGTGTGTAAAAACTTGCGAGATTGGACGGGAGCCTGGTACCGCGAGCATGGAATGGAGAACACCTTAGACCTTACTATCAGTAGTGTAGGAAGAGTGTTGCCTATAACCATGAGTTTCCATTTGTATTAGTTTGTTTGCTCTTTGATTTCCATCAAATAAAGATTTATTTCATTTAGTATATTATCTCTTTTTATTTTTTATTTTTGCAATCTCTCTTAATTTAATAACCTATGGTCACACTCATAGGATATTAAGGGGGCATCATTGGTATATATACCATCAGCTTAAAAAATAAAAAATATATGAAGTATTTGGACATAAACAGATACGCGAGCTTAGATAGTTTGGACATTGGTATATATACCATCAGCTTAAAAAATAAAAAACATGAAGTATTTGGATATAACCAGATACACGAGCTTAGATAGTTTGGAAATAACTGAGTTATCAAAAACATGAAGTATTTGGATATAACCAGATACGCGAGCTTAGATAGTTCGGACATAACCGAGTTATCAAAAACATGAAGTATTTGGATATAACCAGATACGCGAGCTTAGATAGCTCGGACATAACCGAGTTATCAAAAACAGGAAGTATTTGGATATAACCAGATATACGAGCTTAGATAGCTCGGACATAACCGAGTTATCAAAAACAGGAAGTATTTGGATATAACCAGATACGCGAGCTTAGATAGCTCGGACATAACCGAGTTATCAAAAATATATGAAGTATTTGGATATAACCAGATACGCGAGCTTAGATAGTTCGGACATAACCGAATTATCAAAAACAGAAAACGTTTGAAGTTAACCAGATGTGCAAACATAATAGGTTTGAAACAAACCAGCCAAAAAACTAATCGACGATAAGTAGGAACCTAAACCTACTTCGGGATAAGTCAAAATCGAGGCTGGAATATCTTAAAGAAAAATAGTTTCAAACTCTTAACCTTGGAATAAAAACCGAGGACGAGGATAAGTAACTAAGCAAAAAAGAAAGATATAACCAAACCATTCACGTCACATACCATATAAGTACTTTCGAGTTCGTGGTTAAAGTAACATCCGACTTTGATGAATAACGAGGTCGGGAGCGGATAATTTGAACAAACTATGCATGAATGCATCGAGTTTCGAGCTGAAATCCACAATATGTTTGTATGAATAAATAAACATAAATGACTCATCCATATAAAATGTGCAAAATATTTCGAGCCAAGAAATGTAAAGCATATAAAAGTCAATGTTAAAAGAAATTGTATCAGCCCCATGGGCATAAATTAAAATAGTTACAAAAATAAGGGGACGCAGCCCCAATGTGTTTCCCCCGAGATCAGATTTAAGAAGGAGGAGTCTCCTTGGCCTTCTCAGCATGAGTAGCACCGGACCCCCCAGGACGAATAGCGTGACTATCCTCCTTGGCCTTCTTAGCATCAGTAGCACCGGACCCCCCAGGACGAATAGCATGACTATCCTTCTGAGCAGCCTCTCGAGCAGCTTCGCTTGCCTCAAGACGGGCATTCCACCGCTCAACATAAGTGGGCTCGAGAGGACCCAGGAAGCTAGTGTCAAGGTCGGCATTATCAACCCAAATATTGTACATGGCTTGGTCGACTGCTCTCTCCTTCTGCTCTTTAAACTCGTCCCAGAGGCAAGCCTTCTCGCTCTCCATGATGTCGAAGGTAGCAGATTTCTCCTCTTCGAGCTTAGCATTAGCCTTCTCAAGACGAGTCTTCGCTTGCTCAAGCTCAGCATTCGTCTTCTCCAGCTCCTCGAGATGGGTCTTCACTTTTTCAAGCTCGGTCTTCGAGTCCTTGAGTTCGTCAGCCATCTTAAGCTGGAGATCCTTCGAATTCTGGGCCAGAGACATGCTAGTGTGCACCTCGTTGATCAGCTTATAGTTGAGCTGTGCTGAAACGACAAGGGCCTGAAATACAAAGAATGAATTAGATCGTGAGCTGAGATACAATCATTTAAAGGAGAGTTGTGAAAGCTACCGCGGCAGTGAGTTCGATACTCTTATCATAAAGAGTATTACAGTCCGAGGCCTTGCGCACAAGGTCCCAATGGTCGGCGCCGAAGCTTGAAAAGCTCTGACCCACTCGAGAGAGGACATCCGAGCTGAGTACAGCCCCTTGGGTCCCAGCGGCGCCATCAAGCACGAACTCCTCAATATGAGTTCGGGCCGTCGACAGCTGAACCTTGGAGACAGAAGGTTTCTTCGGGGGCCGATCGATTGTTATTTGAGTATCGGTCGGAGGAAGCGAGATGGGCATGGTTGAGCCAGACGCATCAACCTGGACAATTGGCTCCCCGGTTGTTCTCGCAGTAGTCTGAGCCATCGGGGTTTTCTCGTGGCGTCTAGGGATTTTAGAGAGTCGGTCGGGCCTCCGCGAGGCTCTCGGGCGTTTACTCTTCTGAGCTCCAGCCCCATCATCGCTAAATAGCACAGTGTCGAGATCGAGGTCCATGGCACCTGCGCAGTTCCAATCAGAGTTAGACTGACAATAAGCTTGGAAAATAAAAAAATAAAAAAAAAACCAAGTGAAGAAAAGACCTAACTGGAACTCTTCCCCGAACTAGAGCTCGGGGACCATGAAATTCCCCCATCTTCAGAAGAAGCAGGAGGAGTACCTTCCCTATAGGTGGGTGATAACCTCGAAAGGTCCCTATAATCGTTGGTCCCGTACTGGACAGCTATCCCGTTCCGCATCTCGTCCGAAGTATACATGGTGTCATACTTCCCGAGCCCACTATCAAACCTATGGACACATTCGTCTACCCAACTCCATATGTAGAAGTGGTATCTATCATGTGGGCATGAGACTAACCTATTGGGCTTATGCCTTAGTAAGGTGGAGGACCACATTCTCGAAGTATGGAGGGCTTTACCTTCGTCCGAGTCTGAGCTCGAGGCTTCGTCATTAGCCTCATTCCCCGACGGCGGACTCCTTGTGCGAACTGGAAATGGGGACCTCACCTCTCTCCTCGGAGGGAGGATGCTTATGGGCAACGGCACCTGCTCCCAGCGTTCATATTTTTTATTGGACCAGTTCGAGGTAGACTGACCCTCCCCCAAAAGCCCGCATTTTCGAAGCTTATCCTCATGTAAAAGGTACAGGAGAGACCTCCTACCATGAGGGAGTTGGAGCAGGGTCTCCTTATGTCCCTTCATTGTCTTGTCAGGAGTGGGACGCTGAAAATTGGCTGAAAAGAAAGATACATTTCAACTAAGTACGGATCTAAGAGCTAAAATCTCGAGCACAGAGATAAAGATAACGGGAATACTTACGAATCCGCCTAAATGAGTAGTGTCGAGACGGGGACAGACCGTCTGTCCAGAAGAAGGCCTTTTTGAAATCAGGCGGATGATTGGGAAGATCTTCGAAGACCTTCTTTTCTTTGGGATAGCTCAAAAGATAATAAAAGCCATCTCCTCCCCGAGCTCGGGAGATGTTGCTTTTCAGAAAAAAGAGATATAAAATCTCTTGAGGCGAAGGCCCTTCCCATGTCAGCTCGTGGTATAGCGACCTCAGGGCAGACAGCACCCTGTAAGAATTGGTGTGTTCCTGGCTCCATGAGTTGGAACGGAGCCAACCCAACGAAATGCGTGAAGTCCTTGAAAAAAGACTTCAAAGGCAACAGTGCCCCCGCCCTCATGTGTTCCTGGCTCCATGCCGCTTATTTCACCTTGGCGTCGCGGCCCCCAGGGGCGAAACAACTTCGTTCGTGGTCGGCCGGAGCTCGACATTTCAAAGAGCCAGACAAGCTGAGGCCATGGTGGGCCAAGATGTCAGTTATCTGACTAGTCGAGGTAACCGAGCTCCAATAGTGCTCGGCCTCGAACATGTCTTTCCTCGGCTGTGAGGAAGAAGGTACCCCCATTAGTGAAAATTGAAGTTCCCCTGGATTGAATGCGACAATGACCTTTAGTGCAGGGTCGAGGGGAATCGGCCTAGGCCCTGAATTGAGTTCTGGATAAAGGGCTTCCCAAAGAGTTCTCCTCTTCCCCTCTATGACCTCGTCTATCTGACGACGATAATGAGATCGAATATCCTCCTGCTCGCGCGCAAGCTCGTACTCCTAAATTCGGCGTTGATTTCGAGCGAACAACGACTCCGGGCTCGAGGTTTTTGGCTCGTAAGGGATTTCCAGCAACGACCCCCACCGCCTTTCCAGATTCTTTGACATCTACCGAGAAAGAAAAAATGGTGAGGGCCATGCATGCAAGAGTTCAAAGGTTACGAGCTCGACAGGACAAGCTCGGGTCTTGTGGACGAAACGAGCTCGATGCTAAAACCCTATAAAAGAATCAAAACGTGTATTCTACGGGAAAAAGGAGGAGAGTGGACATAATTTTTTGAAAATCCCGAAATATCAGGGGAAAAAGATGGCGGTTATTCAGAAAAGGTAACGTGGGGTATCATGCATTCTTTAAAAACCAAGATTGTGTTCCCAAATATCTTGGTGTGCAAGATACGTTTTTTAAATTTTGAAAACCCAAAAATGAAGAGACCGTGTTTGGGTTTGTTCTACACATAAACTGGATTTGAAACCAGAGATTCAACGCCTAAGTACGAGAACGTAAATGTAGAAGCCTATTAATCAAAAACTCCCTAGCATATAATATTAAATATATCAACGCATTCCCAGAAATGACAAGAACAGTACGAATAAAAACTAGCAAAATGGAAAGCAAAGGTTGCACACTTACACAATAATGGCGATTGCAGGGAAATTACTGACTGAAGGAGATGCTGCAAATATGAGCTCACGGACTCGAATAAACCGGGAGTTCTTTGTTTTTTCAGCCGAGAAAACATGCACGAGAAAGGGGTTCTCTAGGATGGCCTCTGGCTTCGTCCTTTCCTTTACTTTGTTTCTGATGCGTGTAAAATGAAAGGAAGAAGAAGACCTTGGGTATTTAAAGGGAGAGAAGTGATGAAGAGGATTAATCTGGGCCATTGGCTAGAATCCTCATAAAATCTAACGGTTAGGGGGCAATGACAAGGTGGCGCCAAAAAGATGGTAAATGAATGATCGTGGGCATGTTTCCAAAGTACTCAAGTGCCATAAATGGGCAATACCCAACTGACGCGTGTCCATTTTCAGGAGTATGACGGTACGGTTCCCAAAGAAAGTAGTTCAAAATTTTCCTTCTCTTAGGATTCGAACAAATACTTTTGAGGGGGCAAAATGTTATACCCAGATTTCGAGCCACGTTAAATGTTACCTCGAAAGCTGAATTCGCAGCGAATGAACCCGTAAAGCTCGAAGTATGCTCCATGATTAGATATCGAGTCTGCAAGACTCGAGACGACCTCGAATGTGGTGACCTCGAAATATTCACGATCTCGAAGGGTAGCTCCCGAGATGCATCTATCCTCAAGAATGACCTCGGATCAGGGGCTCCAAGCCTGACATACGTACGATCTCGAAGCCATGTGACCTCGGGAGATGTCATTAGCCCGAAAGCAGATGAGAAACCTGGGAGATTAAGGCCTTGGAGATATATGATAATGACTTTGAATATCTATAAGTGTTGTTTATAAGGGACGAGTTCTGCATTTATTATAGTAAATCCCATAAAATCATGGGATATTATTCGATTTGTTATACGCCCCCTGGTCTTCAGGGGACGTTTCCTTTTATATCGGATTACAGGCATTTAAAGTCATTTATTTTATTTATACCAAAAAGAGTAACTACCCAAAATATGTGGGATAGTATTCTGCAACCTTCTTTGTAAATAGAGAGGACATGCACCACTGTAAAAGAAAAAAAATTCAGAACCTGGAGAGAAAACTCTGAAGAATTCATGCTTAAGAATTTTCAGAGATAATCTTGAGTTTAATAACAGAGACTCGTGGACTAGGCAGATTTAACTGCTGAACCACGTAAAAGTCGTGTTTTATGTTGTTATCTTTTAATTGGTCATTACTGTTTGTTGTTTACGTGCTTTTCTTTCACTGTTGACGAAAAACGGCGTCAACAGACGCCCACAAGGCCTGCGGGGAGGAACATGCACGTCCCTCGGAGGAGGAGCTTGGTTTTCATGTGGAGGCGGGGGCTGAGCCGCCTGCGCCTCTGCGGCTATCCTTGCTAACTCCTCATTCCGCTTGTTGGCTTTTGCCAACTGCTGTTTTAGCTGTCGGTTTTCAAGTTCCACAATGGGAACGTACCGCTCAGGATTGTAATACATATCCTCATCCCTTGGTGGTGCGGGTGGTCCCCGAGAATCGGAGGATTCACTTCTCTCTTCAGCATCTTGGTTTACCATTGGCTGTTTCCCAGGGCGTCTCGGATAATTTTCTTAAGGAACGTTCTGATCGTTAGCGGCCATAACTTGTTCAGGGACTGAATGCTTAAGGCTCTCAATGAAAGCACCAAACTGTTGACGCCGTTTTTCATCAACAGTGAATAAAGAGCACGAAAACAGTAAATAGTTATGGCCAGAAAAATAAAATAAGACAAACAGGATTTTTTACGTGGTTCAGCAGTTAACTCTGCCTAGTCCACGAGTCTTTGTTATTAGAACTTAAGATGATTTCTGGAAATTCTTTAAGAATGAATTCTCCAAAGTTTCTCTCAAGATCACAAAAATTTCGTCCTTTACAATGGTGCATGACTTCTCTATTTATAGAGGAGATTTCAGAATACTATCCCACACATTTCGGGAAGTTATTCTGTATATGTAAATAAATTTTATGGCATTAAAAGCCTGTAACTCCTATATACAAGGAAACGTCCCCTGAAGATCAGGGGGCATATAACTGAATAATAAATACCACATTATTATAGGGAATTTACAACAATGACTGTAGACTGCGTCTCTCCAAAATGAATCACTAAGATATTCAAAGTTATTAATCTACATCGTCAGTGTCGTGCCCACCCAGGTCTCTTAATGACTTTTGAGCTGTAGCATTTTCCCCGAGATCATGTGGCTTCGAGCTCATACTTATGTCAGGCTCCGAACCCCTGATTCGAGGTCATCCGAGAACAGACGTACTTCGATTTCTGCCTTTCAAGCTTGTGAGGATTTCGAAGCGACCATCTTCGAGGATGCCCCTGCTTTGTAGGTTTGGTGCCTAGGTGGCGGACACGTGTTCCAGACATTACGAGCCCATTCCTGACGAATCTAGCTTTCGAGATCACAATTCTTAAGGCTTGAAATCTGGGTGTAACAGAGGGAAAGTCTCAAAGGCATTCTTGTGCACCAAAAGATTGCCAAAATACTTGAATATCCAAAAGCCCTTGCTGAAAAATTCAAAGTCAGTGAGATAGAAGAAAAGGAAGAGCTTGCCTACTACACCATCATAATGCATATGTGAAACAATGATAGAAGAAAATTGGGTTTTGAGAAGACAACAAAAGGAGTATGGAAAAAACTTGAGCTGTACATGACACCTTCAATCTCAAGCAAAATAAACCTCTTAGAGAGATTATATGGTTTTCAAGTGAACTCCTCTCTTTCTTTAGATGATAATATAGATAGATTTAATTTAAACTGTGGAATTACATTTTGGCATAGCTCAATTTGAATTGTGGATTTTCTAGAATACAAAAATAATGATGTGAAATTACAAGAATAGAAAAAAATCCCAATTTTTCATAAAATTTCATTTTCAACTTCTTGACGTTTTATTTTATTTATTTATTTTTATAATCACAACTCCTTACTTTAATTAATACTTTTAATTTGTTCTATTTTTCTCATTAAAATTTCCTATATCCATTTTTCTAAAAATCCAAACAAGAAATTAAAAAGATTCAAAATTCTCTTATCTATCTCTTGTGCCCCAACTTGCTTGGAAAGCTAGATTCAATTGATGACTAGCATGGTGACCTAGTAGACATAGTGTGACATTGATGTATGAAGCTTTTCGTAGGAAATAAAACTCGAAAAACAAATAAAAAATGATCAATATATAACTTTTTTTGAATAAAAATATTATGTAACTAGCACTATCACTTTTATTCACAACTGATGTTACTTTAAGACTAAAAATATTGATTAATTAATTAATTATAAAGTTTAACCAATGTAGTATTAATTGCAATTTTATTTATGTATAAATACTGAAATTCCGTTTTTTAAGATTACCAACTTAATTATTCAAATTAAATAATTAATTGTTGAACTGTTACAGAAATGCTTAAACAGACACAATGACTGGTTGAACAGAAACCAGATAGGTTTAAATAGTTTGTGACTAGAAGATAAAAACGAACATAAAGTAAAGAACACACGATTTTTTACGTGGTATCAGCAATCTTTGCAGATTGCTACTAGTCTACGAGGCCACGCCCAGATAATGAAATTTATTATAAGAATATCTAAACGATTACAAAACCAAATTGACTTATACAAATAAAGACTCCCTCTTGAATTTGTCGCAACTGTTGTAATCTAAACTCCTAATCAAATTTTTGAAGTGCTAAGATCTTGAACTCCCTTCAAATCATAACACTTGCAGTTTTCCTCCCGAAAAGTGACTCACGAACAAGACTTCTCCCGAAGCTTGATGACCAATGTCCAAGTGTGTTCAACCTGCACAATTAACACAAAGAAAACAATACAGAAATACACTGTAATAAACCACTAAGAACTTGGTGGACTCAAGTTCTTCAAATAATAAAAAGTCTCTCTTAAAACTTGAAAATATTTGGAAAATACTACAACAAGAGAGTTCATCAAAAACCAACGACCTAAGGATAATTATATACTTTTTAGAATCCCTTTAGGTCGTGGAAAACAAATCAGAAACCAATCAGCCAATAAATGGAAAATCTTCAAAAACAGGAAAGGCAGAATCTGTTCAAACAGACTGGCAATCCGTTCAAACAGATTCATTGAACCTGGACAGTTTCTTAACCCAGTTTCCTTAAATAAATAAGGAAACAATATATACATAATCACTGCAAGCTGTACACGATTTGTGGACAAATAAATCATGTCAAAGGATAAAAATAAATACCAATAATTTCCATTTCAAGAAAGGATATTCTTTTATAGGAAATTATATATTTATTTTATTATCATAAATATAATAATCTGATTATAAAAAGACACATTTCAACAAAACAGGAAACTACCTATTTTCGAAAATTACCACTAAATTATTACAAAACAGGAAACTACCTATTTTGAAAATACCCATTTAATTAATTTTGTCAATATTGTCAAATATGCCAATAAAGGATTTTACAATCTCCCCCTTTGGAAATTTGATAGACAAAATTAATTTAAAAAACCTGCAACACAAATGTTAGAGATAAGTAAAGAGAAAGCACTCCCCCTGCAAACATGCATTAACTTATAACAAACATATAAAGAAACGAGACTTAACTCCCCCTCAAAATAAGAAGGTCCAGAGTTAAACAAAATAGAAACAAGCAGTTTTTTTGGAAGTATCTACTCTCCCCCTTTGTGTCTTTCAAAGAAGCCAAAGAAACATAAGACATAAAACAAAATAGAGTATCAATGTTCAATAGACAAAAACTAAAATAAATTAAACGACTGGATCTTTGGGCAGAGATTGAACAGCCTCCAACACAGAACGTTGCAGTCCTTCAATTGACATCACTCGAGCAGCAAAAGAATCAACAGAGGCTCGAATAGTAGCTATTTTTGTTGCAACAAGTCCTGAATCTGTGGCAACAGAGGAGGAGGCGGAGGAAGCACCACAAGTTCTCACCATTTTTTCTTCTCTGAAAAACAGAAAGCACTTACAAAAAAATGAGAGAAGAAAAAAAATTAGAAGAATAATAGGTGATTTAGAGAGATTGTGGGTGAGAAGAAAAAGGGTAATGGCAAGTTTTTTAAGGACAACACCTACCTAATTTGGACACCCACGGCAAAAAGAGGTTTCTCTTTTTTTTTATTAAAAAATTGTTTTAATTAAACAAGAAAAGGAAACAATCTTGAAGACACATGATCTACATAAGACCTTACCCTTTTTTTTGTTTATATAAAATGACAATCCAAAAAAGGTAACCAAAAAAAAATCACCCCACACGATCTTCCTATTGTCCTTTTTCCTTTTTTTTAAGAAAAAAAAAACAATTCTAAACAAGGTACAAAACAATAAAGATACAAATCATGGTATTCCAAATTAAGAAATAGAACAAAATAAATTCCTTGGAGACAAAGAATATATTAAATCACACAAAAGAAATGCATAATTTCACATAATTACCACAATGATTCGGTCCACCATGAATTTCCTTGTCAAAATTTTTATTTTTATTTTTTTATTTTCATTATATATATATGCACAAAAATAAAACTCAACCAAAAAATTCTGCTTTGATCAATGAGAGTCATCGTGATAAGAATAAAATCAAGCAAATGAAAATAAGTGTTAGTGTATACCATGGATAAGAACACTTGTGAAAATAAAAAATTAGAAAGAATATTCAAGAGAAATAAGCCACAATTCAGTCACAAGCACATATTCTTAAGTGAATCAATCAACATGTATGAGTCTTACACACATTTTTTTATTTTTTATAAACTGTGTACAATTTTTCTTGCATTGTTTCAAGCATAAGTGTGTGATAGTGTATGCAAGGGAACATTGCCCAATGACAAATAAGTATTTTTCGAAATTAAAATAATTGTAACCCATGAAGACGCTGTCACACTACACCAGTGGTAGCCCTTTTCTATGGTAGCGTATCCTCTTCATAACTCTGAATTACAAAGTTCTAACTTACTCAAAAGACGCCTTTCACACATTGATGTAGGTAGCTCTATTCTTTCACAGGAGCTTGAAACAATGCTACACAAAAGGAGGCTCAAACATTAAACATTGATTAATTTACTCGAATATGCCTAGGAGGAATTGATTAAATTTATCTCAATAATATACAACCAAATGCTCATAAACACAAGTCAAATTATCCAGCTTGACACACAACAAAATTTTCAAATTGATTGACAATTTTCTTAACTTTAAATAACACACATTTGATCAAGCGGACAACACCATAACAAGAAAATTTAAAGAGAACAAACCCCCAAAGATTTTCGGAGGAAATCAAAGCGAATCGACACTGCAACATGAGACTCCATGGGATTTCCTTGGTACCTGGCACACACACCAACACTATAACTCAAATCAGGTCGACTAGCAGTGAGATAAAGGAGACTACCAATCATGCTCCTATACAGTGTAGGATCCACTTTGACACCATTTTTATCTTTGGATAGCTTCACAGTCGTTCCCATTGGTGTTTTGGCAATCTTTGAACTTTCAAGTCCAAACTTTTTCACCATGTTCTTAGCATATTTGCTTTGAGAAATAAATGTGCCTTCATCTAATTGCTTGACTTGCAAACCTAAGAAATAGGTCAATTCTCCCACCATGCTCATTTCAAATTCCTCTTTCATTTGTATCACAAATACCTGCACCTCATTGTCAGAAGCAGAACCAAACACAATATCATCAACATAAATCTGAGCAATAATTATGTTAGATTTAATATTTTTGATAAACAAAGTTTTATCTACTCCACCCCTTTTGTATCCATGAGAAACAAGAAATTGAGAGAGTCTCTCATACCAAGCCCGAGGGGCTTGCTTCAAACCATATAGAGCTTTCTCCAATTTGTAAACATGATCAGGTGCATGGGGATCTTCAAACCCTTTGGGTTGTTCAACATAAACCTCTTCATTCAAGATCCCATTGAGAAATGCGGATTTGACATCCATTTGGAACAACTTGAAACCAATCAAGCAAGCAATAGACAATAATAATCTAATTGATTCAAGTCTTGCAACAGTTGCAAATGTTTCATCAAAGTCTATTCCTTCTACTTGTGTGTACCCTTGTGCCACTAATCTTGCTTTATTTCGCACGATTGTACCAAATTCATCAGATTTATTTTTGAAAATCCATTTTGTGCCAATAATATTGGTATGCAATGGTCTTGGCACAAGGATCCACACTTTGTTTCTAAAAAATTGTTCCAATTCCTTCTGCATAGCTTTAATCCAATTTTCATCAGTTAAAGCTTTTTTCACATTTTTAGGCTCAATTAGAGATAAGAAACAAACAAATTGAACAACATTACTAAACCTTCTTCGTGTTACCATACTGTCTTTTGGATTTCCAAGTATGAAATCTGCTGGATGATTTAACTTAACTCTGGTTGATGGCACCTTTTGGACTTCATCCAAAATAATATCTGGAGATTTCTTTTCTGTCTGTCCAGAATCTGTTTCATCGGATTCGCAATTTGTTGGAACAGATGGACCAGACGTTGCAACAGTAGTATCACTGACACAAGCTTCTTCGTGTTTTTCAGTAGGTTCATCAATAAACCTTTCAATTTCTTCCTCAGTAGAAAACTCAGAGAAATCCCTGGAATCATCAATAACAACGTTAGTCGACTCCATTACAGTTTGGGTTCTCATGTTATACACACGATAGGCCCTACTGTTAGTGGAGTATCCAAAAAAAACACCTTCATTACTCTTAGCATCAAATTTACCAAAATTTTCTCTATCTCTCAAAATGTAACAAACACATCCAAAAACATGAAAGTAAGCCACACTTGGTTTCTTACATTTCCAAATTGCATAAGATGTTTTAGATGTACCTGGACGAAGAAAAACACTATTTATGATATAGCAAGCAGTGTTAATTGCTTCTGCCCATAACCGTTTGGTTAATTTTTTGTTGTTTAGCATCACTCTAGCCATTTCTTGAAGAGTGCGGTTTTTCCTTTCTACAACTCCATTATGTTGAGGAGTTTTGGGAGCTGAAAACTCATGAGAGATACCTGCAGACTTACAAAAATCATTATAGGCAGAATTCTCAAATTCTTTACCATGATCACTTTTTATACGAACAATTTTTCCAATGTTGCAATCTTTTTCAACTTTTAATTTCAAGCAAAGATTTCTAAAGGCATCAAAAGTGTCAGATTTTTCTTTCAAGAAATCCACCCAAGTATATCTAGAAAAATCATCCACACAAACAAAAATATACCTTTTCCCATTTAAACTCTCAATTTGAATTGGACCCATAAGATCCATGTGGAGCAATTCTAAAACTTTCGAAGTGTTTATGTCAGAAACACTTTTATGTGTTATTTTTAATTGCTTACCAAGTTGACAACTCTTGCACTTACCATTAGATTCTTTACCTAGCTTAGGTAAACCACGAACACTCCCTGCATGTGACAATTTTTTCAAGGTTTTGAAACTTATGTGACCAAGTTTAGCATGCCACATATTAGTGTTATTACTCACAACAGATTGACACATAATAGATGGCAGAAGAGTGTAGCAATTGTCATTAGATCTATAACCTTCAAGAACATTCTCACCATTCTTGTTTAAAACAAAAAAATTATCTTTATCAAAGTTAACAGTATAACCTTGATCACAAATTTGACTTATGCATAGAAGATTAGCTTTAAGACCTTCCACAAGTAACACTCTTTTGATTCTAGGCAACCCTTCAAAGTTAAGAGTACCCATACCAAGAACATTGCCTTCAATTCCATTGCCAAAAGTAACAGACCCACAATGCATAGGTTTTATGTCTGTAAGAATAGACTTGTCACCTGTCATATGTCTTGAACAACCACTGTCAAAATACCAAAAATATGAAGAAGCAGATCTATCATATTCACTAGTAAAACCAGCAAAACAATTATTCTTTTTTATCCATATTTTCTTTGATTGAACATTTTCCTTTTTTACTCTTTTGAAATTATCAAAATAATTGAATTTTTCAAAATATTCATTTTTAGCAAAATTCATAAGAGTAAAACACTTAGGACGAATATGACCATTCCTACCACAAAAATGGCAGATTGGAATGAATTTTTCGAATTTACCATTGGATTTACCTGCTAACTGTGTCTTTTCTGTTGGAACAATCCGAGTACCGGATACAACATATTTCAGTGAGGATGACACAGGAACATCAGACGATAACATCCCAGCCAAGATAAAGACAGTTTTCTTTGATTTTTGAGAACTTGAAGCACCCAGTCCCACATGAATTCTTTCACCTGAATTCTTTATATTCTCAAAAATGGTTGAACCGGGGTTAAGCATTCTAACATTTTTCTCAAGAGTATCCAAATCTTTAGACAACTTATTAATTTCAACATTTTTTGAAATTATTTCTTTTTCCAAATTTTCATTCAAATCAGTAAGTTGTTTAATTTCAAGGGATAAATCTTTATTTTTACTTACCAATGACTGATTTTCAGAACACACTTTCACCCATGAACCATACATCTTTTTGTAAGATTCACTTAAAGACTCATCATTCAATTCAGATTCATCACTATCAGAATTTTCTTCATCTTTTGAAACATTATTCAAGCAAACAATTTTTTCATTTTTAGATTTAGAAACAGGTAAAATAGAAGTGAGAGCGACATTACCTTCCTCATCTTCACTACTTTCAGAGTCATTATCACTCCAAGTAGCAATCATACCTTTTTTGTTCTTTTTCAAAGTATTTGCACATTCAGACTGGATGTGACCAAATCCCTCACATTCCCTGCACTGAATACCCTTTTTATTAGTTTGAAAAGGTTTAAGAGAAGAAGGATTACCTTTTGAAATCTTCCCATTGAATTTCTTGTTTCCTATCTTATTCATATATTTTCGAAAATTCTTTGCAAGCATTGCCATTTCATTATCACCATCTTCATCATCTGAGACTTCCTTTTCAGTGCTCTTGAAAGCTATGGTTTTCTCCTTTTCTTTGGAAGTACTTGGCTTGTCTTTTTGACGAATCTTTTGATTTAACTCAAAGGTACGAAGTGACCCCATCAGTTCTTCTACCTTCATAGTACTGAAGTTTTTTGCCTCTTCCATAGCAGTGAGCTTAACATTGAACCTGTCAGGAAGAACTCGAACGATTTTTCTAACAAGAACAGAATCATCAAGTTTTTCACCAAGTGCAAAATACTCATTAGAAATATCAGATAATCTCTCATAAAATTCAGATAGTGTTTCAGAATCAGACATTCTAAGGTCATCAAACCTAGTTTGTAACATAATAAATCTAGACCTTTTAACATCTACAGTTCCTTTGATTTGAGTTTGAAGAATTGTCCAAGCATCTTTAGCCGAGACACATGTGGAAACAAGTTTTATAAAACTTTCTCCAACACCATTAAATATGGCGTGAAGAGCTTTATTATTATAACTGGATAATTTTTCTTCTTCTGTGTCCCAAATAAGTTCAGATTTTACAATTGTGCTTCCATCTTCACTTTTTTCAATAGGAGGTGACCATCTAGACAGAATTGCTCTCCAAGCTTTGTCATCTTGAGCTTTTATGAAAGCTCTCATCCTAACTTTCCAATATGGATAGTTTGAGTCATTTAGCAATGGAGGTCGAGACACCGAACTACCTTCTTCAAAGAAAGACATTTCACACAAAACAAATCAAACGGAAAATAACCACAAGATCTCACTAAGAGTTTAGTGAACCGCTCTGATACCAATTGAAATTTCATTATTTAAGATTACCAACTTAATTATTCAAATTAAATAATTAATTGTTGAACTGTTACAGAAATGCGTAAACAGACACAAAGACTGTTTGAACAGAAACCAGATAGGTTTAAAAAGTTTGTGACCAGAAGATAAAATGAACATAAAGTAAAGAACACAAGAATTTTTACGTGGTATCAGCAATCTTTGCAGATTGCTACTAGTCCACGAGGCCACGCCCAAAGAATGAAATTTATTATAAGAATATCTAAATGATTACAAAACCAAATTGACTTATACAAATAAAGACTCCCTCTTGAATTTGTCGCAACTGTTGTAATCTAAACTCCTAATCAAATTTCTCAAGTGCTAAGATCTTGAACTCCCTTCAAATCATAACACTTGCAGTTTTCCTCCCGAAAAGTGACTCACAAACAAGACTTCTCCCGAAGCTTGATGACCAATGTCCAAGTGTGTTCAACCTGCACAATTAACACAAAGAAAACAATACAGAAAAATACTATAATAAACCACTAAGAACTTGGTGGACTCAAGTTCTTCACATAATAAAATGTCTCTCTTAAAACTTGAAAATATTTGGAAAATACTACACCAAGAGAGTTGATCAAAAACCAAGGACCTAAGGATAATTATATACTTTTTAGAATCCCTTTAGGTCGTGGAAAACAAATCAGAAACCAATGAGCCAATAAATGGAAAATCTTCCAAAACAGGAAAGTCAGAATCTATTCAAACAGACTGGCAATCCGTTCAAACAGATTCATTGAACCTGGACAGTTTTTTAACCCAGTTTCCTTAAATAAATAAGGAAACAATATATACATAATCACTACAAGCTGTACACGATTTCTGGACAAATAAATCAGATCAAAGGATAAAAATAAATACCAATAATTTCCATTTCAAGAAAGGATATTCTTTTATAGGAAATTATTTATTTATTTTATTATCATAAATATAATAATCTGATTATAAAAAGACACATTTCAACAAAACAGGAAACTACCCATTTTCGAAAATTACCACTAAATTATTACAAAACAAGAAACTACCTATTTCGAAAATACCCATTTAATTAATTTTGTCAATATTGTCAAATATGCCAATAAAGGATTTTACAAATACATTTATATTGCACTACAAAAATATGACTTTTGTCGGTGCATTTTTGCGGCAGGAAAAGGCGTCTGTGATTTGTCGATGCATTTTTCCATCGGCAAAGGCTGATGGAGAAAATCCATCAGTAATACAAATTTTGTCGGTGCAAAATGATCTGCACCGGCCAAAGTAACTTTTGCTGACTCAAAAATGTTCTGAAAAAAAATGGACATGCCAAGGAAAAAAGTTTGCACGGGATTGTAAAAATTACTTTTGAAGGCGCAATTTTGCACCAGAAAATATCTTAGCCTTTCTCGGTGCAACATCACGCTGGCAAAAGTGAAACTTTTAGCGGCATAAAATTGCAGCGCCAAAAGTTTACCTTTTCTGGCGTTACAATGCGCCTGCAAAATTTTATGATTGTGCTGGCACATGTTTGTTTATTTTTACTAACAAAATCTCTTGCCAACATAAAATCACATTTTTAGATTAAAAAAACCGATAAATGTAAAATAAAAAACAATAAACATATAAATAAGATTTTTCAACATATCAATACATGTTTTTATACCTCTTTCAAAGCTACAATATGTTCATCCTCTCCTTGCTTCAACAAAATTTTTCCTTTTAAACCAAAAACATAACACAAAAACATTAAAATCACTATAGAACAATGAAATAGAAAAAATAAAAATAATACCTCGTCAGAGGTGGTGGCGGGGAGCAAAGGTGCAACGAAGGGTGAGTTATAGAGATGGTGATATAGAACGATGAGTGAGTGAGAGAGGTAGATGAGACTAAGAGAGGGAGAGGGTAAGATCGATAGTCAAAGGGATAGTCAAAGGGAGAGGGAGGGAGGAGAGGGTGGGAGAGCTAGACAAAAAAAAAATGAAAATGGGGAAGAAAGAACCAGGCGATGCTGATATATAGCATGAATTTTACTGTCGCGTTTTGTTGCATCGGCAAAAGTCAATTAGAAAAATTAAACCCTAGTGCAAAACGATTTCGTTTCATTAAATGATATTTTTCCCGTTGCGTTTGAGACTTTTGCTAGCGCAGTGAAACGCGCTAGGAAAAGTCTCCACACCTACCAAATTAATCACGTGGACTTTTCCCAATGTATTTCACCTTACATGCCGAAAAAAGTTCAAACAAAAATAAAAACGTTCGGGAAATTTTTCGCTCAGAGATTAAATTTTTTTTAGAAACTTTTCACTGCTAAAATTACGCTTCCAGGTGTATTTCTATTTCGCAAAATGTGTCGGAAAAAGTCTATTACTGTGATTAGTTTAATTGATAATCTTGAATCACATCAGCAACAATCAAACCATTAAATTAGTTTTAAAATACTCAATAATTACCCAAGGTAGTAAGAAACTACTACCCCGAGGTGAGATCGTTTATGATTCACACTGATAGTAGAACTTTAACCACTAATATTCAACAAGAACAATCTTGATTAGTGAAATTGTTGATCTTAGAACAACCGAAATTGTTGATCTTAGAACAACCTGTGGCCAATTAAACTATTGATTAGGTCTAAAATAACCCATAAATAGCCAAGGTTGTAAGAAACTATTACCCCGAGGTGAGATCGTCTATGATTCACAAAGCATTACACTAAAGACCCTTTTCCACAACACATCATTATAACTCTATTAAAAAATTATTATAATAAATAATTTTAATGAATGAGAAATTGGGAAAAAAGTTAGGAAATTATTAATGTATTATAACAAGTTTTGGAAACTAAAAAAAGATGCTAACTTTTTTGAGAAAGCTCGCTTAATCTAAAAAGCTCTTTTTTTCAGAGTTTACACTGCAAAAAATCTTAGTTTTAGTCACAATAAAATTTGTGACTACAAGTAAAAATTTTGTGACTAAAGAAAATCCATCTTACTTATGTCATCACTAAAAAGTCCATGGCTAAAAGTATTAGTCACAAAAATCACAATTTGTTGTCACTAAATGTATTTTTAGTCACAACAAAGTTTATCACTAAAAATAATAGGTTGTGACAAAAACTACATTAGTGACAACTTGTAATTAAGTATGACTTTTTAGTCACAAATAATTTTTTGTTGTGACTAAAAGTGACATTTAGTTACACAAAACATATGTTGTGACTAAAAGGTTGTCACTAAAAGATATATTTATTTGTAGTGTTAGACAGTCACTTTTCCCTTTAGTGCACAGACTCTTCATTTTGTAGGAGAAGAAAAAAACCCTCTTCTTTCCTCTTCCATTTTCAGAAACTTCCATTTTCCTCTTCATTTTCATACTCTTGCTTTTCTTTTCTATCCGGGTAGCACATATTCTCTATTGGAATCTCTAAAACTTTTGAGGTAAATCATCTATCTCATTTTGATGTATTTTTGAATGTTTGAGCTTGTGTAATTTATATAAATCATTATCACCATTTTAGCTTTAAACTGCTCCTATGTCCTCTCACCATTTTCCAATCGTCTTCAGTGACTATATTTGTTTTTTGGGTCTGTAGTCATATCTACTATTTTTTTACTCTTTATCACGGTAAGCCCTTGTTTTGGGTTTGGCCTCTTGTGTTTTATTTTCTTTGGGTTTCTCATCATTTGCATATTTTTCTGCTGGTGTTTTAATATCTATTCTTGTTGAATCATACACGTTAAGTATTATGGGAATCTTACTATAGATATACAATTTAATGTATACTTGAATAATAATAATAATAATAATAATAATAACAACAATAATAATAATAATAATTTATACCAATGAATGTTGATATTGTGTTTGCCTTGGCCGTGAATCCAAAACAAGATGGTATCGCCTCTGTTTTCAACAAATTGTGATATTTCAATTCTTATATGTTTCTTGCCTTAATGGGTTCATGATTTTGATTATGCTTTCCAGTTATCATCTTTACAATTAATTCTCATTTTTCTTTGCCTGAATACCCCCATTACATATGATTTCCTTATATGTTTCTTGCCTTGATGGTTTCATGATTTTGTGGCCTTATTCAGAGGTGTTTCAATAATTTGGGTATAAAGAGATTGAAGGAAATTCAGTGCTATAAAGGAATTAATACACAATATTTAAGGATTCATTGATTATTTTGATTGTAATTAAGCTGAGATAATCAAGATCTAATATGGGCTATCACGAGTCATAAAAATATGTATTTTCTTTGTTTTTATTTGTATGTGGATGATAAAGTGCAGTCGTATATCCCCAACGTTTGAAATGGGTCTTGGTATAAATATATATTATATATTATATATATAATGTATATATTGTTAATGCTTTGTACTTTTTAGAATGGTTAATGAGAATGTGTTTATTAGTTTCCCTAGTTTTGTGAGGATGTTGTTTTTCAAATTTCCAAGCTTTTTCGATGTTGTTGGTTGTTTTTTTCCGCAAATTTCATTTCATATATATTTATATATTACATTGATAATGTAGTTTCAATTTTTCTTGTGTTCCGAGAATGCCTATAAGAGTACTTCATTTAATAAAGAGAATATAGAATATGTATTGACATCTAATGATGCACATTGAACGAGTATGGGCTAAATGTAAGGGGGTCTGGCTATGAATAAGTAGTTTATGAACATATGCTAAATAATCCTTAATTCACTAGAACTCGTAGTAGCTGTGTTGGGAGTATCTATCATATAATGTCATGTGTCTTTTTGTATCATATAATGTCATGTGTCTTTTAACCGATATGCAATCCAAGATTATGATAGTATTATTGACTATTTTAGATGAATGATATGATATTTCATGACCTCATTATTTTTTTCTTTTATGTTTTATTTACCAGATTCAATAAGTGAAGTGCAAAAGAAAATCAGATTTGGAAGGCTTTGGTGTGCTGACATTTGGAAGATCATGAATTCCTACCTTTACTTTTGAATATGCAACTGTTTAAGACTATTTTGTATACTATTGTGAGAATGTTTTGTTTATGTTAATTAGGCAGTGTTGAATATCTTAAGACTTTTGGATTATTTTTTAGATAATCTTAAATGTATTTTGACACAATTATTTGGTTATATGTGTTATGAACCATATAATTAGTACTCAAAAATATATTTGTACAATGTTAAGGGTGTCTTAAGTATATTAAATGAAGTGGGTTTGAATTAAAGAAATAAAAAATAATTATAATGTACACGTTTATATAATAATAATTCAAGCTTATCCAAATATTAGAATAATACAAAAAATGTGTTATTGTTTCGTTTACAATAACACTGGTTTACAAGCATAAAATTATGTTATGCAAACTATTTTTTAGAATGGAAAAAGTGTGTTATTATAAAGTTTATCATAACACTACTTTATAAGTACAAAAAAGTGTTATATAATCTATTTATAAATAGCATAATGAAATACTTATCTAACTATTAAAATAACACAACAAAAGTGTTATCGTAGGCTATACCATAACACATGTCTATAACTATGGAAAGGTGTTATGCAAAGTGCTCCGACCTTCTATAACACCATTTTCCTTAACACATCAAAAAGTGTTATGGTATATGTTTGATAATACTTTTTCAGTCTTACGAAAGTATTTTTTCTTGTAGTGAAGATAGCTGAATTTTAACCACTAATAGTCAAGAAGAACAGTCTTGATTAATGAAATTGTTGATATTGGACCATCCTACAACACCGTTGATTAGGTTTAAAATACCCCATGATTAGCCGAGGTTGCAGTAAACTACTTCCCAGGAGTGAGATCGACTATGATTCATACCGATAGATTAACTTTAATCACCAATAGTCAACAAGAACAATCTTGATTAGTTCAATTGTGTATATAGGAACATCTTGGTGAGCATAATGACATAAATTAGATCCAAATATGTCATAATTAGCCAATGTTACAAGATATTGTCCTGGGGTGAGATCGACTATGATCAACATCAATTGGAGAACTTTGACCATCAATAATAAACAAGAACAATCTTTATTAGTACAATTGTGTATATAGGAACATCGCGTGGGGTAATTAAACAATTGATTAGATATTAAGTATCCCATAATTAGCTAAGGGTCGCCAGAAACTATAACCTTAGTGTTAGATTGGCGACGATCAACATCTTTTCCTAACGCTTTTCATGAAATGCGTAGCTAAAAGTGTGTTTCCTAGAGCATTTCGTTAAAAGCTCCACTAAAAGTACTTTTCCCAGCGCTTTTGTGAAATGCGTCAACAAAATTCCAAACATATGTGTCAGACAAATATCACTTTTCTTGGCAAAATTCAATAAAAAGCATAAGAAAAAGTCCAATAGTCAAAATGGAGATGACTTTTGCTGGCGTAAAATGATACTATAGTAATTATACAGACTTTTATCAGAGCTTTTCATTAAAAGTGCCAGAAAAAATCACTTTTGCCAAAACTTTTCCAAAATGCGCAGTCAAAAATCAATTTTTTTGTATTGTATGAGGTAGATTTCCTTGCTAGTAGGGACAAGAAAGGTCATAATATATATTACTTTTACTAAATTTAATTCGTTAACTTACAAAGTTGAAAGCTATGTTTGGGTTGGATAAAGTAGGATTGCCTTATGCTTGATTGTAATTTGGTTTCTTTTGTTTTCCTACCTCTAAGTTTTTCTTTTCTTTTTTCTAAGTTTTTTTATAGTATTAATCATAGTGTAATTTTCTTATGTTATTGATATTTGAGATGTTTTGTTCTTTTTTTTTCCATGTGTAAATCTCAAATATTTTGTTTGATACCACATTTTGTCTCTAGTACAAGTGATGGGCCTTTCAATCAATTTAGGTGGGAGGTAAATCAGACCTTTTCTCTTAACACTACAAGAAATGTAATTTTTGCTGAAACAATTTCAAAACACGATGACAAAAGTATCATTTACTGACGTGTTTCATGAATTGCGTCGGGGTTTTTGCTGGCGTTAATTTATGCCAGTGTAAGTGGTATTTGTCGAGGCAATTCCAACATGCGTTGGAAAAAGATACTTTTGTCGGCGCTATTCCGAAATGCACCGACAAGAAATTATGAACTTTTTACGGCAACCTTTTTGTCGACGCATAAGGCATTATTGTGCTAACAAAAGTGGTTTTTCCCGAACCATGTTTTGACGATGCTACTTATTCGGCGCATTACGCAATTGCGCAACGTCTTTCAAACACGCCGACAAAAGTCATAAACGCATAGGCAAAAGTATTACATAATATAAATAATGATTATTAAACATATAATGAACAGTATAATGTCTTTCGAATGTTCTAAGATTAACAACAATACTAATGAACTTTATAATTATCAACTATTAAGGTTAAAGTGTTGTGAGCATTATCGATTATGCTTATCTAACCATACGGTTATCATAGGTGTAATAAAATATTTGATTACACACAAAGTTTATGAATATATACAATTTTGGTCTTACTAAACATTGTTAGTGTTACTCATGAATATTGTTCTTTTGATAATATATATGTGCGTTTCAATGTTTCTAAATAAAATCATATTGACAGTTTGTTGGAATGTTAAATAATTATTCATTTTTTGAGGAATAAATGAATCGTCAATCATACCACTGGTGTTTTATTATAATTAACAAGAACTAATAGTGATCGTATGGATTGTGTAAGTATATAAACTCTTGTGATGTATAAATATTTTTGTATGTCATCTAATTTCACCAGTTTTTAGATATATTTAGTATTTACTAGTATAAGGACATTGTAAATAGTTCGAGTAAATCGTAAGTGTTAAAATATTCGAATTGTTAAGTAGTACTCTTAGTTAACCTAGTTTATTGATAGTTGTTACACCCAAATTTCGAGATTAAATAAATAGCCTCGAAATGTAGGCTCGTAAAGAGAATGCTCAAAAATAACAAGTGTTAGCTGTACACTTGTATAATTTGACATACGATTCCATATCTGTTATCAGAGTTTGAGCATGAGTTGCAGGCTCAAAGGATACCAACCTTCTCTAAGGAATGAGTTCGACTAAATTAGTGGATGAGGAGGAGGCAAAAACTGGAATGATGAGCTCGAAGCTTGGCTAGTCTTGAAAGCGCGTCAATACAATGATCAAGTTCAATGACGCGTTTACCACACGAAAAAGCTGTTTGGAAATCCTTATTTCGTAGGTATTCGTTAAAACTATGTATTGAATCCCTATTATCATGGGATATTATTTAATTAACGTATTTAGTTTGTATTATTAATGCAGATATTTATTTGAACTTAAACACTTGATTGTAACTTCCCCGAATTAGGGAAATATATTCCTGTAACTAGATCAATAAATAGCCTAGACTAGATCATTTGTATGCACAAATTTGTAGTGAGAAGAAACTCTGCCAAATTGCTTTCATCCGAAGCTTTGAGAGATTGTTCATAATAGCAGTGACTCATGGACGTAGGCAGATTTAAACTGCTGGGCCACGTTAAAATCTTTGATTTTTTCTATTCTTTCTAATTCGTTGATTATTGTTCTACATAATTAAGTTGACGAAAAATGACATCAACAGTATGGTGCTTTCATTGAGAGCATTAAGAAAATCTATGTATTGTTTAACAAAAACCTCCTACACAACATCAATGGCTGCCTTGAACATCCTCAGAACCAGTGGGCAACCATTACCCCAAATCCCTGAGGAGCGTACTCCTCAGGCTGAGAACCACTTACGAAGGCCTGGGAAGCAGCCCGTGGTAGATCAGAACCCCGATGAGTGGATTGCATCATCGACCTCTAGGGGACAACCTGATCAGATCCCCAGACTTGATGAAGACTTGTATTATAATATTGAAAGGTACATACAAATCGTGGAATTGGAAAATCCCAGATTGCGTGAGCAGCTGATCGAAGCTACACGGTGAAATGAGGAGTTGGCGAGGAAAGCTATTGAAGTACAGGTACTGCCTCGAAGGGCCAGAGGACGACTCCGAGGGAGTACGACTGCCAGGATGGCTGAGGAAAGGGCACAACATGCTCAACTGAGGCACAGGACAAATATCGGCAATGATCGTCCTGGAGCAAATGCTCAAAACCCTGCTAGGAACAATCCTATAGGAAACACCCTTACAGGAACTGGGAATAACCAAGCTCCTTCGATAACTCGAAATGATAACCCTTAACCTTTCAGGAACAACCTGAAGCATGTCAAAGCCAACTATGAACCTTCCAGACCAAATAACGGGAGGCCACTCCCTCTCCAGCAAGAGAGGCACCCTAACCAGTTCCTAGTGGGAACTGGGCTGGGGATCAGGCACCTCAGAGGTCCTCTCAGAGTGCTAGAAGTGGGAGCTGAGAAAGAAGCCATAGGGCTTGACCTGAGTATGGGGATGAACGTGAGGCCACCAAGAGGCTCATCGGGGACATTGAGCACCTCAACCATTCGGAAGTAGTATGTCAATGTTACAAATGACCAGGGTGAGGGTGCAAGAAGAAAACCCACCTCATAGTAATTGAGGCATGCAATAATAAAAACCAGTGAGGAATGTCAGCTTCCTTAGTGGAAGTCTAGACCTTAGCCGGTCAGTGAGTGTGTATAACATCGAGCCCAGAAACATTGGGAATTATGAGAATAATTATTCTGATCTTCGAGATCATCTGAATCAGAACCAGGGGCAGTCTAATGTTCCAAACCTAGACTTACGGGCACACCTAAATAACTGAAGAGAGCCTTTGCAGCCAGTACATGGGAATAAGTATAACTTTGTACTAGGACAAGGAGTTGGAGTTCTTACGAACAATAACCAAAAACCACCAATGCATGCTCCCCCTCTGGTGGATTTGGTCCAAGAAAGGATTAACCAGCTTGAAGAGGCATTCAGGGTTCTTCAAGAAGGAAAAAATAAGGACAAGGCTTATGATTTTGACGAGGAGCTCGAGCCGTTTGCTCCCCATATCTCAAACACCCCATTTCCTCATGGCTTTAAAATAACCCATGTGGTACCCTATGATGGGACTTCCGACCCAGGCAGCCACATGAGTATGTTTAATACAGTAATGCGAGCGAGCAATGTCAGATTCAAGCTAAGATGTACTCTTTTTCCGACCACACTCACTGGACAAGAAAAAAACAAGTTTTACAAGTTCTAGAGACACTTGATCTCATCATGGAAACAACTGTCTCGGGATTTCAAAAATAAGTTATAGGATGTAAAAAGTATCAAACCAGAGGCATTAGCACTAACTAATGTCACGCAGTAGCTAGGTGAGTCATTGAAAAGTTACCTAGCAAGATTCAACATAGAAGTCGCATGAACTCGAAATGTTGTGACAGCAGTGATCTCATGGCAGTACTAGCTAGAGTATTTCCACGGAGTCCCCTTTGGGATGACATGCAAAGAAAACCCATGAGAACGATAACTAAGTTCAATACCTGGGCTCAGAGGTTTGTCAATGTCAAGCAGACTCCTTAGCCTATAATAACTACAATGACAAACGTTAACTCAGCCACCTCCTCGGCTACTCCCTCCATGTCACAACCCTTAGGAGATAACCCTTCCAAAAGAAAGAAGAATGAAATGAATAACTCAGAGGCTGACAGGGGTATGAAGAAAAAAGGAGCAAAATACACAGTTTATACCAAGCTCATAGATACTCGGGAGAAAATTTTTGTTGTAAACAAAAATCAGTTCCCTTTTAGATTACATAATCCAATGCGAAGCCAGAAGTCTAAGAGGGATGCCAATAAATTCTGCAGATTTCACAGGACATTATTCATACAACTGATGAATGTAGATAGTTTAAGAACAAGGTTGAAGGTCTGATCTCGAGAGGATACTTTAGGCAATATTTTAGAAACATAAATCTAGCCCCAGCATTTCCTGGACAGAGGGCAGCTCCTACACAGCCTGCTGCAGACTATGGCCCCACACAAAAGGGAGGATGGCCGACCTCCCCCGATTGATGGAGAAGATGTAATAACTATCACGAGGGGACTGCATATCGGTGGGTTGGGTAGAAATTCCTAGAAGAGATATGTCAATGAGCTCAAAACAAGGGATGGATCTACCTCTGAACCTGAACCCTGAGCTCCGACACAACAGATGGTTGAGTCCCAACCACTTACATTCCCCGAAGAAGATGCCTCGTACGTCCAATTCCCTCATAATGACCCTTTGGTCACTACTTTTCATCTTGCCAATAAGAGGGTGCGTCGAGTTCTGCTTGATAATGGGAGCTCGATCAACATCCTCTATAAGGCCAATCTTTGAAAAATGGAATCTGCGTCCGAGGCCTAAAATCATGTGCAATGATGTTGAGGGAATTTACAGGAGAGGGAATAGCCATTACAAGATCTATCAAGCACCCAGTAACCTTGGGAGACTATCGAGTCTCAGTAACCAAGACGATGGAGTTTATCATAGTAGACACCCCTTCGACCTACAATGTACCGCTTAGGAGACCAGCCCTAATTAGGCTGGGGCAGTTTCATCTGTGAGGCACCTGGCCATAATGTTCCCAACACCTAACGACATTGGGATGCTGAAAGGAGACCAACTAGCCGCCTGAGAATGCTACAACATCTCAATGAGGGGGAAGATCCAAACATGTGCATAGGCACTTGTTGTCATCCAAGAGATAAGCGAGACAGTGTATAAGGTTGAAGAAGATATTGACCCAAGGACAGAGGATGGTAGGGCTGATGTCAGGCCAATTGAAGAGCTCGAGGACGTTGAGCTTGATGATGAGGATAAAAATAAGGTGGTAAAAATAAGGAAGAACCTTCCAAATGATGCGAGATAACACTTAATTCTCTTCCTAAGGGAAAACCAAGATGTGTTTGCATGGTCACATTAGGATATGATTGGGATCACCCCAAACATTATAAGCCATGCGTTGAACATAGACAAAGGCTTCCCACCTAAACAACAGAAAATGAGGCTCCCAAATGATGAAAGTAAGAAGGCCTTGAAATAGGTGGTCGAGAGACTGAAAGCAAATCCGTTTATCCGAGATGCTTTCTATCCCGATTTGATATCCAATCCGGTGTTAGTTTTGAAGCGCAATGGCAATTGGAGAACTTTGCATTGATTATTCGGACCTCAACGAGGCGTGTCCAAAGGATTGCTTTCCCTTACCTCAAATCAATCAGCTCATAGATGCTACCGTGGGTCACAACATCATGTCATTCATGGACACTTATTTTGGATATAACTAGATAGCCATGCATGCACCCGATCAGGAGCATACGATCTTCATGACTGATAAAGGTTTATACTGTTATAATGTGATGCCCTTTAGACTCAAGAACGTCGGGCCACATCTCAAAGATTGGTAAAAAGGATGTTTGCCGAGAAAATAAGGAACAAAATGGAGTTATATGTGGATGATATGCTGCTAAAGTCCAATAATAACTGTAACCATGCTGACAATCTCACAGAATGCTTTGTTATACTCCTAGAGTACAACACGAGACTTAACCCACAGAAGTGCTCATTTGGAGTATCTTTGGGAAAGTTTCTTGGGTTCATAGTAAACGCTCAGGGCATAGGAGCAAACCCAGATAAGATAAAGGCGTTAATTGTTATGCCTTCACCTCAAAAGCATAAAGATGTCAAGAGTTTAACTGGAAGAATGGCAGCCTTAAGTAGGTTCATATCGAAATCTATAGACAGACGCCTTCCATTCTTTAATCTTTTGAGAGGAGGCAAGAAATTTGAATGGTCAAACGAGTGCGAGCTCCCTTTATTCAAGCCCTTAAAAAGAACATCGCCGAGCCACCAATCTTATCAGAACCAGTCACATGGGAAATATTGTACTTATAACTCGCCACTACCGAGAATGCAATTAGCACAATACTTGTTCGGGATGATAAAAAAGTACAAAAACCAATTTATTATGTTAGTAAAAGGTTACTCGGTGCAAAGTCGAGATATCCATTAATGGAAAAGCTAGCCTGGTGCTTGATACATGCATCTCGAAAACACCAACCTTACTTCCACATAGGTGTTGTCAAAACTTGAGTGTAATGACCCAACTATTTCTAAGACCTTGGACCATTAAAAACTACTAGACTTAGCTACTACTTTTGGAGAAAACATACGAAATAATCATAACTTTGATTAAAACTCAAAAATAATGATTGTATCAATAACATAAAATTATAAATTTAAAATGTAATATGGCATGGGTACCTATTGTTTGTAAAACATAAAACATAACTTTAAATCAATTGTTCAAAAACTAAATGCAGAATTACAAAAGAAACATAATTCAAAAGACTAAATAAATGTCATCCTCGATCGACACGCAGTCCACTCAGTCCATTCATCCTTAAAACACAAGTCAAGCTACCAAGAATCCTTCCGCCTCCATAATCACTTTCTTGCATTACACTAAAAATAAAGGAGTGAGCCTAATGCCTAGCAAGGAAAATCTACTAACAACATACATCATAAATCAAAAGCATAAGACTATATCATAACCACATACTATAAAACATATATCACAACTCTAACCCATGATCATGTTAATCTTGGGGTTTGATATTTAAGCAACTATAAGCCCCAAGAAACATAAAAGCATTGGGGTTTGCTAGCTAAGTAACTATAAGCCTCAAGCGACATAAAACAATTGAGGTTTGCTAGCTAAGCAACTATAACCCCAAGGACTACAAGACATATTCATATATATCATAACATAAACATATTATAACATAACATATCATAACGTATAAGCATATAAATCTATCCTATTTTCCTTACCAAAAGTCAGGATATTTGGGAACAAGAACGGGATTTAGAAACTCCTATAAACCAATAGTAGAAAAGGGGTCAGAATCTTAAAGAATAAAGATGAATATGGGAACTAAACCATCAAGAAGAAACTTACCAAGAAGGACCTTAAGTTTCAAGAACTTAAATACCTAATCAAGAATCAATAACAAGAGTTAGAATCTGAATACAAGAAACTAAAGAATTATAAAGAATTGGACTTAATGAATAGGAATACCTTGAATGACCTTATGGATTGGTCTAAACCTCAATAACGAAATCACACTTTTTCTCACTTCCCAAGTGTTTATAAAAGCTTAGAATGAAAAATCTTTAACCCAAAACCCAAGTGTATCTCTCTATAGTAACACTAGCACCTTGGAGGCTCTGATCGAGTGCTTGAAGAATGAGGGAAATGGCTGAGTACTAGGTCCTATTTATAGAGTTCAAATAGTGAAACTAACCCCTTTTAATTTGAATAAATAAATGATTATAAAATGAAAAAGATTTGGATTTTCGTTCAACTAACGCCCAGAACTCGGTCAAAATCGTTCAAAGGCAGGTCTAAGTGGTTAAGGCTATTTTTAAAATTCAAAAAGTCAAACTTTCAAAAATCAATACAAAGGGCGATATATTGCCCCCTATAGGCAATATATTTGCTCTACCCTAATCTTGAGCCCCTGTTCGTACGTTTGTGCAAAGTCGATATGTTTTCCATATCTTTCGTTAAGCGATATATCGACCCCTATGCTGCAATATATCGGTATACATGAATATATTAAACATGTAATTGCACTTTTTAGCATAATTTGAATTGGATAACAGCTTCGACTGAGTCATATTACGATCCTAACAGCTGCTGGAAGGTTCTAGAGCTTCTAGATCTTTCTATTATTAAAAACTATTCATCAAAATACTTAATTCCTTAATAATCATGATTATGACAAGTGTCATGCTCTTATTGGCTTTATCTAAACCATAGGTTATAATAAATATATTTCTAGATCTAGCAATATTAATCAAACCTTGTGTTATAATTAATATTCTGAAACTATAGGTTAAACTTATAAAATTCATAATTGTTGCTAAGAGTTTCCAACTAAGTCCCGACTTGAACCAAAATCCACGGTAAATAACATACTACTAACTAATACTAACTACTACTACTACTACTACTACTACTACTACTACTACTACTACTATCTAGCTAGGCTAAGTAAACATTTTGGGACTCTATACTGAGGCATTCGGAAAATTGTTAAAATGGGTGGTCGAATTCTCGTGATCACATATCACCCAAGAATGACGAAAGAAGGACAAGTCTTGGCGGATTTCATAGTTGAATGTACAGGAATCACCAACAAGGAAGTCATAACCCCAGCCCGCGATCTATGGAGACTTTATGTTGATGAGTCTTTGAATAAGAATGGATCAGGGGCAGGAATTATCTTAATCACTCCGACAGGAAATCATTTTCAATCAGCCTTACGGTTTTAGGAGGCTAAATACAAAGAAATTTTAGTAGGACTTCAAATAGCTGCTGAGCTTCAAGCTAAATCCATCCACTGCTATAGTGATTCTGAATTGGTAGTCAACCAGGTTTTAGGAGAATATCAGGCTCGTGGAATCAATATGGCATCTTACCTTGAGAAGTTTAAAGCACTAGCCGGGCAATTCGAGTTTTACGCCATTGAACAAATTTTGTTGGAGAAAAATTCAAATGCAGATGCTTTGGCTCGACTCACCACAACCAACGAAGCTGATACAATGAATGTGGTACCGATTGGATTTCTATCAGTACCAAGCATAGCCAATTCTAAAGAAGATGACGTCAACATGATAGACTCCCAGCCTACGTGGATGACCCCTAAATAAACTACCTCAAATCCGGGAGCCTCCCAGCAAACTAGAATGAGGCTAGAAAACTTATGTACAAGAAACCAAGGTACACCATCTTGGAGGGAAAATTGTACAGAATGGGGTATTCTATGCCATTGTTAAGGTGTGTAACTCTACCCAAAAAATCTTAGAAGAAAACAATGAAGGATTTTGTGAAGACCACACGGGGAGAGGGGAGAGGGGGGAGGGGGGGCATAGTCTATCAAAAAAGATAATTAGGCAAGGATAATTATGGCGTGTAGTTAAAGTGGAATCATTCAAATACGTCAAGCGCTATGACAAGTGTCAGCGGTTCGCTTCAATCCCGCGAGCTCCACCGACCGAGCTCACCACGTGGCCATTTGTGGTATGGGGAACTGACCTCATAGGATCCCTACCAACAGGGAAAGAGGGAGTAAAATATGTCATTGTCACTGTTGATTACTTCACTAAGTGGACTAAAGCCAAAACTTTGGCCACTATCACGTCAAAGAATGTTTTGGACTTCATAGTAAAATGTGTAATTTCACTACTACAAAATTGACATGGGACGATGGTTTTAAACCGTCGTATGGACTCTCATACGTCAATTCTAATACCGTCGTCCCATGCAATGTCATGCCATGTAAAGCATAAAACGACAGTTGAAATAAAAGTGTCATCTCCTGTCGTACATGAGATGATGTGTCCTATACAAACGTTGTCTCTTGTGGTACATGAGACGACAATTTATGTGCAAGCGTCATCTACTGTAATAAATGAGACGACAGTTCCTACTAAATCGTCATCTTTCTGCAGTACATGAGATGACAATTTATGTGCAAGCATCGTCCCCTGCAATACATAAGACGACAAGTTCATGGAGACCGACGTCCCATGTAGAATATGAGAATTTTTTCATTTATCTATTTTCAACCACTATATTCATTCATAATTTCCTGTGTAATTACAACATAGTTCAGACATAATCAATAGGCAGACAAAATCAATAGAACTCGGTATGTTCCAAATCTAAAATTACAATATCAAAATATACACTTGGAATAACTATGTAAGTACTAACTAAATACTACAATTAGTATATTTGTTAATTCCGATTTCAAAAGTTACTCTAACTATGACTCATCCGCTCAAGAAGCTTGGCTGCCCATTCATTTCGAGTTTCATTAATTTCACCAAGTGTATATGTATTCTTTCCACCACACTACAAAACACAAAATAAAAACTAAGTTAGAAATTAAATCCAATAGAATTGTAGTTCAATACTAATAAATACACTTACATTACTAGTTAGCCATCGCATTGGTGTCTCATTCAAGCAATAGTCCTTCATCATCCTACAGTAGCTAAAGCACCATAATCATCAGCGTCTTCTTCAGTTTCAGCTGTATTCATACACCTCCAAAATGCAGAAGCCTACAAACAAGAAATCACAATTGAAGAAAGAGCCTTCTTCCGTTTTTTAAATAAAAGAAAGTACATATTAAACTTTAGTATACTTGTATCTAAATTAGAATGATGTATATATTACCAAGTTTTGGCACAACCCAAGGGCATAAGGTGCCATCTCCTCCCCAAACTTATCTACTATTGTCTCCAACGTAAACACCAGATCCCCATTCTCCACCTCATTCATAAGTTTAAAAAACTCTGAGACAACAATAAGAAAATTCAGTCAGTTGCATGATTTTGACAAAAATAATAGTAAAAGTGATAAACCACATACCATCAAGTAATTGGGGAAGGATTGGGCGTATTTCATTCAAATCTGCATATTGAACAATCACGAAAACTTACAGGTGTTAAAACAAAAAAAATACATATATATGCAAACAGACTAAAAAGAACAGCAGACACCTACTCTCCTTTGCAAGCTTCAACAAAAGAGCACAAAGAAAAAACTGAATCCACACGAACAGGAAGTTCTGGATCTCGCATCCCAGATACAACACTCTGCAGTGCTTTACGGAAATTATTCTGGTCTAAGAAATTAATATGAGCATATTGTCCTGCAACCCAAGCGGCCTGACACATACAATAAATTTCATAATAATATGGCTAAACTCCTGATTAAGAAACAAAACCATCCTAATAGTTTTTAAAAGGGAAAGATATGAGTACACTATGCCACCAGAGGAAAACTGCCTCCATTTAAGAATCTACTTATGTAAATAGTGACAACAAGGTTACAAAAGAAAAATTGAAAGAAACAAACCTTGGCCCTAAGATGGCCAACTGGACTACTAAACTCAGGAAATACGTGTTGCACCAACATACGCTCAAGTTCTGATTTGTATGGTTCAGTTTGTTGCAATTTGTCACAGAGAGCACCAATAGCAAGAAGGGCACCATCTTTTTGTCGATAGGGCTTGTGTTCCGCTGGTGCTTCGTCATACCTACTCAATGAAATAAAAATCAAAACCATGACAGCAATCAATCATATGTTTCAAATTCGGCAAAGGACAGAAGTGAAAAGTACGTCTTAAAAATTTCAACTATAAACTGGATAAACTATGGAAGATTTTCTCCACGTTTCCTAACTAACTAGCTGACAAAATCCATCGAAGCAGTCCTTGGACTATACAAGTCTTCAATGATATCTGCAGGGAAGCAAGATAACAATAATAAAATATACATACATATGTATATATTGATGAGAAACAATAAGCTCGATCAAAGCTTTAAAGAATAAATGATTCATAACACTTACCATAGCCTTTTCTAACATACTCATGAGGGTCCTCATCCCAAAGCTTCTGATCATTGTCATTGAAGCACATAAGAGGGAATACTATCTCAAAGAGAATAACCTCAAGTCGAGGTTGCAGAAGATTATACATACTTATCTTCGAAATACTGCATGTTTGTGGAATAAAAGCATTGTTTAGAGGGGACTATTTTTGTGCAGACAATTTTTTTACAACACATAATATTTCTAGCTTACAAATCTACAAACTATCACCACAACACTGCATAGTAATTTTAGACACATTCAGGAAACCACAAAAAGATGCTAGAAGTGCCTAGAGCAAATTTATTTACTTTTTCAGCTTTTTGTGGTACAAATAAAAGTGTTATCCTAAATACAGTCATTTCTTTTACTTAAACAAAAAATAAATAAGAAATCACTCCTGAGCATGCAGTGATCGAAATAGTGACAATGAAAGAAGACAGAATAAGATTGACGAATAATGAAACTTTTCGAAATGACCCAATGTCCTTCTCTCTTCCAGTTCCAATATATGAAGCATATCCAAAAGACATCACGAATCCATAAACAATTCAAATAAAATAAACACAAAGAATTTAATCTACTTAAGAAAAAGTTACATCACCTGTTGCTTATATATTGAAGAATAAGGTTGGTAATTCTGTCAGGTAAATAACCACCAACACGGACCACCCCCAACAGACTTAAATGACACTCCAAAATCTTCCATGCGTAAGTTTTCTGGAACATTTGAGCAAAAGCTCTATTCTCTGGATTATGCAATTTCAAATCTCCAAACATGAACAAGTAGTTTTATGTAAAAATGGGTTGCCAATAAATAAGCCTGCTGATTCGAGGCTGGTCCTTATTTTCAATTTGTACCAGACCCAAAACATTACCTGGTGAACAGCCTGTTTAAAATGTGAACAGTCCATTTCTTCACCTTCCACCAACCCCATGTTTTCCTGAGGTCAGGGTCTACGGGCTGACCATCCACAGGGACAGGTCTCTCCAAAACATTTAAAAACAAAACCATCCACGCATTTAACACATTTGGATCAAATAGCTGCTTTGGAATCTCCAACTGAAAAGAAGAAACGACAGTAAGTATATATCAATATGAATATCACAAAAATAATAATGTACATCCCTTGATATTTAAAGGATGTGAGGAGGGGAAAAAAAGTACGCCTAATTACACAATGAAAACCTAACACGAAATACAAAAGAGCATGCCCACTTAAAGAGTTCTAGTAATAGCACCACCAAAGAACAGTATGTAAACACACATTACTATTAAGAGTGACATATGAATATGAAATCTTTAGTTAAATGAATATGCATGTTATTAGTGTTACACAGCAGATGCCTTTTACTAGAAAGCAATTTATGATAAAAAAAGCGGCAGAATTGTTTCTTGCCCTCTTAATAAAAATGGACAAGTAGGCACTTAAAAATTAACATTCTCAATTTAACCATGGAAAATGAAAGGTGGTAATGATCATTGGGAAAATGTTGCAAAAGGAATAAAGGTTGTCTCTATGGTCTATAATCATGAGCTAAAAGCAAATGCCTTAAAATCCAGAAAGAACAAGATTGTCTCTCTTATTGTATCAGCTTTGATCCCTTTGCTCTGAATTTTTGAAAAAAACATTTGTTCCAAAACAGTGAAGAAAAAAATCAATCTTGGTGTTGTCAAGACAACTCTCAGTTGTAATGACACCTTGAACACCCAAAAATAATTCCTACACAATATCAAGATCCTATAATGACACCTTAGCACCAATAATAAACATTTATGCACTCAAACTCAGTACAAACAATGAAACAAACAACTGGTATGCACATGAAAGAATTAAGAACAACAACTCTTCAAACAAGTACTTTAAAACTCAACAAAAACCAACACTTCAATCTTTTATGTACACATAAAACTCTCAGTTGCAGAGTGATTCTCTTAATTAAAAATAATTCCAACACAAAAAAATACAGTGACTATATTTAAAGTATTTTCTCCATATTAAATTGAATCTAAAAAAAAATTACCTCATAAAGAATTGGAGGTCTGCCTAGTTTACCCCAGGGTGGCCTGGTTCTTGCGTCGGCTGGGGGGTCGCTTGGTTCTTGCGTCGACGGGGGGGTCACCTGGTTCTTGCGTCGGCGGGGTCGCCTGGTTCTTGTCGAGGCTGAGTGTGAAAGAGAGCAGCTCGACATTATGGAGAGAGACGAGAGCTGAGTTCTTGCAAAGTCTGAGTGAGAGAACGAATTGAGAGGGCTGAGCGTGAGAGAGAATAGATCGAGCGGGTGAGCGTGAGAGAAAAACGATTGAGGCTATTTTGAGTGAGTTTCAGAGAAGTCAACTGGTAGAATTAAAAGATTAGGGATTTTTCTTGTTTTGTTAAATTTCATTTGGGGCTATTTTTACGATTGAGGGCTATTTTGAGTGAGTCTCTTATTGCTTTGTTTTATTAATTTCGTGTATATGACTCATTACTTTAAAAAAAAATGATATCACATATTAAACATGCAAACATTTTTTTTCTTTTTTAAGGAATAATCTTTTTTTTACAAGTGGATTAAATTTTTTTTATATAAATTATTTTTAGTTTAAAAAAAATAAGAAACATATGCATGAGTAATATATCTTAATATTAAACATATGCATGATTTTATTTGATTTAAGTTTTAAGTATTATTAATATAATATAATTAATTAAAAGTATAATATTATATATAAAAATTTAACAACTAATTAAAGTATTAATAGATATGTCTAGACAATATTTTTTATAAATATTAAAATATATATGTGATCCAATAATATTAAATATATTAATACCCTTTTAAAAAAAGGCTTATTAGGATTTTTTTTCGGACTATTACGACTACCAAATCGTGCCTCCTGAATTTTTTGGCCTGTTAAAAATTCCCCCTGAACTATTCAAGTTATTGAAATGAGGGACTTCCATCCAATTTTGTTAACAGAATAGTGATATGGTGACACTCGAGTGCTGATGTAGATTGCTACTTGTATAATTTAAAAAATAGATAGGCTTTTACCCCCCAAACTATTACAGTTACCAAATTATGCCCATCGAATTCTAAAATTTAAAATTAAAACAATATTTTGAATATTTAAAAGAAAATATTAAAAACATTAAACTAAAAAATCATTTTTTTAAAAATTAAATCATACAAAATAAAAACTTAAAGCGACAAGGCGACACCAAAGTTGAATGTCGCAAGGGACCCGCATTAGCCCAGTTTGTCGACGATGTCACTACCCTCATTCTGACGCATGCCCAACTCCCAAGCCAATTTTTTGTCACCATCAATTTTTTTTTTAATTTTAATGATTTTTTTTCATTTTTTTTAATATTCAAAGGATTGTTTAATTGTAAATTTTTAAAAATCAGGGGGCACAATTTAGTAATGGTAATAGTTTGGGGGCAAGAATACTATTTATTATTTATATTATAAATGAAGCATTGGCGTGGCAATACCACATCGGCCACCAAACTACCACATCACCATTCCATTAGCGAAATTGGAAGGAAGTCCCACATTTCACTAACGTGAATAATTAAGGGGGAATTTTTTAACCAGTTCAAAAATTCGGGGGGCACGACTTGGATCGATAATAGTTCGGTGGAAAAAATCTCAATAAGCCTTAAATAATAACAATAATAAGATGACACACATAAGACAACAGTCTAAGTAGAACTGTCTAATTGTGTTAAAAATAAACATGTGACGACATTCTTCTAAGAACTGTTGTCTAATGTAAGTTTTGTTGTGCATGGCATGACGGTTCTAGAGAGTCAGTCGTCATATGTTTATTTTTAACATAAGAAGACAGGTCTACTAAAACCATCATCTCATGTGTGTCATCTAAGTACAGTTTTGTAGTAGTGTTTGCAAATACGTGGTGCCAAGGAACATAGTATTACACAAAAGAACCAGTTCGATAACGAACTTTTTACACAGTTCTGCGAAAAGAATAAGATAATCAAGAGTTTTTCCTCAATTTCCCATCCACAAGCAAATGGCCAGGTCGAAGCTATGAACAAGACTTTGAAGAGCTCCTTTAAGAAAAGGCTTGAAAAATATAAAGGAAAATGGCGAGAAGAATTACCACAAGTCCTATGGGCTTACAAAACAACAGCTCAAATCTCAACACGCCATACCCCCTTCTCCCAGGCTTACGATTACGAAACTATGCTGCCCATTCAAGTCGAAATCCCAACAATTAGACGCGAAGCATATGACCAGACCTCAAGTTGATTGTGTCTCTTTTTGGTAAGAATAAATTCTTTATTAAGTGCATTTTATATATACTCAAGTTTCCTTATTTATGTATGGCAACCTTGTCTATAATATGTATGTGTATTATAGAATTATTCTCTACCTATTTTTCTTGATTTTATTTGGTTTAAAAAGAGGAAATTTAATGACATTTTGTGCCCAAGGAAGGAAATTTTTAAATGAACCTAGTTAGGATTTAAGTCCAGGTTCGTCCATTTTTCTGATGCTACAGAATGAATCTCTGTCTCATTAGGAAAATCCTACAGTTAATGTAATTGTAAGTTATTTTTAGTAACTTCCTGATTTGGTCTGATTGGGACCATAAACAAGATTGGCTAGATTAGCGTTTCCTAACCAATATAAATACAGACCTAAGCATCAACTAATCTCATCTCTTCACCATTCTAACGTTTCATTCTTTGAAGAGATCTTTTATATGTAAATAGTAGTCTATGTTCAACTATCTCTTTCTTCCTTTCTTTGTTTTGCTTTGTGTTGTTTATTCTTAAACAGGTCATAAAGTTTGTGAACATGACGTACAATCTTTGGGAGAAGATTTCCATAAGTCTCACTTAGGGAGGAAGCAAGGATTCATCATGTTCAGAAGGGATTTCGTGTTCTTGGTGTTTGTCAAAATCAGATTATTAAAGTGTATTACTTCAAGGTTGCAACAATGATTTAGAGAGAGTCTAAACTTGTATAAATTAATTACTTATTGTAATCTTGAGACTTTACTAACTGATTTTATCTCTCGGCGTGGCCCTGTGGACTAGGTTTTCTGAACCACGTAAAAACTTCTTGTGTCATGCTACTTTTATTTTATTTACTTTCTGTTCGAATATTCTGATTCATCAACAATATGTCTCGAGTCATCAGATTCTTTGTCTGATCAAACAATTGTTTAACTATTCTGCATTAATTAAATTGTTTGTTAAATGTAGATGGTAATCTTAAAAAATGGAATTTCAAATGTCATATGAGCATTTAGTTTTACAGTGCCAGATTTGTTTATCCTAATTTGATGTCTATTAGAAAGAGTGACAAAATTAGCAACAAATGTATCATTGAATGAAGAAAAGCAACTAATGTTATGGCACACATGGTGAGTAGCACCGCTGTCCATAATCCAAGTAGAGGGATAAAAATGGTTACCAGAAACTTGAGAAATTGAAGGTTGGGTGGGATTCCTTGTAGAAGGCTGATGTTGAAGTTGTTGACTCAATAAGGATATGAGTTGTTGGCTCAAATTGTATTGTGAGTTGAGCAAGCTAGCAGGAGTTGAAAAAGAAGAAGAAGCTTGAGCTTCATTCACTGTAGGCTTGGTGATTTCTTCAAATTTTCTTTTGGCACCATATCCATGTGGGAATCCATGGAGGAAGTAGGACTTCTAAGCCAAGTGGCCCGTTTTGTGGCAATGAGAGCATGAAGGACATTGTTTCTTGGTTCTTGAATATGTGGTTTGATTCACCGTATCATGAAACAGGGGCTGCAGCATTGATGGGAGCAAGATTGAGACCTAGAGATCTTTGTCTTTCTTCTTGGACAACATAAGAAAATACCTTCCGAAGCGAAGGAAATGGATCATATAACAGGATTTGAGCCCAAATCTGCCTATATGAATCACTGAGACCAGTTAGAAATTGGATGATTTGATCTATTGTATAGTAATCATGAAGTTTAGATGGCTCCCCAAGAACAACCACAAATGCAAGGAGTGCAAGGCTGATATTCTTGAAGCTAATCCTAGAAAGCAGTGAGTTGGGCAAAGTGTTGACATTGTTATCACCTTGTTTGAGACTTTGAATAGAGGTCTTGAGCTGGAAAATCCATGGTTTGTTGCTTAGATTGAATCTTCCATGGAGATCATTCCACATATCAACAACTCGAACATTGTACATGATGCTTGCTTTGATTTCTTTGGACACAGACGGAAGAAGCCAATCCATGACCATGTTATTGCACTGCTCCTTGGACGAGTGGTTGGCGTCATTGGCAGGGGGTCGGGGAAGAGAACCATCAATGAAGGCAGTTTTGTTCTCGGCACTGATGGAGATGGAGGCAACTCGTTTCCATGATTGAAAATTGTCTTGTCTTGTGAGAGGGGATGGAACAATGAAAAAATTAGGGTGATCTCTTGTTCCCAAACGGAAAGGGTTTGGATCATCTTAGGAAGGTTGATATAGTGATTGCAGAGGAGAAAATAAGTTTGCTGCAATGATGTTTCATCCATTGATATTGGTGGTCAGAGTTGAAGAATTAGAAGGACCAGGAATAATAGCAATTGAAATTGGCGGTGGAGTCGTCGGAATAGAAGAAAAAGCAGTAGGGTTGTGTGGTGTAAGGATGTTTGGGGTCTTGTGACCGGTGGACCTTGTTCCTGACATTTTTAGGGTTCAAAGAAAGCCTGAAAATGGGGTTGCCCCTCATACCATATTCAAAAGGAAAAGAGGTTTTTCTTTATTGAATATGAGTAAAAGCTTCTTACATAAACATAAACAGAGTCAAAGCCTAGTATAAATAAGCTAAATAAAACAGACAAAAATATCCAGCACAACTCATTGTTACAACAATAATCAGTTGGACTAACAAATTACTAATCTTAACAACGTCTACTAGGTCACCATGCTAGTTGTCGATCGAATCAAGCTTTCTAAGCAAGTAGCAACACACGAGATATATAAGAGAATTTTGAATCTTTTTAATTTCTTCTTTGGATTTTCAAAAAAATGGATAGGAAACTTTAATTAAAAAGAATATAACAAATTAAAAGTACTAATTAAAGTAAGGAGTTGTGATAATCAAATTAAATAAATAAAATTAAATGTCAAGAAGTTGAAAATGAAATTTTATGAAAAATTGGGATTTTTTTTCATTTCTTGTAATTTCACATCATTATTTTTGCATTATAGGAAATCCATAATTCAAATAGAGCTAATGAGGCCAAAATGTAATGAATTCCAATGTTGAAATTACTCTAATTACCAAAGAACATATTATATGCATATATATGCAGAACAAATAATTCAGACCAAACTTGTTGACAATGTATTATGTATGCATATATTCCTTTGAGTCTTTTAGTACGACAAATGTCTTTGTCTTCCCACTACTACAAAATTGGGCTTTCCCGACACCCAACCACGACAGTCAACTCTGTTGACTGTCGTAGTTGCTTAGCAGAACTCTACGCCGACAATTAAAAACTGTAGGCATAGAGACCAATGCCGACAGCTAATAACTGTCACCATTGCTTTTGACTATCGCTATTGACCCCAACGTCGACAGTTAATTCAAGACCAATGCCGACAGTTAAAATGTGTCGCTATTGACCCCAACGCCGACAGTTAATTCTACACCAATGCCGACAGTTAAAAGGTATCGCTATTGAGCCCAACGCCGACAGTTAATTCGAGGCCAATGCCGACAGTTAAAATGTGTCGATATTGACCCTAACGCCGACAATTAATCAAAGTCCAATGCCGATAATCATAAAATGTCGCCAAAATTTAAATAAAAAATTATAATTAATGAATAGTATAATTTTAAAAATATAAACTAAATTATTTAAATATATATTTATAAAAATTATGTTTTTATTAAAAACTTTTAAAACTAATTTTTTTTTGTTTCTAAATTTTTTATTTACTTTTGTATTTATAATAATTTTTTTATCAAAATTTATATTTTTTATTCTTTAACATATTTATAAAATTAAATATATTATTAACTATATAATTCTTCAACATATTTATAAAATTTGTATTAGTTAAAATATAGTTGTTTTATTAATTGGAAAAATTTTGGAAAAAAATTAATGAATAGTATAATTTTAAAAATAAACTAAATTATGTAAATATATATTATAAAAATTATGTATTTATTAAAAACATTTAAAACTAGATTTTTTTGTTTCTAAATTTTTCATATTATTATTTTTTGTATTTATAATAATTTTTATATCAAAATTTAAATTTATTATTCTTTAACATATTTATAAAATTAATTATATTATTCTTTAACACATTTATAAAATTTGTATTAGTTAAAAAAGAGTTGTTTTATTAATTGGAAAAATATTGTAAAAAAATTAATCAATAGTATAATTTTAAAAATAAACTAAATTATGTAAATATATATTTATAAAAATTATTAAAAACTTATAAAACTAGATTTTTTTATTCTAAATTTTTCATATTATTATCTTTTGTATTTATATAATAATTTTTATATTAAAATTTATTCTATTATTCTTTAACATATTTATAAATTAAATTAACTATATTATTTTTTAACACATTTATAAAATTTATATTGTTAAAGAAAGAGTTGTTTTATTAATTAAAAAAATATTATAAAAAAATTTAATATATAAATTTATTAGTTATAATTTTATTTATTTATATATATTTAAATATTTTTTATATTAAAACATATTGGAGTAATGCCGATAGTAAAAATATGTAGCTGTTGAGAAAATGAATCTTTTTTAAGGAGCAATGTCGACACCTATTAGCTGTCGCTATTGGGTGTCGGCATTTCCCATTTAAAAAAAGATTAAGCCCCTAAAATTTTTTTCCTCCCAAACCTCAATTTTTCCCTCTTCCCTCTTCCCTCTTTCTTTCTTTCTTTTCCCTCTTCTTCTTTCTTTCTTCCAGCCGAAATAGCCTCCACCTTCCAGCTGCCGAAACAGTCTCCACCTTCCAGTTGAAACCGTTCAGCCTCCACCAGCCAGCCCACCACGACGTGGTCGACTCTGTGTATCACCTTCGTCGACTCCGTGTTTCTGGTTTGGCAGTAGCGCAAGCGTATATGCGGCAAGCAAAGGTGAGTAGCCGTTTTCTTGCATTTGGCATTTTAAAAATTGGTCGCATATGTATTGATCCCATATATTTAATTGAGAACTTTCACTTTCTTACGGATATCCTTTCATGTTGATTGAAAAAAAATTTGACATTAGCTTCAGATATATGAAAATTTTACTTAAGAATTCATCAGTAGATTGAACCAATTTCAAGGATGCTGGTGCTTCTGGAACTCGAACCAATTTCAAGGAAAGCTTGTCGTGGCAGGCTCATAGAGGCCTCGTTCTCTCTCTCGTTATCACAGCATATGGTACCTCAACTGGATCCACAGTGTTATGATTTAACTTTATCATTTACATTTTTTATTGCCCAAATTTTATTTCTTTGGCTTAAAGAAAATTTTGTCTAGACTTTTGCTGTTCCAGGAGACCTGTGGTCGGGTTCAGAGGCTAGTGTTATTAAGATATGGCCTTGGGAAGCTATTGAAAGATCTTTGTCTTTAACTGTTGAAGAAAGGCCCATGGATGTACTACTTGTAGAGAGGTCCTTCATTGACCCAAGGGGCCAACTTGCTGCAAATGGTTTCGTCAACGTCTTTAATTCCGATGTCAAGTACCTCTTATCTGATGATTCCAGAGCCAAAGTGTGGACTGCTGGTTATTTATCCTTTGCATTATGGTACGCCTACATTCCCGCTTCCCATTATTTGCTTTCATCACGTCTAAAAATAGTTTGGGTGGATTTTTTTCTTTTTTAACTCTTACAATATGAATATAGGATGACATTTTCAAATAATTTTTTGTGAAGTTCTTGACCAATCATAACTTATATTATGGGCACAATATGTTCCTGATGATTTTTGAACGAACATGATTGAAGCCAATATCTTAGACACTGAATTTAATCATAAGTTGTACTTTTATATATGTGGGTAAGTAAAATTGTAAATGTTATTTGTTTATCTGCTAACTTTGTTACTTTAATGCTTCCATTAAGCACTTTTACCCATGGAATATAATATGTAAATCTAAGAATAATTTGATTGCTGATTGCTGGGAAAAGAATAAAATATAATTATGCAATGAAAATGAGAGGTGAATGTTCAACTAATCACGAGCCTTTTTTTCTTAGAATTAATTAAAGGAATTAATACATGGAATACAAACATGATTTATGATTATTTATTTCTTTTGTTTTTTTAGCGCATAAAATATATGTTTCTTTATAATGACTTTTCTTGTTTCCTGACTGCAGGTAGGTCTTGAGGGGAGTTCTGTTGGGCAGTGGTGGCTGGATATGATTGACAAAACATTGGATGAAGGATCAACATTTGAACGAGTTGGTTCTAGGCAGTTAGCAGGCTTGCTTATTGCTGCATGGTTGGTATTTTCTATCAAAAACTCTTTTGTGAATTGTTATTGTTATTATTTTTTCAATGTCTCAAATGTAGAGACTTAATTTTGCATCACAATTTTTTAAGTGTCGTGTTTGATTAACTCCTTAATAACTTCAATTCTTTAACCTATTAATAAATGTATCTCAAGTGAACTCAGTTGTTTCTTACTTTCTTAAAATCAAGTGGATAATTTTTAGTTTGTTTGTCTTGAACTAGATTTTCTCAGGAATAAGGATAGAAACCTTATATTTAAGATTTTTTTGTTCTTCCCTTCAATGCTTTTGCATTCGTCCTACTTAATCTTGTTATGGTCTCTTTGTCAGTTAAGATTTTTCATTAATGATTGTTGAATGTCATTCTTTAGGGTGAGAACTGATATTAGAGCCTATGTTGGAGATGTTGATGCAGCAGCAGTTCTCTGTGGCTTTGGGCATGCCATTGGTAATAAGGTAGGCTCTTTATGTTAATTTGAATGACATGATTGTGATGCATACATTGTTGTTACTTTTATTCATTCAAAGACTTGATGGTTTCCAAAAGGTTTCTTTATGGTTTCCGTTTGGCTTATATATCTATATATGTTCATGCCTGCTGATGCATATACTCAACATAAGTAAATATGTGAACTGCCTTTTGTCTAAATAGAAATTGATGACTTTTTTTTTAGGGAGCTTTTGGTTTGAGGATGAGAGTGTATTATCGAATAATGTGCTTTGTTAACTATCACTTCGATGCACATCTAGAAGCGGTTAATCGTCGCAATGCAGACTTTGATCATGTATATTGGACAATGTCCTTCAATTGACCAACTAATCTCTTCAATGCCGCTTCCAGTACAATATTGTACCTATTCTTGTTTAGTTCGCTTGTCTTCTCAATGTATTTATTTTGGCTTGTTTATAGATCTGGATTGCCATTGGTCCTTCCTGTTGCAGCTAGTGCTTCATGTGCTGCTCAAGTGCTTCGAAATACAACTGTATGTACATATCATCACTGTAGCATGCTAAATTGGTCTGAGTTTTTTTTTTTTCAAAGTTAAATAGTTTCAGTTCATTTTATGAAGCATTGTTGTCTTCACAGACTGGTGTTGCCTACTCTGCTGAAGGGATGCCTGAATTATCTGAGGCAGACATGGTCATATTTCTTGGTGATCTTAAGTATCGATTAGATGGTATATCTTATGCCAATTGAACTATTTGAGAGAGGGGTGGTTAAGGTAGTTTGTATCTCTTCTAATAAGGTGTTTAGCAGGTAAAAAAAATCTTGTAGGTGGGCTCTCGTTCCTGCTATAGAGCTTTTCACTGAGGCTGATAAAAAGCTTCCAGAAATAATTGACTTGTTTGTAAATTATCTTTTTGTAGGGTATGATTCGGGTGAAAAGAAGCGAATTCCAGCTTAGTGTGATAGAATCATATACTGTGATAGCCGTTCAACCACTGCATCGGAATGCAGTTTGAAATGTCCTGTAGTTTCCTCAATATTGCAGTAAGTGATTCTAATATGTAACATATATCTTTTTTTTTCCCAATTGCAATAAAGTATAAAAACAAATGGAATGTATTTCATAATTTTTTATGTGGTCTAAGGCCATCCAGGTGGCCTTAGAGCCCCCCTTAAATTCTTCCAGTGAGATACTAGATAAATTTCTTCTGGTTTACAGGGATGCATTTCTTTATTCTGTATTTAATAAGGGTTGTGATTGTCAAGGCCATGTTTGGATGCATGTACTTATCAAAAGAAGCTCATCAGTTTTGTTTCTGGCTAAGTCTCTAGCTGTTTAGTTCATATTAATCTGCTCAAAATTTGATGTTCAAAACTTCAAATCACAGAAATGAAGGGAGGGAACAAAGTTGAGAAAAAATGCTCAATAATTTTATTAAAATTTCATGTGTACTGGACTAACACCTGTGACAATTTATACTGATATCTTTTCTACTCCTATGTAGGATACATTGACACCATGGTTTTATACTTAAATACCTGCCATCTTCTGTTTGATAGGTATGAGGGTTGCATGGATGTGATAGACATTGATCATAAGCCTGTCCGCTAAATCTTTGCTGTTGATATTGCATGAGTTGATGAATCAGTTAGGAGACAGGAGCTTGGAGAGATTCTTGGAACAAATAAGAAAGTCAAAGTTATACTTGAAAAACTGTGCAAGATCCCCGAAACGATCATCAGCACAAACAACATAATTCTTCAAAACAAGGATTTAAGCATATAAACTTATTACTTTTTATTTATTTTATTTCATGTTTTTGAAAGGCTCTTTGGGATAAAACTCTTGATCTCAGATTTTTGCTTGAGAAAGCAATCTAAAGTTCAAATAGATCATCTCAGGTATGTTTTAATGGTTAAAACTTATTAATTTGGATTCTAATTGTTTAAACATATTCAGAGGTATATTCTTTTTAAAATTATTCACATTCTAATTGGCCAATGTGAAAGTTCCAGAAGGTTGTTCGTCCAATATTCAAATGGGTGAGAAGCAGTTCCTTTTTTGTCCCTGGAATAACAAGTAAGTTTATATTGAGTTTTGAAATGTTATGTTCATATAGTCATCTTCTAAATATTTGATTGTTTGTTTTCTAGTGAACATTGGATGTTATTGCTATTTCAACCTCACTCACATTTAGTGGCGTTCTTGGATCCCATTAGCCTTCAATTACAGATTGAGATTAAAAATATAGTTAGGCTGTAAGTTTATATAATTTGTATTCCTTAAAGTATATTATCTTTTTAATAAAACTTGTTTTCTAATTAAAATACTTTTATTATGTATAGTGCTTTCACGCTATATGATACGGAAAAAGGAAAAAGAGTTGTAAGTCTAAAGTATTAAAGCCCAAAAGTAAGTAACATTCAACTTTATAAAACATAAGATTTAAATTATAAGTATACTAACAAGTATATGTAATATACTTTTACATTTGTCTATGTTAACAGTGTTGACAACAACCAAAAACCACAGAGTGCGGTATCTATTGCATGAAGTATGCTAGGGATCTCATTTCACAACAAAGAACCAGAGCATATCTATCGAATAATGTAATAATTAAATGTGTTTACCTTTTAACTTTAATAAAGTTATATTTTAATTTCACATATATTTGACATGTAACTTATAATTTAAATTATTTGCAGTTCAATTCAGATTTACTATATACTGACGCTGAACTTAATGAAGGTCAAGAAGAGTGGGAAAAATATATTTTACAGCAACTCGCTAAATGATGGCATGCATGTGTAGTACCTATGTGAGGGGATTTAGTCATTTTTTGAACTTTGTATTTCTTTTATTAGAAATTGTTAGAACTAATCAAATACAGAATCAATCTAACAAATTATAGGTAGTTAATTTCGCTTTTTGTGCTAAATATTCATTTTATTTCAAACCTTTTTGGAATTATGTATTTCTTTTATTTAGAAAGTGTTAGAACTAATAAAAAGTAAAGTTAATATTACCAATGTTAATTTAATTTAATTTTTGATGTGCATTCTTTTACTGCAATTGTTGTGTTGATTTTGAAATCAGGGGCATTGACAACATATTTGCAATGTCTTCTGTTGTGGAAATTTTGCGACAGTTAAACACTGTCACCATAGACAGTCAATCACGGCACATAATAATTGTCGGCATTGCCAGCAACGGTGACACATAATAACTGTCGGCGTTGCAAGCAACTGCGACACCTATTAACTGTCGGCGTTGCCAGCAACAACGACACATAATAACTGTCGGCATAGCCAGTAACGGCGACACCTAATAATTTTCGGCGTTGCCAGCAACGACGACATCTAATAACTGTCGGCATAGCCAGCAACGGCGACTTCTAATAACTGTCGGCGTAGCTACCCTATGCCGGCATAGGCAAATACGACAGTTAGTCGACTGTCGTCGTTGCTCAATTGCGACAGTTAAAAACTGTCGGGAAATCTCGTTTTTGTAGTAGTGTCCCTTTGTTCCATTTAGATATTTAGCCAGTGATCAACGGTACAATATATTTTTCTTATGAATAATGTCCATAGCCTAAGACTCTCTATTCTATATATATGAGTGTGTGTTTAAAAAAGAATTAGAATTAAAAAATATTGGAGTATGGTGTCCCACATAAGATAAGTATAAGAATATTGAGTCATTAATAATTAAGAACATGGGTAACTCTACTAATCACTAATTGGTTTTGAGATAGAGCCCCATCATTCGCATCAAAAATTAATTATATGGAAATTATTCCTTTAGAATCTGTGTTAAAGAAGTTAATTTTCTCTCTCTACTCTGTATATAAGGTGCTAGCCCTTTGCCCTAGTGTGTCTATGTGTCTCTAGGTTTATCACTCCTTTGGTTTTCGTCTAAAGAATAAAATGTGTATCTCCCTTCTTCATGTAATGTATAATGAATAATGATGATGTGATATTAAAATTTTTTTTTGTGTATATACATATGTATGACTCCTCAACCTTTTTTTTTTTTTGTTGAGGGACACTATTTCTTCTTCCACATAGCCACCTTATATTCTTTAGCATTCTTACTCTCAATAGCTTCTTCATAGATTTGTAGCTCAGTTTCTTCAATCTGTTGTGCATCATTAGTGCATATGCAATACAATCTACTTTTGTAAAATGAGCTGGATGTCTAATTGGTATCTTTTCCCTATCCCTTGTTAGGTGATGGTCACTTGTGGGATCTTGAATATCATATAAACCTTCAGTTTCAGTTTCATGCATCATCTCTTGGCTTATGCCTTCAATTTTAATTTCAACCACTTCCTTTTGATTTGTAGGCTCCAACTTCAGATTCGTGTTGCATTTCCAGCTTCAGATTTTTCTTCAGGATTCCTTAAAATCACTTCAAACTTAGCTAGTTCTTGGTCTTCGTTTCCTGCATCACAAGTGGCACTACCTTTCTCTTTCAAGTAAGAATATTCAACTTCATTAAAAATAATAGCTTTAGATATAATAGTTTTGTACTTTCCATTTTCATTAATACAAATTTTAAAACCTTTTAGTCCCAAGGGATAGCCTAAAAAGTATCTTTTATTGATATAGATTCTAATTTATTCCATTTTTGGTGTGCATAACTCCACAACCAAAAATCCTTAATGCTTAATATTAGGTAGCATTACATGCCATTTTTCATAAGGTATTTTAGAATCAATAGACCTATATGGACTCCTATTGACCAAATAACAAGTTGTATGAAGAAATTTTTCCAAAAAGGTTTGCTAAGACCAGAACTAATCAACATGCATCTTACTTTGTTTAAAAGTGTTCTTTTGTGTGCTCGACGACACTATTTTTTTGTGGTGTGTGCCTAAGTACTCGGTGTCTAGCTATACCAATTGTATCACACAAAGCATCAAATTCATTAGTAATGAATTCTAATTCATTATGAATCCTTAAAGTTTTCATTTTAAGATTGGTTTGATTTTCAACTAGAGTTTTCCAACTTTTAAACTGGTTTGTGCATTCATCTTTGGTTATTAATAAGTAAACCCATACATATTGACTACAAAATATATGTAACCACCATTTCTAGCTACTTTACCTAGCGCCCAAAGGTCAGCATGTACACATTCCAATCTTTCCTTTGTATTGTGATTTGCTAGTGTGAATTTGAGTCGATATTTTTTCCCCATTATGCATGTTTCACAAAATGGCAATGAACTAGATTTATCATGCACCCATTGCTTGCAAAGCTCTATGAAACCTTGTTCTCCCTCCCATATGTCCTTATCGCTTATGTTGCACTTCAAACTTAATTTCTTTATACTAAACCACAGATCCCTATGTCGGATTCACAGTATCCCCTTTCTGCACATACAACCCTTGATATTTCACTCCATTCATGACCACCATTGGCCTTTTGATGATCTTCAATACACCATCTTGAGATCTGTAGTTGTATCCTTCATCTTTCAGCATTCCTAAGGAATTAGATACCTTCTTAATTCAGGTATGTGCCTGACATTCTTTAGTATTCTCACTAAGCCATCAAATTGTTTTATTGGTACTAAGCCAACACCAAGTATCCTGCAAGAAGCATCATTCCCCATTAAAACCGAACATTGATTAGTTTTCTTATAATCAAAAAATGACTCTTGGTTTGATCACATATGATAAGTACACCCCGAATTAAAAATTCACTCCCTTCTATTTTTAATTTCTAAAATTGTGAAAAGCTTTTCATTTGAGGAGTTGTCTTCTTCCCCTCATGCAATAGTGATTAATTGGTCTTTTGAATGATGTTTCAAAGATTTGTTGTACTCAAAACAGAATCTCTTCAAGTGACTGGGTTTTCCACAATAATAGCACTTATGAGTCTCCTTTCCATTTCTTCCTTTTGACTTTGAGAAAGATTGAGATCTATAGAATGGCCTTGATGAACTCCTCCTTAGAATTATTCCTCTAGCTAAGTATCGCACATATTTTTCGAGCTCCTTCTCCAGCTGCAACTGAAAATCTTTAAATTTCAAGGCTTTTAGTACATCTTTGAATGTAATGACATCCCGCCATATTTTATTGCAGCTTTGACTTCTTGATAAGTTGTGGGTAATGATCTAAGAAATATGATGGCTTGACTTTGCTCATCAACCTGATGATCAATGTTAGCTAAACCCATAATAATTTCAATAAATATATCTATATTATCATATAAAGAAAGTGAGAGGTTCATTTGGAAACCATATAATCTCTATAAGAGATTTATTTTTCTTGAGATTGAAGGTGTCATGTACAGCTGCTCAAGTTTTTTCCATACTCCTTTCCTTGTCTTCTCAGAATCCAATTTTCTTCTATCATTGTTTGATAGATGCATTATGATGGTGTAGTAGGCAAGCTCTTCCTTTTCTTCTATCTCATCGGCTTTGAATTTATCGTCAAGGGCTTTTTGATCTTCAAATAGTTTGGCAATCTTTTGGTGCACAAGAATGCCTTTGAGACTTTCCCTCCATAATCCAAAATCTCCTATACCATCGAACTTCTCAAGTTCGAACTTTATTGTAGCAGCCATAGTTGTTGAATGCTTTGTGAATCTTGATTCATAATGATTTATTATAAGATTCAACACCAAGATTCACAGATACAACAATTATGGAAAAATGTTGAAGAACTAACATGGCAATAATGGTAATCAAAAATTGAAATGAACCAAAAAACAATAAAAGCATAAAAGAAAAGTGACACGAAACAATTTATACTGGTTCAACAAAGAATACATTGCCTACATCTAGTTTGAGCACAAACTCGAGCCCTTCTGACTATGATCGAGAACAATTTTTGAGAAATACAGTCAAGAACCAGAATGGTCTTTTAGAGCACCGGATGCATCTTCGTACAATTACGCACTCTCTCAAACACTCTTACCTAAGACCCTAATTACCCCCTTGCACTCAACTCAAAGCTCTCTCTAATTCTCTTTACAACTCTTTGTAATTCTAAAAGCTTGATTAACCCTAAACTGAAATCAGGGACAAATATATATATATATAGACCCAGAATTTCTAGTTTGGTACAATCAGTCAAAACAACTCATGCATCTTGCATAGATGAAGTGGTTGACTTGTGCACTTGGAAACTTTCTAATAGGTCACTTAAATGGCATGACAGGTTTGGAGAATTAACTCCACATATTTTGTAGAGTTGATTTGTACTATGTACATAATGATGGAGATTTCAATTTATTTTAGAACTTTTGAATTTGAATATGTTATTGGTTATATTTTGAATATGTCTTGGTCTATTTGTTCACAACTTATGAGAATATTCAAATGCACATTTTTTTTATCACGTTGATTGTTAATTGAAATGGTAGAAAAAAAAATCACGTGGGTTATCAACAATAAATGTGATAGATTTTAATACATCCAGTAATAAAGCCACTCTATTAAATGGGGGAGGCAGACGCCCTCAAAAAAAATTCTTTGAAATATACTTATAAATATTTAAATAAAATTACATATAGCCCCCAAATTTTATTTACTCAATCTTTTAAATTGAAATCAAAGATGGGCTTTTGTTATTTTGGACAAGCCCAATTCAATATATTCATTTCATCTCCTTTATATTAAATAAAAAAATATAAAAATGGGCAATTCTTTCGTCCCTCATTTTAGTTTGAAGGATTTCATCCCACAATGATTTTAAATTGTTGAATGTGTTATATTTTAGGGTGGACGGTTGGACTGTAATGTTTAGAGTGAAAATTGTAAAAGTACTCAATCACCCCCATCAACCCCCAAGCAACCGACAACTACTTTAGCTCTGCCATTTATTTGGTCATACACTACACCAAATACCCATTTCCACAACACATAAATATAATACTAATGGAAAATGTTATATATGTGGCAAATGAAAAAAACGGTAATTTTTTGGGAGCCCGCCACTTATACATTTTTTTCAGAAAAAATCCTTCCAATTTCAGACTCACCATTTTCTTCTTTGGCTAAGCACAGCCCGAACTCTATCCAGCTTCAGTTTCATCACCCTTGCTTCAAATCTCAGCTCAAATCTCCTCCATCCCTCAAATCTCAGCTCAAGTCTCCTCCATCTATCATATCTCCTCCATCTCTTTCTCATCTTTCTCTATCTCTCCGTCAATAAGTTTCCATTCGTTGGGTTGTTTCACTCCTTCTCTTCGGTCTTGGCAAGCCAGGAAAGGATATATAGTTTTAGGTGTTATTGGAAGACTTAACCTCAAAAGTTATCAGCATTTTCAAAATTAATTGTGGGTTTTGCAGATTGTTGGCAATTTTTAAATCCGAGGCCTCACTCCCTCGATCTCGGCTCAATATCAGAGCTCCCTTCCACACTTAGTCTCCGACCAGTTCAAGACTTGGGTAACCTCAACTACATTAGCTTTCACCAGGTACGGTTTGGGCATTTTGAGTTTTTGAGTTTTTTCAACTTTTTTTTTTATCGAAAAAAGGAGTATATTAAAAACACAGAAACAAATTACAACTGCCAGATTTGAAACACCATCAAACTTACAAAAAACTCAAAACAGAGACTAAAACACAAGCCAAATCATAAACTCCTAACTAACTCAGCAATTGATCTATTCTTAGCCAAACACTGTTGACTCAAACAGCCAAAAAATCTAGCTTTCAAATTCAAACATATCATTTTAACTAAACAAAGAGGAGTGTTGGAGCAAAGAGAAAAATAGCATGCATTTCTGTTGCACCAGATGCCATAAACTACAACAGCCAATGAAGCAACAACAATGAGATGCACCAGATTTTTGGGCTTCCCTTCTAATTACAGCTTCCATTGAACAAAATTCTTGGGCCAAATGGCAGTGCCTAACCAGTCTTTAGTTAGCTCCCAAACCTGATGAGAAAAGCTACAGTAAAAAAACAAGTGTTGATGAGATTCCTCAGCTCTCTCACAAACTAGACAGAGGCTAGAGTTCACTGAAATGATGAAACCATGTTTATGTTTTTTCAACTTTAACAGTTTATGTTTATGTTTTATCGAGTTTTTATTTTGAGTTTTTAATCTTTCACACTTTTTATGTTTTATGTTTTAACAACTTTACCAGTTTATTTTGAGTTTTTATTTGGGCATTTACCAGTTTATGTTTAAATATCATATTTTTGTAATGACCCAACTACTCTAGACTTTGGACCATTAACGACAACTATACATAGACACTAATCCTTAATAAAACTTACAAGTGAAATGATCATAACTTCATTACAAACTTGTAAAACAAATGTTAAACTACATAAAACTCAAAGTAGGATATGGGATCCCATTGTTTTAAAAGAAAAACATAACATAATTGTAAATAAAATGGATTACATAGTAAAGTGCGGAAAATACATATAAAACCATAATTAAAGAAACTTCCTCCTCGAATCGAACTCTCGGTCCTTTGATTCCATTCTGCCTCAATACACATCCCCAAGCTTCCAAGAACCTTTTCCGCCACCAAAGCTATTTTCCTGCACATATAAACATAAGGAGTGAGCCTAATGCCCAGCAAGGAAAACCTAACACATAAACCATATACACATATAATTCATAATGCAACATAAAACATATCATAAACATATGTCACATATACTATAATGGCCATTATTACTTGGGGTCCCATAAACAAACAAGTCATATGCCCATTAGATTTGTGGGGCTTGCTAGCTAAGCAAGTCATATGCCCATAAATTTATTGGGGCTTGTTAGTTATACAGGTCATATGCCCAAGTCTACAAACATACATAACATCACATAAATCATAGGTTAATCATAACACATATATTATAAGATAACACATAACATAACATATAGAATCCTATCCTATTTTCCTTACCAAAAGTACCGGGATATGAGAACAGATTTGGGACTTTGGAACACTCCTAAAAACCATAAATGGAAATGTGAGTATACTAAATAGAATGAGATGAAAAGAATGGAAAAATATACCATCAAGAATATACTTACCAAAAACCTTATGTTCAAGATCTTAGATTTCCTATCCAAGAATAAAGAATAAAGTTAGGGTGGTGAGTAGAAAACTATAAGAACTTAAAGAAAACAATACTGAAATGAACTAGAGTTTGGAATACCTTGAATGCTTGTATGACCAATCTAAACCTTGAACCGAAATGTGCTATAAACCTTACTTCCCAAGTGTTTGGTAAGCTTATAATGATCAAGCTTATAATCCCCAACCCAAGTGTTTACACTCTCAAAATAGCCTAGCAACTTGCAGGCTCTGAACTTAGCTTGATGAATGAATAAATAGCTGGGTACTAGGTCCTATTTATAGAGTTCAAGAATGAAAAGATCTTCATTTAACTTGAATAAAAATAATGGCTTTTTAAGTAAAAAATATTTGAATTATCGTTCAGCAGAGGCTGAAGACTCAGTCAGAAAGATGCTGGACTTATCAAGAGGTTAAAGATTAAAATGGGAACGTTTTCAAAAATATTCAAAAGTATATCAAAGGAGCCGATATATCACCCCTTGTAGGCGATATATTGCCTGGGCCAGCATGCCCAAGGCTCGTCGAGGTGCTCGTGCGAAGTTACGTGTTTTTCGTATCCCCGTACTGCGATATATCGCCCCTTATAGCTGCGATATATCGGCACATGCTGAATATTTAAACACGAAATTGCACATTTTAAGCTTAATTTGAATTGAGTAAACAGACTTGACTAAGTCCTCTAATGTTTTCAAAGCTGCTGACAGACCCTAGGATATTCAAATATTACTCTTAATAAACTTATTCCTCAAAAATACTTAATTATCATTAAATATACGCATGACAAGTGTTACTTTCTTATTGGGTCTATCTAAACCTTATAATGTAATAAATATCACCATCAATATCAGTCATATTAATCAAACCTTAGGTTAAAATTAATATTCTTAAACTATAGGTTAAACTTAGAAAATCTACAAGTGTTACTATGAGTGTCCAAATAAATCCCGGTCTGAACCAAAGTCCACAGTCATAAAAATACTACTATCTAACTAGCTAAGTAATGTTTCTTGGACTTTACAATTTTGATTGCTATTTTGAATTGCTCTTGAGACAAGATACTTTGATTGATTTTTGGCTCTGAAATATACTGGTATAAATGTTGGGAAAGTTGGATTAGATCAGAGAGGCTTTAGTAGTTGCAATATAATATTCTCTAATTGTTCTTAGATTGCTTTCAAGATCATATCTTTAGTCGATTTTATGGGGTCCATTGTCACCTAAACAATCACTGATCATCTTTTGTTTTGCATACTCTGATATTTTGGTCTCCTATCACCACAGAAAACATGTTTAGACAACTTAGCTTACTTAGGATTAGAATGGAATCAAATTATTTCCATGTTGTTTTTTTGGCATGTTTTGAATTGAGCCAAGAATTGCTAGCAGCCCTAGTTTGAAAGGAAAAGAATAAAAGTGAAAGATGCTTGTTGCTTGTTCCAATGTATATAATCTATATGATAAAATGTATTTGATATAGATTGAAAAATTATGGACAATCTTATTGATATATCCCATGCTGTGACTATGAGGACCACCACACTTATTGTTTTGCTTATCTTTCTACTTTCTCTTAATTCCTTCCTGTAATGAAAAAACTGTCCTGCAGTCTTGGAGAGTATTTTTAATGCTATATATTGTCCATTAGATAGCCTACCCTGAAGAAACAGTACATGGAATAATATGCAAGGAGAATGAGTCAAATCTCAATCAAGATATTGATCAAATATCTTTTTGATATATAGTTCATAGAGTAATTTATTAAAACATGTAGAGCCACGACCAGAGATCACAACAACTTGCACAAACACAATTAGGTCCAAAGAAACAGTCACAAGAACAAACCAGTTAGAAGAACACACACAAGAAATCAAGCCAATTAAAACACAACACCAAGAATTACGTGGTCCTAATTAGAGTCAAAACTTAGAACTCTAAGCTACATCCACGGGCAACCACTTTTAATAGAACTTCCTTCTTTTTTCAGTACAAATCTCTTTTCTCTCAGTTACAGATTTTTTTACTGAATTACAAGGAAAATTTTCTAAAAAACTATATGTAAAAGTATACAACTCAACAGTATATATACATCACTAGTAAACATAACGAAACATAACTAACTGCTTTACAAGAATGGTTGTAAACATAAAGGATTGCTGACTGGACCAAAATAACTAACAAATTCTCCAACTCAACAGTATATATACCAGCTATATAGCATCCTTGACAACTTCTGCTAAAGCTATATGTTCAGCTTTTGTAGTAGATAAAGCAACCATCTTTTGCAAACTGGCTTTCCAGCTAACAGCTGTACCGAAAACTGCCAAAACATAACATGTAAGTGATTTTCTAATTTCTAGATAGCCTGCAAAATATGAGTCAACAAAACCTTCTATAGCAGCTGTCCTATATTCGTTTCCAGCTCCACAATAAGCCAGAAATCTATACCCAAAATTAGTTTTGCAGCACCCAAATCTTTCATCTCAAATTCTTTTTTCATTTCAGCCTTTACCCTTTCAATTTCTCTCTGTCATTTCAGCCAGAGTATATTCAATATATACTCTGTAATTTCTATTAGAGTATAAATGTCCCCTAGAAAAAAAATTATTGGATAATAACATCTCAATCATCCCCGGAAAGAAAAAAATCAATTATGGAAAAAGTACCATTTAATCCCATATATTCAGAAAACGATCAAAACATACTATTGTATTGTGTGAAATATGTACACTCTCCTATCCATTTTGTCAAAATTTATTAAGTCATCCTTAAAATGCCTTTAAATTAAATGTGTGTATATATTTTATCCCCAAATTTTAGGATCGAATTAGATAAATTTTGGATTTCAAAGGTTGTTTTAATATCTATTGAAAAATTTTAATTTTGTATTAATCTTTTAGGTATTGATTATATTCTTTAGGTTGTGGATCGAATTGGCAAGGAGAATTGCAAAGTTAATTTGCAAGAGTTACGGAATTTGTTCTTTTAATTCTTATTATTAAATCTTTAAAATGTTAGAGGAGTTTGAATATCTTAAATATTCATCCATAGAGAAGTAGGTTATGAGATTAAAATTGTGTGCTGCGGTGATAACAGAAGGTTGAAAACTTGTGTGTATTAGAGAAGTAAGTTCTAGAAAATTTGTTTGTGTGCTGCGGTGATATAAGGAAGAAAACTTATTGTGTGTTGTTTGAATTTTTTGACTTGGTATTGATAGATGGTTAGGTAAGATTTTATATGTATAGATTAGATTTTTCATTTAGTCATATTATTTTCATTATTTCCATATGTATAGATTAGATTTAATTGCCATAACCCAAGCTAAAATCTTGTCTTTGATCCAAACCCAATTAGGTAGTGGCTACAATTTTAGAATCTGATTTTTAAATTAAAAACAACACTAGAATCTCTTGAACTAGAGACTATTAAATGGATAGAAAATAAACCAGCAGAATTAACAAAAAATGGTGGTCAAGGCCCAACATAGACCAGTGCCAAGTTACTTGTAGGGCTGGAAAACTAAGATCTAATAATTTTGCATGTAAATATGGTTGTTGCTCACATGCAGTCTATCATAAAAAAACAATGAAATTCAGCCAAAACTTGAAGCTGTATGGTTCGTGCATAGATAACTCAGACAGAACTTTCCTAATCAGCTGAATGTTTTCTTTCATTAGCCCATGCATGAAGTTGCCATAATTAACCTGAAACAAAACATCAAGATTTTGTAATATGTTGCTAAGAAATGAAAGGCCACCAACGACAACAGGAAGCAAAGAAGAGAGTAGAGTGAAGCTGCTATTTCCTGTCTTAAATATATATTAATAGCCAGTTTGAGCAAATATTCAGTAGACTGAAGTAAACAAGAGCTACGAAGACAAATGGCAGGTGTTCATGCTGTCCAACTAATTTTGCAGAGCCAACACAAGTTCAGAAAAACATTAACTAGATAAGCATTTAGATAAGCCTCCAATAAGAAAGACTTGTGTTAGAAGTTTTCTGGCCTGTTAGGTTGGGAAGATATTGTAGATAGAGAGTGAGATTTACTTAGAGAAGAATTTGGCAATCTTTGGGAAAGGGGAGCCTCTCAATCTAACTCAACCTTGTAATGTTTAGGGTTTTGGTCTATACTAGCACTATCTATTAATTAATAATGAGGAATTTCAGTAGTTCTCTCTAGTGTTTGGTTCCTCAAAAATTACTATAAGGTTTTCAATCAAAGGAAAATCTATCTAAAATAAGTGAAACTCACTCTGCCTTACTAATTTCAACAGAAATCTCCATAATAAAATACAAACAAGTTTTTCAAGCCACAAAAAAAAAAGTAATTTACACATTCAGAAATTGTACACAATATTTTACTATTTATTATCTTTAATATTGATCTCAAAATGAATCCTTCTCTAATTCTTTAGTGTAGCTGATGGAGAGCATTAACTAAACTATTTGTATAGTTTTTAGTTAAAAGAAACTGAATAGAGAACTAAGACTTAGAGCAGGATTCATCCTGAGATCAATACTACAAAACATACATAATAAGAAGACCAAAATCAATAGCAATCCCTTACAATCGTGTATAGATAGAGAATATAATATAAAATCTGACTCAAAATTACAAATCTATGAAACAAGTTTTAGATAGTGTACCCCATGTTGGCGAGTGTCAGCGTTTATCCGCTGGATCCAGAGAGAACGCATGTCTCGCTTCTTTTTCCGACGATCTCAATAGGAATACTGCAATGCCTTTTCCACCCTCTCTCTTGTTATTCTTATGCAATTCTTCGCCCTTCCACGAAACCCCTTTGCTAGCTTAAAAATCTTACCCTTGTTCATTGTTGAAACTTCCTTTTACTGCAGAATCAAACACAGAATCACTTCCTACAAATTAAAATCAGTCAAAAAGTCTGAAGTTCCTTAAGTAAGAACTTTGAGGCAGTTTCGCAATAGACTGCCAAACCAAACCAAAATGTATTATGATGATCTATATAGCCTATAAGTAGGTCCAAACAAAGTGAGTACAATTGATTGAATTTATAATGTATACTAATAGAAAATGGTCACACTAACAAACAGATGGCTATGTATGCTTCTTAAATTGGCCCTGAATTGTGAGATATATGACACTTGTTTTGTTAAAAATGATGTTTAAATGCATGCTCATTTTACCTATGTCGTTATCATAGCCAATACGAAAGAAGAAGAAAAAATGGCAGCACATTTTAGTATAATTCTCATTTTCCATAAGAAAGAGGGGCTGATATGATTTGTATAACAAAAACATTACCACAGTAAAATATGACAATGGATCTTCTTCATATATATAAACAATAATTTAGTTCGTAACTAAATCCAATAATAATATATCTTTGAAATTTTTTGTATTTAAAAGCAGTCCAATATTTGACCCTGGCCCATAGAATCCAATTACCCCTCCACATCTGCAAATATTATGTAAACTCTATAAGATAATTGACTAAGAGAGCAGAATCCTAAAAGTGCACTCATAGTGACTACCAAATGAACCACTTGGCAGCTGTAATTGTTGTTGAAGGTCGTTGGGATTCTAGTGATCCAAAGATAACTGTACATGGAAAGCCTCTTGGACCCAACTTTATGCGAGTATGGGTTGATGTTGATATTTTACTAGAATCTTACTTATTTCCTCCTAATCATGCGATGCTTACAATACAAGAAGCAGTTGGTTCCACAGTTGCATGGCCTTCTAAAAAAGTTATTCCAAGAGGTACATTTTCATAATAAAAAAATAACCAATGTCTTATAATTTAGTGTTTGGTTTCTTTGTTTTCTTTGGTGTAGTTGTGAATTCATTATTTTGTGTGTGGTGTCCTTTCTTGGATATAATTTCCATAGCATTTTTCTTGAAGTAATTTGTGATGCTAGATAATAATAATAAAATATTTCTTTGTTTATTTTGCAGATGTGACAAGCGAAGTAGAAAAGGATACTTAAGACTCCTTGAAAGTAGTAACTTTTAACTATGTTGAATATTTAAGACTCCTTGAATACTTAAAGAATATTTTGTTGTTGATGACACTGTTGAATGTTTTAAACTAATTTGTGGATTGTTAATACAATGTTGAATGTTTTTACTTTTTGTTATTTGAAAATCAAGTTCATTTGATGATGCTAGTATATATTAGAAAGCTAATTTTAATTATATAAAAAAAATTAAAATATAATAGAATAAATTAGTGTTATATAAATGAAACATATAATGAGAATTTAAACTTATCTAAATATTAAAATAATACGAAAATTGTGTTATAATATCTATTACAATAACCTTTTTTATGCAAAAAATTGTGTTATGCAAACTTCATTATATAACACAAATAATGTGTTATACTAAAGTGTAGTATAACACAAAAAAAGTGTTATACTAAAGTTTAGTATAACACAAAAAAAGTGTTATACTAAAGTGTAGTATAACACAAATTTATAAGTATTGAAATGTGTTATATAATCGACTATAAATAACATAATTAAACACTTATATATATATTAAAATAACACAAAAAGTGTGTTATCGTTGGCAGTATAATAACACATCTTTATAACAATGATAAAGTGTTATGTAAAGTACCTTGACCTACGATAACATAATCGGTCTAAACACATTAAAAAATGTTATGGTATGTTTTGATAACACATTTTCGGTGTTATTAAAAGCATTTTTTCTTGTAGTGATATTTTTTATTTTTTATTTGAGTGTCCATTCCCTCATTCTCAAAATAACGGTTTGGAATATAAAATTTCTTGAACAATCGATCAAGTGGCTTCGTGGGCTTGGATTACCATTGGGACTCAGTAGCTATGTTTTGAAGTCTCTAGCTTTATGGAGTTTTTCCATTCCTGGTAATTTATTATATCTATTATTTTTTTGTGTAGTTTTGGTTGGGCATTAGATATATGTTCATTCTTCTTTTGGATATACTCCATGAATCAGTAATTTCTATTGGTTGTAAAATATTTCCATCTCTTTCATTCTCTTAGGTTGGCGGCAACAAGGCACAGAGCATAGGCATGGAGCTGGAAACGGTGGCTCAACATCTCCATTATGGTGGGTCAATTTCTTTGTTAACGATGGCTGACAGAGCTCTTTGCAGGTGATGGTGGCTCTAGGTCAGTTTAAAATAGGGTTTTGTGTGCATTTTTATAATTTCTTTGCCCTATGATGTTTAAATTTTTCGTATATGTTGTTGGAAATGATATATATATATTTAACCTTGATCGGGGGAGAGTTAGGATTGTTGGGGCTTTGGTGAAAGTGGTCGAAATGCTAAGAAAGGAGGATAGTCTTGAAGACCAAACACTAAAAATCAGCCATCTTCTCAAGAATCAAGAGCAGCCATCCTTGACATAGATTCCTCCATCCAAAGATCTCATCTCGACAGCAATCCTCTCACCTTCTAAAGCATCCATTTGGGATGATGAAGCTCTCCCCATCCAAAGAACCCATCCCTATTGCCAAAGTAATCATTATCATCTAAATCCCTTCACAAATTTCACTATTTAGAGGTTATTTCTCTATCCAAAGAAGGTTTTTTTTTTTTTTTTCTATATTGGATTTCTAACTTTTCTTTTCCCATAGATTTTTTTTAATTGTGTTTGATGTGAAATGACATGTTTTTTATTAATATTTCTCTAATTTATATCGTGAAATTTTGTATCCCTTACTATAGTTCATTTTATTTATTGTGATTTTTTATAAGTAAAAATGAGGCCTTTTGAACTATTTTGATTCATTTCTTTATAATTTGGGGTCTTCTCCTTTTCTTTCCTTCAATTATTAATACACATGTATTCACGTTTAGTTAAGTTATGTACATAAATATAATACACTTTGAAAGAAGAGACTAAGTTGAAAGGTTTAGTTTTAGTTATTGTTGGAAATTTGTGCTTGATTATTTTTCTTTTCCTTTTATTTGGGTACAACATTAATTCTACACAAACCATTGTAGAAGCTTCAATGTTATCCTGGTTGTACTATGTATTATACTTTATGCTTTTTATTTTCCAAAGCAAATGATTATTAAAAATGCATGAATGAGAGAAACAAAGTGGGTGAGATTTTCATATATGTAAGGGGTTAGAGAGATGAGAGAAATGCATGTGGTAGCTATTGAATTAGTTGAATAAGTGGGTGAGTGAGTGAGACGTGGTTTGAAATTATTGTATAAACATTTTAAATGTGCTTATGGTTTTGTAATTTTCATGTAACTGTGTAGCTATCACAATTTTATCAAGGTTTTATATACATCATTTATATTGTTTTTTGTTTGAATATTTGGACTTGGAATTGCATCATAATTCTATTATTTAGGGTATATGGTTGAAATAAAAAGGCATGTTTTGTTCCTACATTATTTGGGATTTAATCTCAAGGCCATCTTTGAATAGACTCATCATGACTTTATATTTCCCAACATTTAGCAATCTCTAATTTCAAACTTGCACTACAACTATTTTCACTTTTAATGACTCTCTATAATGACTTACACCAATGGTGTAAGTCATTAAAAGTATTCAGGGATATTTAAAGTCTAATGGTATAAGTCATTAAAAGTTCTTGTTGATGACTACCAAGGTAAGTCATTAAAAGTGGTGGGAGGCGTTAATTTAAAAATATGAATATAAAATTATTTATTTATAAAATATCAGACTTGTAAGAGCATCTGACGTCTCCCCTGGGAAGACGTGCCAGACATCTAACGTCTCCCCTGGGGAGACGTGCCACATGGGACGTCTCCCTAGGGGAGACGTTAGATGTCTAGCACATCTTCCCAGGGGAGACGTTAAATGTTTGGCCTAATATATATATTCAGCCTTTCTTTCTTCTTCCCCGAGTGCACGAACCAGAGGCGGAGAAGGGCGATTTTCTGGGCCATTTCATGGGCCATTTTTTGACGATTTTGGCCGATTTTAGGCTATAAAGTCCCATTTGAGGTAAGTTTTTATTATTTATAAGTGTTGTATAATAGTTAGGATAATTTTCATGCTTATTGTCTCTAGTTATTAAGGAATTGTTATTGGGATTTTAGGGTTTATGAGTTGCGGTTTTGGGTGATTTTTGGCTCAACAAAGTGGATTTAAAGCATATTTGAGGTAGGATTTCAAGATTAAACAATGTATTATAGTTAGAATGGTAGAAAAAATTATTTTTGTGCATTTTTTTAATATGATTTGTGGGTTTTATAGAAATATTAGTTTAAAGTATGAAAATTAATTTTTATGTATATTTGATATACTGTATTGTTTAATTTTAAGATGATACCACATTATTTACTATTTTTAATTTTTTATTACTATTTAATCCGAAAATTATACATTTTTTAATTAATTTTTAATGTTTGTTAAGTATATATATGTAAATATGTTTTGCTAAAATGTATTTAATAATTGTCTAAAATAAGAAAAATAATTTAATTTGAATTTTACATACAAAATAGTAATTCAAGTTTATAATGTTTATAATTTTTTTTTAACTTATATTATTATTTAATTAGAAAATTATATATATTTTTTATCTTTATTAAAATTTAAGTAGGTTATTTATATATAGTTATGTTATTTTATTGATTTAGTAATCTTTTATTAATTAAATAATTAAAATTTTTAAGTTGTGGTTTTAACAGAGATTTTTATGAGATTTTTGCCTCAAATTTTCGATTTCAAGCACACATTTGAAGTTTTTAAGTTTCTAAACTTTCAATAATAAGTTATTGTTAATCTAATTATTTAGTGAAGTTTGTTTAGTAATATTTTATTTATTAATTAATTTAATTTTTGAAATTCCGTTTTTAGTAATTACCAAATTAATTAAACCAAGTAAATTAATTAAAGTGCGGAATGGTAATTAACTGTTTACACAGATTACAGTTCTGTCGAGACAGAAACCAAACTTGTCACGACAGAAACTGAACACAATAAAAAGACAGTGCAAAACAATAAAGAACACAACGAATTTTTACAAGGTTCAGAAACCGTTTCAGATAACCTACTCCTTGGGGCCACGCCCAGAGAATAAAACCAATTAATAAAGAATCACAAGTACAAAAACATTGACTTAAACAAATCAAGACTCCCCCTTGAGATTTTCCGCAATTTGTTGTACTTCTCTTCCCTAATCTAATCTTGATTGAAACGCTCAACCACTTGAACTCCCTTCAATGGCCAGCGCGTGCTTGCATCCTCTCGACGCAAGGCTTGTAAAAATCTTCTCCCGAAGACTATAAACGTTGTGTTCAAATTACAATGTGTATTCACTCATGATGAACATGGTATAAACTCACCACTAAAAACTAAACACACATAATTCTACAAGATCACATGAATACTTATGATCTTGAATATAAAGAGGAACTCTCACAAATATTACAATAAAGCTCACGAATAATGCACCAAAGAGTTCATTTTTATCACTGCCTTTAGAGACCTATTTATAGAGTCTTTTTCGTGCTCACAAAGGTAGAGAAAGAATTCTTCTAATAAAGGCAAGAATCACAGTAGTTATTCTTGATTGATGAAGAGTTGCTTTTTTTAGAAAATGCTGATCCGACAGATGCGATATCGGTGGGGACAGCTCAGACCTGTGTCGGATAAAAAACAAGCTCAAAAAGGAAACAAAAATTAATGACATTAAGAACCAGTTTCCTGATTGCAATCCTTGAGCTGCACGAAAATATATCAGCAAATAATCCAAAAACAACTTTGGGTAAGTACCGAATATTTGCAATATACTTTGTTTCCTTTATAAACAAAATGAGACAATATATGCTAAATAAGGAAGCACATTATTGACCAAAATTCACACAAAAGGAAAGTGGATTTCCGAAATTTGAAATAAAGGAAACCAAACAATTCTGAAAATTATAATGAAGGAACACTACAACAAAATAGAGGTTTTATGACTTTATTTGGGAGACATTGGAAGTCTACAATGTCTCCCAATTGGGGAGACGTTGCTGCTAGGGTCATTGTAGGTATATATCCCACGTCTCTCATTGGGAGACGTGCCTCACTTCCCACGTCTCCCATTGGGAGAGGTTGAAACTCAAACGTTGACGTTCAACCTCTCCCATTGGGAGACGTGGGAAGTGACTCACCTCTCCCAATGGGAGACGTGGGAAGTCCCTAGGAGACTTCCCACGTTTCCTAGTGGGAGAGGTTGAAGGTCATATATGAAGAGAGGTTGAATTTTTTTTTAAATTATTATTTTAATAATATTTATTTTTAATATATTAATTATATTGAATTAAATATTAAAATTAAAATTGTAACATGAAAATGGAATAAATAATAACCATTTTTTTAATTTAAAATTAGTAGTAGATTTTTCTTTTTTTCTTTTTTAAAAAAATATGGATTGTTAATTAAATAACAATCCATACGGCTGGAATGAATCAAAATCTCAACAACAAAAAAATCATCAACATTGATAAAGTCCTTCATGTCTATACAAAAATTTCATTTTCTTTGTCCTTGTCGATTCTTCATGTCTATTTACCCAGAAAATTCAGAAATTAATTAGGAGATATTCACAAGAGTGAGAAACATCAGAGGCCTTATTCTTCTCGGACTCTCCACCTTCTCTATTTTCAGTTTCTCCATTTTTGGTTCCTCCTTGATGGCCCGCTTCCACATCCCATTTGGAAACACTAAAAAATACCATCAAGCACAAGAAAAAAAAGACCATAAGACCAATCAATATGAGTTTAATTTATCAAACCCAAACACCAAAAAAAAAATGAGTGAGAAACTCCTTACCATTTGATCTCACCCACTGCCTAAGCCTGCCTTGCCTTCATGCTTCACCAGCGCCCACGACCTCCACCAGCGCCCCCACTGCGACAACCCTCGTTTGCGCACCTCCACCGCCGCAAGCATCATCACCTACACCATTGTTGACCTGCACCAGTGAGAGACATAGAAAGAGAGTGAGAGAGGGAGAAGCATTCGTGAGAAAGAAGGAGTGAGAGATGGGAATCAAAAGGGGTGCGGCTAGGGTATTACTGAGAGAGAGAGAATGAAAGAGATAAAGGGACATTAAAGGGTATTTAATGCATTTTCAAATAAAAAAATATATTTAAAGGATATTGATAACGTGGGAGAGAGAGATGGTTACCTATTTGTTTTGTTTTTTTAATAAAAATAAAATTTATAATTAATAATAATAAATGCATATGTATTATACCACTTGTAAGGTCTCCAAGTGAGAGACGTGCTAGTTGTGTGTAGGGACTTCCAACGTCTCCCACCGGGAGACGTGGGACATGTGGCACGTCTCTCTATGGGAGACGTTGAATGTACTTCATGGACATGTGTTAGGTCTTAGTTTTTCAACGTCTTTCCTCTCTTTTAATGTCTTACAATTTTAGTGATTAATAAAAAAAATCAATGTCTCCCAGCATAAGACATTAAAAATCTCTCCTAATTTTTAATGTCTTACTCCAATGGTGTAAGACATTGTAAGGAGTCATTGAAAGTATAATTTGTTGTAGTGCAAAACAAATATTTTCGAAAATTATAATAAAAGGAAAACAATTATTTCCGAAAATTATAATAAAAGGAAACAATTAAATCAACCAATTTATCTTTTAAGAAAAAATATATTTCTATAAAAATGCCAATTATAGGATTAACAGTTTTGTAGGTTGTGAATTTAATAGCAAAGTGCGCTCTTTGGAAAGTGAAGTAAATTTGCTAGCAAAGACTATTAATTGCAAGTGGTACATACATTATCTTCTTTCTTTTTTTAGCATTATTAAACTTTTGTTAGAGGGGTTTAAATATCTTAAATATTCATCCATAGTGAAGTAGGTTCTTGACAATTTGTTTGTGTTCTGCGGAGCTATAAGGAAGAAACTTATTGTGTGCTGTTTGAATTTTTTGACTTGTTGTTCACAGATGGTTAGATCACTATTATAGGGGAAATGCTACTCAATTTTGTCTAGAATTATGTATTTTATTATTCTATTATTATATTTGTATTATGTTGTGCTTATTTGATTGGATTTGATTAGATAGACAGATGGTTAGGTTACTAATATAGGGGAAATGCTGCCCAATTTTTCGTATGCTTATTTAGTTTTTTTTTTTTTAATTTTTCATGAACATAGGAGATGATATGGATAGAAAATGGATGTCAGCGAATAGGTTATCCGTGAAATATAAGAACGGGGTCAACTTTTTTCTGACCAGTCTACCAAAACATCCCGAGATTCCAAATAATATAGAAATTGTGCAACCTTAACTAGCTAACTACAACTTCAATTATTTTGAAAATCTATAGTTGAATTTTACTAATATTCTTTATATTAAATATTTTTATTTAAATATTAGTGTCCATACCAACCAGACAATGTGCCATTTGGATATTATGTGATGAGGATGTTGAATGATTACATTGAACATCCACAATCTGGACGTTACTTGAAGAAAGAGGTATGTATATAAATTTTTACAAAGTTAACAATTTATTTATTATTATAGTATATATAATTAAATAATAATTAACTAATATATTTTACTTTGTATTTTTTGTAGCTAAACACTACGCCATATACACCAACACAGATTAATGAAATGCGACAACACTGGGCGAACCATATGCTACCGATAATTCAAAGTCATCGTCCCACATATTAAGTTTTTTTTTACTTTTTATTTCTTACTATATGTCTAGCTAGCTAGAATAATATTTGTTAATTTTGTATGTTTAACAACAAATATTACATTTGTGTATATTTAGCTAGCAAAAACATATTATATACACATTTTTGTTTTATTAATGAAAATTCACAATTTAAATTTGCATATAATTTAGATTTTTAAATTAATATATCTAATTATATTTTAAAAAAATAATATATTTAATTCTATTTAAAAAAAATTAATATATTTAATTCTATTAATTAATATAGTGAAAATAATTATTTAATTATTTTTTTTAAAAAAATACAAAAACCTATGATGACTCCCAAGGGGAGACGTTGAATGTCTACAAAGTCTCCCCATGGGAGACGTCATAGGTACCTACAACGTCTCCCATGGGAAGACTTTGTAGACATTTAACGTCTCCCCCTGGGAGTCATCATAGGGTGTACGTGTACACCCTATGATGACTCCCAGGGGGAGACGTTAAATGTCTATAAAGTCTCCCCATGGGAGTCATCATAAGGCCACTTCAGATGGCTCCTGCAACAACGTCTCCCCTAGGGGAGACATTAAATGTCTATAATGTTTCCCCCATGTAGCCATTAAATGCCTATTTTGTTGTAGTGTTGAGATTGATTAATGGATTCTGATGATTTATGGGTTATGATAAAAGATAATCGAATTATCATGTTTACACATTTACATTTCAACTAAACCTTAGAAAAATATAATAGAAATAATTCATTAGTTAAGTATCTTTTCAATACTGTCATATTTATTTTTTTTCCCAATTACAAAAAAAAAAATATGAACAAAAAATAAGTGAAAAATATTTCAGTCATAAAAAAATCAAACAAGTAATGAATCATAATCATTCAACAATCTAATTAATATATTTTCATACTAAATATAGTTGTTGATTCGGTCGTCCCATAATAGAAAAAATAAAGCTAAAATCAAATTTGTTCAATGAAACTTAATGCAAAACTCACATGCAAACCAATAATAATATATATCAATTTTTCTTATTTTGTACTCTAATTGTGTTACACAACCCATCATTAAAAATTACTTATCAGCAGCCAAAGTCTTACATACCAAATACCATATAATGGCTAAAATTCATACAAAATTAACTATACTACCTAATTAATGATATTTCATTCTCCAAACATTAAAGAAATAAAACAAATTTCAAATCATTTCTAAGACAATTAATTTCTTATACACAAAGCAATAATAATATAGTTACTTTTTTGTTACGTTTGACTTTAATAGTGTTCCGCAATAGTTCATTAACCATTACATATCGAGAGCCAAAATATTATGTACCCAATATCGTAAATAAGTCTCAAGTTCTTATGAATTTGACCATAATGCCCTAAACTATACAATTTTTTAACATTAAATTACATTTATACCACTACACCAAAATATCCATTTTGTGTAAGTCAAACATGTCAGTCAACATAGTTGACTAACATCATTGACCACGATTTAGACCTAATGACAATGCTTACTCTATATAATGGTCAAAATAGTATTTTGGAAGAGTTGATCACTCTCTCCAATCTCTCTCTACCCTCGCTCTCTCCCTAGCTTCAAGAATCACTAGTTTTTCTCCAATAACTCTCTAAGAAAGTGCTTCACTTTGAGTGTTGAAGGCTTGTTCAATCTCAATCCTCATTTCCTCAAGAGAAGGCCTCAAGCATCCATGGTAGCTAGGAAATAGAGTATTAGGATATCGTTTCGCAATGTGTATAGGCCTTGGTTTGTGTTTTTGGTTTTCTTAAAGGATTTGCTCAAAGTGGTGGTTTTGCCTAGGGTTTTGAAACTTCATCAAAGTTGACGAACACCATTGATCTACTTGGGTTTGCAAGTTCTTTCTCAATCTTTTTTAAGCCTTCGTCAATCCATTTTTTGTGTAGATTCTATTTTTTGAGGTGGTGTAATCTCACTCTCCCCCAAACATTATAATACTCTATAATAAGAGATAGAATGTCATGGAAGAATCTAAGTCTCTTTCAGCATTGAAAGTCATTACTCAAGACTTTGTTCAATTGGATAGGTTTAATGGGACTAACTTTGTTCATTGGCAAGACAAGATTAGATTCTTGCTCACCACTTTAAAAGTGTTCTATGTCTTTGACAAAGACCTAAAATCCTTGGAAGATGATACTCAAGAGTTGTTAAAGAAAGGAAGAAGCGCGAAGAAGATGAATTGATATGTAGGGGTAACATCCTCAATGCCCTCTCGGATAGGCTCAATGATCTCTACACCAACACCAAGACCGCCAAGGAGATTTGGGAGGCCTTGGAAAAGAAGTACAAAGCAGAAGAAAAAAGTATTAAGAAATTCCTTATGACACAATATATGCAATTTCAATTTCATGATGATAAACTCATTCTCCCTCAAATTCATGAGCTCCAAATTATTGTGAATAAATTGTCTCTTAAGATTTTATTGCCGGAGCAATTTCTTGTTGGTGCCATTATAGCCAAGTTACCTCTTTCTTGGAGAAGCTATAGAAAGAAAATTCTCCATAGAAATTAAGAGATTTCTTTGAAGGAAATTCTCAAACACTTCAGAATTGAGGAAGAATCTCGCTCTAGAGATAGGAATGAAGAGAAGTCCAATGGAGAGACTTCTAAGGCCAATGTGGTGGCTAACCCTCCTAACAAAGGCAAAGGAAATGGTAAGAACAAGGGCAAGGGTCAAAAACCCTTGGGGCCCAAGAAGAATGAGGGACAATTCAAAAGTTCCAAGGGACCTTGCTTTGTGTGTGGCAAGAATGGCCACTTTGCTAGAGAATGTAGGTCCAAGAGGAGCCAAAACAATGAGGCAAGAGTCAATTCAACCCAAGAGAAGCTAGTGCCAACACTAAGCGAAGTGAATGCCATTCATAGAAAGGTGAGTGGGTGGTGGTATGATACTTGTGCCACAATTCATGTTACCTATGATAGAACTATTCAATACATTTCAATCTTCAAAGGAAGGGCATGAGATCCAAATGGGGAATGAGAAAAGGTCCAAGGTTGAAGGAAAGGGAACTATTGATTTGTTCTTCACATCTAATAAGAAGGTTCTACTCACCAATGTCTTGTATGTACCGGAAATGAGTAGAAACCTTGTGAGTAGCAATTTACTTGGAAAACCGGGAATCAGGGTTGTGATAGATTCCGGCAAGTTCATTTTGTCTAAAGCCAATATTTTTGTGGGAAAGGGATATGCTTGTGTTGGCATTTTCAAACTTTGTACATCTATTGATCATGTGAACAATAAAGTTTCTTCTTCTTGTTATATGCTTGACTCAAAATCTATTACTTTGTGGCATATTAGACTTGCACGTATAGAATTTAGCATGACAAATTTGAAGTATGCGTTAAATCTAAAATGGTAAAGAAACCTTTTTCTAGTGCTAACATGAACTCTAAGTTGTTAGATTTGATACATAGTGATTTATGTGAACTTAAGGGAATGTTAACTAGAGGAGGAAGTAGATATTTTATTACTTTCATTTATGATTGCTCTAGGTTCACATATTTATATTTGCTAATAAAGATGAAGCATTTGATGTATTTAAGGTGTATAAAGCAGAAGTTGAAAATCAACTTGAAAGGAAAATTAAAGTGGTTAGAAGTGATAGGGTTGGTGAATATTTTTCAAATGAATTTAACTGTTTTGTGAAGAAAATGGAATAATTCATGAATTTACAACCCCGTATACTCCATAGCAAAATGGTATAGTGCAAAGAAAAAATAGAACATTTATTGAGATGATTAATGCTATGCTATTACACTTTAAATTGAATTTTAGTTTGTGGGGTGAAGCCTTGCTATCCTCTTGTCATATTTTAAATCGTATTCCGATGAAGAAAAATAATATATCTCCTTATGAGTTATGGAAAGGAAAGAAACCAAACACTGGTTATCTTAAAGTGTAGGGTTGTCTTGCTTACTGCAAAAGCACCAGTCCTAAAGGGACCAAGTTGGGTCCAAGGGCTATAGGATGTGCATTTGTGGGTTATGCTCAAAATATCAAAGCTTATAGATTATTAGACATGGAGTCTAATGTAATAAATTAATCTAGAGCGGTTGAGTTCTTTGAGAACATGTCATACGATGACAACAAGCTAGAACCAACTCAAACTAGAAAGCCTCAAGAGGAGACTCCTAGAATAGTTAGTGAGAAACCTCAATTGCCTAGAACGAGCAAAAAAGGTTGAAAGATTTGGGAACATGTGAGAAGTGTTCTCCAATAGAGACACTATACCTTGTTGAAGGTGATAATAAGTTAGTTGTAAACATCCAGTAGTACTTCAAATGAAAGATGATCCCAAAACCTTCAAAGAAGCAATGTCCTCAAGAGACTCCGCTTTTTTGAAGAAGGCAATTAATGATGAAATAGATTCAATTATGCCAAACCACATTTGTGAATTGATTGAGCTTCCGAAAGGGTCCAAACCAATTGGGTGCAAATGAGTATTTAGAAATAAATACCATACCGATGACACCATACAAACCTTTAAGGCTAAGCTAGTAGCCTAAGGATTCAAACAAAGAGATATAATAGATTACTTTGACATATATGCACCGATAGCAAAAACTTCTTCTATAAGGTTGTTGTTTGTCTTACCATCTATATATAACCTTTATGTTCACCAAAATGGATGTCAAAATAGCATTCCTAAATGGGGGTCTTGAGGATGAGGTCTATATGGAACAACCAGAAGGTTTTGTTCTTCGAGGAAATGAACATAAAGTGTGTAGACTCGTCAAATCATTATATGGTTTGAAACAAGCTCCAAAGAAATGGCATGAGAAGTTTGATAAAGTCATTGTTTCTAATGGATTTAGACACAACAATGTGGAAAACTGCTTATACTATAAGACTTGTGGTGACTTACTCATACTTGCGTGTCTATATGTAGATGATATGTTGATTTTGAGTAATGACATGAAATGAATAATAGAAACGAAGAGGTTTCTATCTTCTAACTCTCAAATGAAGGACTTTGGAAATGTGGATACCATTCTAGGTATCAAAGTTATAAGGAATAGTGGGGGTTTTGTGTTGAGTCAAACCCACTATGTTAAAAAAGTCCTCGACAAATTCATTCATCTTAAAATCAAAGAGGCACATACACCATTTGATTCAAACATGATTTTTGAAAAGAATGAAGGAAGAGCGGTGGCTCAATTAGAATATCCAAGTGCGATAGGAAACTTAATGTACGCCACTCATTGCACAAGAGCGGATATTGCATATGCGATTAGCAAACTTAGTAGGTTTACTAGCAATCCAAGTATCAAGCATTGGAAAGCTAATGAGAGAATTCTTGGTTATCTTAAGGGTACCAAAGATTATAGTCCTCACTATACAAATTGTTCAAAGATACTTGAAGGATATTTCGATGCTAATTGGATATCGGGAGTTTAAGATAATCTCCCCACCACTGGTTGGGTGTTCACTCTTGGAGGAGGTGCAATATCATGGGTCTCCAAGAAGAAAACCTGTATATCACACTCAATCATGGAAGCAGAATTTATAACTTTAGCGGAAACCGGCAAAGAGGCTGAGTGGCTTAGGAATCTCATGACAGATATTCCTTTAGACAGAGATATATTATCAACAATTTCAATAAATTTTTATAGACAATCTGCACTTGCTAGAGCAAATAATAGTGTGTATAATGGAAAGTATAGACACATTAGTCTAAGACATGAATATGTGAAACAATTGATTCAAGGTGGAATCATATCGGGCTCATATGTTAATACAAGTGAGAACCTAGCGGATCCATTTACAAAACCTCTTGTGAGAAGGTTGGTAAGTTCTACTTCAAATGGGATGAGATTAAAACTCCTAGAACAATAGATTCACCAATGATGGAAACCTAACTCTCAACTTGTACAAATCAAGGGAAAGAGTTCAATGGGCAAGAAAAATTCATTGATAAGTGAATAGTTTCAACACTAAAATTTATAATGAGTTCCATCCGAGATGGTTAGTGTTAGTTGCTACCGAGTTAGGGTTAACCCTAGAGCTTTTAATAAAGTTTAGTTGAGTGTAACAAGTATCTATAATGGTAACGATGATCTTGTAAGAACTTCACCTATGTGGACTTAGAGGTTGTGCCGCCTCTCATGGGAATTGGAGTTTCTCCCAGGAAAGTTCATGAAGAGATGAGCACATGCCCATGATAGTGCTACACGAGAAAGTGGGAAAAACAAAAGATGTGGTGGAGGTGTCTGAGGTATCGCCGGTTTTATCATATGAAATACTTGGTTCAAGTTTTAAGCAACTGATGATTTCAATAAGATCTTGTGTTATTTTCAGTAAGGTAAAGTTCAAACTTAAAGGCACTTTATTTTATGCACCAAAACTATTTTAACCTAGAGAATGAGGATTGTATATAGCCAAGTGGGGCATTGTTATGATTGGTTAAATACAAATGATAAGTGTTAAAATACAAGCAAGGTATAAACACTTAGTAAAATCACATAATGAAGATGTTAATTTGAGCTTCAATTGTAAGCACTTATAAAATGCAATTTTGGGTCCAAAGTAATGCACGAGAGTATCTAAGGGTTCCCAAAAAGTTTGGTAGCATTTAGAGCATTTTTAGGACATTTGGAAGTGTCCAAAATTATAGAGGGTGGTGATACATCGCCATCCAAGTGGCGAGGCATCACCTGATGCCTAGGGTTTCAAGAAACCCTAACAGGCGATGCATCGCGTGCTTGCAAACGTTACATCACCTACTACAGTACGTGAAATTACGTAAAATTCTCATTATGATGTGTATTTCAAGTCTAATACTATTTGTTAGACCTAATGACGGTGCCTACTCTGTATAAGGCTCTACATGAAAAAGGCTCTACAGCGACGACTTTTGTCATCGCTGTATATCATAAAGTCGTCGCTATAGGTATACGCCGATGACATGTCGTCGCAAAAATGGCATCGCTGTAGGTCCGCATGTGTAGCAGTCTATGGTGAGGACAAAATGCAATCGTCGCAGTAGTGTTTTACTACAGCAACGACAAGTCGTCGCTGAATAGTGCATGGGTTTATATGCCTTCAGTGATGACATGGTGTCACTGCTCTGATTTTCATGTTCAGCATTGACCCTACGGCGACGACGACATGTCATCGCTGTAGGTATACAATTTAAAAACTATATATTTAATGAATTATATTGATTAAAATTTATTTAATAAAACATTAAATATTAATTAAATAAATAAAACCAAATTATTTAATTAAATAATAAAACTAATTTAACAATTAATATCCATAGTCTTCAAAATTTAAGATAACGGAACATAAGTAATATTGTCTCCAAAATAAAAATAAAAACAATACAAAATATTAATAATTTAAAAATAGTAATTTAGTAAAACTAAATGTCATCAAAATCAATTCCAAATTCATTATCATCGAGCTGTTGTGGTGGCTGTGGTGGTGGCAGTGGTGGTTGCTGTTGTGGTGGCTGCTGTGGTTGTTGTGGTTGAAATCTTGCTATCATGGACTGTATCATGTTCATGTCCAAGTTGACAGACTGAAATTGTGAAGGTTGGATGCTCGGATTTGTTGTTTGCAAATATTGTTGCATTTGTTGGAAGATGTTGTTTTGGGTCATAAAGGTTTGACTGAAGTGTTGAATCATGGACTGGAAAGCCTCAGGTGGTATCGTCGGAGGGCCAACTGTGGTGGACGGAAACGGTGATGCCTCTGATTGTGAAGAGGATCCGGTGCCGCTTGAGGCAAATGTACTAGTGCCCTTCAACTTCCATCCAATACCTCAGTTATGGCCACGACGTTGACCAAATACCTTTGAGACAACTTGTGTCTCATTGACATTGGCACTTCTTGCTTCAGATTCAGATTGAGACTGAGATTGGGATTGTGTCTGGACTTCTTGCTGCAAGGCATCCTGCAGTTTAGAAATAAGACAATTAATACATAATATAATATAATAATATACATAGATACAAAACTTAGAAAGTTACTTACATATGCATCCTTAGCATTCGTGTTCACCCATCCTCGTGTCAGATGATTGTGCATGTCATGAAGGTATCGATAATGGTGGGCAGTTCCTTGGTCTGAAGATTCATCTTTAGAAAACAAAATTTAACAAAATCTCAGTAAAATATTGAAACTATTGTTAAGATAACTTAAAATATTTCAAATTATCTATATATTTTTATTTATCTTCTTAAATCGAGCAGAAGCATAGAAGTTGATCCATGGAGACTTGGATACATCTGTTTTGCTCTGTTGGCAGCATTTGCCTTTGAGCGTGCCATGAACTATAGAGTGGTGAAAAGGTCAACCAACTTCTGCCAACTCTCGTTGTCAATGTCCTCCGGTGGATTCTTTCTGGCTGTCTTGATATCACCATACCCTTCATGTTCATGGAAGTGTCTTTTCTTGTGACCTTTTCTATCCTTGTAGCAATCCTGAAACTCTCGCTCCATCTCGGTCTCTATCAGTCGCCACTCAGGGAGAGTGATTGTGAAAATATGATACGCAAGAATACGTAATCGTGTCAAGTAGTAAATTCTGGAAGAACGGATATCGTCCCACAGAGACTATCTTCCAATTATCACTAATTGATTTTTGAATTCTATTTGGTGAATTAAAATTTAAGTGAATAATTAAAGGTAAAAGAAATACTATAAACTATGAACAAAAATTAAAGAACTGGAAACAAAACAATGAATCACTTAATTAAAAATCAATAAACAAACATCATATAGATTAAAATAGAAAAGAAGTATCAATAGAAAATCACAATAAAATTAAATAGAAATCACATTGACTATATTAATTCCTAGATAAAAGAAATTAGTTCACAAATAACATGATGGAAATAAACTGCAAATAATTGTTCAAAAATTCAACCTAAAGAATTCAGATGAAAACAGAAAACTTATTACAGCAGTCTCTTCTAATCTAGGGTTTTTGAAAACTAAGACTCCCTCCCAAAATCGCAGAAAAATGAATAGCCCTCTTATGTTCCCAAGTGAATAGACAATTTTTCCCTTCAAAAAGTGGTTTAAAATCTAAAAAATGCGTATATAGCGTTGTGTCTGAAGCGCTATAGAGCTAAAGTCAGAGCCAAAAAGCCTAAAATTTTGTTCACTAGCGCTGGGGCACTGCCTTTCAATTCTTGATAGCGTTGTGGTGCTCCTTTTGTAGCGCGGGGCCGCTACTTCCAGAGTAAAACGGAACTCGTTCATGTCCTTCCCAGCGCTATGGCGCTCCATTTTAACTATATTTTCTTCCATTTCACTTCTTTTCACCAACTTCGCATGAAAAACCTGAAACATGAGCAAACAAGCATAATTCTGCAATAAAATAATCCTGAACTAACTAAAAACACCCTAAAACTAGACCATAAACGAGCATAAAACTCGTTTATCAGAGATCTTTGGGAAAAATGAAAATTTTCTTAAAAAAAAGGTGAGATTTTTTAAATTATATAAAAAAATATTACACATGAATAAATAGATAAATTTACCTCAAGTTTTTGAATCAATCCAATCTTGTGTTCATCCGGAACACTCTCCAACGAGTCATAATATAATGGGACATGGTGACCAATAATGTTGCCAATAAGTCTCGTGAACAACGTCCCAATATCACCAACTGATTTGTAGGTTCCTTCCTTCTAATCAAATTATAGAATCAACGGACCTTTATTGTCGTTGATGAGCTGCTGCAAATATTTGGATCGAGACCGACCTCTTCTTTTTGCGGCAGCCGCTGCATATGTTAATTAAACAATACAATTAAATTGAATAAAATAATAACAGTTTGTCATTTATTGATAAAAGATAGACTAATTATAGTATATTACCTGCCTCACAGGAAGTAGGAACTCGCGTGGGATCTGGAGGAGGAGGAGGAGGATCCGCTCCATCACCACCATGAGAACGAGCAACAGTAGCAGACATATCTTTGCAGTTTAAATAATTATTAACTTAAACTCAGTTATAGTTGGAAGTTAATTACATAACTTAAATAATTTTTGTAACGCAGTTGAAACTATTGAAAAACAAATATTGTTGAGAAAAATCATATATCAATTGAAAAGTCTTCAAAGTAAAACATACACATTAAACATACAAATATGAATATGCATAAGAAAATATTATTCCTCATCAATGTCAATTCCTACATCATCATCTGTACTTTCTAAATCATCTTCTCTAATTTCGTCATCATCATCGTCATTGATGAAATCATCATCCACATCCGAAACAGATCGAGACGTTTCCCCAATTATGCTGGTGTGACCAGGTCGATCCAAATGCAAAATCTTCAACTCTCCTAATTCCACGGTGAGTACAAAATTTGATGAAGTGCTATCGTGTACGACATCAACCTCATTATCATCATTGATACTTTGATGATCCCAGATCTTTCGATGATTGACTTCTTCTACTACCTTCCAATTTTTGTTTCTTGAAGGATCTTCCAAGTAGAAAAATTGTTTTGCTTTAGTGGAGAGAATAAACTGATCGTTCTTATACCATTTAGAATTAATCATGATACTAGTTATGTTATTCTCAGTCACATTTTGACCCTTGCTTGCATCGGTGTTGAACCATTTTCATCGAAACAATACTACCAAGTAACCATGGGAATAACATAAATCTACAATCTCCTCAAGTTGGCCATAGAAAGTGAAATCATCGGATCCTGGCACCGAAACTCCACTATTTTGAGTGGTACGTCTTTCGTCACGACTATGGACCAAAAACTTCAAACTATTAACAATGTAAGCCATGAAAGAGTGTGCATTCTGATTGGACACATTTGCTAAAGCAAATAATTCATCGGTACACTCAGTTGACTGTACTGCCGCAAACGACCCATCTATAGAGTATGACACAAAAAAGGAAAACACAATGAGATGAGTATTAATCAATACGAATTTCATAAGAATTCTACAGTTTCGATAATTTACCTTGAATTTAAACCAGATAAGGAAATCTTTTTGAAGATTTATGTTTGAATTTTCTCGAAGACATTCACTGTATAGCACAAGGATTAATGTAAGATAACATTCTGCCATGAATTAAATTTAATGAATCACTACTACGAAATTGGGCTTTCCCAACACCCAACCACGACAGTCAACTTTGTTGACTGTCGTAATTGCTTAGCGGGACTCTATGCCGATAGTTAAAAACTGTAGGCATAGAGACAACCACCGACAGCTAATAACTGTCACCGTTGCTTTTGACTGTCACTATTGACCCTAGCGCCGACAGTTAATTCGAGACCAATGCCAACAGTTAAAATGTGTCTATATTGAACTTGGGCTTTCCCAACACCCAACCACGACAGTCAACTTTGTTGACTGTCGTAATTGCTTAGCGGGACTCTATGCCGATAGTTAAAAACTGTAGGCATAGAGACAACCACCGACAGCTAATAACTGTCACCGTTGCATTTGACTATCACTATTGACCCTAGCGCCGACAGTTAATTCGAGACCAATGCCGACAGCTAAAATGTGTCTATATTGAACTTGGGCTTTCCCAACACCCAACCACGACAGTCAACTTTGTTGACTGTCGTAATTGCTTAGCGGGACTCTATGCCGATAGTTAAAAACTGTAGGCATAGAGACAACCACTGACAGCTAATAACTATCACCGTTGCTTTTGACTGTCACTATTGACCCTAGCCCCGACAGTTAATTCGAGACCAATGCCGACAGTTAAAATGTGTCTATATTGAACTTAACGCCGACAGTTAATTCAAGACCTATGCCGACAGTTAAACGTTGTCGTTATTGACCCCAACACTGACAGTTAATAAAGGTTCAATGCCGACCGTCATAAATGTAGCCAAAATTCAAATAAAAAATTATAATTAATTAATAGTATAATTTTAAAAATAAACTAAATTATGTAAATATATATTTATAAAAATTATGTATTTATTCAAAACTTTTAAAATTATATTTTTTTTCTAAATTTTTCATATTATTAACTTTTGTATTTATAATAATTTTTATATCAATATATACATTTTTTTATTCTTTAACATATTTATAAAATTAACTATATTAATAACTATATTATTCTTTAACATATTTATAAAATTTGTATTAGTAAAAAAATAGTTGTTTTATTAATTGGGAAAATATTGTAAAAATTTTAATAAATAATATAATTTTAAAAATAACTAAATTATTTAAATATATATAAATAAAATAACCAAATTGGAACAAATAACAATTATTGTGATATTGGAATATAAGTCTTCGGCAACGTCGCCAAAAACTTGATTGTGAAAATATGATACGCAAGTATACGTAGTCGTGTCAATTAGTAAATTTCGGAAGAACGGATATCGTCCCATAGAGACTATCTTCCAATTATCACTAATTGATTTTCAAAATCTATTTGGTGAATTAAAATTTAAGTGAATAATTAAAGGTAAAAGAAATACCATAAACTATGAATAAAAATTAAAGAACTGGAAACAAAATAATGAATCACTTAATTAAAAATCAAAAATAAAAAAAACCTAGGAATTAATTTCATCAACTGTTCATTATATTAATTTTAATAATCAATTCTAAATCTCTTCTTTCTATTCTAATAGCAGGTTACTATAATCAATTCCTATTCTTTTCCAAAATATAAGATCTCAATCTATATGTAGGTTTTCTACATTTCTGCTATAAACTTGAACATATAAAAGGCATTAAACATGGAAACCTAATTACTACACAAGTCATACAGGTACTTTAGTCCAATATGCAATCTATGTCTATACAATGATAGCATATTCAATTCTCATCTTTCGAATTTTGAATCAAAACCATTGAATCAAGTAAATAGTGATCAAGTATTTACTAGAATTAAATAAACATCGTATAGATTAGAATAGAAAAGAAGTATCAATAGAAAATCACAATAAAATTAAATAGAAATCCCAGTGACTATATTAATTCCTAGATAAAAGAAATTAGTTCACAGATAACATAATGCAAATAAACTGCAAATAATTGTTCATAAAATCAACCTAAAGATTTCAGATGAAAACAGAAAACTAATTACAGCAGCCTCTTCTAATCTAGGGTTTTTAAAAACTAAGACTCCCTCCCAAAAGTGCAGAAATTTTTTCTTAAATAGCCCTCTTATGTTCCCAAGGGAATAGACCAATTTTCTCTTCAAAATGTGGTTTAAAATCTGAAAAACGCGTATACAGCGCTATAGCTGTGTCTGGAGCACTGTAGCGCTAAAGTCAGAGCCAAAAAGCCTAAAATTTTGTTCACTAGCGCTGTAGCGCCCTTTATATAGCACTGGGGCGCTACCTTTCAGTTCTTGATAGCACTGTGGTGCTCCTTTTGTATCGCTGGGGCGCTACTTCCAGAATAGAATGGAACTCATTCACGTCCTTCCCAGCGCTATGGCGCTCCTTTGATAGCGTTGTAGCGCTATTGTCAGAATCCAATATTTCACATATCGCCTCCGAAAAACACGATTTTCTCCATCTTAACTATATTTTCTTCCACTTTCACTCCTTTTCACTCCTTTCACCAACTTAGCATTAAAAACCTGAAACATGAGCAAACAAGCATAATTCAGCAATAAAATAATCCTAAACTAACTAAAAACACCCTAAAACTAGACCATAAACGAGCCTAAAACTGGTTTATCAAACTCCCTTAAACTAAACATTTACCCGCCCTCGAGTAAAGAATCTAACTAGACTGAAACCTAAACAAATCAAGGTTACATAACTAACCAATTCAAACACTCAATACTGCTATGCATATATAATCCGCAGAAAAAAAAATCATGCTATTTAGAACATTAATCTAGATTTTCAGTCTCAATTACTTCACCCTTCCACTGTAATTTATCAACACCAAAGCTCATTTACTCACTACTTGCAAATAAAATAATTAAACCACTTTATGCACATCAAATATTTTCATATGCCTACATTACTTACTATTCTCCATTAATATAAACAAATGCACAAATAAGAATCAATAGGACTTTATAAGGGTTGTAATAGAAGGCTTAGGTATAGGTAGATAAAGAGACAATTTTTTAAGCTTAATCATACCACAAGCATTCCAACTAAACAAACTTTCCCAGAAACGTCACACATCTCATCCCTTGTTACCCCTTTTTCTCTGCAGTGATTGAGAATATATATATATATATATTTAAATACACTCCCTCAAACTTTGATTTTTCAATAGATAACTATTTGGGAGCATAATCATTTTTCACTTTCTTTCTTTTCTTTCTTTTTTTTTCTTTCTTTTTTTTCTAAATCATAAGTAAATTTCTCAATAACACATAATACAAACATCCCATTACACATTCACTCCCCTCATATACTAATTTTCATGCTCATGGTATGGGTCAAAAAGAGTAAATGGTAGTTTATTTCATAGTTAGGCTCAAAAGGATGTGTTAATCAAGAAAATGGTTATAAGGCTCAAAAGGGTTAACTAAAGATAAAATTTAATAAGGTTAGCTTGAAAGGCACAACCAGTCCAAAAATTTCCTATATCATTTTCCTAAATGTGCACTGTTTCAAATTTCATCTCAAATAGTAAGCAAGCAAGTTCTAGAATTTTTTCAAACTTTTCAAACCATAATCAAAATTTGACATGCATAAAATAACTTAATTATAACATTTGAAAGTTATGAACAATAGATCTCTAATGTCAACAAATCACAGCGAAAAACAAAGTAATCTAACCAAGCACACAGATTGTTTTTAGAAGCACATCAATTTTTCCTTTGGATTATACTACAAAATAGTAAATCATATTCACATGGCAATAATTATCCACTTAATTTATAATCTAAAACATGACTCCAAACAAACAACTAACAAAAAATAAAAATATTAAACCGTAAAACAAACACAAAGAACAAAAAAAAAAAAATTTCTCCCCACAACTTAAAACCGAACATTGTCCCCAATGTTAAGTACAAAAAGAATGAGAACAAAGACTTACCTTACCAGCCACTTTAATATGGTGGTTGTGGCGGCTAAGAAGAGGGTCCCTCAAAAGGTTGAGACTGCGGAGGATGTGGTTCCTGAAATCTCGCAAATGTCTGAGGCGGAGGCGGAGAGTAGAATGGAGCAAAACAAGTTTGATCTGATTCATTTAAAGACCACCGACTCACCAGGTTGTTCAAGCGACCCACATTGTTCACCTCATATTCATATCGTTGGCCCATATATTGATGCATCATGTGCTACTGCTGAACCATATATTGATTTCGTTGGATAAGATAATCCAACTTATCATTGACATTCTTCAGGCTCTAATCACTACCACCTTCCTGCATCACCGGATTAGCCTCTTCTTCCACCTTCATTTCAACATGGTGTTTACCCCTTTTTCTCATTTGTGGCACATATAGAGCAGGCTCAGGATAGTCCTTCATCAATGAAATTGACAAAGGTTGCTGCAACGACTGATAAATATCAGTAATAAAATCTAGAACTCCAGCCTTATAACACATCATTGTAATAACCGATCCATGGCCCAAACCTCCAGTGGTATGGCCCTTTTCAATGAACTCAATACTTTCCTTAATCCATGAACCCACATTAATAGTCATTCCCATCATGAGCGCATAAATTAGTAGTGCTCTATCTTTAGTCGTATCAGATACATGACTTACTGGCATAAATCGAACACAAAAAAAGAAATCCCAAAATCTAGCCTCAATATTTAATTGACAGGACGCTATACTTTTAGGTAGAGTGTCAGATAAGTTCCAAGGAGCACCTTCAAAACATAATTTTTCTGCCACAGCAGTATAATCAATATATCCCTTTAAAAAATTTGTATATTCTTCTTCTTGCTCCTTTATATGCAGGACATTGAAAACTATATTAATAGACTCCGCAGTGAATGATTCTCACTTCCCTCTAAGAAGAACCTTATCATTGTGTTTATTTCTTAAATAGGCATAAAAATCATACACCAATGAAACGTTTGCCTGTGCCAATTTCATCACAAAATTTTTCCACTTCGTAGCCGCAATATTGGCTCTAACCAACTCAAAAATCTAATGATCAAAAGGGTCAGATTGATACTCCACTTCATGTTCAGGAATCAATGGTTTTCTAACAAATTTTTCATAACGCTCTTGAGCTTGAAAATCTATAAACCTAGTTTCATCATACTCTTGCTCCAAACTATCATCCCTTGGCTGGGAAGCTGAAGTTTGACCTTTCCCCTTATCCTTATTCCTTCCTGCTCTTCTTTTAGGAGACATTATTGACACTCTCAATAACACCAACTCAAAAAAATAAATTACAGCACCTCCCCTTAAATTAAACACTTTTCCTCTTCACAACCACGCTATATATTCAATTTCACAAAACACAATATCCAAATTCTCCCAAGCACAGCACAAAGATTAATATCCATCAAAAACAAACAACAATGGAACCCAATCCCAAATGCAACAAAATTTTTTGAATACTAACCCTTGAAATGGGCTCCCTTGTGCTTGAGTGAATAAAGCCCCTTGAAAATGTTAATCTTCTTCAAGAAATTTAAACTCTGAATTTTTAGGGTTCCAAAAGGTGATTGAGGAATTGGGATTGGTTTTAGAAGAAAAAAATTGAGCAAAGGACAAAAGGGCTAAGATAGAAGAGAAAAATGAAGAAAAAATATTGGAATATATGGTGAAATTTTTTGGTAAGAGTCTATAATAGAAGATCTATAGAGGCTTTGGGGTGTTGGGATAGAGGAACACGGGAAGAGAATGAAAAATGAGGATTTGAAGGAGATGAAATTCGAAACCCCTGGTTTTAAAAAAAAAAAATTATGTTATAGAGCGCTATAGTGCTACATGGCCAGCGCTGTAGCGCTACACAAAGTTGCTAGGCTATTTGTCTCTGGATAGAGCGCCATAGTGCTAATAAACGTTAAAAAAAAAACCCTTTTTGCTCTGAGATTAGCGCCATAGCGCCCTATTAATAGCGCTGGTGCTCGAATAAAATCCCATATCTTCTCTGTAACAAGCGCCATAACGCCTCCATACAAGCATTGTAGCGCTACTTCCTGATAAATGAACATTTTCTAACCTTTTTCTTGCAAACCCTTGCGTTTTTTCATGTTTTTCACGGTTCAATCTATACATAAAAAAATTTCTAATTAAAACTAAAAATAATCACTAAACAAATTCCCTAATCATTGTTCCAAACCAAATAAAAATAAAAATCTTAAATTTCAAATACAAAAGAAATGAAAAAGTAAACTTAGGAATGCCTCCTAAGAGCACTGTCTTTAACGTCTTTTAGCCGGACTCTTGTTTGTATTCAGATCAAAGTGGTTCCAAAATCACCACGGACTTGTATTTTTCCACATGACCCTCCAAATAATGCTTCAACCTCTGACCATTCACCTTAAAATGTCCTGTCTTCTCACTATGAACTTGCACTGCGCCATAAGGAAGTGATGTATATACTGTGTACGGTCCTGACCATCTCAACTTCAATTTACCAGGAAAAGGCTTAAGTCTGGAATTAAATAGCAAACATTATCTCCTGGTTGAAAATCCTTCCTCAGTATTCGCTTATCATGAAAAGCCTTAGACTTCTCTTTATAGATCCTCGCATTCTCATAATCTTCATTTCGGAATTCTTCAAGCTCATTTAACTCCATAAGTCTATTTTTCCCCACCATAAAGAGATCAAGATTTAACTTTTTCACAGCAGAATAAGCTCTATGCTCCAGCTCCACCGGTAAATGGCATGCCTTACTGAACACTAATCGATATGGTGACATACCAATCAGAGTTTTGAATGCAGTGCGATAAGCCCAGAGTGAATCATCGAGCTTCTTCGACCAATCCTTCCTTGACTTATTTACTGTCTTTTCTAAAATACCTTTTATTTCCCTATTCGACACTTCAGCTTGGCCATTTGCCATTGGATGATAAAATAACGTCTTTCGATGATGAACACCATAGCGAGCACAAAGAGCAGTGAATGACTTACTGCAAAAATGACTTCCCCGATCACTAATAATTGCTCTGGGAGTGCCAAACCTAGTAAAGGTATTTTTGTGAAGGAATCTAAGTACCTCTTTCCCATCGCAATTAGGCATTGCTCCACCTTCTACCCATTTAGAAACATAATCTACCGTAAGCAAAATGTACTTGTCATTATACGATGACGGGAAAGGTCCCATAAAATCTATTCCCCATACGTTAAACAACTCAACTTCGAAAATACCAATCGTTGGCATTTGATCTCTTCTTGATATATTCCTAGTCCGTTGACAATGATCACAACTTTTAACAAAGACATTAGCATCCTTAAATAATGTTGGCCAGTAAACCCACTCCGCAAAACTTTTGATGCTGTTCTTGTTCCTCCAAAATGACTACCGCAATGCAAAGTATGACAGTGAGTTAGGATTGACAACATCTCCTCTTCGGGCACACATCTTATAATAATTTGATCAGGGCAATGTTTATACTGAATAAGCTCCTCCCAGTAATAGTGCTTCACCTCCGAATAAAATTTCTTCAATTGTTGTCTTGTCATCTTAGGAGGTATAACCTTAGCAGCCAAAAAATTTACATAGTCTGCAAACCATGGAACATCCTTGCAAACACTTACATCGAACAGGTGCTCATCAGGAAAAGCATCATTAATCTGAACTTCTTTATCAAGAGAATCCTCGTCAACCTCCAATCTAGACAAGTGATCAGCCACCGAATTCTCTGTGCCTTTCTTATCTTTAATTTCCACATCAAATTCTTGTAACAACAAAATCCACCAAATAAGACGAGGCTTGGAATCTTTCTTGGTCATAAGATACTTTATCGCAAAATGATCTGTGTAAACAACCACCTTATTCCCAATCAGGTATTCCTAAACTTATCAAAGGCAAACACTATGGCCAACACCTCCTTCTCTGTAGTTGCATAATTAATTTAAGCATCATTCAAGGTACGACTTGCATAATAAATCGTTCTGAATACCTTGTCAACTATTTGTCCCAATACTGCCCCAACTGCAAAATCACTGGCGTCACACATCAATTCTTATGGAAAATCCCATTGAGGAGCAACAACTATAGGTGCCGAAATCAATTTCTCCTTAAGTATCCTAAAAGCTTGTTGACACTTCTCATCAAAATCGAACCTAACCCCATTCATTAACAAAGTGGACAGTGGCTTCGAGACCTTGGAGAATGTAGAATCCAAGAACTTTACTTAGCTAAGTTAGATATTTGTATAATAGTAATAATAGTATTATCTTTATGACTGTGGATTTTTGGTTCAGATCGAGATTTATTTGGACACTCATAGTAGTACTTGTAGATTTTCTAAGTTTAACCTATAGTTTAGGAATATTAATTATAACCTAAGGTTTGATTAATATGACTGATATTGAGGATAATATTTATTATACTATAAGGTTTAGATAAGAACAAATTAGATAATAGCACATGTTATGTATGGGTTTATTAATGATTAAGTATTTTGAGGATTTAATTTATTAAGGTTAAAATTTGAATACTCTAAGGTCAGTCAGCAGCTTTGAAAATGTTTAGAGGGCTTAGTCAAGGCTGTTTACTCAATTCAAATTAAGCTAAAAATGTGTAATTTCGTTTTTAAATATTCAGCGTATGCCGATATATCGCAGCTATAGGGGGCGATATATCGCAGTACGAAGATACGAAAAACACGAAACGATGCACGATTGCCTCAGGCATAATGGTCCAGGCGATATATCGCCTATAGGGGGCGATATATCTCCTCCCTCAGAATATTTTGAAAGTTTTCAAAAACGTTTTCCATTCAAACCTTCAACCTCTTGATAACTCCAGCACCTTTCTGAACGAGTCTTCAGCCTCTACTGAACGATAATTCAAATTATTTTCACTTAAAAAGCCATTATTTTTATTCAAGTTAAATGAGATCTTTTCACTCCTAAACTCTATAAATAGGACCTAGTACCCAGCCATTTATTCATCTATTACTCTAAGTTCAGAAGATGCAAGTTGCTAGGTGAGTATGAGAGTATAAACACTTGGGTTGGGAATTATAAGCTTATCAAACACTTGGGGAAGTAAGGTTTATTCACATTTCGGTTCAAGGTTTAGATTGATCATATAAGTCTTCAAGGTATTTCCAAACTCTAGTCCATTTCTGTATTATGTTCTTTGAAAATTCTCATAGTCTTTTACTCATTCTATCCTTATTCCTTTTCTTGGTTAGGAAATCCAAGTTCTTAAGCACAAGGTTTTTGGTAAATATATAGCATAGATCCTTCTTCACTTTCATCCCTTTTCTTCAATATACTCACCATATTATAAATGGCTTTTTGGAGTGTTCTAAGGTCCCAAATCAGTTCCTATATCCCAGTTATTTTGGTGATTTTATATGTTATCTTATGATTTTATGTTATGTAATATGTTATGTTAAGTATGATTACAGACTTGGGCATATAACCTATATGACTAACAAGCCCCAAATAGATTATGGGCACATGACTTGCTTAGCTAGCAAGACCCCACTAATCTAATGGGCATATGACTTGCTTAGTTTATGGGACCCTAAGTAATAATGGCCATTATAGTATGTATGTGACATAAGTGTTATGGTATGTTTTTATGTTGCATTGTGAATTTTTATGTATATGGCTATATGTTAGATTTTCCTTGCTGGGCATTAGGCTCACTCCTTTTTGTTTATATGTGCAGGAAAATAGTTCTAAAGGCGGAAAAGGTTCTTGGAAGCTTGGGGAATGTGTATTGAGGCGGAATGGATTCAAAGAACCGAGAGTTATGATTTGAGGATGTAGCTTTTGTTTCTTATGGTTTTTATATGTATTTTTCCGCATTTTGTTATGTAATCTCTTTTTAATTATCATTATGTCATGTTTTGATTTCAAAACTATGGGATCCCATATCCTAACTTCAAATTTTAAGTTAGTTTGACCTTTGTCTTTTTCAAAGTTTTAATAAAGTTATGATCATTTCACTTGTAAGTTTTGTTAAAGATTAGTGTCTATGTATAGTTTTCGTTAATGGACCAAGGTTCAAAGTAGTTGGGTCATTACAGTTGGTATCAGAGCATCAGCGGCTTGCAGGTTTATTGCAACTGCTTAGCATACCAGAATGGAAGTGGGACGATATAGCCATGGACTTCGTGACTGTAATGACCCACTACTCTAGACTTTAGGACCATTAATGAAACTATACATACAAACTCTTAATAAGACTTACATTTGCAAAAATACCATAGTTTTATTAGAAACTTGTAGAAACAAAAGTTACTTTCATAAAATAAGTAGGATATGGGTAACTATTGTCTTTAAAACAAAACATAACTTAATGTAAAAAGGAGTTACATAGAAAGTGCGGAAAATACATGTAAAACCATAAAAAGTAAAACAAGACTACATCCTCGAGAAATTGAACTCTCGACTCCTTGACTCCATTCATCATCGATACACGAATCTTACCGCCTCTAAAGCTATTTTCCTGCACATAAAACTAAAAGGAATGAGCCTAATGCCCAGCAAGGAAAATCTAACACATAGTCATAAACATAAAATTTCATAATAAACATAAAGACATATCATAACACTTATTACATACACTTATTATAATGGCCATTATTACTTGGGGTCCCATAGACTAAACAAGTCATATGCCCATGAGATTAGTGGGGTCCTACTAGCTAAGTAGGTCATATGCCCATAATCTTTTTGGGGTTTTGTTAGTCATATGGGTCATATGCCCAAGCCTACAAACATACACATTTCATAACATTTTTATAACATATTTCATAACATATCACATAAGATAACACAAGCATAAAACATATAAATTCTATCCTATTTTCCTTACCAAAGTTACCGGGATATGAGGACAGAGTTGGGACTTTTGGAACACTCCTAAAACCATATATAACAGGGTGAGTAGATATAAAGAAAAAGAAATGAAAGGAATGGAAGGAATAAACCTTGAGAAAAAATACTTACCAAAACCTTTTTGCTTAAGAACTTAGATTTCCTAACCAAAATAAAAATTAAGGTTAGAGGTTGAGTAGAAGACTATGAGAACTTAAAAGATCAAGTACAAAAATGAACTAGAGTTTTGGGTTACCTTGAAGACTTGTAAGACCAATCTACACCTCAAACCGAAATACTATAAAACCTTACTTCCCCAAGTGTTTGATAAGCTTATGATGCTTAAGCTTATGATTTCCCCAAAACCCAGGTGTTTATACTCTCACACTCATTTAGCACTTGCAGCCTCTGAACTTAGAGCAAAAGGTGAATAATGGCTGGGTACTAGGTCCTATTTATAGAGTTTAGGAAGGAAAGGATCTTGATTTTACTTGAATAAAAATAATAGATTTTTATGTGAAAATAATTTGAATAATCGTTCAGCAGAGGCTGAAGACTCGTTCAAAAGATGCTGGATTTATGAAGAAGTTGAATGGCTGAAAGGAAAAAGAATTCAAAAACATTTGAATTATGCTGAAGGAGACGATATATCGCCCCCTGTAGGCGATATATCGCCTGGGCCAGTATGCCCGAGGCGACCGTGCATCGTTTCGTGTTTTCCGTATCTACGTGCTGCGATATATCGGCACATGCTGAATATTTAAACACGAAATTACACATTTTTAGCTAAGTTTGAAAGGAGTAAACAGCCTTGACTAAGCCCTCAATGTATTCAAAGCTGCTGACTGACCCTATTGCATTCAAACTTTACTCCTTATTAAATTAAATCCTCAAAATACTTAATCCTTAATCACCCATTCATAACATGTGCTTAAAATCCTATTGGCCCTCATCTAAACCTTATAGTATAACAAATATTATCCTTAATATCAGTCATATAATCAAACCTTAGGTTATACTTAATATTCCTAAACTATAGGTTAAACTTAGAAAATCTATAAGTACTACTATGAGTGTCCAAATAATTCCCGGTCTGAACCAAAAATCCACAGTTACAAAGATAACACTATACATACTATAATACTACTATCTAACTAGCTAAGTAAAGTTCTTGGACTCTATGATTCTCTCCTACTAAAAAGAATTTCTTCCTCGAAATTTTCTTACCAAATACCTCCGGATACCGGCCTTGCATGTCCTCCTCCAACTCCCATGTTGCCTCTCGTTAAGAACTATTACTCCATAGGACGTTGACTATAGGAATGCTCTTGGACCGTAACTGCTTCATCCCCCTATCTAGGATGCTAACCGGTCATTCCTCATAACTTAAGTCTTTCTGGAGCGCTATCGTATCGTACTTGAGGACGTGAGATGGGTCTGACACAATTTTGCGTAACATCGAGATGTGGAATATGTTGTGACTATTGGCTAGCGCTGGCGGTAGGGCTAGTCTATACGCAACTGGTCCCACTTTGTCCAATATCTCAAAAGGACCTATGAATCGGGGACTAAGCTTGCCTTTCTTCCCGAACTGCTTGACACCTTTCATAGGAGATATCTTCACGAAGACTTGATCTCCAACTTGGAACTCCACATCACGTCGCTTGGCATCCACATAGCTTTTCTGATGGCTTTGAGCAGCAAGCATACGCTGTCTAATAAATGATACTGCTTCTTGAGCTTGCCTAACAGCTTCGGGCCCTAGAAGCTGCCTTTCTCCTACCTCGTCCCAGTGCAACGGTGATCGGCACCTTCTTCCATACAGCAACTCATAAGGTGCCATCCTGATTGTTGACTGATAACTGTTGTTGTACGAGAACTTGATCAGTGGCAGGTACTTATTCCATGATCCTCCGAAATCTAGTATACACGCGCGTAGCATATACTCTAAGATCTGAATCGTACGCTCAGACTGCCCATCAGTTTGAGGATGAAAAGTCGTACTAAGGCTTAACTTAGTACCCATGGCTTGCTATAAGCTTCTCCAAAATCTTGACGTAAACACTGATCCTCTATCTAACACTATCGTCTTGGGGATTCCATGCAATCGTACAACCTCTTGGATGTAGATGTCTGCATATTGGTCTGCCGTGTATGAAGTCTTAACTGGCAGAAAATGAGCCGACTTGGTTAGTCTATCTATTACTATCCAAGCGGAATCATGCTGCTTGTTCGTCTTTGGCAGACCCGTCACGAAATCCATGGTTATATCATCCCACTTCCATTCTGGCATATTAAGTGGTTGTAATAAGCCTGCAGGGCACTAATGCTTCGCTTTCACTTGCTGGCATACCAGACACTTAGATAGATACTCTGCTATGTCCTTCTTCATCCATGGCCACCAATAGATTGCCTTGATGTCATGAGTCATCTTGGTACACCCTGGATGAACTGAGTACGGGGTGCTGTGCGCTTCTTCTAAAATCGTCTTCTCAATACCTTGATCATTCGGCACGCATACCCGATCCTTGTATCTCAATAAGCCTTGGCTAGATATTGAGAAATCTGTAGTCTTGCCTTCTCTGACTGCATCCATGTGTGCTGCTAGTGTGTCGTCATGTCCCTGACCAATTCGTATATCCTCTAACAAATTCGATTGGATAGACAAATTAGCCAGCTTGCCTACAACCACTTCTATTCCAGCACTGATAAGCACCTGCTGTAGCGGCTTTTCTATTCCGAATAAGGCTGCTAAATTCCCATAGCTTTTCCTACTAAGCGCATCGGCAACCATGTTCGCCTTTCCTGGGTGGTATATGTTAGGAAAAATAATATTGCCTCAATGGAAATGGTAAGATAATCTTACAACTCCATGCAAAATATTACAATGGACAAGATTGATTAAATAAAGTGTTACAACTCTATAACTGAAAATACAAATAAAACAAAGGAAATGATGAAGATGATGAAGAAGAAGAGAATAGTAAAATACAACTCAAAACAAAAGTTACAAATAAAATAAAGTGTTTGGAGCAAATGAAGAGATTACAACTCTTAAACAAAATATACAAGTAAATAAAACAAGAGAATAAGAAGAAGAACAATAGAATAAAAGGAAGAACATGAACCACAAACAAACTCTCACTTACACAACCTAAGTGAAGAGGATTGGGGATCACCAACTTGAACAAGGTTTAAAACCTTTGTCCAAAAGCTTATTTCCCCCTAACTCAAGCACTAAGGGATCTCTCTCAGATTTTGGAAATGCTTTATGGAATTATCAAGCCTCAAGGTGTTTCTAGCCAAGTGCTTTAGTGGATAGAAATGGTGTATCTTATAAGTGAGCATTAGGCTCCTATTTAAAGAGTTTAGAGACACCCTTTGAATTTCAAATTCCACCAACCCCCATGGCTGTTACCAATGATTAATTGGGTGTTTTATGGAATTAAAATAGAGATTTGGGAGTTACTTGGCTGTTGGAATCGTTCAAAATTGGATAAAAACTGAAATTATATGAAGTTGTCAGCCTTTAGGGCCACGGCGCTTGTTCCAGGCGCCGCGGCCCTCAGTCAATTTCAGCAACACATTTTTTCAGTTTTTTCCAAAACATTCCAATTTATTCTCACTTGATTTTGTAACATCCATACACAATATGGGAGTTAAAATCACATCTCTATCAGCCATTTCTCATATGGCTTTAAGAAATTCATCTCAATATTGTGTAACAACAAATCTACACAAATCTACACCAAATATGTTACATGTTTGGATATTTCACATATATCCAAATAATGTAACTCTCTATTATATGTTACAATATGTGACACTCTATGTCACATTTATTTAATCTAAAACATTATATTATAAAATAATATAATATAACATTATATTATAAAATAATATAACATTCCCCCACTAGATTAAATAGTCATCTATTGTAACACTTATTTAATCAATCATTATATAAAAAATATAACATATCCCCCACTTGATTAAATAAGAACTCTCTCTTATAGGAGTCATTGCATTGATGCATAAAGTAAAGTGTTTTTCAACTTGAACTTTACTATAGTGTAATTATCACAAAATTTGTCAAAAATTTGGTTGCACTAGGCATTGAACCATCTTTTCATGATGACAAATCGGTGATAATACACACACTTTTGTGATGTTCACTTGAGACCTCTATGTCTCGCTTTGCACCGTTAATGGCCATGTGCACTTTCCATTCATGGACGTTCTTGAGAATACTCCCAATTCTCATGAGAGGCGGCACCACCCCCAGGTCCATATAGGTAGAATTCTTACAGTATTTTGTTACCAAAAATACTTGTCTTTACAAGACTGAATTCTATTAAAAAATCTTTTGGTTTTAACCCTCCACTTGGTAACACACAAGTACTCAATATCTCAGATGGGACTTGTTTTGAGTACAACTAATATTCACTTGATTGACTTGTTATTACCTATTGAACCTAACACTGGTTGAATAACTAGTGTTAAGATAGGTTGCCATCAATCGTGAATCTCTTTAGGGAGTTTAAGTCCCATCCCTCGAGATGATGCAACCACTAAATCCCTCGTTAGTGGCTTAGTGAAAGGATCCGCCAGATTTTCACTTGTTCTCACATAGGATATTGAGATGACTCCTCTTTGAATCAATTCTCTTACATATCCATGTCTTAGACTAATATGTCTAGACTTCCCATTATACACTCCGATGTATGCTCTAGCCAATGTTGCTTGGCTATCACAATGTATTGATATAGTAGATACATTATCTTTGATTAGGGGAATCTCTATCAACAGATCCCTTAACCATTCGGCCTCTTTGCCAGTAGCAGCTAGAGCTATGAACTCCGCTTCCATAGTGGAATGAGATATACAGATTTGTTTCTTGGAACCCCAAGAAATTGCACCTCCACCAAGTGTCAATACCCAACCAGTTGTGGACAAGTTGTCCCCAATATTGGATATCCAACTTGCATCTGTATATCCTTCTAATATTGAAGGAAATTTGGAGTAGTGAAGGCTTTGTCCTTTGGTTTTCTTGAGATAACCAAGGACTCTTCCAATTGCCTTCCAGTGATCCACACTTGGATTACTTGTAAACCTACTAAGTTTACTTACCGCAAATGCTATATCGGGTCTAGTACACTGGGCAGCGTACATTAGACTCCCTATAGCACTAGCGTACTCCAATTGAGCCACCGCTCTTCCTTCATTCTTCTCTAGTTTTACACTATGATCGAATGGAGTATTGGCATCTTTAACCTTGAGATGGTTAAATTTGTTCAATACTTTCTCAACATAGTGGGCTTGCCCTAACGCAAAACCCCCACTATGTTTCTTTACTTTGATACCGAGTATGGTATCAACTTCTCCAAGATCTTTCATCATGAAGGTTGATGATAGAAACCTCTTCGTTTCTTCTATCCCTTTCATGCTATTACTTAGAATAAGCATGTCATCCACATATAAGCAAACAATGATTACATATCCCTTACAAGTTTTGGAATATAAACACTTGTCTCCATTGTTATGTCTAAACCCATTAGACATGATGGCTTGATCAAATTTCTCATGCCATTGCTTAGGAGCTTGTTTCAATCCATATAAGGATTTTACAAGTCTACAAACTTTATGTTCATATTTTGGTAGGACAAACTCTTCGGGTTGTTCCATATAGACCTCCTCATTGAGGTCACCATTTAGGAATGCCGTTTTGACATCCATTTGATGAACATACAAGTTGTGTATAGAAGCTAATGCGAACAAAATTCTTATAGAAGTTGTTCTTGCAACAGGCGCATAGGTATCGAAATAATCGATACCCTCTTTTTGCCTAAACCCTTTAGCCACTAATCTGGCTTTAAAGGTTTGGATAGTGCCGTCAGTGTGGTATTTTCTCCTAAATACCCACTTACACCCAATTGGCTTAGACCCCGGTGGGAGGTCTACCAATTCCCAAGTGTTATTGGAAAGAATGGAATCCATCTCATCATTGATGGCTTCTTTCCAAAATGCACTATCTCTTGATTGCATAGCTTCTCTATAATTCTTAGGATCATCCTCAACGAGAAGTACAATAGGAATTTTCCTAATGACTTCCTCTCTATTTCCTTCTACCGTGTAGAATGAAATTCGTTGAGAATCTATCTCATCCACTACTAGACTTTTATGATTTTTAAGCCTTTGACTTCTTCTAGGTTCAAAGGGTTGCTTTACATCCTTTTGAGAATTCTCCTCTTGAGAATCAACTTTGGATGTAGAAGCTTGAGAGTTGTTCTCATATAACAAATTCTCCTTTAGAGATGTTGAAGCTTGAGAATTGTTGTCACATAACATATTCTCAAAGAATTCAACCTCTCTAGATTCAATCACAATATTAGACTCTAAATCTAATAGCCTATAAGCTTTACTATTGTTGGCATAATCAACAAAAGCACACTTTATGGCTCTTGAACCTAACTTTGTTCTATTAGGTTCGTTTTTCTTGCAATATGCAAGACACCCCCACACTTTGAAGTACCCTATGTTGGGTTTTCTTCCTTTCCATAACTCATATGGAGATATCTCATTTTTCTTCATCAGTATTTGATTAAGAATGTGACAAGCGATTAAAAGTGCTTCACCCCACAAGTTGAAGTTCAACTTAGAAAACATCAACATAGAATTTATCATCTCTAGATAAGTCCTATTTTTCCTTTCGGCAACACCATTGTGTTGTGGTGTATAAGGTGCAGTGCACTCATGAATTATACCATTTTCTTCACAAAATGTATTGAATTCATTAGAGAAGTACTCTCCTCCTCTATCACTTCTTAGCACCTTAATCTTTTTATTTAGTTGACTAAATAATCTCAAAGTCACTTAACCAACTTTTGTGCGTTTTCTAAGAGTCTCTTTGAGATTCTTTTGAAAACAACATTTTGACATCCATTGATTTTCTCGTCAAAATCAATTTGAAGATGTCAATTTTAAAAACTTAAATCAAAGAAAATGAACCCTCAATGATTTATTTAAACACTTTGATTTCTAATGCTTTGGTTTAACCTTGTCTCCTCATTGAGATTAATTTAAAACATATCACCATCTTTAACAAGAATGTCACCTCATTGAGATTCAACCTTATTCATTATTGGTATAAAGATTCAAAATTGCTTCTCCAATTTTGTAATGTCACCTCATTGAGACATTGAATATTTGAGAATTATTGTCACTAAGTAATTCTCAAATGTTTTCTCTTTTGACCACACTTTAGACTCCAAGCCTATTGGTCAATATTTCATTCCATAATTTTGGATTCTCTTAATCCATTTTCTTGCAATAGCAACACTCTTATCAAAAGATGTAACCCTTTTAGGTTCATCTTTTCTTATCTCATAAGTTGAGATGGTCAACACTTAAATGAGAAATTTTAATTTCTCAAATAATTCTCTTTATTTACCAAATAAATGGTAACTCATCACATTGCAATAAAATATGATAAAACATATTTATATAATTATTATCACCTTAATAATCATATTATATGGCACACCATAATAATCATGATAATTCTCATGTATATATCAATATACTTTTATATATTAACACAATTATGTTTCAAAGAAATTTCACATAATTTTTCAACATACATCCATCATATTAGCATGCATTTTGAATCTCATAATTATATTGTAAGTATATCACAAATATCATACAATAATTCATATATCCACATATTTATATATTCTATTGATTCACAAAATCAATATATAGGCATGTCAAAAACTACCTAATTATCATGATTTATAAAATCTCAAAAAATAATTTTCGTGTCAAATGTATGTCTTACTATCTCACATATAGCATACATAAAAGATTAAAAATCACTAGATTATGTAGAGCTTCTCAAAAGTTCACTTCTAAAGATTTAACTTTTACAAATAGATGTGTAACCTATGTTACAATGTATCTCATATTATATTAACATGTTAACATTTACACAATTTATTCATATATCAACATTTGGAAAACATGCTAATACATGAAATAAAATTTCATCACTATTATATAAAATTTACACTTACCTTGTCTTACCACCAAGTTCAATTGAATCCATGAAACCTATTCCACCCTACTAGGTATTGGTTCATGATTTTGATAGTCTCACCTTCCATTGAAACAAACAATGGGGATAAGCTTTTGAATGTTAGGAAAAATAATATTGCCTCAATGCAAATGGTAAGATAATGTTACAACTCTATGCAAAATATTACAATGGACAAGATTGATTAAATAAAGTGTTACAACTTTATAGCTAAAAATACAAATAAAACAAAGGAAATGAAGAAGATGATGAAGAAGAAGAGAATAGTAAAATACAACTCAAAACAAAAGTTACAAATAAAATAAAGTGTTTGGACCAAATTAAGAGATTACAACTCTTAAACAAAATATACAAGTAAATAAAACAAGAGAATAAGAAGAAGAAAAATAGAATAAAAGGAAGAACATGAACCACAAACAAACTCTCACTTACACAACCTAAGTGAAGAGGATTGGGGATCACCAACTTGAATAAGGTTTAAAACCTTTGTCCAAAAGCTTATTTCCCCCTAACTCAAGCACTAAGGGATCTCTCTCAGATTTTGGAAATGCTTTATGGAATTATCAAGCCTCAAGGTGTTTCTAGCCAAGTGCTTTAGTGGATAGAAATGGTGTATCTTACAAGTGAGCATTAGGCTCCTATTTATAGAGTTTAGAGACACCCTTTGAATTTCAAATTCCACCAACCCCCATGGCTGTTACCAATGATTAATTGGGTGTTTTATGGAATTAAAATAGAGATTTGGGAGTTACTTGGCTGTTGGAATCGTTCAAAATTGGATAAAAACCGAAATTATATGAAGCTGTCAGCCTTTAGGGCCGCGGCGCTTGTTCCAGGCGCCACGGCCCTCAGTCAATTTCAACAACACATTTTTTCAGTTTTTTCCAAAACGTTCCAATTTATTCCCACTTGATTTTGTAACATCCATACACAATATGGGAGTTATAATCATATCTCTATCAGCCATTTCTCATATGGCTTTAAGAAATTCATCTCAATATTGTGTAACAACAAATCTACACAATAATGGGTGATATTTAGGAGTTACAAATATGTGATGAATTTGTAACACCAAATATGTTACATGTTTGGATATTTCACATATATCCAAATAATGCAACTCTCTATTATATGTTACAATATGTGACACTCTATGTCACATTTATTTAATCTAAAACATTATATTATAAAATAATATAATATTACACTATATTATAAAATAATATAACAGTATAGGATTTCACAGTCGTAATCCTTGACTAACTCCAACAACCTGCGCTGCATCATGTTAAACTCCTTCTGAGTAAAGAAGTACTTTAAACTTTTGTGGTCCGTATAAATCTCGCACCGTTCTCCGTAAAGATAGTGGCGCCAAATTTTTAACGCAAAGACCACCGCTACCAACTCCATATCGTGAGTTGGATAGCGCTGTTCGTACTCCTTTAGCTGTCGTGAGGCGTAGGCTATCACCTTGTCGTTTTGCATCAGCACGCATCCTAATCCTAGCTTTGATGCATCGCAGTAGACAACGAACTTATCGTTGGGTGTCGGTACACTGAGTACTGGTGTTGAGCAAAGCTTATCTTTAAGCAACTGAAAGCTTTCTTCACACTTGTCATTCCAGTTAAACTTTTGTTGCTTCCAGGTCAGGTTGGTGAGTGGAGTGGCTATCTTTGAAAAGCCCTCTACAAACTTCCTATAATAACCTGCTAACCCTAAGAAGCTTCTTACTTCAGATGCGTTCTTTGGTCTGGGCCAATCCTTCACGGCCTCTACCTTTGATGGATCTATTGCAACTCCATCTTTCGATATAATGTGCCCGAGGAACGCCACTTGCGAAAGCCAAAACTCGCATTTCTTGAACTTTGCGTAGAGTTGATGCTCCTTCAATCGCGTCAAAATCATCCTCAAATGTTCCTCGTGCTCTACTTATTCCTTGGAGTATATTAAAATGTCGTCGATAAACACAAAGACGAATTTATCTAAGTAGTCTTTGAAGACCCTATTCATTAAGTCCATAAACGCGGCTGGTGCGTTAGTAAGACCAAAAGACATAACCAAGAACTCGTAATGTCCATAACGAGTCCTAAAGGATGTCTTAGGAATATCTTCTCCCTTTACCTTGAGCTGATGATACCCAGACCATAAATCGAACTAAGAAAATACAGTCGCGCCTCGGAGTTGATCAAACAAATCGTCGATCCGAGGTAGCGGGTACTTGTTCTTAATCATTACTTTGTTCAACTCACGATAGTCTGTGCACATCCGCATACTTCCATCCTTCTTCTTCACGAATAGTACCGGAGCTCCCCATGGTGAATGGCTTGGCCTAATAAAACCCAAGTCTAGGAGTTCTTGTAGCTGCGTCTTTAACTCCTTGAGTTCCGTAGGTGCCATCCAGTATGGTGCCTTAAAGATAGGCTCGGTGCCTGGTACTAATTCTATCGTGAAGTCTATTTCTCGAGTTGGCAGCAATCCTGGCAAGTCATCGGGAAATACCTCTAGAAATTCTTGTATAACTCAGACATCTCCAATTTTAAGTGATGTCTCCTTCTCCACATTCGTGATGCTGGCTAAGAATGCTTGACATCCTTTCTCCATCATTCATTGAGCTTTGAGAGATGATACTAACGGGGTGCGCAATCCTGAAGCTTGTCCCATGAAGCATAGTTTCTGGCCGTCAGGAGTCTCAAACATCACCTTCTTGCGTTTGCAGACAATCGTTGCGCCATGCCGTGCTAGCCAATCCATGCCTAGTATTACGCCGAAGTCCTTGATCACAAGTTCTATCAGGTCTCCTTCTAGTTCCTTGTCCTCAATCTTGATTGGTACGCCTCGTACTATCCATGATGATAGAACCACTTTGCCCGAAGGCAACTTGGTTACAAACCTAGTTCTAAATCTTTCACTATGTTTGTCTAGTTTTTTCTATCATTCCTAACGAGATATACAAGTATATTGCTCCAAATCAAGCGATACTAGAACATACACTATCGAGGATAGGAATCTGACCTGTAACTGCTTGTTACTAGCATGGGTTCCTCCCTTGGTCAAGGCAAAGACTTTTGGTCTGGAACAATCGTTTAATCCCTCTTCTCCTCGCTAACATTCATCTGAATCCTTTCTACCTCGATTTCCGTCTCAAAAACGTCGGCATATGTAGTGTTTCCCGGGTTTGCTAATTCAACCCCTAATTCCATCTTTGGTCTAAGTCCTCTAACGAACTTGGTCAACCTCGTAAAGTCAGTTGGAACCAACTCTGGTGCAAACTTGGCTAATCTGTCGAACTGACGAGCATATTCTTCTACCATTAGCGATGACTGCCGAGGTGTAATACTTCTTGTGGAATAGCTCCACAAATCTTGTCCATATCATGGTGGTGACATCGTTAGTCTGCTAAACTAAGTCCCACCATATTCTGGCATCCTTCTTGAGTAATGACGAGACGCAGGATATGCGGTCCGCATTACTGAGATTCATGTGCGTAAGAATTGGCTCCACATTCCTTAGCCACTCTTCTGCCTCAAAGGGGTCTATAGTCCCTTCGAAGTTTGGAGCGTGCTGCTTGCGGAACCTTTCATACACTGGCTCCATGTGCTGTACTGGATACGGCGCGTAATTCGTTATTGGCCATCCCCCATATGGACCAACTTGTTGGGGTGCTGGGGCCATTTGCTGTGGCCGCGATTGCGGCTGCGGCGGAGGCTGAGGCTGAGTTTGAGCCTGTTGGTGTTGTTGCTGCAAAAATTCCTCGACTTGTTGTCGCAGTCTGGCAGCTGGTGGTGCCGGCGTGTTGCGGCGGGCAGTAGCACGCACTCCCCTTCGGTGAACTGGAGGGACTTCATTGGTCGCTGGAACATCATTGAAGGCATTTTCATTGGTGCGTGCAGATCTTCGGAGCGACATCTTCACCCAAAAGTTCTAACAGTCGAGAACATGTTAGAACTTACCCTAATAGGCTCTAAGGCAAAACTTATTCTAAAACAAACATATCTCGGACCTATTTATTATGACTTCTTATGAAAAATTATATAAGTCTTTATTATTATTTAGAGCGGGTTTCTATACTTAGAAAAACAAGTCATCTTTATTTTCTAAGTGTGTTTCTAATCATCCTATATGACTTAATTCTCAGGCTCGAAACTTATCTTTGTTCCAAAGTTAACCATATTGAGGGAGGGCTGGGATCAGTAAAATCGTTCCCACTACTATGGCCCCCTAACTCTCAATAAGGAAACTTGGTTCATTGATTTGTATCCACCCTCACTCATACATGAAAATAAAATAGCATGTTATTCATTTGGAAAAACAATTTTCACTTATTTACAATCATAAAAAAAAAAGAAAATAAAAAAAACAATAAAAATCTATTCTAAAAATCGGGATCTTCTACATCCGATCCGTCATCTAGCATATCGTCATCTATCTCCTCATAATCATCATTGTCTTGAGCCTCAAAATTTCCTCGGGGAAGATTCAAGAAGATCCTATGTTGTTGCTCATTAGTGAATTGAAACTCTAAATCGTAGGTGAACTTAAGTATGAGAGAATAATATCTTAGGGCTACTTGTAAGTCATCATCATTATTTATAGTCTCCCATATTTCTTCTAAAGTTGAAATTACTGAAGGAAAATCTTTTAAAAGCCTAATTACTAGGGCGTATTGTTCTGCAGCTCTCATCATGATTTGCTTAGACTCTTGAAGGTAACCTATCTCTTTGTGGAACAAGATCAATCTCCGAGTGATTTTCTCTAGTGTTCCTACGGTGTTCCTTGGTTCCCTTATTCTCTTTAAAGCCTTAATGGCTCGGATATCCTCATTGCTTAATGCTCCGTTCATACTTAACTGAAAACATAAACACTAAAGTTGTTAGCTATACACATAAGCAAAATAACTATAACTTAAATACTTACTTGGCGGTCAGATTCGGAGCTTTTGAGTGTGTGTATCGAGGAGAACTTCATGCGAAGGAACTGTTTCTCTGATACCAACTGTAATGACCCACTACTCTAGACTTTAGGACCATTAATGAAACTATACATACAAACCCTTAATAAGACTTACATTTGCGAAAATACCATAGTTTTATTAGAAACTTGTAGAAACAAAAGTTACTTTCATAAAATAAGTAGGATATGGGTACCCATTGTCTTTAAAACAAAACATAACTTAATGTAAAAAGGAGTTACATAGAAAGTGCGGAAAATACATGTAAAACCATAAAAAGTAAAACAAGACTACATCCTCGAGAAATTGAACTCTCGACTCCTTGACTCCATTCATCATCGATACACATTCTCTAAGCGTCCACGAATCTTACCGCCTCTAAAGCTATTTTCCTGCACATAAAATAAAAAGGAATGAGCCTAATGCCCAACAAGGAAAATCTAACACATAGTCATAAACATAAAATTTAATAATAAACATAAAGACATATCATAACACTTATTACATACACTTATTATAATGTCCATTATTACTTGGGGTCCCATAGACTAAACAAGTCATATGCCCATGAGATTAGTGGGGTCCTACTAGCTAAGTAGGTCATATGCCCATAATCTTTTTGGGGTCTTGTTAGTCATATGGGTCATATGCCCAAGCCTACAAACATACACATTTCATAACATTTTTATAACATATTTCATAACATATCACATAAGATAACACAAGCATAAAACATATAGATTCTATCCTATTTTCTTTACCAAAGTTACCAGGATATGAGGACAGAGTTGGGACTTTTGGAACACTCCTAAAACCATATATAACAGGGTGAGTAGATATAAAGAAAAAGAAATGAAAGGAATGGAAGGAATAAACCTTGAGAAAAAATACTTACCAAAACCTTTTTGCTTAAGAACTTAGATTTCCTAACCAAAATAAAAATTAAGGTTAGAGGCTGAGTAGAAGACTATGAGAACTTAAAAGATCAAGTACAAAAATGAACTAGAGTTTTGGGTTACCTTGAAGACTTGTAAGACCAATCTACACCTCAAACCGAAATACTATAAAACCTTACTTCCCCAAGTGTTTGATAAGCTTATGATGTTTAAGCTTATGATTTCCCCAAAACCCAAGTGTTTATACTCTCACACTCACTTAGCACTTGCAGCCTCTGAACTTAGAGCAAAAGGTGAATAATGGCTGGGTACTAGGTCCTATTTATAGAGTTTAGGAATGAAAGGATCTTGATTTTACTTGAATAAAAATAATAGCTTTTTATGTGAAAATAATTTGAATAATCGTTCAGCAGAGGCTGAAGACTCGTTCAAAAGATGCTGGATTTATGAAGAAGTTGAATGGCTGAAAGGAAAAAGAATTCAAAAACATTTGAATTATGCTAAAGGAGGCGATATATCGCCCCCTGTAGGCGATATATCGCCTGGGCCAGTATGCCCGAGGCGACCGTGCATCGTTTCGTGTTTTCCGTATCTACGTGCTGCGATATATCGCCCCTTATAGCTGCGATATATCGGCACACGCTGAATATTTAAACACGAAATTACACATTTTTAGCTAAGTTTGATAGGAGTAAACAGCCTTGACTAAGCCCTCAATGTATTCAAAGCTGCTGACTGACCCTATTGCATTCAAACTTTACTCCTTATTAAATTAAATCCTCAAAATACTTAATCCTTAATCACCCATTCATAACATGTGCTTGAAATCCTATTGGTCCTCATCTAAACCTTATAGTATAACAAATGTTATCCTTAATATCAGTCATATAATCAAACCTTAGGTTATACTTAATATTCCTAAACTATAGGTTAAACTTAGAAAATCTATAAGTACTACTATGAGTGTCCAAATAATTCCCGGTCTGAACCAAAAATCCACAGTTACAAAGATAACACTATACATACTATAATACTACTATCTAACTAGCTAAGTAAAGTTCATGGACTCTACATGACGGGTCTGCCAAGGATGAATAAGCAGCATAATTCCGCTTGGATAGTAATAGATAGCCTAACCAAGTCAGCTCATTTCCTTCCTGTTAACACTTCATACACGGTAGACCAATATGTAGACATTTATGTCTAAGAGATTGTACGATTGCATGGAATCTCCAAGACGATAGTGTCGGATAGAGGATCAGTGTTTACGTCGAGATTTTGGGGAAGTTTAAAGCAAGCTATGGGTACTAAGTTAAGTCTTAGTACAACTTTTCATCCTCAGACAGAAGGGTAGTCCGAGCGTACGATTCAGATTTTAGAGGATATGCTACGCGCGTGTGTACTTGATTTCAGAGGATCATGGAATAAGTACTTGCCGTTGATAGAGTTCTCCTACAACAACAGCTACCAGTCAACGATCGAGATGGCACCTTATGAGTTGCTATATGGAAGAAGGTGCCGATCGCCGTTGCACTGGGACGAGGTAGGAGAAAGGCAGCTTCTAGGTCCCGAAGCTGTTAGACAAGCTCAAGAAGCAGTAGTGCTTATTAGAAAGCGTATGCTTGCTGCTCAAAGCCGTCAGAAAATCTATGCAGATGCCAAGCGACGCGATGTGGAATTCCAAGTTGGAGATCAAGTCTTCATGAAGATATCTCCTATGAAAGGTGTAAAGCGGTTTGGAAAGAAAGGCAAGCTTAGTCCCCGATTCATACGTCCTTTTGAGATATTGGAGAAAGTAGGGGCAGTTGCGTATAGACTAGCCCTACCGCCAGCACTAGCAGATAGTCACAACGTGTTCCACATCTCGATGTTACGCAAATATGTGTCAGACCCATCTCACATCCTCAAGTACGATACGATAGCACTCCAAAAAGACTTAAGTTGCGAGGAACGACCAGTTAGCATCCTAGATAGGGGGATGAAGCAGTTATGGTCCAAGAGCTTTCCTATAGTCAAAGTCCTATGGAGTAATAGTTCTGAACGAGTGGCAACGTGGGAGTTAGAGGAGGACATGCAAAGCCGGTATCCGGAATTATTTGGTAAGTAAATTTCTAGGACGAAATTCTTTTTAGTACGGGAGAATTGTAGAGTCCAAGAACTTTCTTAGCTAAGTTAGATAGTTGTATAATAGTAATAATAGTATTATCTTTATGACTGTGGATTTTTGGTTCAGACCAGGATTTATTTGGACACTCATAGTAGTACTTGTAGATTTTCTAAGTTTAACCTATAGTTTAGGAATATTAATTTTAACCTAAGGTTTGATTAATATGACTTATATTGAGGATAATATTTATTATACTATAAGGTTTAGATAAGAACCAATAAGATAATAACACATGTTATGTATGGGTTTATTAATGATTAAGTATTTTGAGGATTTAATTTATGAAGGTTAAAATTTGAATACTCTAAGGTCAGTCAGCAGCTTTGAAAATGTTTAGAGGGCTTAGTCAAGGTTGTTTACTCAATTCAAATTAAGCTAAAAATGTGTAATTTTGTGTTTAAATATTCAGCGTATGCCGATATATCGCAGCTATAGGGGGCGATATATTGCAGTACGAAGATACGGAAAACACGAAATGATGCACGATTGCCTCGAGCATAATGGTCCAGGCGATATATCGCCTCCCTCAGCATATTTTGAAAGTTTTCAAAAAGGTTTTCTATTCAAACCTTCAACCTCTTGATAAGTCCATCACCTTTCTGAACGAGTCTTCAGCCTCTGCTGAATGATAATTCAAATTATTTTCAGTTAATAGCCATTATTTTTATTCAAGTTAAATGAGATCTTTTCATTCCTAAACTCTATAAATAGGACCTAGTACCCAGCCATTTATTCATCTATTACTCTAAGTTCAGAAGCTGCAAGTTGCTAGGTGAGTATGAGAGTATAAACACTTGGGTTGGGAATTATAAGCTTATCAAACACTTGGGGAAGTAAGGTTTATTCACATTTCGGTTCAAGGTTTAGATTGATCATATAAGTCTTCAAGGTATTTCCAAACTCTAGTCCATTTCTGTATTATGTTCTTTGAAAATTCTCATAGTCTTTTACTCATTCTAACCTTATTCTTATTCTTGGTTAGGAAATCCAAGTTCTTAAGCACAAGGTTTTTGGTAAGTATATAGCATAGATCCTTCTTCACTTTCATCACTTTTCTTCAATATACTCACCATATTATAAATGGTTTTTAGAAGTGTTCCAAGGTCCCAAATCAGTTCCCATATCCCGGTTATTTTGGTAAGGAAAATTGGATAGGATTTATGTGTTATATGATTTTATATGTTATCTTATGATTTTATGTTATGTAAAATGTTATGTTAAGTATGATTGCAGACTTGGGCATATGACCTATATGACAAACAAGCCCCAAAATAGATTATGGGCATATGATTTGCTTAGCTAGCAAGACCCCACTTTTCTAATGGCATATGACTTGCTTAGTTTATGGGACCCTAAGTAATAATGGCCATTATAGTATATATGTGACATAAGTGTTATGGTATGTTTTTATGTTGCATTATGAATTTTCATGTATATGGCTATATGTTAGATTTTCCTTGCTGGGCATTAGGCTCACTCCTTTTTGTTTATATGTGCAGGAAAATAGTTCTAATAGCGAGAAAGGTTCTTTGAAGCTTGGGGAATCACTACTACAAAATTGTACTTAGACGACATGCATGAGATGATGTTTGTGGTAAAACTGTCGTGTCATGTTAAAAATATACATGACACAATAGTCGCTCACAAACTATTGTGCCATGAAAATTAAAACTCACATGAAACAACAGTTCTAATGAGACTGTTGTATCATGTCTATTTTTAACATGAGACAACATTTCTACTTAAACTGTTGTCTAATGCAATACAACTTTTCTAATCAAGTACTAATTTAATTTGTATTTTTTAATATAATTTAATATATTTTATTTAAATATATTAATTAATAATTTGCAACACACAAAATAGCTACTAGTTAAAGAATGACCTTTGTTTTTAAATGAGTTATTCAAATAATTCTTTAAATTTTTTAATTTTTTTTTGTAATATTAATTGCTAATTGAATTACTTATTATATATTTAATAAAATAAGATTTCTTTTATTAAAAATTCATTAATGATGGTGCTGTTTGGTAACACTTAAAAAAATAGGTTTTTATTTAGTTAATCAAAAAATTGAGAATTGAACATAAAACAGTATTTGGTAACTTTATTTTTATTTATTATTTTTAAAATTTTAATTAAAATTCATTAAATTTTGAAAATATAATTTTTTTTCACTTTTAATTTTTTTTAAACCGTTTCGACTTTTTGTTTCTTTTTTTCTTCTCTTCTTCAAATCAACACCTTATTTCATATTGTTAAACAAAAAATAAAAATAAAATTTATCAAACGCGTTTATTGTTTTTAAAAACAAAAAATATAATAAACACGTTTGATAACTTTTATTTTTATTTTTTGTTTAACAATATGAGGTTTTGATTTGAAGAATAGAAGAATAAAAAGAAAGGAAAAATCGAAAGCAGTTTAAAAAAATTTTGAAAGTGAAAAAAATCTATTTTCAAAATTTAATAAATTTTAATTAAAATTTAAAAAAATAACAAATAAAAATAGAATTACTAAACATATTTTATATTTAATTGTTAAATTTTTAATTAATTAAATAAAACACTAATTTTTAAGTGTTACCAAACAATATAAATTTTTTAACTAATTAAACACAACCGATACTTTTTAAAAATTTATAGTATTAATTTTATTTTTTTCTTTTAAAACTAATAAAACTATTTTTTAAAAAACAGATTATTTTTTCTCTTTTTTATTTTGTAAAGAATGACTTATTTCTAGGTTAAAAAATTGCCCCAGTAATCGTGAACCCCTCCACCCTCGTTTGACCTTGCTCGCAGCACCTCCTCCATGACGGTGCCTCCCACCTCCGTTCGACAACCCCGGATAGCACCCCAAGATAGTAGCCCAGTCGCCGTTCGACTCCAGGACAGCAACCCCGCCATTGCTCGACATCCACAACAGTTCGTGTGACTGGAGTCAACCTCTCTTCTCCGGCGACTGGATTCTTCCTTCTCAGGCGACAACACCTCAGGTGCGCTACGGATTCTCCAGGTATGGACCTCCGCCCTCTCTCATATATGTTCATAGCTCACACCATATTAGAGCAATCACTGGAGTCCCAATTGCTTTCTTTCCCTTTTCTTTATTTTTTTTCCTCTCAAAGTTCAAACTCCCAATAATTCTTCTCAACTTTCTTTCTTCTGATTTCTGGGATTGAAGATTCAGAATGCCGAATTGGGCCTTGATGAACTGTTGCCAGCACGATCAAGTTGTCTTCTTGACCACTATTGGAGTCTTCACCGTTGTTATCCTCTTTGTAAGTTTTTTTTTTTATGAATAAAACACCCCTTTAAGCTATGTTTGGTTTCCAAGAAAGAAAATGAAAAAAAAATGGAGTCTTTTGTTTTGGTTGATTCAAAGTATCATCGGTTGCATAAAAGGGGACGCACTTGCACATGATTTTGATTCTTCGTACATTTTTTTCTCAAAAATCTGAGAGTAGTATTTCCTTTGTTTCACCATGTACATGTGCTTTTAAATTAAAGGCGAGTTTCCCATTTCTTTCTTTTTGTGATCTTGAACTTTTTAAACTTTGGGTCTCTTTGGAGAGTTTTGTTTTGTTAAATCTTACCTTGATTTGTTTATAAAAATATAGAAGTTGTCCTGTATAGTAGAAGAGCTACTATTGGTACAAGGGCTAGTCATTTAGACCTTGCTTGGTTTAATAAGTAAGACTGTATGTATGGGTGTACTCTAAATCTTGAATATGGCTTATAGGTTTGCTCTTTTGTGTAATTGTTCTTTCGCAGACTCTTTCTATTAATTTAGGAATGTATTCACCAAATTTTATGAAAAATAAATTATAGGAACATTTCTTATGACTTATCATAAACACCTACAAAGATAAAACATACAAGTTTTGCTTTGCTTAAATGGAATGCAGAAATTTTGATGATAGAATTAATGTGCTAGAGACTAGTAGTATAGTAGTTGGATGATCGAGACATCTTGTGATTAGCAACTGTCATATATCTGTTTGGAGTGTAAGAAAGGGTGAGATGTTGGTCAAAATGGCGAGACACTGAGACGTATAGAGAAACACGGTTGTATGTGAAAATTATTTATTAGAAGTTATTTTGTTTGTTGCGCTCTGTATTTCTTTTGACATTGGTTTTAACACAATGAAATTTACTTGGTCAAACTTATGGTACGGAAGTAGAAAATAGAAAGAAAGGGAAACTTGTAATAGCTACTTTCAAATGATCTATTGGGTCATTAGGGTCTGAGGTACATTTGAGTAGAGTGTACGAGTTTTTAACAAGGGAAGCATGGATCAAAATGATAAGCATCAAGCCAAACCAAATGATAGAGGCTAGTGAAAATTGACAATGAGATGGCTGCAAAGATTCATTGGGTTGAGTTAGCTTTCAACTAGTTGATTTGACCGATCCACTTTAAAATGACTGTCAAGTTTGCAGGCTAATGTAGATACATCTAACCTAGCTACCTAGAAAAGGAAAAATTATTAATAATGAAGAGTGGTAAACAGAAAATGTTGAAGGACTACTGGGCCGTATTCATAACAGAAAATGTTGAAGGACTGCTGGGTTGTAGTAAACAGCTGTGTTTATTTTACAGCTGTATTTATTTACCTAATTTCTTAAATAGATACTAATATGATTAGGACTAGACTTAGAAGGATCATCTGTTAGGCATATGAATCCTATTATTTCCTGATTTTATGTTTTCTGCCTCTTCCTTTTCCGTGTGCTTTCCTCTATTTATTAGTGGTTTGTGATGAATAAAAGATAGATTATTGAGATTTGAGACCTAATAGCTGAAAGGAAATAAACATGAGACGATTTTGGTAAATGCCAAGATGGTCTGAACTTTTAATAGTCTTGTTGATAGCTTTGGCAAACTTCATATTCAATTTGGCAGCTCTAATGACATTAACTTTTTTGTTGTGCATGTTGTAGCTCTGGAGAACAGTACTACTCACACCCTTTAAGCTCATCACAGTGTTCTTGCATGAAGCAAGTCATGCTATTGCTTGCAAACTCACATGTGGTCATGTTAGAAGCTCTTCACCTTTCCCCTCTTTTGTACTCAATGCTTATATTGTGAAGCTAGTTCATGCCCTTAATCCTCATTTTCGTGGTTCCTGAAGTCAGTCATGCAAACTAATATGATCTCAATTGTAGGTGGAGGGAATCCAAGTCCATGCAAATGAGGGTGGCGTCACACAAACGCATGGTGGTGTATACTGGTTGATATTACCTGCAGGATGTAATACACTTTTTTCCCTAGCAACTATTTTTTCTATGGTCCACGCCCTACTTTAGAGTTTGTTAAGTGGAAATGAAACATTGCATGCTTTTCTTTGATAGAATATTCATGAATGTATTTCCTCTGTCTTTGCATTCCTTAGTTCAATTGATTTTTTTTTTCAATCTGAACAAAAAAAGCTTCACTTCAATAGACCTTTTTTTTTTTCTCAGTTCTTTATGTATTCATGGTGTTTCTTACGTGCGTCAATTATACATGTTCGCCTTGCACTTGGTTTCTGGCACTGAACTACCCTTAAGAATTTCTTATTACTGATTATTCTTTCAAATTGCATACACCAAGTTCAATTGTAGTAAAACTGAAAATGAGGTCTTTGTAAAGTCCGTAGAATTTTTTATTTCTTTTGATATTGGTTTTACAATTTTTGTCAATTAGCATGATGTGTTTCCATGGCTTCATGCTTTATACGAAATTTTACATACTCAGATCTTGGCTCATCATTCTGGGGAATGACTTTGATACTCGCATCAACAAATCTCCTCACTGTGAGAATTGTTGCTGGTTGTTTAATTGTTGCTCTATTTGTGGTGCTCCGTATTGCTAAAAACGTAAGATTGCTATTTCATATATTTCAGTTTTGAGAAATGCAAACATTATTGCATATTGTCTTCATCAGTTACTATGAAGTGAGCACTTATTAATTTTTCCTTTTAATCTTGTTCATTATATAGTGGACACTCTGTGGACTTTGTATTGGTAAGAAACTTTATTGAGTTGTTTAAAAGTACTGTCAATTTTATATATTCAAATGCTTCCTTACCATTTTCTGATGGTTACTGGTTGACTCCATCAGGATTCATCATTTTTCTTGCTTTAATTTGGGTTCTGCAAGAAATGACAACAGTCCCTATTCTCTGTTACGTTATTCTCTTTATAGGTACTTTTTTATCTTATTATTTTTGTGGCAAAACTCCTTTATTAGTTTTTATACTTACTATCGCATCTTTTTGGATGGAGATTTACAACTGTAAATGTTTGATTTAGTTAATTGCAGGTGTGATGAACAGCTTGTTTTCAGTATATGGTATGTGCCACCACTCATCTTTAGCAAGTAACCTATCGATTACCAATTCTACACTTGTGTTTGCTATTCAAATACATATGACAGATATCTATGATGATTTAATATCTCGAAGAGTCAACTCCAGTGATGCTGAGAAGTTTGCTGAAATTTGTCCTTGTTGCAATGGAGTTGGATGGGGAGTCATATGGTGAGCATGTTGTTTAAAACTCATTTATATTGATCTTTTTATTAGTCCCTAAGCATTTGTAAAAAGTTGAGTTGGTTTAGAATTTTAAATTCAACGACATACCATAACTTTCAAAAAGTCTTAATCTTTAACATAGAATCCTAAAAAAAATGGAGGGTGGGAGAAAATAGCACATAGAATTTAGAAAAGTGAAATGATTTCTTGTTCTTTACACACTTTGAATCATCAAATAAAAATGAGCCCTTAAATTTATAGGTGATGTTTATGCCCCTTTCATAAATGCCCAATTATAACTGTCATCGAAATTTTTTGCTCTTGATGGTTACTATAATTTAATGTTTCTATTGTGTAGGAATTTGGGTACAATAGCAGACTAGCAGTATAAAGGCCTTGGCATATTTGCATCTACAATTAGTATCCCTTTGCATAAAGAGTTTTATTAGATATATTTGAGTGTCAAGTAAACAGAAATCCAACTCAAGTGGCAAAATTGATTTTTTTTTAAATCATTAATTGGATAAATCATATAGGTGTGCCAGTTTTATATGTGTGTCTTTGTTTTCTCATACCCAATAGCAAGTGTCCTGATTTTTCGCTCTTGGTGAGTTCCACAATTTGAGTGCTTTTGTTGTGTAGGAATTTTGGGACAGTAGCTGTAACAAGGTCATTGAATATACAATTGAAGTATCCTTCAAAGGGCTTTATTATGTCTATTCAAATGGCAAATATCCATGGCTTTAAGTCAACTGACAACAGTGGCTCAAGAGGTGCATTGATTGTTCTAGAAGGCTTAGATCGCTGTGGAAAAACAAAAGTCTAGTTGTCTACACAAGTACTTGGAAGGATTGGGGCATTCAGCTGAATTATGGCGATTCCCAGACAGAACAATAAGTCAGGGGCAAATGATATCATCCTATCTTTTCAATGAATCTCAACTTCATGATCATGCTATACATCTTCTTTTCAGTGCCAACCGTTGGGAGAAGAGGTTAGCTATGTCATTCTAAATTTTTTATATGCATTGGAATTCATTATTGCTTTATGGTTGATTTAGATAACGAATAATTTTTTTCTTCTGTTTATTTAGCCTTTTGTATTATTTATTGGTTCTTGAAACAAAAAATTGGCTGAGTTCATATCTGTAACTGGTTTAATGTGGTGATGGATGATATGTTGATTTAACAAAAGTCATGGCACGGCTCTTATCTTTCAGATTATTCAGAGGGTAAAGACAGGCCAAATGGATGGCTAGTGGTGAAATAGTAAACTATTTGTTGAATATTTGGTTTGTTAAATTAAAAAAATATATTCAAATTATAATGCTTCCTATCATTGCTGTTGTCATAAATGTTGGATTTTTCATTAAAACCATATTGTATGACAGAAGCAAACGTGGGAGTTTTGAAAAATTCTTGTTCTTTGCAGATCCTTGATGGAAAGTAAATTGAAATCTGGAACCACCATCATTGTTGACCGGTATTCTTATTCTGGGGTGGCTTTCTCTTCTGCCAAAGGACTAGATTTTTTGTGGTGTAAGATGAAGATATGCTTAGTTGTTTTTATAAACAATTGTTTGTATTTAATTTCTAACAAACCAGATCATCTTTGTAGGCTCCAGAAAAAGGGTTATTGGCTCCAGATCTTGTAGTATATCTTGATATACCACCAGAGGTAATTAAGTTATATAATTTTCAGGCTAGTATGTAAATTCATGAATATACCAATTTTGGTTACTGCCAATTTTGAGGTTATAACTTTTTTACAATGAATGATACATGATTTTGGACCATTTACACAATCTAGATACAAAGCTCTCCCTGATGTTCAATCTGCCTTATTTTAAGTTTTAAACCTCCAGGAAGACCTTTAATTGTAGTTTCTCACATGGTGAAAAGGCATCTATATCTTTTCTTTTTTTTGGTCTAAACTTTGTGCTGAATTGCGACATTACATTATGATTCTCAGAAAGTCGCAAAAAGAGGAGGATATGGAGGAGAGAGGTATGAGCAGCTGGAGTTTCAGAAGAAAGCTAGGCAATGTTACAAGGCTCTTCATGATGCTTCTTGGATGGTAATTTTGTGTTTCGTTTGGTGACAAGTAATAAAGCATAATGTAACTTTAAAAGTCATCTTTTTTTTTTAATATTGATTAAAGTATGATAATAGAGAGATGGGTTATTTCATGAACAGTCACATATGAGGTACTAAAATTACTAATTTATGGTATTTCATTTGCTCATTAGTAAGGTGTAGAGTCCAAGAACTTTACTTAGCTAATTATTTAGTAGTATTATAGTATGTATAGTATTACCTTTGTAACTATGGATTTTTGGTTCAGACCGGGAATTATTTGGACACTCATAGTAGTACTTATAGATTTTCTAAGTTTAAGCTATAGTTTAAGAATATTAATTTTATCCTAACGTTTGATTATATGACTGATATTAAGAATAATATTTATTATACTATAAGGTTTAGATAAGGACCAATAGGATTTTAAGCACATGTTATGAATGGGTGATTAAGGATTAAGTATTTTGAGGATTTAATTTAATAAGGAGTAAAGTTTGAATGCAATAGGGTCAGTCAGCAGCTTTGAATACGTTGAGGGCTTAGTCAAGGCTGTTTACTCCATTCAAACATAGCTAAAAATGTGTAATTTCGTGTTTAATTAATCAGCGTGTGCCGATATATCGCAGCTATAAGGGCGATATATCGCAGCACGTAGATACGGAAAACACGAGACGATGCACGACTGCCTCGGGCATACTGGCCCAGGCGATATATCGCCTACAGGGGGCGATATATCGCCTCCTTCAGTATGTTTTGAAAGTTTTTGAATTCTTTTTCCATTCAACCATTCAACCTCTTGATAAGTCCAGCATCTTTTTGAACGAGTCTTCAGCCTCTGCTAAACGATTATTCAAATTATTTTCACCTAAAAAGCTATTATTTTTATTCAAGTAAAATCAAGATCCTTTCATTCCTAAACTCTATAAATAGGACCTAGCACCCAGCCCTTATTCATCTTTTGCTCTAAGTTCAGAGGCTGCAAGTGCTAAGTGAGTGTGAGAGTGTAAACACCTGGTTTGGGGAAATCATAAGCTTGATCCTCATAAGCTTATCAAACACTTTGGGAAGTAAGGTTCTATAGTATTTCGGTTTGTGGTGTAGGTTGGTCTTACAAGTCCTTAAGGTAACCCAAAACTCTAGTTCATTGGTTTTATGTTATTTTCTTTCTCTTAGCCTTCTACTCAGTCTTCTAACCTCATTCTTATTTTGGTTAGGAAATCTAAGTTATTGAGCACATAAGTTTCGGTAAGTATGTTTCTCAATGGTTTAGTCTTCCCATTCCTTTTCATCTCTTTTTCTTCATTAGACTCACTCTTTGTCATAATGGTTATTAGGAGTGTTCCAAAGTCCCAACGCTGTTCACATATCTCGGTAACTTTGGTAAGGAAAATAGGATAGAATTTATATGTTTTATGCTTGTGTTATCTTATTTGATTATGTTATGAAATATGTTATAAGATATGTTATGAATATGTATGTTTGTAGGCTTGGGCATATCACCCATATGACTAGCAAGACCCCAAATAGATTATGGGCATATGACCTACTTAGCTAGTAGGACCCCACTAATCTCATGGGACCTGTTTAGTTTATGATTATTTTGAAATTTATGTAGATGAAGTATGTGTTATATTTTCCTTGCTGGGCATTAGGCTTATTCCTTTCTGTTTTATGTGCAGGAAAATAGCTATTAGTGGCGGTAAGGTTCGTGGATGCTTGGAGATTGTGTATCGATGGTGAATGGATTTAAGGAGTCGAGAGTTCGATTTCGAGGATGTAGTCTTTTATTTATGGGTTTATGTGTAATTTTTCCGCACTTTCTATGTAACTCCTTTATTTTAAATTATGTTTTGTTTTTAAGACAATGGGATCCCATATCCTTCTTGATATTTTTGTAAGTAACTCTTATTTTTACAAGTTTTCTAATAAATTTATGGTAATTTTCGCAAATGTAAGTTTTATTAAGGAATTGTATGTATAGTTTCGTTAATGGTCCAAAAGTCTAGAGTAGTGGGTCATTACAGTTGGTATCAGAGAAACGGTTCCTTCACATGATGTTCTCCTCGATACACACACTCAAAAGCTCCGAATCTGACCACCAAGTAAGTATTTAAGTTATGGTTATTTTGCTTATATGTATAGCTAACAACCTTAGTGTTTATATTTTCAGTTAAGTATGAACGGAGCATTAAGCAATGAGGATATCCGAGCCATTAAGGCTTTAAAGAGAATAAGGGAACCAAGGAACACCGTAGGAACACTAGAGAAAATCACTCGGAGAATGATCTTGTTCCACAAAGAGATAGGTTACCTTCAAGAGTCTAAGAAAATCATGATGAGAGCTCCAGAACAATATGTCCTAGTAATTAGGCTTTTAAAATATTTTCCTTCAGTAATTTCAACTTTAGAAGAAATATGGGAGAATATAAATAATGATGATGACTTACAAGTAACCCTAAGATATTATTCTCTCATACTTAAGTTCACCTATGATTTATAGTTTCAATTCACTAATGAAGAACAACATAGGATCTTCTTGAATCTTCCCCGAGGAAATTTTGAGGCTCAAGACAATGATGATTATGAGGAGATAGATGAAGATATGCTAGATGAGGGATCAGATGTAGAAGATCCCGATTTTTAGAATAGTAGTTTTCATTGTTTGTTTTATTTCTTTCTTATTTTATGATTGTAATAAGTGAAAACTATTTTTAAAAATGAATAACATGTTATTTTATTACCATGTATGAGTTTGATTTTTTTTGCAATCATAATAAATAATAAATAAAATGAATAATGACTAAGTTCGGTAAGGGTGGATACAAATCAATGAACCAAGTTTCCTTATTGAGAGTTAGGGGGCCTTAGTAGTGGGAACGAATTTACTGATCCCAGCCCTCCCTCAATATGGTTAACTTTGGAACAAAGATAAGTTTCGAGCCTGTGGATTAAGTCATATAGGATAATTAGAAACACACTTAGAAAATAAAGATGACTTGTTTTTCTAAGTATAGAAACCCACTATAATAATAATAAAGACTTATATAATTTTTTTCATAAGAAGTCATAATAAATAGGTCTGAGTTATGTTTGTTTTAGAATAAGTTTTGCCTTAGAGCCTATTAGGGTAAGTTCTAACATGTTCTCGACTGTTAGAACTTTTGGTGAAGATGTCGCTCCGAAGATCTGCACGCACCAACGGAAACGCCTCCAACGCCGTCCCAGCAACCAATGAAGTCCCTCCAGTTCGCCGAAAGGGAGTGCGTGCTACTGCCTGCCGCAACGCGCCAGCACCGCCAGCTGACAACACTGCGAAGATCGCCAGAATGCGACAACAAGTCGAGGAACTTTTGCAGCAACAACGCCAACAGGCTCAAACTCAGCCTCAGCCTCCGCCGCAGCCGCAGCCACAACAAATGGCCCCAGTACCCCAACAAGTTGGTCCATATGGGGGATGGCCAATGAAAAATTACACGCCGTATCCAGTACAGCACATGGAGTGAGTGTATGAGAGGTTCCGCGAGTAGCATGCTCCAAACTTCGAAGGGACTATAGACCCCTTTGAGGCAGAAGAGTGGCTAAGGAACGTGGAGCTGATTCTGACGCACATGAATCTCAGTAATGCAGACCGCATATCCTGCATCTCGTCATTCCTCAAGAAGGATGCCAGAATATGGTGGGACTTAGTTCAGCAGACTAACGATGTCGCCACCATGATATGGACAAGATTTGTGGAGCTGTTCCACAAGAAGTATTTCACCTCGGCAGTCAACGCTAATGGTAGAAGAATATGCTCGTCAGTTTGACAGATTAGCCAAGTTCGCATCGGAGATGGTTTCAATCGATTTTATGAGGATGACCAAGTTCGTTAGAGGACTTAGACCAAAGATGGAATTAAGGGTTAAGCTAGAAAACCCAGGAAATACTACCTATGCCAATGTTCTAGAGACGACAACAGACGTAGGAAGGATTCAGATGAATGTTAGTGAGGAGAAGAGGGATTAAACGATGGTTACAGACCAAAGTCTTTGCCTTGACCCAGGGAGGAACCCATGCTAGTAACAAGCAATTACAAGTCAAATCCTATCCTCGATAGTATATGTTCTAGTATCGCTTGATTTGGTAGCGATATACTCGTATATCTCGTTAGGAATGATAGAAAAACTAGACAAACCTTGTGAAAGATTTAGAACTAGGTTTGTAACCGAGTTGCCTTCGGGCAAAGTAGTTCTATCATCACGAATAGTACGAGGCGTACCGATCAAGATTGAGGACATAGAACTAGAAGGAGACCTGATAGAGCTAGTGATCAAGGACTTCGACGTAATACTAGGCATGGATTGGCTAGCACAGCATGGCGCAACAATCGACTACAAACGCAAGAAGGTGATGTTCGAGACTCCTGACGGCCAAAAGCTATGCTTCATGGGACAAGCTTCAGGATTGTGCACCCCGTTAGTGTCATCTCTCAAAGCTCAGAGAATGATGGAGAAAGGATGTCAAGCATTCTTAGCCAGCATCACGAACGTGGAAAGGGAGACACCGCTTAAGGTTGGAGATGTCCGAGTTATACAAGAATTTCCAGATGTATTTCCCGATGACTTGCCAGGATTGCCGCCAAATCGAGAAATAGACTTCACGATAGAATTAGTACCAGGCACCGAGCCTATCTCTAAGGCACCATAACGAATGGCACCTATGGAACTCAAGGAGTTAAAGACGGAGCTACAAGAACTCCTAGACTTGGGTTTTATTAGGCCAAGCCATTCACCATGGGGAGCTCCGGTACTATTCGCGAAGAAGAAGGACGGAAGTATGCGGATGTGGATAGACTATCATGAGCTGAACAGAGTAACGATTAAGAACAAGTACCTGTTACCTCGGATCGACGATTTGTTTGATCAACTCTGAGGCGCGACTGTATTTTCAAGATCGATTTACGGTCCGAGTATCATCAGCTCAAGGTAAAGGGAGAAGATATTCCTAAGACAGCCTTTAGGACTCGTTATGGACATTATGAGTTCTTGGTTATGTCTTTTTGTCTTACTAACGCACCAGCCACGTTTTATGGACTTAATGAATAGGGTCTTCAACGATTACTTGGATAAATTCGTCGTTGTGTTTATCGACGACATTTTAATATACTCCAAGAATGAAGCAGAGGACGAGGAACATTTGAGAATGATTTTGACGCGATTGAAGGAGCATCAACTCTACGCAAAGTTCAAGAAATGCGAGTTTTGGCTTTCACAAGTGGCGTTTCTCGGGCACATTATATCGAAAGATGGAGTTGCAGTAGATCAATCAAAGGTAGAGGCCGTGAAGGATTGGCCCAGACCAAAGAACACGTCTGAAGTAAGAAGCTTTCTAGGGTTAGCAGGTTATTATAGGAAGTTTGTAGAGGGCTTTTCAAAGATAGCCACTCCACTTACCAACCTGACCCGGAAGCAACAAAAGTTTAACTGTAATGATAAGTGTCAAGAAAGCTTCCAAATGCTTAAGGATAAGCTTTGTTCAACATCAGTACTTAGTGTACCAACACCCAACGATAAGTTCGTTGTCTACTGCGATGCATCAAAGCTAGGATTGGGATGCGTGCTGTTGCAAAACGACAAAGTGATAGCCTACGCCTCACGACAGCTAAAGGAGTACGAACAGCACTATCCAACTCACGACATGGAGTTTGCAGCGGTGGTCTTTGCGTTAAAAATCTGGCGCCATTATCTTTACGGAGAACGGTGCGAGATTTATACGGACCGCAAAAGTTTAAAGTACTTCTTTACGCAGAAGGAGCTCAACATGAGGCAGCGCAGGTGGTTAGAGTTAGTAAAGGATTACGACTGCGAAATCCTATACCACCCAGGTAAGGCGAATGTAGTTGCCGATGCGCTTAGTAGGAAAAGCTATGGGAACTTAGCAGCCTTATCCGGAATAGAAAAGCCGCTACAGCAGGAGCTTATCAGTGCCGGAATAGAAGTGGTTGTAGGCAAGCTGGCTAACTTGTCTATCCAATCGAATCTACTAGAGGACATACGGATTGGTCAGAGACATGAGGAATCGCTAGCAGCACATATTGAAGCAGTTAGAGAAGGCAAGAATACCGATTTCTCAATATCTAGCCAAGGTTTATTGAGATATAAGGATCGGGTATGTGTGGCAAATGATCAAAGTATTAAGAAGACGATTCTGGAAGAAGCGCACAGCGCCCCGTACTCAGTTCATCCAGGGTCTACCAAGATGACTCATTACATCAAGGCAATCTATTGGTGGCCAGGGATGAAGAAGGACATAGCGGAGTTTATATCTAAGTGTCTTGAATGCCAGCAAGTGAAAGTAGAGCATCAGCAGCCTGCAGGCTTATTACCACCGCTTAGCGTACCAGAATGGAAGTGGGACGATATAGCTATGGACTTTGTGACGAGTCTGCTAAAGACGAATAACCAACATGATTCTGCTTGGATAGTAATAGATAGACTAACCAAGTCGGCTCATTTTCTGCCTATTAAGACTTCATACACGGCAGACCAATATGCAGACATCTACATCCAAGAGATAGTACGGTTGCATGGAATCCCCAAGACAATAGTATCAGATAGAGGATCTGTGTTTACGTCAAGATTTTGGGGAAGTTTACAGCAAGCTATGGGTACTAAGTTAAGTCTTAGTATAGCTTTTCATCCTCAGACCGATGGGCAGTCCGAGCGTACGATTCAGATTTTAGAGGATATGCTACGCGCGTGTGTACTTGATTTCGGAGGATCATGGAACAAGTACTTGCCGCTAATCGAGTTCTCGTACAACAACAGCTACCAGTCAACGATCGAGATGGCACCTTATGAGTTGCTGTATGGAAGAAGGTGCCGATCAACGTTGCACTGGGACGAGGTAGGAGAAAGGCAGCTTCTAGGGCCCGAAGCTGTTAGACAAGCTCAAGTAGCAGTAGTGCTTATTAGACAGCGTATGCTCGCTGCTCAAAGCCGTCAGAAAAGCTATGCGGATGCCAAGCAACGCGATGTGGAATTCCAAGTCGGAGATCAAGTCTTTCTGAAGATATCTCCTATGAAAGGTGTCAAGCGGTGCTTGAAGAAAGGCAAGCTTAGTCCCCGATTCATAGGTCCTTTTGAGATATTGGACAAAGTGGGACCAGTTGCATATAGACTAGCCCTACCGCCAGCACCAGCCGATAGTCACAACATCTTCCACATCTTGATTTTACGCAAATATGTGTCAGACCCATCTCACGTCCTCAAGTACGATACAATAGCGCTCCAGAAAGACTTAAGTTACGAGGAACGACCGGTTAGCATCCTAGATAGGGGGATGAAGCAGTTACGGTCCAAGAGCTTTCCTATAGTCAAAGTCCTATGGAGTAATCGTTCTAAACGAGAGGCAAAGTGGGAGTTGGAGGAGGACATGCAAGGACGGTATCCGGAGTTAATTGGTAAGTAAATTTTTAGGACGAAATTATTTTTCGTAGGGGAGAATTGTAGAGTCCAAGAACTTTACTTAGCTAATTATTTAGTAGTATTATAGTATGTATAGTATTATCTTTGTAACTGTGGATTTTTGGTTCAGACCGGGAATTATTTGGACTCTCTTAGTAGTACTTATAGATTTTCTAAGTTTAACCTATAGTTTAAGAATATTGATTTTAACCTAAGGTTTGATTATATGACTGATATTAAGAATAATATTTATTATACTATAAGGTTTAGATAAGGACCAATAGGATTTTAAGCACATGTTATGAATGGGTGATTAAGGATTAAGTATTTTGAGGATTTAATTTAATAAGGGTAAAAGTTTGAATGCTATAAGGTCAGTCAGCAGCTTTGAATACGTTGAGGGCTTAGTCAAGGCTGTTTACTCCATTCAAACTTAGCTAAAAATGTGTAATTTCGTGTTTAATTAATCAGCGTGTGCCGATATATCGCAGCTATAGGGGGCGATATATCGCAGCACGTAGATACAGAAAACACGAGACGATGCACGACTGCCTCGGGCATACTGGCCCAGGCGATATATCGCCTCCTTCAGTATGTTTTGAAAGTTTTTGAATTCTTTTTCCATTCAGCCTTTCAACCTCTTGATAAGTCCAGCATCTTTTTGAACGAGTCTTCAGCCTCTGCTGAACAATTATTCAAATTATTTTCACCTAAAAAGCTATTATTTTTATTCAAGTAAAATCAAGATCCTTTCATTCCTAAACTCTATAAATAGGACCTAGTACCCAGCCATTATTCATCTTTTGCTCTAAGTTCAGAGGCTGAAAGTGCTAAGTGAGTGTGAGAGTGTAAACACCTGGTTTGGGGAAATCATAAGCTTGATCCTCATAAACTTATCAAACACTTTGGGAAGTAAGGTTCTATAGTATTTCGGTTTGTGGTGTAGATTGGTCTTACAAGTCTTTAAGGTAACCCAATACTCTAGTTCATTGGTTTTATGTTATTTTCTTTCTCATAACCTTCTACTCAGTCTTCTAACCTCATTCTTATTTTGGTTAGGAAATCTAAGTTCTTGAGCAAATAAGTTTCGATAAGTATGTTTCTCAATGGTTTAGTCTTCCCATTCCTTTTCATCTCTTTTTCTTCATTAGACTCACTCTTTGTCATAATGGTTATTAGGAGTGTTCCAAAGTCCCAACGCTGTCCACATATCCCGGTAACTTTGGTAAGGAAAATAGGATAAAATCTATATGTTTTATGCTTGTGTTATCCTATGTGATTATGTTATGAAATATGTTATAAGATATGTTATGAATATGTATGTTTGTAGGCTTGGGCATATGACCCATATGACTAGCAAGACCCCAAATAGATTATGGGCATATGACCTACTTAGCTAGTAAGACCCCACTAATCTCATGGGCATATGACTTGTTTAGTCTATGGGACCCCAAGTAATAATGGCCATTATAGTATGTGTATGTATTAAGTGTTATGTTATGTCTTTATGATTATTATGAAATTTTTGTACATGAAGTATGTGTTAGATTTTCCTTGGTGGGCATTAGGCTCATTCCTTTTTGTTTTATGTGCAGGAAAATAGCTATTAGTGGTGGTAAGGTTCGTGGATGCTTGGAGATTGTGTATCGATGGTGAATGGATTCAACAAGTCGAGAGTTCGATTTCGAGGATGTAGTCTTTTATTTATGGGTTTATGTGTAATTTTTTCGCACTTTCTATGTAACTCCTTTATTTTAAATTATGTTTTGTTTTAAGACAATGGGATCCCATATCCTTCTTGATATTTTTGTAAGTAACTCTTATTTTTACAAGTTTTCTAATAAATTTATGGTAATTTTCGCAAATGTAAGTTTTATTAAGGAATTGTATGTATAGTTTTGTTAATGATCCAAAAGTCTAGAGTAGTGGGTCATTACATAAGGATTGTCAATATAACCAGTCCCTTGCATAAGTTCTTCATTTGTTTATATATTTAGGAGAAGTAATTTATAAGTCATTAGCAAGTGCATATGAATATATTTTGTTTGAAGTTACAAATTGTAATATATAATTATTCTCAAAAACACCTAAAAGGTTGGAGAAGCAAGGTTCTTTAAATTGAGGCTTGTCTTACATATTCCGCATTTGCCTTGATGAATTTTTAAACCAACTTATGATTCTTACTCTATAAACAGAGCATTGCACTTTAGCTTGAATTTTTATTGTTAACAGTCAACTTATGGTCATATAAAATGTTGTGTTACATGTAATTACCTTCTTTTTCAGTTTTGAGTTTCTATACTCGGTGATTGTCCAGAGTTTTGAGTTTTCAATAGATGATAAAGACGCCAAAATGTCATATAACGGAGCAGATAGATTATATAGATCATCTTATGTTAAACGAGTATATTATGAAATATATGAATTTCTAGCCTTGGTAGTGGCGCATTGCTAACTCTGTTAGGAGTTCTTTCATCTGCATATAACGATTGAATATTAATGATTTTGTTGAATATGTGTTTCTTTGAATGTGGTGTTTTATTACTTGTGCTTTATTTGTGAGAGTGGAAGTGTTTACTTGTGGTATTTGTGAGAGTTTCAAGATTTTAGAAAAATACAACAAGAAAGGCGTAATCATTTACAATACCCTCGTAGGACTTCATGCCATAGCTATACTGAATTGGAAGCTGATTTAGTAAGTACATATATAGAACGAATTATGCTTGATTTTATGTTTTCCTCATTTGATGTTAAACTTGACCTAATTATATTATATGCAGCAAGCTAAGTGGGGCACAATAGAGCAGATAGATCGACCTATACTCTGGAAGGAGGCCAGAAAAGATTCTTCTGGCAACTATGTCACCGAGCGTGACAAGGTCATGGGAGAGGCCATCGTAAGTTGTAAAACGTTAAATGACTTTTGGTAATTTTTTTATATTTTAGTAACAAACAAATAATTGATTAAATTTTGTACAGGAAAACATGCTTGAGCAAATAAAAGAGGGAAAACTGATTGAGATCGGAACAAATGACACCCTAACACAAGTGTTAGGTACTGCTGAGCACCTCGGTCGAGTTCGAGGCCAGAGTCGAGGTGTCACACAAAGAGACTACATTCATAAGCCTGTGGGGAGGGGGGGGGGGGGGGGGGGTCTAAGGCTTGCTAGAGTTGCCTTTTGAAATGATAACTAGAGTTTCTTGAACGGATGAGTCACAGATAGAGTAAGGGTCTAAGAGGCTTGCTAGAGTTACCTTTTGAAATCATAGCTAGAATTTCTTGAGTGGATGAGTCATAGCTAGAGTAACTTTTGAAATCAAAATTAAAAAAATATACTAGCTGTAGTATTTAGTTAGCACTTACATAGTTATCCCAAGTGAGTTCTATATTCCAAGTGAGTTAGCACTTACATATCTTGTAATTTTTAGATTTGGAACATACTGAGTTCTATTGATTTTGTCTGCCCGTTGATTCTATCTGAACTATATTGTAATTACACAAGAAATTATGAATGAATATAGTTATTGAAAATAGATAAATGAAAAAAATTCTTATATTCTACATGGGACGTCGGTCTCCACAATATTGTCGTCTTATGTATTGCAGAGAACGATGCTTGCACATAAATTGTCATCTCATGTACTGTAGGAGGATGACGCTTGAGTAGGAACTGTTTTCTCATTTACTGCAATGGATGTCACTTGCACAAAAATTGTCGTCTCATGTACCACAAGAGACAACGTTTGTATAGGAACCATCGTCTCATGTACGACAAGAGATGACACTTTTATTTAAACCGTTGTTTCATGCTTTACATGGCATGACATTGCATGGGATGACGTTATTAGAACCGACGTATGAGAGTCCATACGACGGTTTAAAACCATCGTCCCATGTCAATTTTGTAGTAGTGAATGTGTATTGAGGCAGAATGGATTCAAAGAATCGAGAGTTTCGATTTGAGGATGTAGTTTTTGTTTCTTATGGTTTTTATATGTATTTTTCCGCATTTTGTTATGTAATCTCTTTTTAATTATCATTATGTCATGTTTTGATTTTAAAACAATGGGATCCCATATCCTAACTTCAAATTTTAAGTAAGTTTGACCTTTGTCTTTTTCAAAGTTTTAATAAAGTTATGATATTTTCACTTGTAAGTTTTGTTAAAGATTAGTGTCTATGTATAGTATTCATTAATGGTCCAATGTCTAGAGTAGTTGGGTCATTATAGAGAAATCTTTGATAAACCTCCTATAAAATCATGCATGGCCTAAGAAACTCCTTACTCCTTTTACTAAAA